>NC_091981.1:26317586-26917586 GCF_044704955.1 Pristiophorus japonicus
TATACTTTAGGTCACCAAATTGTGGGACGGAGATAAGAGAGTAAATTTGCAGTCGAATTGCAGAAAGATGCAAAACTTATAATGGGGGGATTTCAATTATCCTTATATAGACGGGCAGAATAACAGTGTAAAGGGCAAAGAGGCGAGGAATTCCTGAAATATGTACAGGAGAACATTCTTGTTTAGTATGTTTTCAGCCCAATCAGGAAGGAAGCAATGTTGGGTCTAGTTCTGGAAAATGAAATGACACAAGTGGAGCATGTTTCAGTGAAGGAGCATTTGGGAAACAGTGATCACAATAGGTTTAGAATATTGAATTGGAGAAGGACTAATTTCACTGAATTGAAAGGGGATCAAAGATTGCAGGTAAAATAGTAAATGAGCAACGGGAGGCGTAGAAACAGCAGATAGATTGGGGACAGATTAGACAAATTCCCATGAGGAGGAAAGGAAGGGCATCCAAAGCTAGAGCTCCCTGGATGACTCAAGATATAGAGATTAAAATGGAACAGAAAACGGAGGCTTATGATGGATGTCAGGAAGGATAGACAGACAGAAAAAGGAGGTGGGGTAGCGTTGCTGGTTAAAGAGGAAATTAACGCAATAGTAAGAAAGTACATTAGCTTGGATGATGTGGAATCTGTATGGGTGGAGCTGTGGAATACCAAAGGGCAGAAAACGCTCGTGGGAGTTGTGTACAGACAACCAAACAGTAGTAGTGAGGTTGGGGAAAGCATCAAACAAGAAATTAAGGATGTGTGCAATAAAGGTACAGCAGTTATCATGGGCGACTTTAATCTACATATTGATTGGGCTAACCAAACTGGTAGCAATACGGTGGAGGAGGATTTCCTGGAGTGTATTAGGGATGGTTTTCTGGACCAATATGTCGAGGAATCAACCAGAGGGCTGGCCATCCTAGACTGGGTGATGTGTAATGAGAAAGGACTAATTAGCAATCTTATTGTGCGAGGCCCCTTGGGGAAGAGTGACCATAATATTGTAGAATTCTTTATTAAGTGGAGAGTGACGCAGTTAATTCAGAGACTAGAGTCCTGAACTTAAGGAAAGGTACCTTCGATGGTATTAGACTTGAATTGGCTAGAATAGACTGGCGAGTGATACTTAAAGGGTTGACGGTGGATAGGCAATGGCAAACATTTAAAGATCACATGGATGAACTTCAACAGTTGTACATCCCTGTCTGGAGTAAAAATAAAACGGGGAAGGTGGCTCAACTGTGGCTAATAAGGGAAATTAAGGATAGGATTAAATCCAAGGAAGAGGCATATAAATTGGCCAGAAAAAGCAGCAAACCTGAGGACTGGGAGAAATTTAGAATTCAGCAGAGGAGGACAAAGGGTTTAATTAGGAGGGGGAAAATAGAGTATGAGAGGAAGCTTGCTGGGAACATAAAAACTGACTGCAAAAGCTTCTTTCGATATGTGAAGAGAAAAATATTAGTGAAGACAAACGTAGGTCCCTTGCAGTCAGATTCAGGTGAATTTATAATGGGAACAAAGAAATGGCAGACCAGTTGAACAAATACTTTGGTTCTGTCTTCACGAAGGAAGACACAAATAACCTCCCAGAAATACTAAGGGACCGAGGATCCTAGTGAGAAGGAGGAACTGAAGGATATCCTTATTAGGCAGGAAATTGTGTTGGGGAAATTGATGGGATTGAAGGCCGATAAATTCCTGAGTACTTAGGGAAGTGGCCCGAGAAATAGTGGATGCATTACATAAGAACATAAGAATTAGGAACAGGAGTAGGCCAGCAAGCCGCTCGAGCCTGTTCCGCCACTCAACAAGATCATGGCTGATCTGGCCGTGGACTCGGCTCCACTTACCCGCCTGCTCCCCATAACCCTTAATTCCCTTATTGGTTAAAAATCTATCGATCTGTGATTTGAATACATTGAATGAGCTAGCCTCAACTGCTTCCCTGGACAGAGAATTTCACAGATTCACAACCCTCTGGGAGAAGAAATTCCTTCTCAACTCAGTTTTAAATTGGCTCCCCCGTATTTTGAGGCTGTGCCCCCTAGTTCTAGTCTCCCCGACCAGTGGAAACAACCTCTCTGCCTCTATCTTGTCTATCCCTTTCATTATTTTAAATGTTTCTATAAGATCACCCCTCATCCTTCTGAACTCCAACGAGTAAAGACCCAGTCTACTCAATCTATCATCATAAGGTAACCCCCTCATCTCCGGAATCAGCCTAGTGAATCGTCTCTGTACCCCCTCCAAAGCCAGTATATCCTTCCTTAAGTAAGGTGACCAAAACTGCACGCAGTACTCCAGGTGTGGCCTCATCAATACCCTGTACAGTTGCAGCAGGTCCTCCCTGCTTTTGTACTCCATCCCTCTCGCAATGAAGGCCAACATTCCATTCGCCTTCCTGATTACCTGCTGCACCTGCAAACTAACTTTTTGGGATTCATGCACAAGAACCCCCAGGTCCCTTTGCACCGCAGCATGTTGTAATTTCTCCCCATTCAAATAATATTCCCTTTTACTGTTTTTTTTTCTCCAAGGTGGATGACCTCACATTTTCCGACATTGTATTCCATCTGCCAAACCTTAGCCCATTCACTTAACCTATCTAAATCTCTCTGCAGCCTCTCTGTGTCCTCTACACAACCCGCTTTCCCACTAATCTTTGTGTCATCTGTAAATTTTGTTACACTACACTCTGTCCCCTCTTCCAGGTCATCTATGTATATTATAAACAGTTGTGGTCCCAGCAATGATCCCTGTGGCACACCACTAACCACCGATTTCCAACCTGAAAAGGACCCATTTATCTCGACTCTCTGCTTTCTGTTAGCCAGCCAATTCTCTATCCATGCTAATACATTTCCTCTGACTCCGCGTACCTTTATCTTCTGCAGTAATCTTTTGTGTGGCACCTTATCGAATGCCTTTTGGGAATCAAAATACACCACATCCATCGGTACAACTCTATCCACCATGCTCGTTATATCCTCAAAGAATTCCAGTAAATTAGTTAAACGTGATTTCCCCTTCATGAATCCATTGATTGCATTATTCCTGTCTAGATTGGTGGTCATTTTCCAACAATCTATCGACTCTGGATCAGTTCCTATGGACTGGAGGGTGGCTAATGTCACACCACTTTTTTAAAAAAGGAGGGAGAGAGAAAACTGGTAATTATAGACTGGTTAGCCTGACATCAGTAGTGGGGAAAATGTTGGAATCAATTATTAAAGATGAAATAACAGTGCATTTAGAAAGCAGTGACAGGATCGGTCCAAGTCAGCATGGATTTATGAAAGGGAAATCATGCTTGACAAATCTTCTCGAATTTTTTGAGGATGTAACTAGTAGAGTGGACAAGGGAGAACCAGTGGATGTGATGTATTTGGACTTTCAAAAAGCTTTTGACAAGGTCCAACACAAGAGATTGGTGTGCAAAATTAAAGCACATGGTATTGGGGGTAACATACTGACATGGATAGAGAACTGGTTGGCAGACAGGAAGCAGAGAGTCGGGATATACAGGTCTTTTTCAGAATGGCAGGCAGTGACTAGTGGAGTGCCGCATGATTCAGTGCTGGGACCCCAGCTATTTACAATATACATTAATGATTTGGATGAAGGAATTGAGTGTAATATCTCCAAGTTTGCAGATGACACTAAACTGGGAGGTGGTGTGAGTTGTGAAGAGGCTGCAGAGCGACTTAGACAGGTTAGGTGAATGGGCAAATGCATGACAGATACAGTATAATGTGGATAAATGTGAGGTTATCCACTTTGGGGGCAAAAACACGAAGGCAGAATATTATCTGAATAGGAAAAGGGGAGGTGCAACAAGATCTGGGTGTCATGGTACATCAGTCATTGAAAGTTGGCATGCAGGTACAGCAGGCAGTGAAGAAGGCAAATGGCATGTTGGCCTTCATAGCTAGGGGATTTGTGTATCGGAGCAGGGAGGTCTTACTGCAGTTGTACAGGGCCTTAGTGAGGCCTCATCTGGAATATTGTGTTCAGTTTTGGTCTCTAATCTGAGGAAGGACATTCTTGCTATTGAGGGAGTGCAGCGAAGATTCACCAGACTGATTCATGGGCTGGCAGGACTGACATATGAGGAGAGACTGGATCGACTGGGCCTGTATTCACTGGAGTTTAGAAGGATGAGAGGGGATCTCATAGAAACATATAAAATTCTGACGGGACTGGACAGGTTAGATGCAGGAAGAATGTTCCCGATGTTGGGGAAGTCCAGAACCAGGGGACACTGTCTAAGGATAAGGGCTAAGCCATTTAGGACTGAGATGAGGAGAAACTTCTTCAATCTAGAGAGTTGTTAACCTGTGGAATTCCCTACCGCAGAGAGTTGTTGATGCAAGTTCATTGGATATATTCAAGAGGGAATTAGATTAGGCCCTTACGGCTAAAGAGACCAAGGAGTATGGAGAGAAAGCAGGAAAGGGGTACTGAGGTGAATGATCAACCATGATCTTATTGAATGGTGGTGCAGGCTCGAAGAGGCGACTGGCTGACTCCTGCACCTATTTTCTTTGCTTCTATGTTTCTAAGTTAATAATCCAATACAGAACCAAGCTGAATACAAAAAGTACAAGGAAGAACTGAAAACGGAAATAAGAGGGCAAAGAGAGTGTACGAGAATAGATCTGCAGGTAACCTAAAGGGAACACTAAAGTTCTTTAAAAACATATAAATAGTAAAAGGATAGTCAAAGGAAGGGTGGGGCCGATGAGGGAAAGAGAACGATCTTTTTTTGGAGGAAGAGGGAATGGCTGAGGTACTAACTGAATACTTTGCATCTGCATTTACTAAAGAAGAGAATGGTGCCAATGTCACAGTAAAGGAGGAGGTAGTAGAGGAATTGGATAGGATAAAAATAGATAAAGAGGAAGTACTTAAAAGCTTGGCAATGCTCAAAGTAGAAAAATCACCTGGTCTGGATGGGATGCATTCTCGGTTGCTGAAGAAAATAAGGATGGAAATAGCAGAGGCTTTGGCCACAACCTTCTAATCCTCCATAGATATGGGAGCAGTGCCAGAGTACTGAAGGATTGCAACTCTTGCATCCTTGTTCAAAAAAGGGGAGAGGGATAACCAGGCCAGTCAGCCTAAAGTTGGCGGTGGAGAAACTTTTAGGGGCCGAAATTGCCCCTCCCTTAAGGCCTGCTACCGCCGGAAATTGGCGGCCATGCTGCGGAGTGCAGTGGCTACCGATTTTTCATGTAATGGCTGCTATTTTCTCAATTCTGCTCCTGTGGTATCCCAGCAGTGAGCCCCCCCACCCACCCCCCCTGCTCCACTGCTGCCAATCCATCCTAAGTACAACAGAAGAGCTATACCGCCGATGTCCCGTTCTCCCCCCTCCGACGGCAAAATTCTGCGAAAAAAATCTTGGTCCCACCGCTCGGTGCCAAGCTGTTTTTTTTCTTGTGATGCAATGAGGATGTAGTCCTTGTAAAATGGCGGTGCAGCTCACATTCAAGGGGAGGATCTACTGCTGCTGCCACCATGGTTTTTTTTTGTCGGCCGACTGCCATGTCTGGCCGACAGTTATGCCCCCAGGTTCCCTGGCCGCTGGCCCGGCTGAAATCGTCCCTGATGGTCCAGTGGACTGAACTTGAACAATCGCACAGGCTCTCCCCTTTAAGTGAAGGAAGAGCTGTGGTGATGTGGTGACGTGGTGACCGGGCACCGTGATGACGTCATCAGCGCTGACAGCAGCGGCCACTCTGCCTGCCCCAACTTCCACCACTCTAGAGTGCGAATTTCCACTCGCCGTTGCATATCTGCCCCCATTATAACCGCCTTCCGGTTCGCCGGGAAAAAAAAAGGCAAAGCAAAAAGAGGCCACCGCATCCACCGTGTCGGTAAATACACGAGAAACAGGGTCGGTGCGCCCCGTTTCCAGTGGTGGGCAATTTTGGTCCCTTAGAGTCAATAATCCTGAAATAAATGAATTAGCGCTTGGAAAAATATGGGTTAATAAATGAAAGCCAAAAGGGATTTGTTAAAGGCAAATTGTGTTTGATTTCTTTGATCAAGTAATGGAGAAGGTTGATATTCTGTATATGGACTTTCACAAAGTGACAAAGCACAACATAATAGACCAAGCAAAATTGAAAGTCCATGGGACTCATCATCATCACAGGCAGTCCCTCGGAATCGAGGAAGACTTGCTTCCACTCCTGATGTGAGTTATTTGGTGACTGAACAGTCCAATTTGAGAGCCACAGACTCTGTCACAGGTGGGACAGATAGTCGGTGAGGGAAGGGGTGGGTGGGACTGGTTTGCCGCACGCTCTTTCTGCTGCCTGCGCTTGGTTTCTGCATGCCCTCGGCGTTGAGACTCGAGATGCTCAGCGCCCTCCCGGATGCACTTTCTCCACTTAGGGCGGTCTTTGGCCAGGGACTTCCAGGTGTCAGTGGGGATGTCATTGGATTAAAGGGGTAGTAGCTACATGGATACAAAATTGACTAAGTGACAGAAAGCAGAAAGTAGTGGTGAACAGTTGCTTTTCAGACTCGAGGGAAGCGTGCAGTGTTGTGACCACTGCTCTTTTTTTGATATATATATTAATGACCTGGATTTGGGTATACAGGGCATAATTTCAAAGTTTGCGGATGACACGGAACTCAGAAATGTAGTATACAGTGAGGAGAATAGTAACAGACTTCAGGAGGACAGGTAAAATGGGCAGACACATAGCAGATTAAATTTAGTGCAGAGAAGTGTGGAGTGATTCATTTTGGTAGGAAGAATAAGGAGATGCAATATTCAATTTATAAGGGGTGCAAAAAGGAGGTGTATATACACACATCATTGAAGGTGGCTGGACTAGTTGAGAAGGCTGTTTAAAAAGTGGGATCCTTGTCTTTATAAACAAAGGCATGGAGTACAAAAGCAAGGTAGTTTTGTTAAATCTTTTATAAAACACTGGTTAGGGCCCAGCTGGAGTTTTGTGGACAATGCTGGAAACCACACTTTTGGAAGGATGTCAACAACTTTAAAGAGGGTGTGTGGAGATTTGCTAGAATGGTACCAGAGATGTGGGACTTCAGTTACGTGGGGAGACTAGAGAAACTGGAGTTTTACTCCCTTAGAGCAGTGAAGGTTAACGGGAAATTTGGCAGAGGTGTTCAAAATCATGAAGGGCTTTGACAGAGTAAATAAGGAGAAACTCTTTCCAGTGGCAGGAGGGTCGGTAACCAGAGGACACAGATTTAAGGTAATGGACAAAAGAACCAGAGGTGAAGAGGAAATGCATTTTTAGTCAGTGTATTGTTATAATCTGGAATACACTGTCTGAAAGGGTGATGGCAGCAGATTCAATAATAACTCACAAGGGAATTGGGTAAATGCTTGAAGGGGAAGAATTTGCAGGGCTATGGGGAAGGAGTGGGGCTAATTGGAAAGCTCTTTTAAAGAGGCGTCACAGGCACAGTGGCCTCCTGTGTTGTAAGATTTTATGATAATGCTGGTTCAGCAAGTTGTGGTTAAGTTTGCATTTGAACTTCAGCAGAGGACGCAGAGTTCCAGATGATGAAACTGTCTGGTGTGTGGTGCTAGTGTTTGTTTTAGAATTTATGGATTGATATTTAGAATCTTGAGGTAATACAGCTCTTGTACTCGAGCCAAATCTCCATGCTAATCCCTAAAGTGCTCACAATTCTTGTATCTGGGACTGGGTGGCATGATGGGTTCAAACATTGTCCTTCCACTGCTGGAGTCTGTATTGAAATTAACCCGTGCTGATAGAATGAAAGCATCCTCTGTTGGCCAACTGTAACATTGCTAAATAAAATTAGTTCGAGCAATCTGAACCTAGTTTTATATGGACACAATGCACAAAATCATCGATAATTCAAACAAATTAGATCTAAAATTGATGTTTCAGTCACCATTGCCAAAAGAGTAGCTGTTGTGGGTAATGTAAGTGCCATAGTGGTGTTGTAGGTGGGGCTTAGAGTAGTCTTGTGTAACAAAGTATTTTGGACTACACCGAGTCCAGGAGCAAGAGGTTGGCTTTCTTTGCAGCTTGTCAAACATACCTAATATTCTACCATGTAATGTGCAGCACTGATGTCGGTGACTGTAACAAATAGGATTTCATTTCTTTAAGGTTACCATTCCTAATAATTTCTTTTACCTGTATGCTGGCAATATCTATCATCACAACCTGCAGAGGACATTCAGCCTGCCACACCTCTGTCATAGCTTGGTCTTCAACTGCAGTATGCACTCTAGAAAGAAAGACTTGCATTTCTATAGCGCCTTTCACGACCACCGGATGTCTCAAAGCGCTTTACAGCCAATTAAGTACTTTTTTGAAGTGTAGTCACTGTTGTAATGTGGGAAACACGGTAGCCAATATGTGCACAACAAACTCCCACAAATAGTAATATGATAATGAACAGATAATTGTTTTTTGTTATGTTGATTGAGGGATAAATATTGGCCAGGACACCAGGGATAACTGCCCTGCTCTTCTTCGAAATAGTGCCATGGGATTTTTACGCCCACCTGAGAGAGCAGACGGGACCTCGGTTTAACGTCTCATCCGAAAGATGGGTGTGTCTCTAATCCAAGTGTGTTACCTATTTGGCAAATGCATATGATTATTAAGCCAAAGAGCTATATATTTCTTTCAAAATAGAACTTGGTATCTTTATAAAGGAGAAAAAGATTTATATAGCATATTGGGGCCAAAATTCAGGGTCTCAGAGAGTTATTGCCCGTTTGCGATGGCCATTCATCAACATCGAATGGCCGCCACTTGGGGTCAACTGGCCGACCCGACCGAAATTCAGGTCGGGGATTTTTTAGCCTGGACGCAATCCCATCCGATTTTGATGGCCGCTGAAAGCTAGTCATCAGTTAGTGCACCGCCGTTTTTAAATAAAATTAAGCCAAGTAAATAACACTGCAAACTTGGAATTGTGTGCTGAAAAAATGAACGATCAAATCATTTGAATTAAGCTACTGAATAAAGAGTAGACAATATTGCTATTTTGGAGCGAGAGCTGGCCGTGCCTGTTGTCAATTCCTATCTTCAACCAAAACGACAAACAAGAGCTTACCGATCGCTATTTAGCTGAACTCGTCGATCCCCCGCCGCGCAGTGTCCCCCCGACAGGTTTCTCTGTCGGTGCACCCTCTGAAGAGTGAATGCAGCGTGGCGGCCTTCAAAGGGGAGGGCCCACTGCCACGGCCGCCATCTAATAATTCTTGCCGGCCGACTTCCCGATCGGCCGGCAAGACAGTGCCCCTGAGTTCAGCCGGTCTGCCAACGGGCAGCCTGTCACTCCCTCTTGGGTGTCAGGCCGCTGGCCCAGCTGAGACCCTCCCTGGTGGCCCAGTGGCTGGAGATTAAAAATGACAGAATCTCTCCCCTTTAATGGAGGGGAGAGAGCATGGTGACGTACACCCGCTGTGACGTCACCACTACTCCACCGCTGATTGACAGCGGCGGAGTCTTTGTCTGACCTATTTTCAGCCAGTCAGCCTGGCTTTCAGTCTATTGACCACCTCCATTTTGACTCATTTCCTCTGGGACTTAGAAAAAATTTCACAGTCCTGAAAATGTCTCTACCAGCCACATCAGGAACCCAGCGGTAAGTGCCACTCTAAAAATCATAGGTGTGCCAGATTTCTTGTGCACCTGAATTGCGGCCCCATTATGTCCTCCTTGTATCCCAAATCACTTCACATCCAAATGACATATTTTTCGAAGTTTAGACTCAGTTATGTAGGAAAACATGGCAGCCAGATTTACACACAACATGGTCCCACAAACAGCAAACGAGATGTGTGACCAGGTAAGTTCTTGTTTGTCGTGTTGGTTGAGGATAGGAATTGACAACAGGCACGGCCAGCTCTCGCTCCAAAATAGCAATATTGTCTACTCTTTATTTAGTAGCTTAATTCAAATGATTTGATCATTCATTTTTTCAGCACGAGATTCCAAGTTTTCAGTGTTATTTACTTGGCTGAATTCAAATTATTGATTCATTTATCAGAAAGCAAAAATGGCTGAATTATTAGGAGTAAATTGCTCTGTTCTGCATCATCTAGTGAAAGTGAGGCAGTCTTGGTAGGGTCCTTGATGAGGTACATACAGGCTACATGTCTCATTTGCTATTCTAACCTAATGCCTACTGTACTATGATACTACTGTAGTCTGTTCAACCAAATATGGACCCAAGCAATTCGATCAGCTTTCAGTGTGCTAATAAAGTGTTTTCATATGTTTGCACAGCAGTCTGTTGGCATAGCATTATTATGTGATTCTATAGATCTTCAGCAAGAACTTCCAAGTCAGCTTTATTCCTATTTCACATGCACCCTGGTGCCTCAACCTTGCAATTATTTTTCACACATCCGCCATATATCAGAATTTAAAAAGAAAACTTATTTAATTTGTTAATTGCCGTTCTCATTGGCAAATGCAGCCTTTCAGTGCCAGGCTGTAATTTAGTATGTATGTCCTATACAGAGAGTTATAATTATGTTATGGCAACGAAAGGGGCTATTCAGTTAATCATTACTGTGCTGGCTCACTGACAGAGCTATTCACTTAGTCCCATTTCCCTGCCCTTTTAGATTTTTCTTTTACAAATATTTATCCATTTCCTTTCTGAAAGTATTATAGATTCTATTTCCGTCACTCTCTTTTTCGGACTTTCCATGTCCTAACAACTCTCGCAAAAAATAATCTCCATCCTCTCCCTTCGTTCTTTTGGTCATCATCTTTAATGTCCCCCCACTAGTTATCAACTTACTGGTTAGTGGAAATAGTTTTTCCCTGTCTGCTTTATCACAACCCCTCAATTTTAAACACCTCTCGTAGATCTCCTGTTCTAGTGAGAACAGTGAGAAGAACCCACTTTCTCCAGTCTCCCCTCATAATTAAAGCCTGTTATCCCTGGCTTTTGGGCTCTATGCCCCTATTTATAATATCTAGGACTCGTATGCCATTACTTTATAGCTTTATCAATCTGTCCTATTTTTAAAAATATTTCACAGATGTTGACAACTAGTAGAGTTTTCTGTCCTGGTTTATGATACCATCGGAACTTCTCAATTCAAAGCCTTGTACCACATCGTGGAGTTATCCAAAGCATATTTAAGTATGAGGAAGTAATGGGCACATATGTTTTCTTAAACGGTATTCTTACTTCAAATCACGGCATACATTTTTGGCTTGCATGTGTGTCTTTGAGCACTAATACACACAAATGTAAATTTGAGAGTTTGCATATTAGTCAGCGGCGAATAAGGTATCTTAACAATTGGAATTTCAATCAATTTTATTACACCCCTTTCTCTTAAGCTGTGCTATTGCCAGAATAAGAATGATTACTAGTTATATTAGTCACAGCCAGCAATTACTACATTATTATGCACACATGTAACTAGTTATCACAAGAGATTGTAACATTCTAAAATAGCAATTTAAAGTAAAAGAGGCATTAGGAATTGGCTACTTATTTTATGTGGGACTAACTGGCAAGCTTCATACTCTAGTTGATAGCATCTTAATTATACTCTTGGAAAACAAGCCTTTTATTCCCACAGTCATCCATTGTGACTTAATTTAGTGCAGTGTATAGAGGATAACATTTCACTGATGTCTGACTGAAGTCAACAATTTGCCATATAATTGCTGAAATCTATAATCACATAAGTAGGTGTAGGATTCACACTAGTTTCACTGGGAGCAGCAGTGTCATTAGATTAGCAATTGCTAACGTAATCTGTTTTAACAACCAGGAAGGCACATCATAGACAGAACAAAGAGAGGATGGGAACTCAGGGTCTCTGAATCCTTTGATTGTCTAGTTCTTGATCAGGTCACTACTCAGTATTCACTTGTACCCTAGACAGACAGACAGCAAGAACTCATCACGAACGGACTCCAAAGTGTGAATGAGAATGCTACGAAACTTTATGCCCACTAGATATGTTCTACAGGAATGTGTAACAATGTAGATATAGGAATCTACTTGCCTAAAATTAGATACAAAGGAGTGTTTAGGTTACGGGGTTAGATCTTGTTTACAAAGATCACAATGTTAAGCAGTATGTAGCAAAGGCCAAAAGATTATAATGGGAGATTTTAATTTTCGCATTGGCTGTGAGATGCAAAACAGCTCAAGTCGTAAATGCATTGAATTTCTAGAGTGTATCCAGGACAATTTTCTGAAACAATTGCCTAATGTTAATGGTGGAGGTGGGTGCGAGGTAGCGCAGCAGAGCCAGGGGTGTGGAGGCCCTGCCGATCTTAAATAAAATGCTGCAGCCACCAGACTGACAGCTTGGCTGGCAAATGGGAGCATGAACAAATGGCTGGAGACCCCAGCCAGAGGCCTGTGGTGGGGGAAAGCTCGGAGCCGCGATCGGGAGGAGAAAGTGTTTCATAACTCGGGGCTGAGATCAGGACGGTGATGCGTTTCATAACTCGGGGCTGAGATCGGGATGGGTGATGCGTTTCATAACTCGGGGCTGAGATCGGGAGGGGTGATGCGTTTCATAACTCGGGGCTGAGATCGGGAGGGGTGATGCGTTTCAAAGCTCGGGGCTGAGATCGGGAGGGGTAATGCTTTTCATAGCTCGGGGCTGTGATCGGATGGTGGGGGGGGGGGGAGCGGGCAGGGTTATGAAAGCGGAGCTGCGATCGGGGGAAGTGGAGAAGTCTTCCTCGATCGGGATGGGGGGATGGGGGAGTTTGAGTAGACTCGTTCTTGATCGGGAGGGTGAGGTGTAGCCTGGTTCAAGGGATGCCCAAGGCTGCTTTGTGAGGCCCAGAGGAGCACTGAAAACTAAAGTTTAAACTTACCTTCTCGGCCACTTTGGGCTCAGAATCTGGCTCTCTGCAGCTTTTGCTTGACTGAGCAGCTGTCATTATCCTCCCCTCCCCCCCCCCCCCCCCACCCCGCTCAAGTCTCGGGTCAATATTGTTGATCGGGACCTGAACATCATTGGACCCGATCTGCATATTTAAAACAGGACCTGCTTCTTTCCTGCTCGTGTCCTGTTCAAAATAGCAGTTTAATATGGGGATACAGTGGGGAGAAAGCGGGATCAGAAGGGGTAACCGACACCTGTTATTCTAACGGGGCCCAATATGTTTTAGAACCAACAAGGGAATGAGCCATACTAGACTTAGTAATGTGTAGTGAGCCAGATTCAATGAATGATCTCACAGTAAGGAAGCATCTTTAAAACAGTGGCCATAACATGATCGAGTTTGACATTGAGTTTGAGAAGGAGAAACATCACACACAAACCAAGGGTTTAAATTTAAGGCTGACTTCAAAGGAATGAGGTGTAAACTGAGCACGTTAAACTGGGCTGAGCTTTTAACAGTTAAACCTATAGAAAAACAGTGGGAGTTATTCCAAGAAATATTTAGTACAGTACAATACCAATACATATCCCTAAAGAGTAAATATTCCACCTGTGCTGTCAAGCAACCATGTCAACATGCGAGGTAAGATGCAGTATAAAAGTAAAGGAAGTGATTTAAACAAATGCCAAGAAAAGTGGTAATCCAATGGATTGGGAGAAATATAAAAAAACAACAAAAGGAGACAACGAAAACATTAAGAACTACGAAAAGGAAATAGGAAAAAAAAACACAAGCAATATAAGGGATAATAGTAAAATTCTTAATAGATATATTAAGGGTAAGAAAGCGACTAAGGGAGATGTGGGCCCATTAAGGACAGATACAGGTGATACAGCAATAGATAACAAAGAACAAGAAGGCATAATCTTAAAATTAGAGACCGGCCAATTCAGGAGTGAAATGAGGAAGCACTTCTTCACACAAAGGGTAGTAGAAATCTGGATTTCTCTCCCCAAAAATGCATGTCAATGCAAGGACAATTGTAGCTTTCAAGACTGATTTGTTTGGTGAGGGTTTCAAGGCATCTGGAGCAAAAGGCGAGAAAATGGAGTTGAGGTACAGATCAGCCATGATCCAATTGAATGGTGAAGCAGGCTCAAGGGACTGTGTGGCCTACTCCTGTTCCTTATTTTCCAAAGTATGGATGAAAAAGACCATTTGGCTTACTCATCTCATTCATCTGTCGACACTTATGATCTCCCCACAATAGTCAAACTAGGTCGAATGAATCCAGAGTTTTGCCTCCACTCATGACAGATTATTCCAGGTATTAACAACTTAATGTTAAATAGTGCTTTGTGACATCAGTCTTAAATTTGGCTTTTACCAGTTTGTACCTATGTCTTCTTGACCTCCAGTCATGAAGTAGTGCCCAGAATTAACCTTTCCTATTTTATTAACAATGTTGCATGCCTGTACAGGGCCCTCTTCTCATTTGACTCCTTTCAAGACTGGAGTCCAAGTTTTTATAACCTTTCCTCATAACTTAGTTGTGCAACACCAGGGAAGAGCCTTTTCACCCCTTCTCTGCACTGCTTCCTGGACTTTTATGTTTCCCTTGTGTCTTGGTGACTATAACTGATTGTCAGCTTGACAAGAGCACTCAACTGTACACATGTACTGATTTGGGAATACAGTTCAGTATTTTGATTGCTGTTCTGCAATGACTGGAAATGATTATTATGAATCTTCTGTCGATTCTACATCTCTTTCAGCCCCTTCCAGCTTCATTAAGTATGTCCTCTATATTTTTTCCAATGTATATGATCTTATACTTATCTAGATTGTATTTCACTTTAATTTTACATACCAAGTTTTACCGTGTCTTGTAAATATTGCTGAGGTTCTTCTGTAATTCCTCAGTTGTTCCATCAGCCTGTTCCCCCACCACCACCATCACCACCATTTAGAATCATCTTTGAATTTGCCCAACTTTGTGTTTCTGAATCCAAATAATTTATCTTGATCAGAAACAGTAGTGAGCACAGATCCCTGGGGTGCACGAATCAATACATCGGTTTAACCTAACATCATTCCCTTCTCTTTCATCTAATTCCTTATCCAGCTCCATGTTTTGCCTAGGTCCCACTTCCTTGGGTTTGTATAGAAGCTTACAAACTGGATCTTTATCAAAGGCGCTCTAGAAGTCTAGGTACACTGCATCATGGGGCTTTCCAACTTTCACTTAGGGTGTCACTTCTTCAAAAATGTCAAGGTGGTTGGTCAGACAAGACCATCCCCTTTTGAAACCATGCGACTACCATTTACTGGGTTGTTTTCATATAGGTGCTCCTCCACTTTGTTTGCTCTAAGACTAATGGGTCTGGAGATAACTGAGTGTTTTATCTCCTTGCTTGAATTCAAGGTATTAAATTGTCTTATTTCCAAACCAGTGGGCCATTCACTGTATTCATTGACTCCTTCATGATGACTGTCAGCACTATGACCTTAGTCTGACTTCAGATCCTCGGTATATACCACCTGTCCCTGGGGATTTATAGGTTTTAAGCCTGTCTGGGATATCCATACATGTGATGGCAAGGTCATTAGATTTAGTTATAGGTTGTTGTTGTGCTATGCGTGCCTTCACTAGAGAGTCCTTCCAGGAAAATAATCATTTAGTATGTTAATTATTTTTAATTAATTCTCAGTCTCAATGCCATTTGCATTCTTAACTAATCCAATTCATCTTTAGTAATCCATTTTCTATTAGAATACCCAAATAATGTTTTAATGTTACATTTCAATAGCTTGGATTTTAAAATTTGTCAGAAGACATAAAGAAGGGTAAACATGTTGCATATAAAATACTTACCGTTGTCCTGATTTTGCCATAATATAACAGAACTGGACCAAGTCATAAACTTTGTAAGTGGAGATTTTTAAGTAGAAAGGTATAGTTTATTTTATATAAAATTGGTTAAACAAACTGAATTAAGGAAAAAGCTACTGTATACTGTTGTCAGCCATGTGATAAAGTTGAATAATTGTTGCAATCAGTACTCATCCACTCGTGTCATAAGTGAGCCCTATCTAATGCCTGTTTTAAAGTGCATTGTGAAGCCGGTATAACTTTGCATTTGAATGAGCAAATGCAATCTTCATTCTCCAGTTCATTAAGCTCATAATGGCCCTATAATAAATTTACCTTGTCACATTTACTGTTCTGAAGATGTTTAGATTAAGGCTGAGAAAGTGGACACTCCTGGTTGTATGAGAACACAAGCTATAAAATGTAAAATGTTTGGGCCAACTGTGTGTGTGAAAACAAAAGTTGACAAAGTCCTTTGGGATTAAGTGGCACTTCTCCTAGCCCAGCGGAAAGCACAGGAGGTGTTGGAAAGATACTCTGTAGGAGGCCTTGAGAAAGACCAGGTGGCAGGACCGTGATCTTCCTTAGTGTAGGCGATCACACCCATTGTAGACAGATGCAGCCCGCATCTTCAAGAGGTGTGAATTGATTTCAGCTGTGATTACATGTTTAATGAAAACTCATCAATAGCAATAGCAAGTGTGACATTGCAAACCATATTTTTGAAGGTGTTCCAGTTTCACTGCAAAAATGTTCTCCATTTCAGCCAATTTTTAGAGGGCAGACTATCTTGATTAAACTGGTAAAACTAGTTTAAACAAAATAAAAACTAATGAATGTTCTTTTTAAGTACATAATGGGCAATGTACAATGATATCATTTTTGGGTGTAACAACACTTTTACTTTAGGTGATGTTGTCAATCGCAGACGTGCAGATTTTTCACTATCGAAAATATCTGCAATGTAAAGGACTTAACGTCTGGATACCCAGAAGCATCAGAGCCTCATGTCTGCACGAGTCTTGAAAATTGCTATAAGGTTTCCCTTTAAAATTAAACTTATGATGCTAGATACCCTCCTTTTTGGCAATGGGATTTATGGGTCTCTGGCCTAAACAGGTCTGGATTGATGCTAAAGTAAATAAGGGAGAATGGCACATTGGAGGTGTTGGTCTCCATTTGAGTGCCAATCTCTGACATCCTTCTAAATAATGTGAAACGACCATAGTATGTATATAGAACAGTAGCACAGCATTGATTACGATGCCTCTATCTTCCAGTTTTCACCAAATGATCTCAAAGCTGTTCATATTCAAGGTTGCTGCAGATCAGGGCAAAGGGGGTAAACATAAAAGGCTGCTGCCAAAACGATGGTCTTGAAGTATCTGTGCTCCTTTCTGTACAGGAAATAGAGTGGATTTGCTGCCATCTCCATGCCCCCCCCCCTGCCCCCCACCAGCCATTGACAACATTACTGGAGTAAAAGAAAATACTTCTGAAACTTTTTTAAAACACTGCAGGTGACTGTTGCTTGTCTACACAGTTTTAAAACTATTTACTGTAATTGAAAGACAGCTACAGGGAGAATACAACCCTTATAGGCATTTTTACTTTTGTTCCAGGTTTGCAAAGAGCAGTGCCATTTTGTGATTTATAAGTGATGGTTTCCAGCAGCTAGTTCTGCAATATAATTGGACTATCTGTTTCAGTCAAACTTATTGTTACTGCTCATTAAAAATGCACAATACTGTGGATAAGTGACATTCCAGTGAATTACAAAAAAAACTCCAAAGAACATTTTAGATATTTAAGTTATTCTTTGTCAGAAGCATCCCAAAATGCTGCACACACAATTAATTAATTTGAGTGACTTGTTGTGTAAGCAAATGTGTCAACCAATTTACCCATTCCTACAAATAGATATTGGATGAATGATCAGTTAATTGTGTGGTGTTAACCAGGACACTGGGATAACATGCTTCTCTTCTTTGAATAATGTAAATGGATCTTTAATGTCTACCTGAACGACAGAAATGAGCAGGCCAGGCATCAGTCCATCACATCTGAAGGGCAGCACCTCTGACAATGGAGTAATGCTCTGAAATATCGGCCTAGTGGACCCATAGGGTCCAAGTTTCCCCAGGAGTTGCTCCTTTTTTTGGGAGCAACTTGATTTTTCTGGACTATATTTTTAGTTGCAATTCTGGCCATTTAATTTGCATCAGTGTAAGTGACTTAGTTAGGTTTTTTTTCCAAAAGGGGGTGTTCCCAGCCACTTACCCCTGTTTTAGGCATTTGGCCAGCAAATAGTTGTTCCAAACTAACTTAGGCCAGCTTATGTTGCCACTTCTGTCCGCACAGAAAAACCTTACCTAGAGTTAAGGAATCAGCACAAGTAACTACATTTAAAGCACCACCAAGTACCAAACAAAGCACAAAAAGTAATAAGCAATTAATTAACAAATAAAATCGAAAGAACCCTGCACCTAAAGCATCAAGACCAAAGTAATAAGCAATCAATAATTAACAACTAAAAAAAATAGAAGGAACCCTGAACCTAAAGCACCAAAATCAATCAGTAAATAACAATTTAAAAAAATAGAAGTCTTGCCTTAGGGAATGCAGCGGGCCGCTGATGAGGGAGCCCATTTGGCCAGGGCTAGGGACTGCGTGCTTCGGGCCCTTCCCACACAGCTTGCAGCACGCGTTTGCAGAAACGGCCTGCAAGGAGCTACTGCACATGCGCGCAGACTCTAGCGTGCATGTGCAGAGGTCCTGGTACTGTTTTCAGCGCCGAGACCTGGCTCCGCCCCCAATCTATGGGCCACGCTGCGCCACAACCGAAGAGAGGCTGGGGAGCGGCCAGAATACCGACTTCCTTTTTCGGCACGCTTGGAGGCGGATAAAAACGGTGCACCTCGGCTGAGGGCACCAGAAAAACAGGTTGGGGAAACTCTAGCCCTATGTTCTGGAGTGGGAATTGAAACCATGACTTTCTGACTCCAAGAAGATTCCTACCAATTGAATCAAGTGGGCACACAGAGTAAGAGGATGTGAAGTTTGGTTGAACATTGGATCCCCATTGATTATGCTGAAGTTCAAATTCAAGTCTTAACAGTTTTATTGTTTTTTTTGGTGATCAGTTAAGATAGTGTACCTTTCAGTGGAGTGGTCCATTATGAGATATTTGGAGAGGGCAGGAACCAGTAAGAAGGAAGACCTGTATCTGTATCAGCTTCCACCAGTGAATTACCTGAATTAATCTTGGCACTTTCACAAATAATTAATTCATTATGAAAAGTGCTTTGAGATCTTTTGATTTGAAAGTCACGATGCAAGTGCATTTATGTTATAGGGAATAATAAAAATAATGGCAATAGATAAGTGAATGTTCTAGTTTGTGCTGTCATATACCCTAGAGAAGGATAGGAGACAGGACAAAAGGATTAAAATTTGGAGGAGGGAGAAGACGGCTTGGTGATTCAAATACCATATTCCTTATTCCTCCAGCCCCCACTGTATTGTCACAGAATGGCATTATCGAAGGCCATGGCGATGTCTATCGTATCTAGATTCCAGACTCTGCAACCTTTGGAGGCTGTAAAAATGATTGGGAAAATGATGACAGTTAAATTTTCAATGTTATTATAAAAATATTGGGGTAACCTTAAATTGCCTTCATATTCTGGATTTGGGGTTTTGTAGTACATTTCCTACATTACAACAATGACTGCACTCCAAAAGTCCTTAATTGGCTGTAAAGCGTTTTGAGACGTCCGGGGTCGTGAAAGGCGCTATATAAATCCAAATCTTTCTTTGTTATTTTTCTTAAGCAGTGGTAGGATGGCAACAATTTGTAGCTATCCGATTAGATTAGAGTGATTTATAGGTGATGCAGACACTCAGAATAATTTTGCTGTTTGAAAAACCATGTTATTCAAAACAGCCTAGATAGTTCTGTACTAAGCTAAAAGCATAAGACCTGAAGATGACTCTCTGAGGAATTCAACTATCTGTACATTCTATTGTTATGACTTATTTATGCAATACATGATACATTTGGTATATTTTGAAATACAGATTGCTTATACCTGTATATAGTTTGAACAAAATTATATACTGCTTTTGAAGTTAAATTGTTCTAAGATGCAGAATTAATTTGTGAGTATATGTACCATTTGCAGTCAAGGTAGTGGCTGTTAATGCACTGTGCACTTCGGAACAAAGCTTTTGTATTTTCTTCCAACTTGTTTTGAACCAAATGATTCATCAAATGGTGAAGATTAAGCGGAGGAATCTGCCAATTTGTAAAATTTGACGACTCCTAATTAAAGCAAGGCAGCAGGATACAGAGTTCCTGCCCTGCACCTGATTAAAGCCAAATGCATGGAGAACAGCTGGATTTGGGAGGTAGCAGTGAGCTGTACTCAGCTGGGGGTGTAAGAGAACAAGAAAAAGGCCTGAGTAGGCTCAAGCTAGCTGATGATAGCTGCTTTGTTGTCACCTTTTGAGTTTCCAGATAGCACTATAGGAATCCTGCTCTTCTAAGAGGTAGCGCCCCCAGTGAACACTGGCAAAACATTTAGTCGTCATTGTATTACTCTTTATGTTTTTTAATATTTTGCAGAAGGACAAAATATCTAATATAGTATGAACTTCAATCCAGATTTTAAATTATTTTTGTAAAGAGGCACTTTTCACGACCTATGGGTATCCCAAAGCGCTTTACAGCCAATGAAGTACTTTTGAAGTGTAGTCATAACTCACATAATGTAGGAAATGTGACAGCCAGTTTGTACACCGCAAGCTGCCACAAACAGCAATGTGATAATGACCAGATTCTGGCCCTGAAAATGTGGCCTCTACGATGTGTGTACGCGCCTGAAGAGGCCCATCAAGTTCCGGGTTTAGGCGTGCAAAGAGCATGTGCCAAAATCCAGCACTTACGAACTGTCAAAATTTCTTTTGACTGTTCCAATGCATCCCCGGGAGAAGGGCCTTCGAGGACAAAGATGTGGGCTATTTGCCCAACTCTTGCCCAGCAAATGCCCTTAAAACTCTTACACCTGGTAAAAGCGTAAGACCTGCTTTCACCAGTGTAAGAGTTTTAAAAGAAAAAAAAATACATTTTATCACTAATTTTTATATTAAAAACCCTGTCCATTAAGGTAAGTTTATTTTAACCCTATTAAAACATTTTCAAAAAAATAATTTTTTTCCTAAAACATTTAAGTTAATTCAATTTCAATTCATTTTAAATATGTGAGTTTTTTTTTTATTTATTGTGTTGTGTTTCTGTGTCTTTGGGGGTATTCTTATTGATAGTAATGGGAGCTCGTACAAACAGAACTCATCTGTCCTATCAATGAAAATACTCCATATTCTTTGGTGGTCCAGGCCCATGTGATCCCAGTTTGCGCTTACATTCCTGAGATACGTGGGCCTCTGCACTGGTTCTGCGCATCTATGCCTCGGACTGGAAGTATTCTTTCCTCCGGGACCACCAGGTACTTTCATAAAACTAATTTTGGTCGGAGGCATCCTCCTGCGAGCAACCTTCAACTGCAATTTTTGGCCCAATGTGTTTTGTTGTAATGTTGACTGAGGGATAAATAGTGTCCAGGACACCAGGGATAACTCGCCTGCTCTTTTCGAAATAGTGGCATGGGATCTTTTACATCCATCTGAGAAAGCAGTCAGTGCTGTACTCCCTCAGTACATCATTGGAGTGTCAGCCTAGATTTTGTGCTCAAGTCTGTGGAGTGGGTCTTGAACCCACAATCTTTTGACTCAGAGGTGAGAATGCTACCGATTGAGCCATGGCTGACACTAAACTCATTTCCATTTTCAGTATGTAGAGTGTAACCTTTTTTAACAAGAGTTTCATATAAAAATACTATCCTGTTTCTATGTTGTCGCACCACAGATGTGAACTGCAGAACTGCATCGCAGAATTATACTTGCAATATTTAGGCCTAATGACCCACACGGATGTCGTTACTCAAAATGAAAGTTGCCAGAATTCCTATTTAGGAGGAACCTGAATAGTTTTTTGTTATTGACGTTGTTAACTAATGTTGTGCATTAGTGGTTGTGGACAAATAAAACTTTAAAATTCCACTCTTACACTTACAAAACTTTAGTGTGCTAGTGGCAAGTTAATAATGCACCCTGGCAGGAGCATGGCGGGTGTTACCAGCCAATGGGAGTTAAACAGTAAGCAACAGCAATGCTTAGCCCCGTTTGACAGTCTTGAGCGTACTACTAACAGATCTCTGTTTGAAGCCTCCAGGTGGTGCTGTTGTTGAAGTTCAAAACTTAGATATAGCAAATACTTGATTTTATTAAACATTTTTGAAATAAATAATTGAAGCACAGTACGGAACTGCATGTTTTGTTAATTTTACCCACCACACTCATTCATCATAACTTCCAGGTTTTTTTTACGCATGCAGTAGTGATAGAAATGTTGTCCCAGTTGTTGCAGCCTGTATCACCGTGTTGTTTTTCTATTAAATCTGTTTGCATCAGTACAAGGGAAGAAATAATTCCCAGTATTGAAAAAAAATTGTCATGGCAGATTAAATTGTTAGAAATATAAATGAATATTGTTCTGTTGAAAGTCGCATTGTGTCCGCCTACCCTCACTGTTAAGTTACAAATTCTTCAAATATTTATTGAGATAAATTAATACAGCACATGTTTGGAGACGTGCAATATGTGTTTGGAGCTTTTATTCTTTTCAGCTATTCTATGTGGTGTCTGCCAAGTAAGACGCATGTGTATTGAGCTGGAAGATCTCAAAACAAGATCCTCGGATGTCCATTTTTATCTTCCCTGTCACCTTACCAAAATAGATTTGGAAAGTACTCCTGTTTAATATTTAAACACTTAAGATTACCTTCCTGAAAAATGAAGATACATTTAGCTGAGTTTTGTTTTTAATTGCACTACGACTGTGAAAAATGGATTATGTAATGTATTGAACTCTTGTTACTCTTTGTATCTCAAGTCTGTATTGTATGACTAGTAATATGCAATAATTAGATAAAATTGAGGGAAGGCAACATGCAGTTAGTGTCTGTACTGTACAATAGTGTCGGCTCTTGCGATAATATTGAGCTGAAATGTTCTAAATGTAATTTGAAAAAAAGCCTGAAACCCCTATGTGAAGGGCCACTAATGGCAAAAAGAGTACAAGAAGACGAAGTAATTAAAGTCTGTAGCTTATTGTAACAATATTTTGCATGAATTCGAATGCATTCATATGCTGTTTGCAATTGTATACTCGGGCAAAGAAAATGAAATAGGTGTATATAATATATTTGAAGTCTGACCGCTTACTCTTAACAACTGAGACTGGGTTGCCCATGCCGCAGTTTGCATTGGAATCTACCTTACTGTTGGTAAACACTACCAGATTACAAATAGGTTAATTTGTTTATTCAAACAATACTTTGGATTAATAAACTGCAGTGTCGTGTAGTTCCAGTGCTGCTGTTTAGCATAAAGTATTAATATATTACAAAGCTATTTTAGATGCGCTGAATGCTGTTTTGCAACAAAATAAATTAGTATTCGACAGGGTTAAGGGGTGTGCTTAGTTTTCTTTTAAAGAAGTTTCTGGTTGTTTCCAGTGTTCCCCTAAATTGTCTTTGTTGTGCGCATTCAAGATGTGGTCCCTTTAAATTTCTGCGCATGTGTGGTATTTCAAACAGAAAAATTGGTGAGTGGTCTGCGCGATACCTTGCAGATTATTGCGTAGCTGCACACGCACGCAGGTCAGAGGGAACATTAGTCATTTCCAATATATAATTTCACATGGAGAATCATAAAGATATTGAATAAATTATATTGGAATCAAATAGACTAAATGGGTTTAAGAGACAAAATATGTTTGAGAAAGAGGGGATTGAGGGATATGGTGAGAAGGTGGGGTTAAGAGAAGTAAAAAAAAAAGGCATGAATTTGTTGAGCTAACCAGCCTTTTCCTGTTGGTATGATTTCCTATGTTCCGAGTACTACATTTGTTGACACAGAAATTGCACTGTTTACATGGAAACCTGTTCAGTTCAGCTTCCTTCCCAATGAGACTTCCTTATTGCGGGGTCGGGGGCGGGGGGAAGAAAAAAAATCACTTTAGAATTTATCAGTAAATTCCCCAATTTATCAATGCATTCTAAAACTTGACACGAATGATGTTTTGTTACAATTTAGAAAATGTGTTGGTGATACAATTTCCGAGAATAGGTCATAAAAGTAGAGAATTGAGAGTGTGATTTCTTAACAGACATAATTCAGAGCAATGCCTGACTTGTATAAAAATGAATAATTCCATTTACCCTCAACAGAAGTGCATACGCATTGGGGGCTAAATTGCTCTGCGCCATTTTTCACACAATTTGAACTAAGTGAAGATTTAGTACCCGGCGAGATGGGTTGCTAAATCTTGCTGAATTGGGCACTTAGAAAGAGAAAAAGTTGCGGGGCAGCATCGGAATGACCCCCGAGGCCACAAAGTCCTCCCCTTTTAAAGGGGAGGGCCGCTGCCAACTCTGCAGCCATTTTCGTGGCGCCCACTCAGCCACCAGGGAGGGTTTCGGCCAGGTCACCAAGTGGGAGCTGCATGTTGGCGGCCCGGCAGAACCAGCAGCCACCGTTGGGCTGACTGCAAAGTCGGTCGACAAAACAAAGATGCCAGGCACAGCGCAAGGCCCTCTCCTTTAAGACCGGTCGGGGCGCCCCAGCCACGACGGCTTCATGCCCCTCGAAGCTGTCGTTGGCATCACCCTACACCCACCTTGCATCCTGCAGGGCAATTTCCCCCACGGTGCAAAGGGGCAAAGGGGTCGTGTTGATGAGCTGGAGTCCGAGCTGTAGACAGTACGACACATCAGGGAGAGGGTAAGTTACCTGGATGCTGTGTTCCAGGAGGTAATCACACCATTTAGATTAATTAATTCAAATTTGGTCCGTGGTCAGGGACAGGAGGGTGTGACTACAAGCGAGGCAGGTAAGGGGACCTGACATCGGTAGTGGGCAAAATAATGGAATCAATTATTAAGGATGTCATAACAGCGCATTTGGAAAGTGGTGACATAATAGGTACAAGTCAGCATGGATTTGTGAAAGGGAAAGCATGCTTGACAAATCTTCTGGAATTTTTTGAGGATGTTTCCAGTAGAGTGGACAAGGGAGAACCAGTTGATGTGGTGTATTTGGACTTTCAGAAGGCTTTCGACAAGGTCCCACACAAGAGATTAATGTGCAAAGTTAAAGCACATGGGATTGGGGGTAGTGTGCTGACGTGGATTGAGAACTGGTTGGCAGACAGGAAGCAAAGAGTAGAAGTAAATGGGTACTTTTCAGAATGGCAGGCAGTGACTAGTCGGGTACCGCAAGGTTCTGTGCTGGGGCCCCAACTGTTTACATTATACATCAATGATTTAGACGAGTGGATTAAGTGTAGTATCTCCAAATTTGCGGATGACACTAAGTTGGGTGGCAGTGTGAGCTGCGAGGAGGATGCTATGAGGCTGCAGAGTGACTTGGATAGGTTAGGTGAGTGGGCAAATGCATGGCAGATGAAGTATAATGTGGATAAATGTGAGGTTATCCACTTTGGTGGTAAAAACAGAGAGACAGACTATTATCTGAATGGTGACAGATTAGGAAAAGGGAAGGTGCAACGAGACCTGGGTGTCATGGTACATCAGTCATTGAAGGTTGGCATGCAGGTACAGCAGGCGGTTAAGAAAGCAAATGGCATGTTGGCCTTCATAGCAAGGGGATTTGAGTACAGGGGCAGGGAGGTGTTACTACAGTTGTACAGGGCCTTTGTGAGGCCACACCTGGAGTATTGTGTACAGTTTTGGTCTCCTAACTTGAGGAAGGACATTCTTGCTATTGAGGGAGTGCAACAAAGGTTCACCAGACTGATTCCTGGGATGGCGGGACTGACATATTAAGAAAGACTGGATCAACTGGGCTTGTATTCACTGGAGTTCAGAAGAATAAGAGGGGATCTCATAGAAACGTTTAAAATTCTGACGGGTTTAGACAGATTAGATGCAGGAAGAATGTTCCCAATGTTGGGGAAGGCCAGAACCAGGGGTCACAGTCTAAGGATAAGGGGTAAGCCATTTAGGACCAAGATGAGGGGAAACTTCTTCACCCAGAGAGTGGTGAACCTGTGGAATTCTCTACCACAGAAAGTTGTTGAGATCAATTCACTAAATATATTTAAAAAGGAGTTGGATGTAGTCCTTACTACTAGGGGGATCAAGGGGTATGGCGAGAAAGCAGGAATGGGGTACTGAAGTTGCATGTTCAGCCATGAACTCATTGAATGGCAGTGCAGGCTCGAAGAGCCGAATGGCCTACTCCTGCACCTATTTTCTATGTTTCTATGACCCGAGATGTAGTGATGGAGGAGCCTCGGCCCTTGTTCCCGTCTAACAGGTTTGAGGCTCTTACTCCCTGTGTGGACAAGAACAGGGACTGCAGGGAGGATGAGCAAACTGACCACAGCACCGTGGTACAGGGGGTCATTCAAGTGGGAGGAGTAAAAAAAAAACGTTGTAGTGGCTGGAGACATAGAAACATAGAAACATAGAAAATAGGTGCAGGAGCAGGCCATTCAGCCCTTCTAGCCTGCACCGCCATTCAATGAGTTCATGGCTGAACATGAAACTTCAGTACCCCCTTCCTGCTTTCTCGCCATAACCCTTGATCCCCCGAGTAGTAAGGACTTCATCTAACTCCCTTTTGAATATATTTAGTGAATTGGCCTCAACTACTTTCTGTGGTAGAGAATTCCACAGGTTCACCACTCTCTGGGTGAAGAAGTTTCTCCTCATCTCGGTCCTAAATGGCTTACCCCTTATCCTCAGACTGTGACCCCTGGTTCTGGACCTCCCCAACATTGGGAACATTCTTTCTGCATCTAACCTGTCTAAACCCGTCAGAATTTTAAACGTTTCTATGAGGTCCCCTCTCATTCTTCTGAACTCCAGTGAATACAAGCCCAATTGATCCAATCTTTCTTGATAGGTCAGTCCCGCCATCCCGGGAATCAGTCTGGTGAACCTTCGCTGCACTCCCTCAATAGCAAGAATGTCCTTCCTCAAGTTAGGAGACCAAAACTGTACACAATACTCCAGGTGTGGCCTCACCAAGGCCCTGTACAACTGTAGCAACACCTCCCTGCCCCTGTATTCAAATCCCCTCGCTATGAAGGCCAACATGCCATTTGCTTTCTTAACCGCCTGCTGTACCTGCATGCCAACCTTCAATGACTGATGTACCATGACACCCAGGTCTCGTTGCACCTTCCCTTTTCCTAATCTGTCACCATTCAGATAATAGTCTGTCTCTCTGTTTTTACCACCAAAGTGGATAACCTCACATTTATCCACATTATACTTCATCTGCCATGCATTTGCCCACTCACCTAACCTATCCAAGTCACTCTGCAGCCTAATAGCATCCTCCTCGCAGCTCACACTGCCACCCAACTTAGTATCATCCGCAAATTTGGAGATACTGCATTTAATCCCCTCGTCTAAATCATTAATGTACAATGTAAACAGCTGGGGCCCCAGCACAGAACCTTGCGGCACTCCACTAGTCACTGCCTGCCATTCTGAAAAGTACCCGTTTACTCCTACTCTTTGCTTCCTGTCTGACAACCAGTTCTCAATCCACGTCAGCACACTACCCCCAATCCCATGTGCTTTAACTTTGCACATTAATCTCTTGTGTGGGACCTTGTCGAAAGCCTTCTGAAAGTCCAAATATACCACATCAACTGGTTCTCCTTTGTCCACTTTACTGGAAACATCCTCAAAAAATTCCAGAAGATTTGTCAAGCATGATTTCCCTTTCACAAATCCATGCTGACTTCGACCTATCATGTCACCATTTTCCAGATGCACTGCTATGACATCCTTAATAATTGATTCCATCATTTTACCCACTACTGAGGTCAGGCTGACCGGTCTATAATTCCCTGTTTTCTCTCTCCCTCCTTTTTTAAAAAGTGGGGTTACATTGGCTACCCTCCACTCCATAGGAACTGATCCAGAGTCAATGGAATGTTGGAAAATGACTGTCAATGCATCCGCTATTTCCAAGGCCACCTCCTTAAGTACTCTAGGATGCAGGCCATCAGGCCCTGGGGATTTATCGGCCTTCAATCCCATCAATTTCCCCAACACAATTTCCCGACTAATAAAGATTTCCCTCAGTTCCTCTTCCTTACTAGACCCTCTGACCCCTTTTATATCCGGACAGTATTATTAAGGGGATAGATACAGTTCTCTGCAGCTGAGAGCATGAGTCCCAAAGGCTGTGTTGCCTGCCCGGTGCTAGGGTTAAGGACATCCCCTCAGGACTGAAGAGGAACTTGGAGTTGGAACGGGGAAGATCAGTTGTCGTGGTCCACGTGGGTGCCAACGATATAGATAGGACAAAGAAAGAGGTTCTGCTGAGAGAGTATGAGCAGCTAAGGACCAAGTTTAAAAAGCAGAACCACAAAGGTAATTGTTGTATATGTAAACCTGTAAATACCTTTTGCAACCACCAGAGGGCTCATCCCCTGGATTCTCAAGGGATCCCACAATCCCTTGGGAGCACCTGTACTTTAGGAGGCCTCACAGGCTGGAGAGGCACTCTGGAGATCTCTAATAAAAGACTAAGGTCGCACTTTACTTTGAGCTCACAGTATCTGGTCAGACTCTTTATTCATATTTAATAGTAATAATCTCTGGATTACTACCCGAGCCACAAGCAAATTTGCATAGGGTAAATAAGATCAGAGAGTTAAACACGTGGCTCAAAGACTGGTGTGGGAGAACTGGGTTTTAGTTCGTGAGACACTGGCACCAGTACTGGGGTAAGAAGGAGCTGTTCCATTCAGACGGGCTCCACTTAGACCGTGCTGGGACTAGGGTCCTGGCGAATCAAATAACTAGGGGTAGAGAGGGCTTTAAACTAATTATTCAGCTGAGCAAAAATTTAAAAAGTCAAAACAAGGAGAAGGCAATAGATCAGGGTAGTACTGAAGGAAATAAAAACCAGAGCGTGCCAAGAAGGGACAGTGTGCATAAACATGAAGGTGAATCAGAAATTGGGATCAAAGCAGGGAAAAATGGTAAAAAAACAAATTTAAAAGCTCTTTATCTGAACGCACGTAGCATTCGTAGCAAAAAGATGAGTTGACGGCACAAATAGATACAAATGGGTATGATCTGATAGCCATTACAGAGACATGGTTGCAAGATGACCAGGGCTGGGAACTAAATATTCAGGGGTATTTGACAATTTGGAAGGACAGACAGAAAGGAAAAGGAGGTGGGGTAGCACTGTTAATAAAGGATGGGATCAGTGCGTTTGTGAGAAACTATATTGGCTCAGAGGATCAAGATGTTAATCAGTTTGGGCAGAGATAAGGAATAATAAGGGGAAAAAGTCGCTGGTGGGCATAGTCTATAGGCCCCCGAACAGTAGCTACACTGTTGGACGGAGTATAAATCAAGAAATAATGAAGACTTGTAAGAAAGGAATGGCAATAATCATGTGCGATTTTAAGCTTTATATTGATTGGACAAAGCAAATTGGCCAGGGCAGCCTTGAGGAAGAGTTCATAGAGGGTATCCGGGATAGTTTCCTTGAACAGTATGTTGCAGAACCAACTAGGGAGCAGACTATCTTAGATCTGGTACTGTGTAATGAGACAAGATTAATAAATGATCTTGTAGTAAAGGATCCTCGAGGAATGAGTGACCATAACATGGTTGAATTTCAAATTCAGTTGGAGGGTGAGAAAGTTGGTTCTCAAACCAAAGTCCGAAGCTTAAATAAAGTTATGAGGGCAGAGTTGGCTAAAGTGGACTGGGAAAATAGATTAAAGTATGGGACAGTTGATGAGCAGTGGCAGACATTTAAGGAGATATTTAATAACTCGCAACAAAAATATATCCCAATGAGAAGGAAAGACTGTAAGAGAAGGGATAACCATCCGTGGCTAACTAAGGAAATAAGGGATGGTATCAAATTGAAAACAAGGGCATACAATGTGACCAAGATTAGTGGGAGGCCAGAGGATTGGGAAACTTTTAAATGCCAGCAAAGAACAACTAAAAAACATGATAGATTGAGAGTAAACTAGCCCGAAATATAAAAACAGATAGTAAGAGTTTCTACAGCTACATAAAAAGGAAAAGAGTGGCTAAAGTAAATGTTGGTCCCCTGGAAAATGAGACTGGGGAATTAATAATGGAGAACAGGGAAATGGCAGAGATGTTGAACAAATATGTTATTTCGATCTTCACGGTAGATGACACTATAAATATCCTAATAGTGGATAAGCAAGGGGCTGTAGGAAGGGAGGAACTTAATACAATCACTATCGCTAATGAAGTAGTACTCGGTAAAATAATGGGACTAAAAGGCGGACAAGTCCCCTGGACCTGATGGCTGACATACTCGGGTCTTAAAAGAGGTGGCTGCAGAGATAGTGGATGCATTAGTTGTAATCTACCAAAATTCCCTGGATTCTGGACTGGTCCCAGACAATTGGAAAACTGCAAATGTAACACCCTTATTTAAAAAAGGAGGCAGACAAAAAGCAGGAAACTATAGACCAGTTAGCCTAACGTCTGTCTTTGGGAAATTGCTGGAGTCCATTATTAAGGAAGCAGTAGCGGGACATTTGGAAAAGTATGATTCAATCACGCAGACTCAGCATGGTTTTATGAACGGGAAATCATGTTTGACAAATTTACTGGAATTCTTTGAGGATGTAACGAGTAGGGTGGATAAGGGGGAACCAGTGGATGTGGTGTATTTGGATTTCCAGAAGGCATCCGATAAGGTGCCACATAAAAGGTAATTGCACAAGATAAAAGCTCATGGGAGCTGTAAAACAACATTACAGACGGCTCAAGGCTCAGATCCAACAAAAAACTCGGGACCTAAAGAAACAGGTGGTGGATGGAGAAAGCACAGGAGATACAAACTGGCCGACAGCCACGATATGCGAGGATTCTTCACTGCAGTCAAGGCCACCTATGGTCCAAGGCCCCACCCCACTCCTGACCAAGAACGGGGAAACAATCATCAAGGTCACCGAGGCTGTCAGGGCCCGATGGAAGGAGCACTTTGAAGGTCTCCTCAATCAAGACTCTGCCTTTGACTCTCGTGTTCTCGATTCCATCCCGCAGCATGCCACCCGCCACCAACTCAGTGAAACTCCGACGTTGCACGAGGTAGGCAAAGCCATAAAACAGCTTAAGAATAACAAGGCTAAGTGTGTGGATGGAATTCCTGCTGAGACGCAAAAATATGGCAGAGAGGCGCTGTTGGTGCGGATACATGACCTCATCTCTCTCTGGAGGGAGGAGAGCATGCCGGGAGATCTCAGAGATGCAGTGATTGTGACCATTTTTTAAAAAGGAGACAAGTCCGACTGCGGCAACTACAGGGGAATCTCCCAGCTTTCAGCCACTGGGAAAGTTGTCACTCAAGTTCTCCTCAATCGCCTTTTCCCTGTGGCCGAGGAGCTCCTCCCGGAATCACAATGCGGGTTTCGTCCTCTACTGGGCACAACAGACATGATCGTTGCAGCGAGCCAGTTGCAGGAAAAATGCAGGGAGCAGCGCCAGCCCTTGTACATGGCCTTTTTCGATCATGCAAAGGTCTTTGACACTGTCAACCGTGAGGATCTATGGAGCGTCCTTCTCCGTTTTGGATGCCCCCAAAAGTTTGTCAACATCCTTCGCCTGCTTCACGATGACATGCAGTTCGTGATCCTTACCAAAGGATCCATTACAGACCTAATCCATGTCCGGACCCGGGTCAAAGAGGGCTGTGTTATCGCTCCAATCCTCTTCTCAATCTTCCTCGCCGCCATGCTCCACCTCACAGTCAACAAGCTCCCCGCTGGAGTGGAATTAAACTACAGAACCAGTGGGAAGCTGTTTAACTTACGTCGCCTCCAAGCCAGATCCAAGATCACCCCAACCTCTGTCATTGAGTTGCAGTATGCGGACGATGTCTGCGTCTGTGCACATTCAGAGGCTGAACTCCAGGATATAGTCAATGTATTCACTGAGGCATATGAAAGCATGGGCCTTACGCTTAACATCTGTAAGACAAAGGTCCTCCACCAGCCTGTCACCGCCGCACAGCACTGCCCTCCAATCATCAAGATCCACAGCGCGGCCCTGGACAACGTGGACCATTTCCCATATCTCGGGAGCCTCTTATCAACAAAGGCAAACATTGATGCGGAGATTCAGCATCTCCTCCAGTGCGCCAGCGCAGCCTTCGGCCGCCTGCGGAAACGAGTGTTTTGGAAGACCAGGCCCTCAAATCTACCATCAAACTCATGGTCTACAGGGCTGTAGTAATATCCGCCCTCCTGTATGGATCTGAGGCATGGACGATGTACAGAAGACACCTCAAGTCGCTGGAGATATATCAACAATGATGTTTCCGCAAGATCCTGTAAATCTCCTGGGAGGACAGGCGCACCAACATCAGTGTCCTTTGGCAGAAAAAATAGAAAGCAAATTACAATTTAAATGGAGAAAAATTGCAAAGTGCTGCAGTACAGAGGGACTTGGGGGTCCTTGTACATGAAACACAAAAAGTTACAACAAGTAATTAGGAAGGCAAATGGAATGTTGGCCTTTATTGTAAGGGGGATAGAGTATAAAAGCAGAGAAGTCCTGCTACAGCTGTACAGGGTATTGGTGAGGCTACACCTGGAGTATTGTGTACAGTTTTGACCTCCACATTTAAGGAAGTATATATTTACATTGGAGCCTGTTCAGAGAAGATTCACTAGGTTGTTTCGGAGTTGAGGAGGTTAACTTATGAAGATAGGTTGAGTAGGTTGGTCCTATACACATTGGCGTTCAGAAGAATGAGAGGTGATCTTATCGAAACATATAAGGTGTAATGAGGGGGCTCGACAAGGTGGATGCAGAGAGGATATTTCCACTCATAGGGGAAACTAAAACTAGGGGACATAGGGCTAGACTTTCCTTTGGTTTCGCTCCGTTACCGCCCATATAACTGCAAAGATTTAGACTTAACGGCCATATTTCAATAAAAATGGAAATTAGTGCCCATTAGTTGCGGCATAAAGTTAATGCCAAGAATTAGCTGAACCGCCCGCCCATATTTTTTTAAAATTATGACATCAGCACTCGTGTACCGCCCAAAACACTAACGGAAACAAACACCCAGAAACCGCCCAGAATATCGGCGAGTGTTACTTTCGGTATCTCGCCAATATACCGCCCAAAAGATCACTTTCCCAAAAAAAAGCTGCACTCACCTGACCTTAACCCAGCCATTTTGTAATTCAGAGGACTTTTCATAAAAGGCTGCTTCAAGTTCATGGGAGCTTCGAAGTAATTTGTGAGTGCTTTTAAGGTGGTTTTAAAATCCCTCGACAACCACCTAATCATATTGTGGTGAATTTGTATTTTTTATTGACTTTTTGGAGGACAATTTAATAATTCTGAATACATATAAATAGGGCATTTAGTAACAGTAATGGGGCCTGTAATTTCTCAGCTAGTATTGATGACTACTCACATGCTGCAGACTAGAGATGGGAGAAGGTATATTGAAGAGCATTATGTACCCAATCAAAGAGGTGCAGGCTGCTGAGGAGGAGAAGAACTTACACCCGACGCACTTAAAGGGATAAGCGATCATACCTGAACTTGTCCGAAAACACATGTCTGAGGAGGCTGCGCTTCCGAAAGGAGGTCATCAGTGAGATATGCCAGCTCATTAAGGGAGATCTGCAGCCTAACAGCACCATCAGGACCACATTGTCTGTTGAGGTCAAGGTAACTGCGGCACTTTCCTTCTATGCATCGGGCTCCTTTCAGGCCTCGGCTGGCGACATTTAAGGTATCTCTCAGCACGCCACACATTGCTGTTTTCGACAGGTGACTGAAGTCCTTTATGCACACAGGATGGACATTATTAGCTTCCCTATGACCAGGCAGGCACAGACTGAGAGGGCTTTGGGTTTCTCGAGACTAACAAACTTCTCCAAGGTGCAGGGAGCAATAGACTGTACGCACATCGCCATGTGAGCACCTTTTCAGGATACAGAGGTGTTTCGGAACCAAAAGGGATTCCACTCCCTGAATATGCAACTTGTTGTCGACTACATGCAAATAATCATGACAGTAAATGCAAATTTCCGGGGAGCATCCATGATGCGCACATCTTGCGTGAGAGCACTGTCTCTGTTTAAGAGTCAGCCACAAGGTCATGGTTGGATGCTGGGGGATAAAGGATATGGTCTTGCCAGTTGGCTAATGACCCCCCCCCCCCCCCGCATAAGACGGAAGCTGAGAAGCTCTACAACGAAAGCCACATCGCCACATGCAATATAATCGAAAAGACAATTGGAGTGCTTAAGCAGCGCTTCAGATGCCTGGATGACTCGGGAAGCGAATTACAATACCACAGTGAGCAGGTCGCTCAGTTCATTGTAGTGTGCTGCATGTTGCATAACTTAACTATCAGGAGGGGACAAGAATTGCCACATAGAAATGCCAGTCCACCTCAGGAGAGAGGAGAGGCAGAAAAGGAGGACGAGGTGGTGGACGATGACTTCGGGGAGGACAATTAGGCTGGTGTTGAAACCATGCCCCCACCCCTCCCTAGACCGCAGGAAAAACCTCGTGGTGGTTACACAGCTGCAAGACTGTTGCACCAGCAGCTCATAAATGAATGTTTTGCTTGAACTAACGTTGGTCGTTATGCAGCTGCAAGACTGTTGTGTCTGCAGCTCATAAATGAATGCTTTGCGTTACGTTGGTGACAGTTACAGTTAATTTACGTTTAATCTTTGCCTTTTCTGGCTTGGCCTTGCCAGTGTTCGCAAACTTTGTATATGCTTAACGTTTCTGCTATTTGAAGACACTGCGCAACAATGTTAATTTAAATTTTAAAATTTTCATGTTCTAAAATTATCAATTTTCTTTTCAAACAAACACTATTAAAAGTTAACGCCCATGTACCCCCCCATCCCCACCCCAATAGTGAAACATTTATAAATAACAACACATTTTAATAACACCCATGTACCCCCCACCCTCACCCCCACCCCAACCGCGAAACATTTATAAATAACAACACATTTTAATAACACCCCTATACACCCCACCCCCAACCCAACAATGAAAATGTTTGAAATGACCAAATACAATAAAAACAACAACAATTAGAATAATCCCTACCTGTAGCTACGCTTCTCCTTTTCTTTACCCCCCCCCCCCCTTGTCTTTACCCCACCTCTTCCCCTTCCCCTACCAACTCCGAGCCGTTTTGCAACAAGGCATCTCTAGCGCTGCTTCTGTGCAGGGGGTGACGGCAGATCCATAGATTGGGCTATAGATGGAGAGGACATTTCCAAGGAAACATCCTCCGACTTGGAAGCAAGAGCTTCCTCCTGACTCGCATTTGTCATTTGCAATGGTGGTACGGCACTTTGGGGTGCAATGCCGTATTCCGGGACCACTGGCTACCCTCTGGCATCCATGGACTTGGCTATTCTTTCAAGCGCCACTGCTATCCGCGACATCTTCTCCGAGACAGTCGCGGACAGAGCGGCAACCTGGCCAGATAAGCCACCCATTGCCTGGAGGAGCTCTCGACCTATGTCAACACTCGTCCTGGACAGATTAACTATGTCCACACTTAAATCTGCCGGTCTAGGAGCACTCTGACCTCGCTGAACCAACCTCCGCAGGGTCGGCACAGTCATGGAACCACTCGGGGTGCCCTGCTGTAAGCCGCTTGGTCTCGCTACCTCCTCAGTGGAAGAGGACGTGGCCGCAGGAACACAAGATGAAAGGACTCCAGGTTTCTCCTCCACCTCCTCACTATCCTCGGAGGAAAGGAGGACCTGAAAAAGTACAGGAGAGGCTCTTGCCTCCTCACTTCCGGAGACAACAGGCACGACTGGATTTTGGGGATCCTGTGAATGCTGGCGAGCATGGCGAACCTGGGGCGACTGGGGAACCTGGAAGGCCTGGTGACCTAGAAAACATAAATGAGGTTAGTAGAAGATAAGGGGATGCCAGGGTCACATGAGAATGCTTATGCTACGCAGGCATATGCACGAGGAGCAACACTACTGCTATAATTACTGACAGACATCATATTTAATTAACATCATAGTACAGAATCTGCATTGCATTACAATGATATTTCATGATCCCCTCATTATTTACATAACATTACATAACATTAAATAACATTACATCAATCATATATTGGACTGAAATGGCATTAAATTAAATCACCAATGGTTATATATTACGTGGCGCTAGAAATGGTTCAGCGCCACCACGGGTGGCCGACTGGTTGTGCACCCCCACCAAGACCTCTTCAAGGTCGGATAGCGGGGAGAGATCTCCTGTTCCCCTCCAGTGTGCCTCATCTCAACGTGATTCTTGAACAGTTTCTTCTACAAAGGTGACAAGAGCATGGCATGGCATAAGATCATTGCCTAGGCACTATTACAGATACGACAGATCAGATTACTGATCGATATCATTATTATTATTATTACTACTACTATTATACAACACAACACACACAGCAGAATACACAGACAATCCCCAATTAGTCATCCCATGCTGATCATCATCAATGGTAACGATATATGCTAATACGCCTTGTATGCAATTAAATGCATGGTTATATCTACCGTCTGATAACTTGAATAAGATGGAGGTTAGGATTAAATGCATGACACCAAGATTATCAGCCTAACGACACTCCTGCAGATCTACATTTACAATAAGCATTGCATCATTACAACTTCTTAAATAAAATGTAATACTCTGCTGGAACCAACGAGGTCATTCCAGCGCTTGCGGCACTGGTTCGGCTCTTTTACATCATGCGTCAATGACGATATTACCTCCGCAATTTCAGACTAGATCCTCTGGTAGACCCTGGGTGGTGGTTCCCCACAAACACCCTGGGGGTCAATTGGGCCCAACGGAATAAATTGCTAATGCTCGTTTCACATCGCTATGGCTAACGGCCAAATTAAAAAGTGGAACCTAGCGGGTTTTAAAATGGGCGATATTTCGGCAATCACAAAAACAAATATAATTGCTAACGCTGGAAATACCGCCCACTTTTGGGCGATCTGGACACTAATGCAAAGTCTAGTCCAGAGTCTCAGAATAATGAGCTGCCCATTTAAAACTGAGATCAGGAGAAATTTCTTCTCTCAAGGGTTGTAAATCTATGGAATTCTCTGCCCCGGAGTGCTGTGGAGGCTGGGTCATTGAATACATTTAAGGTGGAGATAGACAGATTTTTGAGTGATAAGGGAATAAAGGGTTATGGGGAGCAGGCAGGGAAGTGGAGCTGAGTCCATGATCTTATTGAATGGCGGAGCAGGCTCGATGGACCAAATAGCCTAATCCTGCTCCTATTTCTTATGTTCTTATGATTACGTCATCGCCATTTACGCCCCTGCCCGGGGCGAAAAGTACGTGGGCAGCGCAAACCTGCTTTCACCCGCAGAATCCCAGGTACAATTCTAGGGCGGACGTTGTGGCCGCCATGGCCGGGCGATAAAAAATTGGGGCCCCATTAGCATCTCCCGGAGGCGCTAACTGGCCTTTCCCAAAGAGGCAATTTCGCCCCCATTGTCTTGAGAGCATGAAATGCATATAAAAATGGGATTAATTATTATAAGAATGGAACTCCTTTTTTAAGGTAAAGTCTGTTTCCTGCTCAGAAATGTCACTAACAGGAATCAGGTCATCACTAGTTTGAAACATAGAAACATAGAAAATAGGTTCAGGAGTAGGCCATTCAATATGATCATGGCTGAAGCAAGCTTGAAGTTCAGTAACAAATTTAAATCTTGGACAACCTCACCTTGGTGGTGTTCCTTTCAAGATGTCTGTTCAAAAAGTCTCTTATCCCAAATGATGGCATGCTTTCTTTCTATGCCGATGTTGCCAATGGAAACTTGCATTGAAATTTCCTACTGAGCTCATTTGGTTACAATGGTATAAACTGGTGTGAAAGAAGCGCTAATGCAGTGTTACAGGTAGGACTCCAGGAAACCCAGGAGGAGCACGATAAAAGTGTGCACCGTATGCGATTCTTCAACAGCTTGGGAGTTGAAGGCAAATGTAAGATTGCTGCCCTAATTTTATATTTAAAAAAATTCAGTGTTTCCAGTGTTTCAACAGTATTCCTATTTTCAGAGATTTCCATTGAGGACACTATGGGCTCCTAGCCAGGTACGCCCAGATTGAGCCCTCCTCACAAGACAAAATTATGACGTGCGCAGCAGGCCACAATTATTCTTGCCACCCGCTCTGGCATGTACTGCAGGACATTCCCTGATCTGTCCAGGCACCTGAATCGCCACTCCTCAAACTAGGCATTGACGTTGGTTCCTGTTAACGTGACATTTCTTAGCAGGCAGCTGAATCGGACTTTTAACACTCTTATGATCCTGTCCACCACCAGTCTGGTCTCTGCATGGGCATGATTGTAACTGCTGCACTGTGAGTCACATGGAATACTGTCACTAACCATGGCATCAGGGAGATGGGCCTTTTCCCCAAGGATCCATCCATTCGTTCGCCTTTCCTCGCTGAATAACTGCATAATGGCTGAATGGGGCAGGAGAACGATGTTGTTGCAGCTTTCCCTATGCTGTGCATTGACTTGCAGTTTCTGTTGCTGGGCATCACGGGCAGCCTGGATGTTCAGCAAATGGAATTTCTTCCTGTTGATATGTGGGACAGGATTCCAAGTTGGCGTCTCCAGCTGCACTTGGGTGCCTTCGATGATCCACTGCATTCTAGAGCATCCAGCAAGCCTGTAGAAGTGAATGGTCCTGTCTCTCTGTTCCGCTTGCGACATACCATAGCTGATGAAGTCAGCCGCCCTCCAGAAAAGGGCATCTGTCACCTGGCGAGTGCAGGCCCTTGGCTGATATTTCCTAGATTCTCCGTGGTTAATTGGGAGGATTCAGAACCATAAAAATCCAAGGCTGTGGTGACTTCCATCTCTACCAGTAGTGCTCTGCGGGAAGTCAACTCTGGCTTCAGATATTCCTACAGAATGTCACGCAGATGACTGATGGCTTCTTTCATAAAACGCAGCCTCCTGACGCATGGCTCCTCCAAGAGGTCCTGGTATGACCTGCGGTAGGGGGCTGCTGTCTTCTTCCCTGGTGCTCCACTTTCAACCTACCTCTGCTGGCTCCTCTTCCATTACCATTATTATGCAGAATATGGGTATGCCCATTGGGAAGGTTATTTCAGCAGCTTAGTCCTGCTGAATGTGTTGGTGGGGGGAGGGTTCAAAATACTTCTGGTGCACTGAGACTGAAAGCACTTGGTTATGTCTAGAAAAATTGGAATCAATCACTATCAAACCCCAGAAATAATGCTCTTCCCTGGTTGAAACTGCTCAGTTACACCGATATTGGCTGACTTTGGTGCTGTGCTGTGCCTAAATATATGGGCATAAAGCTACACCAGCACATTGCAGGTGTAAATGCAGGACACTCATGTGAACTGCTCTTTTTGCATGGGGCGGAGCTATGTTAATGAAGGTTTTGGTGGACCTTATTGTGGAAACAGCACAACAGAGCGCCCATAACGATGCTTCAGTGTAAAACCAGTGCAAATCGGTGATGCGTGAGTTTCCTCACTAAAATTTGGCACCATGCCACTTTTGTGCCGTAGCTACGCTGGAAATTGAGGAAATTCCGATCCAATGTTATCCCGAGAGTTATTCTACAGTATTTCCTGCAGCTTTTAGAAAGTGAAATTAAAATATCATTCAATGTGCAGTTTAAAATTAAATACTTTGAGGCACCAGTTTCCATTGATACGCAAGATGTTGTTTATGGACTATCAGTGATGGAAGAGTTCGCTAAGATGAAATTCACTTGTATTAATAAAAAGTTCTGAAAGTAGTAATAAGCAGCAGAATAAATACGAGAAAATTGGAGTAAAATGTGCTTGTTTTTCAAAACCATTTCCAAATGCACTTTTCTGATTTTTGTGTAAGATTGATCACATATTTTGCAATGTATTTTAAATTGGGTGCCTAGAGCAGGGGGTGGGGTTGGTGTAAAGGGTACGGCAAATGAGCGACGAGACTCTGACAAACATCAGAGCCATTGCTTGCGGAGGAATGCCATCAAACTAGGAATATTGACCAGTGAATGCCTTGCTAGGCAGATACCCTGGGCTCTTGCCGACAGTCTGAAAAGAACACTTACTACTTAATTCATCACCACTTCAGAACACTTCAGTCTCACATACTTGAAAGGTTAAAGCATTAAATAGTTTCTCACCAGTGAAGGCTGCACTGTATCTATCGCAGGCTGGCTTCTCCAGTGTTGACATGCAGGCCCTTTATGATTTCAGTCTCGGACAAAGCCTCAGATTTGTTGTGCCATTCTGTTTGCTAAAACATTTTTGTCTTATTGAGCAGGTTAGCAGTTGATGGCAACTACCGAGGGGATGAGTTTTTAAATTTAATAATGGAAAATTATTTTGAAATCAATCTCTAGTCAGTGTATAAAGCATGACTGAATAACAAAGAATAAATGAAAGGGGACACATATTGAATGAATAGGTGTTCGATTTAGATGTGTATAAAAATACAGTGCTTATCCCTGTATATGCCCACAATGTTGGGTTTAAAATGAAGAGTAACTACTTTACAGATATGAGAAAGAGCTCATTGGGAGAATCTCTGTTTAATGTCGTGGATTTACTGTGAAATTTCTATACAGCATGTGTACGAGCACTACTGATTTTTGTATTAGCGTAGATTGTATAAATTTACAAAATAATCACAGAAACTAGTTGCAGAACAAAAGCATAGATTATGATCGGCTTTTACCAAATACAGCAAAAATCAGCCAGTGCACCTCGCTCTGATTTGGGGTGGTAACCTTCTGGGGCCGGGACTTTTATCGCCTGGCCCGGAGGTCCCACTCCCGACGTGGAATTGGGCAATGCGCCCCTCTGAGGAAGCGGAACGCTATCTCCGGCACTCCGCTTCCTTGGAAGGGTGCTCCCGGGGTGGCAGCACAGTGCTGAGGCCAGCGCTACGCAGATTCTAACACACTACAACGCCCCTCCCCTCCAATTAAAGAGGAGGTACCGCTGCACACTCTGTAGGCCCTTTAGTGGCCTGCCACTGGGCTACCAGGGACGCGATTGACTGAGTCCGTGGCCTGGCACCCAAAACGGAGTCCGGTCGATGCGAGGGCTGCTATTGTCGGGCCAGCACAAGAGTCGGCTGACAAAATAAAATGAAGGCCCGGAGCGCTAGGCGCCAACTCTTTAAGTGGTGCCCCGGCAGATGTCCACCATCTTCATGATCGCGGGGCCATTTCCCCCATGGGAAGCAAAGAGGTCAGTGTGGGGCGGTGAGGGGTGCACTGGCCCAGGGCACTAATGGCGCACTGAGCTACTGGAAAACCTCCAGGGAAATTTCCCTGGAGGTGCTAGCGACCCCTCCCCTGGGCGAAAATGCCATTGCGCCCCATTAGCGACCCCCGGAAGCGCTAACGGGGCTATAAAGAGGGGTAATTTCGGCCCCTTGGAGTCTACAGAGGAGTTGTTTTCGAGAGAGTAATTATAAAACAACACGGTTGTTTTTAAAACCTACCAGTGTGGTTACAAACAGGAATGATTAGCACTTATCGCCATTCGAATGTTCCTATTTTCGAATACTCTTTTTTTAAAAAAAAAAAATACATTTTAAGGAGCTTGACTGAAATACTTTCAGTATGAAAGTATTTTGGTCTCGTCCCCTTTTCTCTCAATTAACCATCCTCCTATCCTCCCTAAGCCTCAGCCTCCATTAAAATTTCACCAACCCTTATTCACTGCCATACCCTTGGCCTCATCATCTTTCACGGTCTACATACTGCAGTGATCTCAATCACTTCCTTGTATCCCTCACCACCATATCATCCTCCAGTCCCTCTTCCTTCAGTATCTGACCATGTAAACATTCTCCTCCAACTTGCTTCCAACTCCATTTCTAATTCTCAACTGCTTTTTGCCTTCTATGTGACTTAATACACTGATGCTGTTGACTTGCTCAACTACTCTCAATCTTAAGAAAAACCTTCACTCTCATTCCCTCCAAGTTCCTGCTGGCACAGCTCCCATTTTGTCTCCCTCAAATCACAGGGGAACAGACTTGAGTGAACCTGGTGTTTAGCCATTCACTGCCAGATGTGGCTTCACCACATTAAGCTCTATTAAGCCTTGTCCTCCTTGGTCAAAACAGCCCCCTATTCTAGGATTATCTTGGAAACAAAGATAAGCAAATAAATTCCTTTCCTCCTCCCCCACCAACAAGTGCAACAAATTCATGGATTTCTGCATCAACAAAATAGAGGCCATCTCTTCAGCTGCCTCGGCTGTTTTCTCCCAATACTGCTGACTAAACCAGATGTCTCCCAATCCTCCTCCTACTCCAGCCATGATTCGCCCCTCTCGTTTCTTCCCATCATCCCCCATGCTCTTTTTTTCAAGCTCATCTCATCCATGAGACTGAACTTTAGCTCCCTTGACTGCCTTCTCGCTAAACTGATACCCAATTTTCACTGCTTGACCTTCAAGGCTTGACTATTCCAATGCTGTCATTTCCTTTTATCCTCCTCCCTTCACAACCTCCAGCTCATCTAAAACTCTGCTGCTCATATTTTATCCTACACCATGTCCCATTCCTCCATTGCTCCCATCCTTGCTGACCTAGATAGGTTCCTTCCCTACCAACATCTCATTAAAATTTCTTGTCCTTGCCTTTAAAACCCTCCTTGCCCTTCCCTTCCTCCATAACTTCTTTTGGTGCTAAAACCTCCCCCCAAATTGTCTAGTTCTCTAATTTTGGGCTGTTGTGTATCACTCTCCCTTTGTCTGCCATTGGTAGCTGTGCGGTTAGTCACCTACCCCCTTGCTGCAATTCCCTCCTCAAACCTCTCTGCCTCTCCATCCTTCCTCCTCTCATTTAAGATCCTCCTTGAAGCCCACCTCTTTGATCAAACCTTTGGTCACCCCTTCTGAACACTCTTTTACTCCGTCTCTATTTTTTCCCGAAGTCTCTTCGAAGCACCTTGGCACATGTTCTACATTAAGGCACAATAGAAATACTACTGCTCCTTCTTCATTAACTTCCTCCTCTTTTTCCTCTTCCTCCTCCACCGCCATGAATGGAAGTGTGTAATTTGCCTGCAGAAATGTGCAGCATTTCCTAGGTTATGCTATGTCTGAACTCTCTTTTCGTTAAAGTTGCGCATTGTATTTAATAATGTTTATTTTTTAAGATATGGTTCTGTAAATATTCTACGATGTATATTTTGTTGTAATGATGAATAAAATTTTAATTGGATTTTATTTTTAAACAAGGTTTTCTTTCATTTAATTGGATTGCGTCAAGGCAAAAAATTGCAGTGTATGGTAGATTATATCATTTGTTTGGCTTGTCGTCTTTGAGTCTCATTTCATCTGCAGACTCTTAATGTACTGTACAGTGTAATGATTTTGCTGAAGTTAAGCAGACAACCCAATGTTTTACTCACCAACATAAAGTAAAAACAGCAAGAATAATTATTCAGTTTGCAGGTATAAATTGTAAAGACCTGACTGAATAAGATGTTACAAAATGTGCGATTTTTCACAATGTGTGCAAAAAAGAAACTTTACTATGTGGATTAACAGCAAAGGGGGAGATAGATTACTGTGGAGTGAATTAATTCCCTCATCCAATACAGTTTTTGAAAGCTTAGTGTTACGAGATCAATAAATTGTGAGTAGGGTAGGTTAATGGTTAAAGCACTGGACAAGTAACCCAGAGGTCACAAGTTCAAATCCCACCATGCCAAGCTATGAAATCAGATTCAATAAATCTTGCAATTTTTAGGCTGGCACCAGAAATTGACCATGAAAATTGGCAGCTTGTTGTAAAAGTGCAACTGGTGTCCAGCCATCCTAATCAGTGTGGCCTACTCAAGGCAACTAGGTGAATGGTGGTGCAAGAAATACTGTCTGGCTAGTGTCGCACACATCCCAAGAACTAAATTTGCTGTGAAGTTGGACTGGATGTTTCATGTACACTCCACACGCTGACAGCCACACAATCATAAAATTATATTGATTGCAGTGATGTAAGGTGAGACAGTGAGCATTGGTTGCAATGTCTCCTGCATGGCATAAATCTTGAAACTTCAATGGTGTTGAAAGAGTTGAAGATGCAGTATGATTTATTTGCCAAGGGTGTGGAGAACTACATTGTAATTTGAAACAATACCCATGACAAATTTAAAATATTTTCCTTAACATAGCCTTTCATCTCCTGCAGTGTATGAAAATATGCACTTGGGCACATGTGCCTGAGCCCTGTGTACTACACATTGTCCTGACCATTGATGATGCTTACAACTATATTCATTAAATTGGAAGCTCCTAAATCTTTTAACTTAATTACAGGTATGGTTGAATTGGTTTTTACTCAAGAGTTGTCACTGACTTAACGGCATCGTTCTGTGAGAATTGTCAGCTTGGTTAATAAATTTTGAAAATCATAACACTTTGCTGTCTTGCCATGACTGTATCCTAGTCTACAGCAACAGCAGTGTCGACCTCGTGCCTCAATATCACCATGTTTAGGACCAGGGAACGTTAAAGACATCGGGGGGGGGGGGAGAAATTGATTATCGCCCCATTTGGGGGCGGGAACTTTTGAGAGGCGGGAAACTTAGCGACAGGCGCTAAAGTTTCCCCCTTTTCAAAAAATGTGCTTTAGCATTCCCAGAAGGAAGTGGAGTGCTAAATCAATCACTCCACTTCCTTCTTGGAGCGCTAACAGTGCGCACACTTCAGCAGCGCTGCACACTGGGCCATGCAGCACTGCCGCGTGCAGAGGGCCCTTCCCTCACTTAAAGGGAAGGGCCATTGCTGCAGGGTCTGCAATTAAAAAAACACCGACCTGGACCTCCAAGCAGAGTGCTGGGATGAGCGATCGCGGGCAGGACCCCGAGAAGAAAACGGAGGAACACAGCGAAAACAAAAGGTACTTTTTTTTTTACTTACCTTGGCCACCTCGCTTTTAATCATCGCCCCGGTAGCGGCCGGCCGCCCGATCCACGTCTCCTGCAGCTGCCGGTGTTCTTGCCCGGCGCTGTTGCAGGGGTGTGAAAGTCAATTTCCGGGCCAAGGCAATACTCACGACTATGACATCAGAATCTCTGGGTGCAGGAGATCGGGGTGCAGCGCCGCCGTTAAACTCCCGCACAATATGGTGGGAGTCATTGTCAGCACCGCACCGAGACGCTAACGCATTTGCGCACCGTTAGCGCCACCCCTGGGCACTAATGAGAGGCGCAAATGTACCAAATTTCTAGGCCATAGTTTGCTTCATTTTTTTAGAAACAAATTAACTTTATTTTTAAATGAATCTATTTGTGTTCTCAACTCTCGAGCAGGCACTGAAAGCTTTGAAAAGTAAAAAATAATTAATTATCACATCCTTAATGTACAACTGTGGTGAGGGCAGTTTCTTCTCTGGTACCTTGAACATGGTGATTCTTGTTGGGGTACGTTACACCAACTGCCCTCTGGTATCTTGTTCAAATAGTCATTCTTCGTGTATGAGTTACACATTGTACGTCAGCAGGCTGTGGAGTTCATCATACTTGAGCCCAATTCGCACCACACTTAGGGTCCAAATTTGGCCCACCCATTTTTTCGGCCCACTCACGTGAGATGCGCCAATTTTCTAGGATAAAAACGGCGGCAAAAAGTTGTCCCCGGATTCTGGCCGCTATGTGACCTCTCCCGGGGCTTGGCGCGGCATGGCAATTCAATTAGGGGGCGGAGTTAGGGCCCTGCGCGTAAGAGTGCCAGCAGTTCAACGCATGCACACTGGAGGTTTCGCGCATGCGCAGTAGCTCCTCTGCAGCGTGGGACCCGATGTCCCGCCCCTATCCCAGGATGAGTGGCCTCACAACGTGCGCCGGCCCGCTGACTTCCTGGGCCGAGGTAGGACTTAAGTTTTATTTTTTATTTTTTATTGATGGTTGTGCTTTGTTTAGTGAGGAGAGTTTTGATTGGGGGGGGGGGGGGAGAGTTAAGATGGGGGGAGGGGCAGGGGAGTGTTTTGATGGGGGGGAGGAGGAGAGTTTTGATGGGGGGGTGCAGGGGGAGGAGGAAGAGAGTTTTGATCAGGGGAGGAGGGAGTTTTGATGGGGGATGGGGGGAAGTTTTGATTGGGGTGGGGTGATAATTGTGCAACTTTACCAATTCATGAAGGTGCTGGAAATGAAAGGTGAATGTAGGCCTGCTGGGCTGTCAGTAAGAGAGGTATTTACTGGGAAGCAGACCACAACTGGCTGTGGTGGAACAACCCCACTTTACCCGACAAAACAATAGGTGGAGAGAGCATGCAGCTAGAAAACCTATGCAACCAGCCTGGATTGAAAACAGCAGCCCTGACAGCATTTGTGGGGCCACTTGACATTTGTCAATTACAATGTATATTTGATTGGCACACTTCTGCCACAATTACAGTTCTACACCCAACAATGCCAATTAATGTAAATGTTTTTGACTACCAACATAAATCTAAATGTATGCTTTAGGGAAAGCTTTGTCTTAAATAAGGACTTGGTATATCTGAATTCAGTTATTCAAGTTTTCTTTCTGAATTCCTTACATTAATAACCTTGGGGTTAATTTCCTCTGGTGTTGCACTGATTAGCATTTTTGCATAAAATGTCATTGTCTGCTATTTCAGTGCACTCATTAACCCATTAGATTTAATGACTATGCTAAAATAATCTGCATTGGCATTTTACATGAACATCAGTGAACCAGCACAGGAAATTAAACCCTCTTGAGTTATCAAAGAAACCCATAACTGTTCAAGCTACAGGGGTATAAATTTATTGCCAGAAATTGCATGAAGGGGAGATGCTGAACTCCCAGTGACAATCTTGTTTTATGACTGAGCTTAATGAAGGTATTTGGAAGGAAGGGAGGGGTAAAGTGGTTCACGGTCGAACAATTAAACTGAGACGCAATGATGGTGGAGGCCATTTGTCTGAAGTTTTTGTTTTCCTTTGTAAATTATAGCTGAAATATAATTTAAAATATTAATGCATATAGGTTAAATACTGCCTTTCTTCCCCTGCCCCAACTAATCTTGCAGCTATGAAGATGGGTGGTCTGAGTAATGTGCAACAGATAATCAAGATCAGTGCTGTTGCCTCGATGAGGGATAAACTTGCGTAGTACAGGCCTGACCTTGCTACTTTTTCTTCCCTCTCTCTGCCAAGATGGCAAGATACTTCATCCACAGTGTTCTGAGGAACTGTCGGTAGTTGCCCAGAGGATGCAAGAAAGTTTGGTTGCATTTGAGATTAGCACTTAAATTGAACACTTTGCAAAGCAAATCCTCATCAAATGATCAAGTTTTGTCATTCAGAAAGGGATGGCCCTACCCGCTGCTTCCAGCTTTCAATTCAGAAATTACCGATGAAAGCAACAGTAACAACTTTATATTGCGCCTTTAACGTAGTAAAATATCCCAAGGTGCTCCACTGGAGTGTTATCAAACAAAATCTGACACTGAGCCATATAAGGAGATATTAGGGAAGATGACCAAAAGCTTGGTCAAATAGGTAGGTTTTTGAGGAGAAAAGAGTGGTAGAGAGGTTTAGGGAGGGTAACTTATTATGATCAGGGTAATTTTAACCTAACCCACCCCATGGGAAACTGAGGGAACTGGATCGACCAGCCCTTTTACACCTGGCCTGATTTTACTTTCTATTGACTTCAAATAGAAAGTAAAATAATGCTGGGTATAAAGCGGGTAACCCACCCAATCCCATTTGTTTCCCACTGGGAAGGTTTGGTTAAAATTACCCCTTGTATATATGACTCTATCTAATATAGTTCCAAGCTGCCATTCTGTAGTGCTGCTTTCGATAACGCCATTCTCAGCAAGATTAGGTCGTTTTCATTTCGAAGAACATGATTGAGCATCAATTTGTTTGAAATTGTTAATAAAATGTGCTATTGCAAAAAGCACCGTAGATTTGCAATCTGGCACCATGTCATTTACTTCAGCTACTGTTGGTAAACACTCAAGGTGTTCAAGTTACCATAATTGTTTACTTCCCTGGTAGTTGATGGTGCCACTTCCAACTTCGGAAGATAGATGAGGTTTTACTTAAGTAGTAATATTAGTTTTGATTTGTATGTCACACACAGTTCAGACGTGTTGTTAAAAAATAGTTCTCTGTCATCAAGTACTGAAATGGTTAAATTAATGTACAATTAACTTTTTTTATCAACATGGTGTTTCTTTCTTCAATTTTGTCTATGGGAATAAGTTGTAAAAAATGTTAGAAAGCCAGAGTTGCTCACCTCCCACAATTTACACTGACTCTTCAACTCCCATGATGCATATAAAGAAAAATGAATTGGATATCCATTTACATCTCAGCACTGCTGTTCTCAAGTGACTATGCTCTTTTGATTTTAGTTAAAAGCTTTGGGCACAGCTTGAATTTTACCCCCTAGCCAAACTTTAAAGTTACAATAGTGTCACTAATCATAAAAATCACAACATTTCCAACAAGAAGGTTCATTTGTTCTTTCGCAACCCATTCCTTTGGTCAGTGTGTATTCAAGCCGCCTGTGATCTTCAGTGCAAAGCCATAAGGAACTGACTGGTAACTTTTGTGCCATTTCAAAACTGCAGAAATTGTGAACAGTAGGTTGAAGATTGTAATGAAAGATAAACAGCTTGAGCCATAGAGTCTTGACAGCTCCCCCACTCCATCAAATTAATAATGAATGGTTGAGAGATAAGGGGAAATTATGGGGAGGGTATACTTTCCTGACATAGTTTTATGGACAATCTGATTCTCATGTGCAGTTTTATCTCTCACAGTCCTCCATTTCATTCCCTTATCTAATGATCTGTACATTCCGCTAATGAAGTCTAATAAAAGTAGGGGTAGACAGAGAGAATAGGTGCTAACTCAGGCAAGCAATTTTGCTGACTGCTGATGTCTCTACGTGGCAGTAAAGCTCATTGGTGCCTTAGCTACTTCCTAAAAAAGAATTAAGATTGAAGACCTTGTTTCAGACCAAAAAAAGTTATCTAGCTTGAGGACAAATGGTCAGCCAAACAGATACTGGATTGTAAATTCTATGCCTGTCATTACAGCCTTAATGGAGGACCTAGACTATGGCAGTAATTTTAGCTCTCAACACAAATGAATACTAGGGGATTAAGTTGACATATTAATGCATTTAAAATAAGAAATCTAAATTCATAAGAGTTAAATGGACATTAAAATAAACTAAGCCAGTCTACCGCATATCTATATTGTCCGCTTGTTAAACGAAAATGTTGAATGTGATATGTCTATCCTTCAGCAAAGGTAAGAAATACTTTTAAAGCTCCAGCTTTTTGATTATTGAAACCATTTTTGAGCTATTTTTAATGCATTTTTACTGCTCTAGTTTTCTCCCATACATTATTCGTGATTTGATATTTGTGTATGTAGTGGAAGTAAAATGTTTTTGCTTCGCGAACATATGAATACGAACATTGATCGACAGGAAAATCCCACCTGGTTCATCCAGCCTGTTCCCCACAATTGTCAGATTAATCACAATATATACACTCTCCATCCTACCCAAAAACCATGTGATCTCCTGAGAAAGATGTAAAAACAGATAAAAGCCCAGGCCAATTTCGAGAAAAAAATCTGGGAAATTCCTCTCTGACCCTTCCGCCTCCTTAGGTGATCAGACAAATCCAAGCGATTACTCTGGCCCTGATAATTCCTTGAAGTACCGACCTTTTAATAAGAGGTGATCTCCACCCCAACCAGAAACAGGTCCAGCTCTCGCTATTCTCAAGCTGAGCTGGCAGGGTAGTTGCTTCCACACCTGTGCCAGGAATGCTCTGTAGCTGGTCAGTACGAGGCCCATGAGAATGAACCAGGATGAATCTCTCTGCATGTTTTTCTTTCTAATCTGTTCATTTACCTTCTCCTTCCCCTCCCCAAATCAAAATTCCTTCATTGTGAACAATTACAAGATGATCTGGATGGAATATTTTGGGATTTTATGGCAACTGCACATTATTTTCCAAAAAACAAGTTTCACAATGGTTTATTATGTGCTTTGTGTTATATATGTAAACTTGTATTTACTCTGTACAGCCACCAGAGGGCTCATCCCCTGGAGTCCCAAGGGATCCCATAATCCCTTGGGAGCACAGGTATTTAAGGAGGCTTCACAGGGTGGAGAGGCACTCTGGAGACCTGCAATAAAAGACAAAGGTCACACTTTACTTTGAGCTCAGTGTTCAGTCTGACTCTTTCTCCATACACTACAACTGGCGACGCAATACAGATAGCAAACCCAAAGATGCAGAGAACAGTGGGCATCCTGGAGAAATTCTCAGAGGGAGATAATTGGGAAAATTTTGTGGAGCGACTCGACCAATACGTCGGGACCAACGAGCTAGATGGGGAAGAGAGCGCTACCAAGCGAAGGGCGATCCTCCTCACCGTCTGTGGGGCACCAACGTATGGCCTCATGAAGAATCTGCTCACTCCAGCGAAACCCACAGAGAAATCGTACGACGATTTGTGCACACTGGCCTGAGAGCATTTGAACCCGAAGGAAAGCATTCTGATGGCGAGGTACCGGTTCTACACCTACAAAAAGTCTGAAGGCCAGGAAGTGGCGAGTTATGTCGCCAAGCTAAGACGCCTTGCAGGACATTGCGAATTTGAAGGACATTTGGAGCACATGCTCAGGGACTTTTTCATACTTGGCATTGGCCACGAAACCATACTTCACAAACTTTTGACTGCAGGGATCCCAACCTTGAGTAAGGTCATAGCGATAGCCCAGGCGTTCATTGCCACCAGTGACAACACTAAGCAAATCTCTCAGCACACAAGTGCTGCTACAAGTACTATGAACAAAGTGATGATGTTTTCGAATCGTAACATACAGGGCAGGTCACACACACCTGCAGCTAAACGTCCGCAGATGTCGGAGTCCACCATCAAGGGTGATGAATGCAAGGCCATTTACACCTTGTTGGTGTTGCGGGGGTCATCATCATTTCCATTCATGCCGATTCAAAGAGTACTTTTGCAAGGGCTGTGGAACAATGGCACACTTCCAACGAGTGTGCAGGCAAGCTGCAAAGCCTGTTAAACCTGCAAACCACCATGTTGCAGAAGACGACAGATCCACGGAGGATCAGGATGAACCAGAGCCTCAGATCGAGGAGTCAGAGATACATGGGGCGCACACATTCACCATGAATTGTCCCCCAATAATGCTAAATTAAATGGACTCCCGGTGTCAATGGAGCTGGACACGGGCGCGAGCCAGTCCATCAAGGGAAAAAGACTTTCAAAAGGTTGTGGTGCAACAAGGCCTCAAGGCCAGTCTTAACTCCAGTTCGCACAAAACTAAGAACTTACACTAAAGAACTGATTCCTGTAATTGGCAGTGCTACCATAAAGGTCTCCTACGATGGAGCGGTGCACAAGCTACCACTCTGGGTGGTACCGGCGATGATCCCACGCTGCTCGGCAGGAGCTGGTTGGGAAAGATACGCTGGAACTGGGACGACGTCCGAGCACTATCGCCCGCTGACGACACTTCGTGTGTCCAGGTCTTCAACAAATTTCCTTCGCTGTTCAAACCAGGCATCGGGAAATTTCAAGCAAAAGTGCAGATCCACCTAATTCCGGGGGCGCGACCCATCCATCACAGTACCGTACATGATGAGAGAGAGGGTAGAGATCGAGCTAGACCGGCTTTAAAAAGAGGGCATCATTTCCCCGATCGAGTTCATCAAGTGGGCCAGTCCTATCGTCCCAGTCCTCAAGGGAGACAGCACCGTCAGAATCAGTGGCGATTACAAAGTAACTATCAATCATTTCTCCCTGCAGGACCAATATCCACTACCAAAGACCGATGATCTCTTTGCAATGCAGGCGGGAGGAAAGACGTTCACGAAGCTGGATCTGACTTCAGCCTACATGACGCAGGAACTGGAGGAATCATCGAAGGCCCTCACCTGCATCAACACGCACAAAGGTCCTTTTTATAACAGATGCCCGTTTGGAATCCGATCGGCGGCAGCGATATTCCAAAGAAACATGGAAAGCTTACTGAAGTCGGACTCGCACACCGTGGTCTTCCAGGACAACATCTTGGTCACAGGTTAGAACACAGTCGAGCATCTGCAGAACCTGAAGGAGGTTCTTAGTCAACCCAACCGTGTGGGGTTCAGGTTAAAACACTCGAAGTGCGTTTTCCTGGTGCCTGAAGTGGAGTTCCTGGGAAGGAGGATTGCGGCGAACGGCATCAGGCCCACCAACGCGAAGACGGAGGCAATCGAGAACGCACCGAGGCCACAGAACGTGACGGAGCTGCGGTCGTTTCTGGGACGCCTGAACTACTTTGGTAACTTCTTCCCAGGTCTCAGCACAGTGTTAGAACCACTGCATGTCTTACTACGAAAAGGGGACGAATGGGTTTGGGGCAAAAGCCAAGAAAAATGCCTTTGTCAAAGCGAGAAAATTGTTATGCTCAAACAAATTGCTTGTGTTGTATGATCCATGTAAGCGTTTGGTACTAGCATGTGATGCGTCGTCGTATGGCGTCGGGTGTGTGTATTGCAACAAGCTAATGATTTTGGGAAACTGCAACCGGTTGCTTATGCATCCAGGAGTCTGTCTAAGGCTGAGAGAGCCTACAGCCTGATTGAGAAAGAAGTGTTAGTTGTCTATGGGGTAAAGAAAATGCATCAATACCTGTTTGAATTAAAATTCGAATTGGAAACTGACCATAAGCCACTTATATCCCTGTTCTCCGAGAGTAAAGGGATAAATACCAACACATCGGCCCGCATCCAGAGATGGGCGCTCACGTTGTCCGCATACAACGACGCCATCTGCCACAGGCCAGGCACAGGAAACTGTGCCGATGCTCTCAGGCTGCCATTGCCCACCACGGGGGTGGAAATGGCGCAGCCCACAGATCTAGCCATGGTTATGGAAACATTTGAGAGTGAGCAATCACCCGTCACTGCCCGGCAGATCAAAACCTGGACAAGCCAGGACCCCTTATTATCTCTAGTCATAAGCTGTATGCTTCACAGGAGCTGGTCCAGTGTCCCAGTGGAAATGCAGGAAGAGATAAAGCCTTTCCAGCGGCACAAAGATGAAATGTCTATACAGGCAGACTGCCTTCTGTGGGGCAATCGAGTAGTGGTCCCCAAGAAGGGCAGAGACACCTTCATCAGCGACCTCCACAATACCCACCCAGGCATCGTAATGATGAAAGCGATAGCCAGATCCCACGTGTGGTGTCCCGGTATCGATGCGGACTTAGAGTCCCGCGTTCAAAGATGTAATACATGCTCTCAGTTAAGCAATGCACCCAGGGAGGTGCCGCTAAGTTTATGGTCTTGACCCTCCAAACCATGGTCTGGGGTATACGTCGACTATGCAGGCCCGTTCTTGTGTAAAATGTTCCTTGTGGTTGTAGACACGTACTCCAAGTGGATTGAATGTGAGATAATGTCGGCTAGCACATCCGCTGCCACTACTGAAAGCCTGCGGGCCATGTTTGCCACACACAGCCTACCCGATGTCCTGGTGAGCGACAACGGGCCATGATTCACCAGTGCTGAGTTGAAAGAATTCATGACCCGTACCGGGATCAAACATTTCACATCTGCCCCGTTTAAACCAGCGTCCAATGGTCAGGCAGAGAGAGCAGTGCAAACTTATCAAGCAAGGCTTGAAGAGTCTAGGTGAGTGGACACATGCATGGCAGATGCAGTATAATGTGGATAAATGTGAGGTTATCTACTTTGGGGGCAAAAACACAAAGGCAGAACATTATCTGAATGGCGGCAGTTTAGGAAAAGGGGATGCAACGAGACCTGGGTGTCATGATACATCAGTCATTGAAAGTTGACATGCAAGTACAGCAGGCAGTGAAGAAGGCAAATGGTATGTTGGTCTTCATAGCTCGGGGATTTGAGGATAGGAGCAGGGAGGACTTGCTGCAATTGTATAGGACCTTGATGAGGCCTCACCTGGAATATTGTGTTCAGTTTTGGTCTCCTAATCTAAGGAAGGACGTTCTTGCTATTGAGGGAGTGCAGTGAAGGTTCATCAGATTGATTCCTGGGATGGCAGGACTGACATATGAGGAGAGACTGGATTGACTGGGCCTTTACTCACTGGAGTTTAGAAGGATGAGAGGGGATCGCATAGAAACATATAAAATTCTGACGGGACTGGACAGGTTAGATGCAGGAAGAATGTTCTTGATGTTGGGGAAGTCCAGAACCAGAGGACACAGTCTAAGGATAAGGGGTAAGCCATTTAGGACTGAGATGAGGAGAAATTTTTTCACTCAGAGTTGTTAATCTGTGGAATTCCCTACTGCAGAGAGTCGTTGATGCCAGTTCATTGGATATATTCAAGAGGGAGTTAGATATGGCCCTTACGGCAAAAGGGATCAAGGGGTATGGAGAGAAAGCAGGAAAGGAGTACTGAGGTGAAAGATCAGCCATGATCTTATTGAATGGTGGTGCAGGCTTGAAGGGCCGAATGGCCTACTCCTGCACCTAATTTCTATGTTTCTATGTCGCTGAAGGCTCACTGCAGACTCGCCTATCCCGAGTTCTGCTTAGCTACTGCACGAGACCCAATCACTCACTGGGATCCCACCTGCTGAACTGTTCATGAAAAGAGCACTTAAGACAAGGCTCTCGTTAGTTCATCCTGATCTACATGAACAGGTAGAGAGCAGGTGGCTTCAACAAAGTGCATACCATGATAGTACAAATGTGTCACGCGAGATTGAAATCAATGATCCTGTATTTGTATTAAATTATGGACAGAGTCCCAAGTGGCTTCCCAACACTGTCGTGGCCAAAGAGTAGGGTGTTTCGGGTCAAACTTTCAAATGGACTCATTCACTGGAAACACTTGGACTAAATCAAACTCAGATTCACGGACTAGCCTGAGCAACCCACCTTGGACCCTACCTTTTTTGATCCCCCAACATACACACCAGTAGCAACCGGCACCACGGTTGACCACGAAGCAGAACCCATCATCCACAACAGCCCAGCAGGGCCCAACACACCAGGCAGCTCAGCAAGGCCAGCTGCACAGCAGCCCAGCGAGGGCCCAACAAATGATTCAACAACACCAGCTTTCACACCGAGACAATCAACCAGGGCAAGAAGGGCCCCATATCGACTCACATTGTAAATAGTTACATTATTGACTTTGAGGGGGAGTGTTGTTATATATTGTTGTTGATGATTATGGATCTGCACTTGCACACAATTAATATAGTGAGAATAAAGAAAGAAATTTGGTTTATATAGTTCCTTTCACATCCTCAGGACATTCCAAAACACTTTACAGCCAATTAATTACTTTTGAAATATTGTCAATGTTGTTTTGGAGTGAATCACACCACCCAAGCTTGTGGGCAGCAAAGTCCTAGGAACGGCAATGAGATAAATAACCAATTAATTTGTTTTTGGTGGTGGTTGTTGAGGGAGAAATATTGGGCCCAAGTTTCCACATGATTTGCGCCTGATTTTTAGGAGCAACTGGTGGAGAACGGACTATCTTAGAAATCGCAATTCTCCACATTTTTTTTTCTGCAGTTCTAGTCAGGTAGAACAGTTCCACTTTGGAACAGAATTTTTTCTTCAAAAGGGGACGTGTCCGGCCTCTGACGCCTGATTTGAAAGTTTCCACAGTGAAAACGTACTCCAAACTAAAGTAGAATGGAGCAAGTGAAGATTTTTGTAGAACTGAAAAAGCCTTGTCTACACATTAAAAAATCAGGCGCAGGTTACAAATTAGGCGTCCAGAACGAGGTGGGGGGGAAGGGAAGTCATTAAATTCTACATTAAATCCTTATTTATACTTATACAAATATTATACAAATAAATCCAACCTGAATAAACATTTATAAGCAAAGAAAAGATTAAATAAACCATCTTCCTACCTGTGTGAAAGTGCTTCAGGCACGGAGAATGCTGCAGGAAGCCTCAAGTTGAGGCAGCCGTTCCCGCGGGGGGGGGGGGGGGGGAGGAGGCAGCCGTTCATTCCCGCGGGGGGGGGGGGAGGAGGCAGCCGTTCCCGACGGCGGGGGGGGAGGGAGGGAGTGCGGGACCGACCGACCGACCGAATGCAGCGGAGGGGGAGGAAGCCGTTCCAGACGGCGGGCGGGGGGGGGAGGAAGGAGACAGTGAGAAGGCTGCAGGAAGCCTCAAGTTCAGCAGCCATTCCCCGACGGCAGGGGGTGGGGTGGAGGCCGTCGGGAAACGACTGCCTCAACTTTCTGAGGCTTCCTGCAGCCTTCTCACTGCTGCAAGAAGCCTCAGTGCTGATGGCAATGTGCCTTTATTAAAAAATGTTCAAAAATTAAACAGCTACAAAGAACTACAAAAATGGCCGAGTGCCAATGTTTCCTTCACACTGCGCGTGCACGAACGCTCCAACGTGCACGCGCAGCGTTGCCGGCAGGAAAAAAACGAATTTAAATGGTACCCGCCCCCTCCCACTTACAAAATCGGCGCGAGCGTAACTCCGCCCCCCTGGGCGCCGCGCCAAGCAGCCATGGAGCTGCAGGGCGCTCCAGAGTCGCGCGTTTTTTTTTCCGGCGCAGTAAACGGGCGCCCAGCTCGGAGGGGCGCCCGTTTTTTATCGTGTGGAAACTTGGGGCCATTGACAGGACACTGGTAGAACTCCTGTGCTCTTTTTCAAATAGTGACATGGAATCTTTTATGTCCACTTGAAAAGGCAAATAGTTTTACAGAAGTTTTTCTGTTTAACATCTCATGAAAGATGACATCTCAAGTGCCAGCCGAGATTGTGTGCTAAGTCTTGGAATGCACCTTGAACCCACAACCTTCTGACTCAGAAGCAAGAGTGCTACCACTGACATTAAGGGAACTTTGTTGACAAAATGAATGATTCTTTTCTGCAACCTAACATGCACATTTGATTTCGTACTACTTCAACTGAATAATAGATTTTGCTGAATCCTAATGTTGTTCGACTCACTTGACTTTTTTTGTAATAAATGCTCATTTTCCTTGTAACCAAGACTTTTTTTGCAGTACATCTTTGTACATGTCTGTGAGTGAGCCTTTATTTCTGCATTTCCTTCAGATCTCCTTTGACCTAGCAGAGTATACTGCAGATGTTGATGGTGTGGGTACCCTGAGACTCCTGGATGCCATTAAAACCTGTGGCCTTATAAATACAGTGAAGTTCTATCAAGCCTCCACCAGCGAGCTGTTTGGCAAAGTACAGGAAATTCCACAGAAGGAGACTACCCCTTTCTACCCTCGGTCACCATATGGCAAGTACTATAATGTGTTTGTGTGCATTGAGTTTATGACTTGGAGCTGAAGTCATTTGGATGGAAAATAAAGATTGAATAAAGTGTCTGGACCGGGTTGAGAGATATACCTTTTATAACTTGTCAAACAAAATTGATTTTCAGGTATAACCTAAAGGATGGAAATTACAATTGCTCTGTTTTTTTTTTAAAGCTGTTCATTTAAAATATTCAATTTAGAACACTTAAAACCATAATGCAGATGACAAATATGGAGATATTTAGAAAATGTTGAGATTCGTTGTACACTGTTTTCTAAATTCTGTCCTCTTACTAATTAATGTGTGCATGAAAATTTTTCAGAATGTTAGTAATAGATGTTTCTCCTATTTTAAGGATGCTGGATGTTTTTTCAAAGTTCTGTTCTTTCCAATTTTGTCTTCTAAAGGCATTGATTCATGCTGGGTTACAGTTCTAAAGGTCCTTTGTGGTGTTATAACAAAGTGGCTGCTGTACATGTGTGAGTCTCATTTGCGAGAGCTGACGGACTATTCCACTATGGGAGCTATCACAACTCAGCCCAATCCTGTCCTTGCCCAACGTCTACATGTACACTTTCTGTAACTCGCAAATACTGATGGTTATTCTGGATCCCCTATTGCTAGCCTGGCTAAATCAGCTAACTTAGCACTACGATCAAACTTATTGCATTGAAGACTAAAATTGAGATTGTTTAAATTAAGTACTGTTCTTTTCTGCATTTATTCTGAGAGTATCAAATCCACCAATTTTACTTCTTCTTTCCCGTCTACCTGGGGCACACATCTCTGCAGCAGAGTATGTAGATGGATGATCTCTAGTTAAGGTTGCTTTGAGCCAGCTGCTGGGAGATGTCCAAGAGTAACTTGGGGTGAACTCTGCCTCCATTTTATGTCCACAGCAGCAATGTAGCTGAAACCAGAAACTCAGTGCTGTCTTAGGAGATGGAAGGTTTACCATAGCCATAGCTAAGACCCTTCAAAAACATCACAATAATGTGCTTAGATTTAGCCTGGCATCAAGGTTCTAGATTTTAAAAACAAATGCAAGCTTTGCCGATGACTCCACAAGCTTATCATGGTTGAACCTGATTCTATGTTTCTTTTTAAGGAGTGCGGCTGTGCAGCACCCTGCAGCTCCCCCGCAGCCAGCTGATCGGCTTTTAAATAGGAAAAAAACGCTCGGACGTGGTTTTTTGAATGGGCCGGCTGTGATGCCCTCTGCAGTTGGATAGCCTGCCGGAATTTTCCATCGAGGCTTATATGTGAATAGAGCCATTCGGGCAAAGTGCCAGCGAAAGTCTGGCACCCTTTGAACTGTATTCCAGCAAGATAGTAAGCCCTCATGTAATATGAGAAAATTGGCACGGTGAAAATAAATAAAAGAAAAAAACGAAGGAAGCTTTAGTACTTCCTCCAGTCTCTTCTTCTTTGTATTTGAGTCAGGTCATCTGTTTTTAGCGGTCGATCTGTTAGTAGTGAATTATCACTGAGAAGCACTATTTGTCAGATTTCAACTAATTTTCCATCTATTTTGGAAATGAACATTGCTGACTTGCAGGCTGTTGTTTATTCTACAGGGGTGGCCAAGCTTTACGCCTACTGGATAGTGGTGAACTTCAGGGAGGCTTACAACCTTTTTGCTGTCAATGGCATTCTTTTCAATCATGAAAGCCCAAGAAGAGGTTAGAAAAACTAATGCATTTTATGCATTTTAATATATTTCTATTTTTAGTGCTTTGAAATATTGCTTCAGATTTGGCATGAGTTAGGATTTTGAAACTATGACTGTAAAAGTGTGCGTTAATAATATAACCATTTTAAGTTGGAATCTTTAACATCTCAGCAGAAATAGATTCTCTATTAAATTATGTTCTTACATAGCACTAAGAGACTGAGAAGTAAATTAAATTTGCTTCAATTTTTACTTGTGTTGGTTCATCTGAATAGTTTTTTCAATAAAAGGAATGCTTAATTATTTTCCCCCTCCAATAAATTCTGCCTCCAAATACTTTTGCCTGCATCCCAGTTTAGGTCCACCCACCACTGTTACCACCATGTTTTCTCCTTCAGCTGAGAGGATTGTCTTGAAGCTTTTCATAGGAACGTAAAAATGAAAGACTTGCATTTATATAGCGCCTTTCGCAACTACTGGACGTCTCAAAGCACTTTACAGCCAATGAAGTACTTTTGGAGTGTAGTCACTGTTGTACTGTGGGAAACGTGGCAGCCAATTTGCACACAGCAAGCTCCTACAAACAGCGATGTGATAATGACCAGATCATTTGTTTTTGTTTTGTTGTTTGAGGGATAAATAGTCACCAGGACATAGGAAGTAACAAAGGAGTAGGAGTACTCCATTCAGATCCTGGAGCCTGTCCCTCCATTCAGTTAGATCATGGTTGATCTGTATTCTCTTTACAAGCCTTTGCTCCAGATCCCTTAATACTGAACAAAAATCTTATCTATCTCAGTATTGAATTTTTCAATTGACCTAGCCTCAACAGCTTTTTGAGCAAGAGTGTTTCAGATTTCCACTACCCTTTGTGTGGAGAAGTGCTTCCTAACTTCACCCCTGAACAGCTAAACTCTAATATTAAGGTTATGCCCTCTTTGCTCTGCACTCCCCACCAGAGGAAATAGTTTCTATCTACCCTGTCAAATCATTTAATCATCTTAATCACCTCAATTAGGTCACCCCTTAATCTTCTATACTCAAGGGAATACAAGCCTAGTCTATGCAACCTGCCCTCATAATTTAACCCTTTTAGCCCTGATGAATCTGCACTGCACCCCGTCCAAGGCCAATATATCCTCTTGAGGTGCCCAGAACTGAACGCAGTACTCCAGATGTGGTCTAACCAGAACTTTATACAACTATAGCATAACTTTTACCCCAGTGTATTCCAGTCCCATTCAGATAACAGCTAACTTCCATTTTAATTATTTTTTGTACCTGTCCGCCAGCTTTTAGTGATTTCCGTACATGGACCTCTAAATCTCTCTGCTCCTCCACAGTTCATAGCTTCTTCACATTTAGATTATACTCTGATCTATCTCTCTTGGGTCCAAAGACAATGACCTCACACTTCCCCCACATTGAACTCCCTCGGCCACCGTTTTGTCCACTCACAGAATCTATTAATGTCCCTTTGCAACTTTCTGCTCCCACCTACGCTACTTACTGTGCCACCTAATTTAGTATCGTTAGCAAACTTGGATATATGGATCTTTATTAATTCACCTAAGCCATTGATGAATATAGTACAGGTTGAGCATCTGAAATCCGGAGTTCAGAAATTCGGAATGTTCCAGAATTCAGACACGGGCCGATCTGTGGCGGGGTCGTCCGGAATCTGGAAAATGCTCCGGAAACCATACAATTTTTTGGACATTTTTTTTCAACCGAATTAACCACTAAAAAATAATTTAAAAATAAAAACTTGAACTTATCTTTTTTGCAGGTCTTCAATGCAGGTTTTTATCAGCCCCCGACTCCTGACCTGGAACCCCTGATCCGCTGCTGAACCTGGAACCGTCGACCCCCCACCCCTGGCCCTGCTGCCCACTGGAACCACCGCCCCCCCCCACCCCCGCTCCTTACCTCGGCCCCCTACTCCTTACTTCGGCTGCCCCCCCCCGCTCCCGGCTCCTTACATCTGCCACCACCCCACCCCACCCCACCCCCTGCTCCTTACCTCGGTGGCCGCCTGCTCGTTACCTCAGCGGCCCTGACTAACCGAAAACAGAGAGTCATGATAAATGAGTAATTTTCCGGTTGGCAAACAGTAACTAACTAATGCTGTGCTGCAGGGATCGGTGCTGGGGCCTCAACTATTTACAATCTATATTAATGACCTTGATGAAGGGGCCGAGTGTAATGTAGCCAAGTTTGATGATGATAAAAGATGGGTACGAAAGCAATTTTGTGAGGCGGACACAAAGAACCTGCAAAGGGTTAGAGACCGGTTAAGTGAGTGGGCAAAAATTTGGCAGATGGAGTATAATGTGGGAAAATGTGAGATTATTCACTTTGGCGGAAAAAATAGAAAAGCAAATTATAATTTAAATGGAGAAAAATTGCAAAGTACTACAGTACAGAGGGACCTGGGGGTCCTTGTGCATGAAACACAAAAAGTTAGTATGCAGGTACACCAAGTAATCAGGAAGGCAAATGGAATGTTGGCCTTTATTGCAAGGGGGAATGGAGTATAAAAGCAGGGAAGTCCTGCTACAACTGTACAGGGTATTGGTGAGACCACACCTGGAGTATTCCGTACAGTTTTGGTCTCTGTATTTAAGGAAGAATCCAATCAATCATCATAGGCAGACCCTCGAAACGAGGATGACTTGCTTCCACGCCAAAAAGGTATTTCAATGAAGGATCTAATATTCCAGATCCCGAACTACTTCTTGAAGGGTGGAAGATGCCTGTGCGTGGATTTTTGTAATGTCTGGTGGCCGTTGCACACCAGCCACTCCACGGGCTTGACAGAGCTAGGTCTTAGTCCAGTGGCAAGGATTACCCAAGACGACTGGAGACCAGCTCTGCTTCACGGGCCTAGTACGCACACACATCGCAGTGTGGGCTGGCCCGTGCTGCCCTTGGGTCCTCGCTTCTTCTGGCCCCGAACCCACGCCTCTCCCCGGTCCAGATCACATCCGTCTACATTCTCTCGCTGCTCCTTCGCCCCGACCTCGCCGCTCCTGCTGTATCTGCCCACGCTCCAATCGCTGACCTGGACCTTGATATACTTGCATTGGAGGCAATTTAGAAAAGGTTCACTCGGTTGATTCCAGAGGTGAGGGGGTTGACTTATGAAAATAGGTTGAGTAGGTTGGGCCTATTCTCATTGTAGTTCAGAAGAATGAGAGGTGATCTTAGTGAAACATAACATAATGAAGGGGCTCGACAAGGTGGATGCAGAGAGGATATTTCCACTCATAGGAGAACTAAAACTAGGGGGCATATTCTCAAAATAAGGGGCCGCCCATTTAAAACTGAGATGAGGAGGAATTTCCTTTCTGAGGATTGTAAATCTGTGGAATTCTCTGCCCAAGAGAGCTATGGAGGCTGGGTCATTGAATATATTTAAGGTGGCGATAGAGTGATAAGGGAATAAAGGGTTATGGCGAGCTGGCAGGGAAGTGGAGCTGAGTCCATGATCAGATCAGCCATGATCTTATTAAATGGTGGAGCAGGCTCGAGGGGCCAAATCGGGTACTCCTGCTCCTACTCCTTCTGTTTACCTTGGTGTCGACCCCTCCCCCCGCTCCTTACCTCAGCAGCCCCCGCTCCTTACGTCGGCTCCCCACTCGTTACCTCGGCCCAGTCGTTTCCGGTTTGGGGACGTCAGAAAGACGTTCCGAAATCCGGAAATGCACAAATCTCGGCCTAGGCGTTTCCGGACTTGGGATGTCGGAAAGAAGTTCTGAAATACCCGAAACCCGGAACGGCCTCGGTCCTGACGTTTCCGGATTTTGGACAGTCCACCTGTTAAAAAGCTGAAGCACCAGTACAGATCCATACGGGACACCATTTGTTACATCCTGTTAATTGGAGTAGCTACCCAATATCCCTACTCTCTGCCTCTCACCTCCTAATCATTTCCCTATCCATGTCAATAGGTTACCTCCAATTCCATGCACTGATTATTTTTGCTAACAGTCGCTTGTGTGTAACCTTATCAAATGCCTTCTGGTTCATATAAAGAACATCCATAGACACTCCCTTATCTACCACATTGGTGACCTCCTCAAAAAAATTCAACTAGGTTAGTTAGACATGGCAATTTTCAAATCCAAGGAAACAATTCCTGAATCAAGAGAGTTTTGGAAGATCATGACTAAAGCATCTGCAATTCTCTCAACTTGTAATACCCTGGAGTAGAAACCATTGGGTCCTGGAGATTTGTCAATCTTAAGTCTTTTTTTTTCTCCATTACCATTATTTTATTTACATTAAGTCTGGTAAGTTTCTCCTTTGATTTAATTTTAGTTTTCCTCGTATCTCACGTATTATATCTTCTTCCTCTACTGTGATGACTGATACAAAGTAATTATTTAGCAAGTCTGCCATTTCCTTATTTTCAATTACAGTATTATCTGCGACTGTCTTTAAAGGGCCCACATTCTCTTTCTCTTACTATACTTGTAAAAGCCCTTGCTAGCCCTCGCAAGTTTTTTCTCGCATTCTCTTTTTGAAACTCTTACTATTTTCTTTGTATCCCATTGCTGTTCTGAATATCTCTCCCAGTCCATAGGTTCACCACTATGCTTTGTATTTGTGTAAGCCCCTTCTTCTAGTTTTATACTATCTCTCACCTCTTCATCGGAGGCCAGATGCTTTTTCAGGTTATTTACTCCTTTGATGTTTTTCCCAGTGTCCCCCATCCCCTTTCACTAAGATGGGACGCTTTATTGCTGCGTTCTTTACTGTCCAATGTCTGAACTCAACCAGTGAAACTGGTGTTAAGAAAATGTCCACAGTGAGACCACTCCTCTAATTCAGTAGCCATAGATTTGAAATAATGAGCTAAATTATGACAGTTCAGCACAAACATGGTAATTGACAGTTGCCCTATTTTTCAGTTGATAAGATTGTTACCCAAGGTGGAGTTCCTGCGGAACTGTGCTGCAAGATTTACTGGGGATGGTTTTATTTTGCCAGTTCCTGGAGCAGTAGAGGGAAGAAATGGAAGTAGAGACCTGTAACACTAGGTCTCTGTCTCAATGACATGCCCATTTGCTGGGGTATCTCTGACATGGAATGTAAACTCCAGGCGGGAGCATTTCAATACTATATAAAATTATGTAGGAGTAGTGGCATAATGCCTCCTGCATAATTTTTCTGAGATTTCTGCCAGCCCCAAAGACCACCCAAGCAAACTGGACATCAGAAGGTGCAGGGCTGCTCCTTTCAATTGGAAGATCTATAAATGGTTTGCTATCAAATTCCTCCCAATGCAGGTAAGCTGTTTTCCCAGTTCTTTTGTGTGCCTTATCTGTGCTGTGGGGATGCAGCAAGGCAACATTTTGCTTCAAATTTGCATGCTGTCTTAAAAGCCTGCAGCACTGCATAACATCCCTCCCTTTTTTTGTGTAAATGCTGATTTACATCGGATAATCCTGTCAGGCACTTGTCCAAAAAATGCTAATTAGCTGAATACAGAAAACTTGATCGAATTAAATAGCGGAACAGGCTTGAGGGGCTGAATGGCTTACTCATGGCTCACCTTGGGTCAGATTGTCATATTGCAATAAATCCAATCCTTGTGGGTGGTGAAGAGTTCTTTATTGAGGTGACCAAACCAAGCACAAATTAAATCAACTACATAGTTACAAGAACAGAATAAAATGACCCCTTTCTCTTCTAGGTAGAGATGCTCGACCTGTGTTTCCTTTTACTTTATAGCTTCTTCCTCTCCGACTTACCTCTAAACATAGAAACATAGAAAATAGGTGCAGTAGCAAGCCATTCAGCCCTTCGAGCCTGAACTGCCATTCAAATATGATCATGGCTGATCATGCAACTTCAGTACCCCACTCCCACCTTCTCTCCATATCCCCTGATCCCCTTAGCTGTAAGGGCCACATCTAATTCCCTCTTGAATATATCCAACGAACTGGACTCAACAACTTTCTGTGGTAGAGAATTCCACAGGTTCACCACTCTCTGGGTGAAAAAGTTTCTCCTCATCCCCGACCCATTTGGCTTATCCCTTATTCTTAGACTGTGACCCCTGGATCTGGACTTCCCTAACATTGGAAACATTCTTCATGCATCTAACCTGTCCAGTCCCGTCATAATTTTATATGTTTCTATGCGATCCCCTCTCATTCTTCTAAATTCCAGTGAGTATAAGCCTAGCCGATCCAGTCTTTCTTCATATGTCAGTCCTGCCCGGGAATTAGTCTGGTGAACCTTCACTGCATCCCTCAATAGCAAGTACATCCTTCCTCAGATTAGGAGACCAAAACTGCACACAATACTCAAGGTGTGGTCTCACCAAGTCCCCTGTACAACTGCAGTAAGACCTCCCCACTCCTATACTCAAATCCTCTCGCTATGAAGGCCAGCATGCCATTTGCTTTCTTTACTGCCTGCTGTACCTGCATGCCTACCTTCAGTGACTGATGTACCATGACACCCAGGTCTCGTTGCACCTCCCCTTTTACTAATCTGTCACCATTCAGATAATAATTTGCCTTCCTGTTTTTGCCATTGAAGTGGATAACCTCACATTTATCCACATTATACTGCATCTGCCATGCATTTGCCCATTCACCTAACCTGTCCAAGTCATCCTGCAGCCTCTTGGCATCATCCTCACAGCTCACACTGCCACCCAGCTTAGTGTCATCTGCAAACATGGAGATATTACATTCAATTCCTTTGTCCAAATCATTAATGTATATTGTAAATAGCTGGGGTCCCAGCACTGAACCTTGCGGTACCCCACTAGTCATTGCCTGCCATTATGAAAAGGGCCTGTTTATTTCCACTCTTTGCTTCCTGTCTGCCAACCAGTTCTCTATCCATGTCAATACATTATCCCCAATACCATGTGCCTTAATTTTGCACACTAACCTCTTGTGTGGGACCTTGTCAAGAACCTTTTGAAAGTGCAAATACACCACATCCAGTGGTTCTCCCTTATCCACTCTACTAGTTACATCCTCAAAAAAACTCCAGAAGATTTGTCAAGCATGATTTCCCTTTCATAAATCCATGCTGACTTGGACCGATGCTGTCACTGCTTTCCAAATGCGCTGCTATTATTACATCTTTAATAATTGACTCCAGCATTTTCCCCACCATCGATGTCCGGCTAACTGGTCTATAATTCCCTGTTTTTTCTCTCCCTCCTTTTTAAAAAGTGGGGTTATATTAGCTACCCTCCAATCCATAGGTACTGATCCAGAGTCCATGGAATTTTAGAAAATGACCACCAATGCATCAACTATTTCTAGGGCCACTTCCTTAAGTACTCTGGGATGCAGACTATCAGGCCCTGGGGATTTATCGGCCTTCAATCCCATCAGTTTCCCTAACACCATTTCCTGACTACGAAGGATTTCCCTCAGTTCCTCCTTCTCACTAGACACTTGGTTCCCTACTATTTTCAGGAGGTTGTTCGTGTCTTCCTTAGTGAAGACAGAACCAAAGTATTTGTTCAGTTGGTCTGCCATTTCCTTGTTCCCCATTATGAATGCATCTGATGCTGACTGCAAGGGACCTACATTAGTCTTCACTAATCTTTTTCTCTTCACATATCTAGAGAAGCGTTTGCAGTCAGTTTTTATGTTCCTCGCAAGCTTACACTCGTACTCTATTTTCCCCCTCCTAAAAAAAACCTTTGTCCTCCTCTGTTGAATTCTAAATTTCTCCCAGTCCTCAGGTTTGCTGCTTTTTCTGGCCAATTTATATGCCTCTTCCTTGGATTTAACACTATTCCTAATTTCCCTTGTTAGCCACGGTTGAACCACCTTTCCTGTTTTATTTTTACAACAGGCAGAGATGTACAATAGTTATAATTCATCTATGTGATCTTTAAATGTCTGCCATTGCTTTTCCACCCTCAACCCTTTAAGTATCATTTGCCAGTCTATCCTACCCAAATCACACCTCATACCATCGAAGTTTCCTTTCTTTAAGTTCAGGACTCTAGTCTCTGAATTAACTGTGTCACTCTCCATCTTAATAAAGAATTCTACCATATTATGGTCACTCTTCCCCAAGGGGCCACGCACAACCAGATTGCTAATTAATCCTCTCTCGTTACACAAGACCCAGCCTAGGATGGCCTGCTCTCTAGTTGGTTCCTCGACATATTGGTCTGGAAAACCATCCCTTATACACTCCAGGAAATCCTCCTCCACAGTATTGCTACCAGTTTAGTTAGCCCAATCAATATGTAGATTAAAGTCACCCATGATAACTGCTGTACCCTTATTGCATGCGTCCCTAATTTCCTGTTTGATGCCATCTCCAACCTCCCGACTACTGTTTGGTGGTCTATACACAACTCCCACTAACATGTTTTGCAGCTCTACCCATATAGATTCCACATCATCCAAGCTAATGTCCTTCCTCACTATTGCATTACCCTCCTCTTTAACCATGCAATGCTACACCACCTCCTTTTCCTTCCATCCTTCCTGAATATTGAATACCCCTGGATGTTGAGTTCCCAGCCTTGGTTACCCTAGAGCCATGTCTCCGTAATCCCAATTACATCATACCCGTTAACAGCTATCTGCGCAGTTAATTTGGCAACCTTATTAAGAATGCTCCTCGCATTGAGACTCGGAGCCTTCAGGCTTGTTTTTTTAACACTTTTTGTTCTTTTAGAATTATGTTGTAATGTGGCCCTTTTTGATTTTTGCCCTTGATTTCTCTGCCCTCCACTCTTGCTTTTTTCCTTCCTACCTTTTGCATCTGCCCCCTTTTTACTTCCCTCTGCCTCTCTGCATAGGTTCCCATCCCCCTGCCATATTAGTTTAACCCCTCCCCAACAGCACTAGCAAACACTCCCCCTTGGACATAGATTCCGGTCCTGCCCAGGTGCAGACCGTCCGGTTTGTACTGGTCCCTCCTCCCCCAGAACCGGTTCCAATGTCCCAGGAATTTGAATCCTTCCTCCTTGCACCATTCCTCAAGCCACGTATTCATCTGCACTATCCTGCAATTCCTACTCTGACTAGCACATGGCTCTGGTAGCAATCCTGAGATTACTACCTTTGAGGTCCTACTTTTTCATTTAACTCCTAGCTCCCTAAATTCAGCTTGTAGGACCTCATCCCGTTTTTTACCTATATCGTTGGTACCTATATGCACCACGACAGCTTGCTATTCCCCCTCCTCCTCCAGAATGCACTGCAGCTGCTCCGAGACATCCTTGACCCTTGCACCAGGGAGGCAACATACCATCCTGGAGTCTCGTTTGCAGATGCAGAATCACCTATCTGTTTCCCTTACAATAGAATCCCCTATCACTACAGCTCTCCCACTCTTTTTCCTGCCCTCCTGTGCAGCAGAGCCACCCATGGTGCCATGAACTTGGCTGCTGCTGCCTTCCCCTGATGGTCACCTATTCTCTCTCTGCCTGAGTAACCTTTACCTGCAATGTGACTAACTCATGCTATTCACGACATCCTCAGCATCGCGGATGCTCCAGAGTGAGTCCATGCGCAGCTCCAGTGCCGCAATGCGGTCTGTCAGGAGCTGCAGCTGGACACACTTCCTGCACACATAGTAGTCAGGGACACTGGTAGTGTCCCTGATTTCCCACATTGCACAGGAGGAGCATGACATGGGTCTGAGCTCTCCTGTATTGATGTAATCCTGAGAGTAACTTAATTTGGCAACAATGCCAAAGGTGTCCTACTTATACTGGCCTTGTAATCGGAACAAGCCCGACACTTGCATTGGGAGCTTCGAAATGTGATGTTCTTTTCCCAACATAACAAGGTCAAGGAAGATAAGGTTGATTGGTTATTGTCAGCTTGAAGGAGACAAGGTCGATCAGCCATGAGCTAATCATCAACGGATAATTTCTTTAAAAAACAGATATTGTCCAGAGCTACAGTAATTCAAATAAGTCTGGTCGACTATGCGCAGCCTATCGCAACAAAGCGTTCTTACTAAATTTACTTCAAGACAGGTTATTTCATCATTTTAGTTTTGACTGTTTTATTGCCAGGTAACGTAATTAAAATTATATGTACACCATATCTTTATGGCTCTTCCTTGACCTGTCCATTCTTAGAGAAAAATGCAATGCTCAACTTATGCTGGGGTAGTGGAAGGAAAATCAGCCCCACTGTCTCCTGCCCTCTTCTGCTCCTGCTGTGTCGACTGGACTAATTGCTTGTTTTATCAAAGCATAATGGCCTCCCTTGGCATCTGAGCTCCGCTCTACTTCACGTTACAGCACATGATGTGCGAGAAAAACTGCAATAATGCAGGTCAATCAAAAATCTTTCCTAATTTTACTTCCAAGATGTCAACAATCTTGTAATGAACTTGCAGTTAGATTTTGATAATCCCACGCGTAGGGCTGATGTCTTTATAAATTTGAGTAATACAGAATTCTTGTAAGATATTTCAAAATGGATCTTTGGTAAACCTAGTTGTTACTGTTTTGTATTTTATCATTAGTGCCTAGATTTGAAATAGCATAATTTAATAAAAATACAAAGATCCATATATTTATGAACATTTTCTGTGGCAATATCATTACTAACTCACAAATAATTGCTTGCTTCATTATTCCATTATGTGGTACTTTGAATTAGACGCATATATATATTTAGTAAACATAAATATTACAAATTAGATAAAATGTAGGCAAGGATTGTAATTTTTAGCATAACGTTACTTATATAAATTGCTTGATCCATTTAAAACCTCTTCAGCTTATTGTTTTTACCATTTTATGTAAGTAGTCAGAAGAATTTACGTTTATATAACACTTTGGCCCCAAGTTTCCACACGCGGCGAAAAAGGCGCACCTCAGAGCTGGGCGCCTGTTTTTCGCGCCGAAAACGGCGCTGGAAAAAAAGTGCGGTATTCTCGAGCTCCTTGGAGCTCGATGTCTGCTTGGCGCGGCGCACAGGGGGCGGAGCCTACCACTCGCGCCGATTTTGTAAGTAGGAGGGGGCGGGTACAATTGAAATGAGGCTTCTTAGTGCCGGCAACCCTGCGCGTGCGCGTTGGAGCGTTCGCGCATGCGCAGTCTGAAGTAAACATTGGCACTCGGCCATTTTTAAAAGTACTGCAGAAAAAGTGAAGATTTGTTTCTTGGACCCCTGCAAAGGCTTGTATTTTAATTTTCTTGATATTTCTGTGTGTGAGGGAGTGCTTTTAGCAGCACTGCTGAATAAATCACCTGCTGAAATCAGTGAGTTCAGCTTTTCACTGCTAAACTTGCAGAACCGGTGCCTGCAAATTAAGAACTGTGTTTGGAGAAATAAAAGTGCCAATTCAACTTTGCAATGGATCAACGTCCACCAAGAACAAAGAATTTCTTGCATGAGGAAGCAAACCATTGCATAATATGTGGTGCACCCATTCTGCAAATTTAAATATAAAGATGTTGATGTGGCTGCCTCTCCCTGTCCCAAATGGCCTCAGTCAGTCCCCCTCACAGCTCGAAGGCTGCTGCTGTTCTTTCTTCGGCTCCCGACCAGCCACTGACGCCGCTGCAATCCCATGGCCGAATGGCCTCACGTCTGCTCCTGATTCTTCGACTGCCTTCGAGCCACTGACGCCGCCCCATAAGCGTGGCCGAACGGCCTAAAGAATTTTAAATCTGCAGCTGCGTGTGTCCTGTATTCATTCTTCGGCTCCCGGCCAGCCACTGACGCCGCTGCAATCCCATGGCCGAATGGCCTCAGTCAGTCCCCCTCACAGCTCGAAGGCTGCTGCTGTTCTTTCTTCGGCTCCCGACCAGCCACTGACGCCGCTGCAATCCCATGGCCGAATGGCCTCAAGTCCGTCCGGGTGCTGCATCTTCGCGGGGAATGAAGGCCTGCCTCAAGCACCGCAGCTCAGCTCGAAGGCTGCTTGCTGTCTGCCGCTGCCGTCAAGACGAGACACTGACGCCACACCCCTGCCTGTCTCCAACATGAAAGGCCTGCCTGAAGCACAGCAGCTGCTGCTGTTTCACACAGGTAGGAAGATGGTTTATTTAATATTTTCTTTGCTTCTACATTTTTATTCAGGTTTGATTTATTTGTATAATATTTGTATAAGTATAACTAAGGATTGATTGTACAATTTAATGACTTCCCTTTCCCCCCCCCCCCCCACCACCTCGTTCCCTACGCCTAATTTGTAACCTACGCCTGATTTTCTAAAGTGTAGACAAGATTTTTTCCAGCGAACAAAAATCTTCACTTACTCCATTCTAAGTTAGTTTGGAGTAAGTTTTCACTATGGAAACTTTGAAAACAGGCGTAAGTGGCTGAAAAAAAAATTCTGTTCAAAAGTGAAACTGTTCTAACTGACTAGAACTGGAGCACACTCAATGTGGAGAATACCAATTTCTAAGATACTCTGTTCTACACCAGTTGCTCCTAAAAATCAGGAGCAAATCATGTGGAAACTTGGGGCCTTTATTAGGCGTCTCAAATGCTGCAAAGGGTGTCATATATGGTAAAGAACTTTGAAGCGGATCACTGGTAGGTGGGTAAATATGGCAGCCAATTTGTGCACAGCAAGGCCTTGCAAGCAGCAATGAGATGAATGACCAGTTAATCTGTTTTTGCTTGAAAGAAAAATGTTGGTCAGGATACGCAAAGAACTTCCTGCTCCTCTTGAATAGTACAATGGGATATTTACATGAATCACTGAAACTTGCCAATGGGAGTTTGGGTTAACGTGTTGTCGAAAGGACAGTACCCCTCAGTACTAGACTGAAGTGTCGGTCTTGCTTTATCTGTTAAATCATAGTGTGGAGCTTTAACCTGTAATCGTCTGACTTCTGGGTGAGAGTGCTGCTGACAGAGCCAAGCTGATATGACAAGTCAAATACACTTTATACAATTCAAAGAAATACATATTTGTTTGCAAAAAAAGAGTAACATGAGTGACTATTTTATCAATTCAGTGGTCATACATAATCTTGTAAAATACATGCCGGCATAATTTTATCTCCAGGATCATGGACAGAGGTTTAGTTGAGGAGAGCTCAGTGGTAAAATTGCCCTCTAGCGACTATAATAGGGGGTGAAGTTAGTCAACACTTAGAAAGGCATAGGCTAATCTGGGCTAGTCAGCATGGATTTGGAAAGGGATTGAGCATTAGTTGATTGTTTTTATCGCTACAATCTTGTAAAATAAATTGTGATGAATGTTGTATGTATAGATTTTCAGAAGGTGTTCGATAAAGTGCTATGTAAGAGACTCGTTACCAAACATAAGGTACATGGGGCTAAACTTTACACTTTTGTGCATATCGCCCAAAAATGGGCGTTATTTCCAGCATGGGCAGTAAAAATGGGTTTTCAAATCGCCGGCTTCTCAACCGTTCTCAAAGCACCTAGTCTCCATTTTTGAAAATGGGCGTTACCGCGAGTGATATGAAATGGGCAGTAGCGTTAAATCTCGCTGACCTTCTGCCGTAAAGTGTTGCCATCTTTAGCAATGGCATGGCAACGCTCGATTCCCGCGATTCAGGAGGTCAGGGGTCATCATGACACGCGCAGAAGAGGAGACAGAGAAAGAGGGAGCTCAGAGGGACTGAAGGCGTATCTGGGTGTGGTGTGGCTGCTTTGGGAGGAGGGAGGAAGACTTTAGAGCTTCACAGCAAGTAGGGAAAGAAAAATTAGCTGTCAGGAGCCACATATTTGCCTGAATTTGGCCTATAAAGGAGGGAGAGAAGGAGGCATTACAGCACGCTGTGGAGACTGACGCTGGAGAGAGCAGTGAAGTGGGAGAAGAGCACATTGGAGGCCGCAAAAGAGCCAGGAGGTTCTCGGGTGAGACAAATGCCTCCCTCCTGCAGGAGGTCAAGTTACGCTGGGGTGATTTGACACAGGGAGACGTGGGAAGCCCACCTCAAAGGCCTACCAGAAGATATGGACCGAGATAGCAGAGGTGGTCTCGACGGCGACCAACGAGGTTCGTGAGGGCAACCAATGCTGCAAACGATGGAACAATCTTGTGGGATTCGCAAGAGTAAGTATTACATTGATTTACATGTACTTATGTATTTATATAATTTGATCTGTAACAGTCATGAGTGACTATTAGCAGATGTGAGGTCTTCCACTTTTACTGGAAATGTTTTACTCAAAGCCTGTGGTCATGGTGCACGTCTTTAGGTAAAGAAGATAATTGTTATAATAATCATGATTACATCTGTCGGTTATGTGCTATATCAGTCTCTGTGACAGTACCTAACAATGATATCACGCAATTACCTCATGTCACCTTTTACAGAAGAAGCTATAGACGATGAGGTCCGTGCAGAGGCGAACGGATGGGGGGCCACCAGTCCCCAGCGAGACATCACTGACATGGAGGAGCGTGTGCTCGCACTCGTGGGGAAGCACACCCGGACAGCCACGGACGCATCTGCAGACCCTGAAGTGATGCTACGTGAGTAAAGATTATATCATTGCGTAATGTCGTCAATAGATGCCACACGCACTCCTATACGAACAATCATATGTAATAGATGATTTCTAAAATTGTCACAATGGCCTAATGAAAATCATTGCAGTGCAAATGTGTTGATGGTCATGCAATGTGATGTCTGTGATGATTTTGAGAGTGGTGGTGCTTTTATCGTGCATATGCTGTGTGTAGTGCTGGACTCACCTTGTGTGACCCTAGCACCGCCCTTCTCCTCTAATAACCTCATTTGTGTTTTGCAGCTCAGCCAGCAGCGCGTCCCAAGGCAAGACCACAGAGGCCAGAAGGTGGGGGCGCGGGGCCCAACTCTCTGGACGATCCTAGATCTGGTGCTGAGGAGCTCCCATTCTCGCCTGTCAATCAGCTGAGTCTGTTCTCCACGGATGAGAGCGCGGACTTCGAGAAACCTGCATCGCCACGCTCCAGAAGGTATTCCATCCCAAGGCCATCTAGTAGTCCTCCGGCTATTCCCGCCTCCACTCTGGAGGTACCGGCCCCAAGCACCTCGCCACAGGGCACTCCATTTGTCCCCAGGACAGCGCCGACCCCATGGAGGCCTCATGGACGTGGAAGGTCTGTTCCACGAGCGCCACATGAGAGCGGAGAGATGGTACAGTTGTCCAGGAGGACTGTAGACATTGGTGACCAGCTCATTGAAGCATTGGGGGGGCATATCCCGACAGCTGGCCACCATGACTGAGTACATTCTACGGATAGCGGAGGCCCTGGATGCGATAGCCAGGAACACTGCTGACACAGTCCTCCCAGTGGTCCCAGAGCGCAGCACTCCTAGGTTCCGCACCACCACTGCAAACAACAGATGAGAGCAAGGACCAAGATTCTGCTTCTGCATCAGAGAATGTTGCCCCCTCGGCACCCCCTGCTCCATACCCATGCAACTCCCGCATCTGCCTTCATTCCCTCCCCCCCCCCCAATGAAGCACCGCCTGAGGAGCTCCTCGGTCAGGCGCCGTGGAGTGAGGAGGGGAAGGGATAGAGGCGGGGAGAAGAAGGGAAGGGGGGAAGGAATGTGAGGTGCATGTCCGCAGGTGATGGCTGTGTTACATCTCCACCTGGGTGTATGCAATTTGTTGCAATGTATGGGGGCTGGGGACCACGCTCTTGCTTTGCCTTTGTATTCTGTGTTGCTGGACATGTTTGATTGATGTCAATGATGAAAAAAGTGGGGTGGGGGTTGGGTGTTATTGCCTGTGATACTTATGATTTCAAATCAATGTTGGTATAAAAAAAATTTTTTTGAACATAACCTTGTTACACATTGTCTCAGATAGCTGGACCATTACACACTGGTGATTTCTTAGCATGAAAGGCTTAAATACAACTTAACTTCAATCAGCGTAAACTTTAACTGGCACCAAGGTGATGGGCACCATTGATGTCTGAGCTGCACGCACAAAGCAGTATGTCAGTGTTGTCACTCACATCAACGTTCTTTCAGGCAAATCGCTCAGATATCAGCTCCTCATGTAAGAGTCTTGCAGTTATGTAGCCGCCACAGGCCATTTCCTGCGGTCTGGAGGGGGTCTTAGGCATGGTTGCATAGCCAGCCTGATTGTCTGGCCCAAGGTCAGCGTCCAGCTCCTCGTCGTCCTCTTCTCTCTCTTGAGGTGGAACATCAGTGCCTTCTGGCAATTCTTGGCCCCTCCTAATAGCCAGGTTGTGCAGCATCGAGCACACGACCACGAGTTTACCTACTTGCTCAGGCTTGTATTGTGGTCAAGACATCTGAAGCGCTGCTTAAGCACAGTTATTGTTTTCTGGACCACATTGCGTGTGCCTCTGTGGCTCCGGTTGTATCGCTTCTCTGCCTCGGTGTGGGTGTCACGCAGGGGGTCATCAGCCAGGTGGCTAGGCCACATCGGTTATCACCAAGCATCCAGCACTGTCCTTGTGGCTGACTCTTAAAGATTTCAGAGACACCACTCTCACGCAGGATGTGAGGCTTATCGAAGGTGCCCGGACATTTGGCATTCACTGCCAGTATGATCTGGTTGGGGTCGATAACTAGTTGGACCTTCAGGAAGTGAAATCCTTTTGTGTTACGAAAACGCTCCGGGTCCTGAGAAGGTGGCCGCATGGCGATGTGAGTGCACTGTATAGCTCCCTGCACCCTGGGGAACTTAGCACTGCAGTAGAATGCACAAGACCTGTCAGTCTGAGCCTCCGTGGTCATCGGGAAGCTGATAAAGTCCACCCTTCTCGCGTACAGGGGCTCCGTGACCTGTCTAATGCAGCGATGGGTGGCATGGTGAGACAGAGGGCAAATCTCGAAAGGAACCGGACACATAGAAAGACAGTGCCGCGGTGACCTTGACTTCGACTGACACTGATGTCCTGATGGCAGGCTGCATATGTGGCCTGATGAGCTCACATATTTCATTGATCACCACCTTGTGGAAGCGCAGTTTCCGAAGGCAGCTGTGGTCGGAGACGTCGAGGTTAAGACCTCTTTTCCCTGTACGTGCGGGGTGTGTATGGTCTGGTCCTCCTCCTCATTCTTGCACGTCTTAAATTGGGGACATAATGATGTGCATCACACATTGAGCCATCTGCACTCTGCAGCATCTGTGTATTAATCGATGCAGGCTGAGAAATGACTGGCCCCATTGCATTGAAAGTATAATAGCTATTGATCAGAAGCAATAAAAGTATTATTTTTATTCAATGTTTACAATTGGGTGTGACATTTCAGCTGTCTTGTACTATTTAAAGATACGATTCAATCAGGGTTTGTTTCACAGGTTACTGAGAGTTCATGTGGCTGTCATTGCACTCTATCACCTGACCTTGGTGCAGAGTTTAATTGATGAAGACTTAATCATGTCCAGATTCAGAGTGCCGAGAAAGTCAAAACTTTTGTTAGCAATACCCTCCTGAGATTTGAGGCAAACCTTTCATCTGAAGTGTGTCACATTTAAGACTATTACCTGGCTCATTTTTACTTCAGCACGCAGAGTTAATGAACTTCATGGTTTAATGTGTCTGCCATCTTTTGTCTTAGAGCTTCCCTGGTAGCTCAGCGGGTACTAATTAGTTGAGCAAAGCAAAGAGGAAGGTCTTAGGTTTTATTTCCAGTCTATGCTTAAGTTAGGGGATCTGGGTCAGAGAGACTATAGGGGCTGGATTTTCCTGAATCCACTCCAAGATGAGACTTCCACACACCTTTATAACCCTGCCATGACCCTGGTGGAGTTTATTCCTTGGCCTTTATTAAATATTACAGGGCAGACTCCCAACTAGATGTCTGCCAGCAAGAGGGAACTCAGTGCTGCCTGGGGAGGACGATGCAGCAGTGCTGCAACCATTGTATCCAAGTTTCATTAATCTCGAAATAACGGTGAAAATGTTTAATCCTCACCATACGCCTCCTCAATTGAAAGTAAGTGCTTCTTGCTGATCACCGAGCTGTAATTATTTATATGAACAGAATAAACAACATTCTGCAATCAGGACCCAATCAGCCTTTGACAAAGTTGATCACTCCATCCTCCTCCAATGCCTCTCCACCAATGTCCAGCTGGGTGGGACTGCACTCACCTGGTTCCATTCTTATCTATCTAATTGTAGCCAGAAAATCACCTGCAATGGCTTCTCTTCCCACACCCGCATCATTTCCTCTGGTGTCCCCCAAGGATCTGTTCTTGGTCCCCTCTTATTTCTCATCTATATGCTGCCCCTTGGCGATATCATCCGAAAACACGGAGTCAGTTTCCACATGTACACAGACAACACCCAGCTCTACCTCTCCGCCACTTCTGTCGACCCCTGCTTGGTATCTAGATTGTCAGATTGCTTCTCCAACATCCAGTACTGGATAGGCAGAAATTTTCTCTGATTAAATATTGGGAAGACAGAAGTCATTATCTTTGGTCCCCGCCACAAACTGCGTTCCCTAACCACTGACTCCATCCCTCTCCCTAGCATCAAGACTGTTCACAACCTGTTTGACTCTGAAATGAGTTTCCAGCCACATATCACCGGCATAACTAAATCTGCCTTTTTCCACCTCTGTAACATTGCCCGCCTCCGCCCCTGCCTCAGCACCTCATTCATGCCTTTGTTACCTCTAGACTTGACTACTCCAACTCACTCCTGGCTGGCCTCCCACATTCCACACTACGTAAACTTGAAGTCATCCAAAACTCAGCAGCCCGTGTACTAACCCGCACCAATTCAAGATCACCCATCACCCCTGTGCTTTCTGACCTACATTGGCTCCCAGTTAAACAACATCTCGATTTCAAAATTCTCATCTTTGTTTACAAATCACTCCATGGACTTGCCCCTCCAGATCTCTGCAATCTTTTTTTCAGCCTCACAATGCCACAAGATGTCTGCGCTCCTCAAATTCTGGCCTCTTGAACATCCCTCATCATAACTGCTCAACCATTGATGGCCGTGCCTTCAGTTGCCTTGGGCCCTAAGCTCTGGAACGCCCTCCCTAAACCTCTACGGCTCTCTACCTCTTTCCTCCTTTAAGATACTCGTTGAAACCTACCTCTTTAAACAAGCTCTTGATCATCTGCCTTAATTTCTTCTATGGCTCGGTGTCAAATTTATCTGTTTGGCTATAACACTGTTGTGAATGAAGCGCCTTGAGATGTTTTACTACATTAAAGGTGCTATATAAATAAATGTTATTATTAGAGGGAGACGCCCTGCTCCAGTGAAGCACGTCACATTGGTGCTACAGTAGTTAAAATGCAGCAATAGATAAATACGTCTGCAACCCACATCACCAAGAACATTTATATAGCGACGTTAATGTAGAAAACAGTCACATTGCTCTTCGCAAAGGCAAAGGACGAACAATGGATGTCAAGCCAAGGAAGGAGTTATTAGGAGGCCTGACCAAAAGCTTGGTCACAGGGATGGACTTTGAGGAGGATAGGGAGGCAGAGGGGTTTAAGGAGGGAATTTCAGAGGATGGAGCCCAGATAGCTGAAGGCACAGCTCCTAATGGTGGGCCGAAGGGAAGGGAGGATGTTTAAGACATCAAAGTCAGAGCAAAGGAGAGTTCAAGTAAGTGGTTCTAGGGCTGGAGGAGGTTACAGAGACTGGGAGGGAGCGAGGTAATGAAGGGATTTAAATATGAGGATGAGAATTTTAATTTGGAGGTTTTGAAGAACCAGGAGCCAATGCAGTTTAGCAAGCATAGGGTTAATAGAGTGGGATTTGGTGCAGGACAGGATATGGGTGGCACAGTTTTGGATGAAACAAAGAAACAAAGAAAATAGGTGCAGGAGTAGGATGAGCTGAACTCTATGGAGGCTGACCAAAACAGAACTGGAATAGTTGAGTTGGGTAGGTGACAAAGTCATGGATATGAGGGTTTCAGCAGCCGATAGTTTGAGGTAGAGGTGGAAGTGGGCAGACTTCGTGATCGAGAGGATATGGGGTCAGAAACTCAGTTCGGGGTCAGATGAAACCTTAGGTTGCCAACAGTCTGGTTTAGCTGCGGGCTGGGGAGGGGGCGGGGGACGGAATCAATGACAAGAGTACATAGTTTGTGGTGAGTTGTGTAAATAATGGCTTTGTTCTTCCTAATGTTTAATTGGAGGAAATAGGGGTGATGCTGGACAATGAGAATTTTAAAGGAGAGGTGAAAATGGTGGAACAATGTGAAACCCTCAATGGAGGAGATGGGACCAAGATGGTTGGGAGAAGAGACCAAAGTGCAATTTGATGATAAGGGCCACGCTGCCGCTATGGTGGAAAGTATAGCCAAGCAGGGTGACTTCAGTAAGAGACAAGGTATCACTATCAATTGAGCCCAGTTTCTGTCAAAGCCAGAATTTTGTTTTTTATTCGTTCATGGGATGTGGGCATCGTTGGCAGATCCAGCATTTATTTCCCATTCCTAATGTCAATGCATTCATCCACAATAAGGTCATAGAAGGCAGATATTGTGAAGGGAAATATGGAGGGAGTGTATACAGCGGTGTCCCCCAAGGGTCGGTATTCGGGCCATAGCTCTTTTTGCTATATATTAATGACCTGGACTTGGGTATTGGGGGCAAATTTCAAAGTTTACAGATGACATAAAACCTGGAAATGTAGTAAACAGTGAAGCGGATTGTAGCAGACTTCAGGAGGACATAGACAGACTGGTGGAATTATCAGACGCATGGCATATGAAATTCAATGCAGAGAAATGTGAAGTGATGCATATTGGAAGGAAGTATGACGAGAGGCAATATAAACTAAATAGTACAATTTTAAAGAGCTGTGGGAACAGAGTCCTAGGGGTTCTCCTACACAAATCTTTGAAGGTGGCAGGACAAGTTGAAAAAGCGGTTTATAAAAAAAACATAGATCTTGGGCTTTATAAAATAGACGCAAAGAGTAAAAATGCAAGGAAGTTATGGTAAACTTTTATAAATCATTGGTTATGCCTCAGTTGGAGTATTGTGTCTAATTTTGGGCACACACTGTAAAAAGGATGTCGAGCTCTTGGAGTGGGTGCAGAGGTGTTTTACTAGAATGGTACCAGAGGTGGCGGACTTATGTGGAGAGACTAAAGAAGCTGGGATTGTTCACCTTAAGCGGGAAATTTAATAGAGGTGTTCAAAATTATGAACAGTTGTGATAGAGAAGATAAGGAGAAATTGATTCCACTGGCAGGAGGGTCAGTAACCACAGGACACCGAATTAAGACAATTGACAAAAGAACCACAGGGGAGATAAGGAGAATTGTTTTTTTACGCAGCGAGTTTTGATCTGAAATGCATTACCTGGTGGAAGCAGATTAAATCGTAACTCGCAAAAGGGAACTGGATAAATATTTGAAGGGAAAAAATTGCATGGAAGTGGGCCTAATTAGATAGCTCTTTCAAAGAGCCAGCACAGGCCCGATGGACCGAATGGCTTCCTTATCTGCTGTAAAAAATCTATGGTTCTGAGAGGCGGCAGTTGCTGGTCAGTGGCAGAGTCCTAAGGGGTGAGTGGGGTGGGTAGGAGGTTAGCAAAGTTAGCCCTGGGCACTAAGGTCACCAAGTGAGTTATGATGGGGCAGTTGGTGTCGCTGCTATGCCAACACAGCAGCAGATTAAATCAGAGAAACCAGTAGTGCAAAACCTCCATTTAATATCAGGTTTCCCTAATTTAATCAGTTTTGTTCCTCAAGGCAACTAAAAGATTGTACCAGAGTACAATGCTTTCCATAGCATGACATTCTCATTTTTCCCTCTTGGATGTTGGAGTTCAAGCTACATTCACGGAATGAGGAAATTCACACTTGCCGGAAAAATCTATAAAGATTTGTCTGTGTTTCTTTCATGTCTGAATTTTTTTTTTAAACCTGGAAGATATCCAGAAACTTGTAACTTTCATTATTACACATTTTTCTTTTAAATATTAAACATTTACAATAAATTGTGCCACATAATTTTATCCAGCAAAAGTTGGCCTCTTTAAAAGAAGTCCACATTCTTTTCCAATAAATGTTTAGTGGAAGTTGTACAGTAATTAGCGATGAAACAAACTGAACCTTCAAGCTACCATTTCGTTTCTGTGTTCCGAGTTCAACAATTGCATCAGAGAGTAAATTATTTAAAGAAAGCAGGATTCAGAAGTGACCTTCTAAGATGTGGATTACCATGGGAGTGATAAACAAAGAATACAAAAGTTCAAAACTGGTGGACTTAAAAAGAGTAAAATCCATTGGCTAAGTTTAGTCCAGTTTTTTTTTAAGGAAATAAAAGGTTCCTGAGGGGATGATTTGGTGGTACTTCACTCACCCTGGCGATCCAGCTCAGCATTCTTTTGTTATTTTGGTCTGTAGTTAATCATGCAAACCTTTTCATGAAATTTAGGAAAGCCAATGTGGATGGGGACTACAGTTAATAGCCTTCTATGTTTACTAGTAAGATTTGTAGATCATGATTCTGAATACATACTTTTATACATATTGCAAGAGGAGAAAAAAACCCCAAATATTTCACTGTTTTATCTTTAAGGCAAGATTGAGAAGATGGATTGTAAATATTTTGCATAGAAGTACTGTCATAGTTGAAAATATCTTGCTTTCATTCTGGGCACAGCTATAGCTTGGAAGTAGTACAAATAAGACCATTAATCAGAACTATTTTTTATCATGGATAAAATTATGTCATATGGTATTGAGGTAAACACGTATCATAAATCAAGTAGTAACTTGTTGCTGTCAAATTTAGACATCATGAGGTTTGCCACCTGTACTTATGTTACTCGATTGTCATAACACCCAAAAATGTAATTAATAAAATGCCATTGAAGTAAGTCGAAAGGCCGATGATTGATTTCCAGGCCAACAGAATTCGCAGGACCAGTTTTACTACATATAATTAAATCTTTTTGCAGTAGTGTAGCTGTAACTTCACTTCAGCATGTGGTAACAAAATCCCCAAATAAGTTGATAAGCAAGTCCGTCATTATTTACTTCTTTAAAAAAAAAATCAGAGGATGATATATTTGAGAATACAATATTGCATAATACACACAGTTAATATTAAAACATACTATAATACTGTATAAGGTTAATTATAGGGCAGAGCTCTTTTTGTGTTTACATATTTATTTAGCATATGCAGAGTCGGCATAGAATTCCATCCATCTTTGAGCATTGGTATCGCCAGCACATAGTTTTGTTTGTGGGCATGAGTCAATGACATAGTGACATGGGACATGGTTTGTATTTGTCCTCTGGGAAATTTGTTGTCAGCACGAAGGCCCCATAGGTGAAGGTTTGAGGCACGTTGTCCCTGTCCAATGGTTGAGAAACTCCCAACTACAAAGTGGCTAGTTGAATCCTGCTTGATGAGATGGTGATTTACAGAAGTGCCTGCTGTCCATTCTTCATGCCAGTAAGGAAAAGTCAAAAGAATCAGAAAAGGTTAACTATTTTAGATGTCGTGAAGAGAGTCGTGCTGTTGGGGGATAGGACAAATCAAAGTAAATTGGCAACTTGATTTTGTCACAAAGTCTATTCATCAATTTTCCTACTGCTTGTGAACAGGCTTGGTTGCCGATTAGGTTAATTCAAGTTTTGACTTTCTCAGCAGTTTTCAGTAGAATGTTTTAGTAAGTTAATGACCAGTCCAGCGTCTTGCCCAAGTAAACAGGGTGAGCATCATGTTTAAAAAGCTGACTATTTAGGATGATAGTGAGACTATAGCATTGTATAAGTGGAAGACAGTCTTTGTGATAGTTGATTGAGCAATACTCCACCATACCTTTCACATCATTACTGGGTGTGTTTTCCAGGGTGAAAAATTCTTGAGTAGCAAAGGGATTGTCAGCAGCATAGATGAATTTGCATGTTTATGTGTAGATTAAAAAAGAGTGGTACTAGAACTGATCATTGAGGTAGGCCATTGATTTGGTATCCCCATGAGCTGATGCAATCAGTCATGTGTACTATGAAATAGAAACATAGAAACATAGAAAATAGGTGCAGGAGCAGGCCATTCAGCCCTTCTAGCCTGCACCGCTATTCAATGAGTTCATGGCTGAACATGAAACTTCAGTACCCCCTTCCTGCTTTCACGCCATACCCCTTGATCCCCCGAGTAGTAAGGACTTCATCTAACTCCCTTTTGAATATATTTAGTGAATTGGCCTCAACTACTTTCTGTGGTAGAGAATTCCACAGGTTCACCACTCTCTGGGTGAAGAAGTTTCTCCTTATCTCGGTCCTAAATGGCTTACCCCTTATCCTTCGACTGTGACCCCTGGTTCTGGACTTCCCCAACATTGGGAACATTCTTCCTGCATCCAATCTGTCAGCCCTGTAGCAATACTTCCCCCAAGCAGATAGCCCAAATGGTCAGGAATTTCGATATTTTTGCCAGAAGACTAGTATGCCAGACAGTATCATAGACTGCTGTTATAGTGAAGGAGACAATATCAGTCTCGAGGTATTTGCGAAAGGGTTCTATATTAAATTGCTGATCTAGGCCAGTTATATGAATATATAATAATACTTTGATGTCACTTGACAGTATAACATTATTGAAAATGTAGCTACATCCAAAAATGGTAGAGCTGAACACAGTATTGTGGCATTTAAGGAAATCTCTTCTTTAAATGACTTTACAAGTATTGAATCACCTGTTGGTGCCATTTTGACTTTTTAAAGAACGTTTTTATTTGTTAATGTTTTAGGTTTGTTCCATAAGTAGACCTTGACCTCTAGGATCCAAAAGCTGTACCTATTCAATAATCTTTCTCTAGTAGTAATGAGTACCCCAAGGATTAATAATTCATTTGTTTGCTAGTTTTAATGTAGTCTTGCGCTATGCTGACAATACTGTTTGAATTGGCAGATATTAAACACAGAGCAGAGTTCCTATAGGATAAAATAACCGACATATTTGTCTACAATTAAATTGTGATGGAAGCAAATTCTAAAAGTACAATTTATGTGAAGAGGCATTTAATGAAAATAATACATCATAAAATAATATGCAATGGGCCTAATACCCATCATAAGAATGACTTATGAAGAAATATGATAGTTTTGATAATTCACTACACAATCCAGCAAGGCCAGCTCTGTAGTTTTGTCCTGTTATGCCACTTGCAGTTTTGGTGCATGATATCATACTGTAGCATGTTGAGCTGACAAGAAAAAAAGTATTTTGGTAGAATAGTAGAATTCAAAAAGAACTCTTTTATTTTAAATCATAGAATTATGCAGCACATCTTACCTGTGCTTGTATTTGATCTTTGAAAGATATATCCAAGATTTCCAGATACATTTGAAGATAATTACATTCAAAGATACACTGATGTATAAATATACAAGTACATTTTACAACAGTAGAGCAAAACAGAATTCACACTATATACTGAAGACAAATACATTTCTGTCTCTGGAGCTCCAAACATGTCAATCAGTAATGTGGTAAATCACTTTGACCTTCGGGTCAAACATTGTTTTCGAATTGTAAATATACCAAGTAAATTCACACATTCATGACACTTGTCAATAATTGTCTGATTTGAGAGAACGCCTAAGAAGAAGGTTTTATGTCTTGCTTCTGATGAATGTTCATTGGTCAATCAACATTGGCCTTAGATTGCCATAATTAAAATTTGAACACGTAGCAATTTTTCATTTTGTGAGCAAGACATACAACTTGCATTAGTTTTTGTTAATGTTAGTGAGATGTTTAATCAATTCAGCAGAATACTGCATCATACAGATTTATTTTATAAGAAAAATAATTGATTGATTTTGTTTTGTTTTTTGGAGTGACATTTTCACTCATCAAGGTAAAGGATGTCAGCACTGAGGAATGAATGAACACTGTTTGTTTTAGTGTTAACATCAAGCATTCTCACCTTAACTGTTGCACAGCCATCTGCAGAGCAAGCTCTGTCCCAAGCTTAGACTGCACCACTATTAACTTTTCCAGATCCCAAACCTTTATTTATACATCTGAGAAAGATTATCAATTTGCTGCCAATTAGGATCAAATTATGGATTATCCTGTGGCTGTAGACTGCACCACTATTAACTTTTCCAAATCCCACACCTTCTTTATTTATATATCTGAGAAAGATTATCAATTTGCTGCCAATTAGTATCAAATTATGGATTATCCTGTGGCTGTATACCTACCAGAAACTTTTTTCCTCTGCCAATTTGTTGCTCTCTTCTCCTTTCTTGAATGCAATGACACCTGGCTAAAGTACAGTTCCATGGATGGTAGTTGTCCGCCAGTACACCAAAGTGGTCATTGTTTAAGTGTAAGCCCTGGTATGCTATTGAACTGCCAGGGGCACAACTTCTGCACTGTGACCCACTGTCTTCGCATAAAGCCCTTCCAGCAGGGGTTGTTGGATAGGAAGCAGGAATCCTGGCAAAGTTTCCCCCCCTACCCTTCCATAATCTGCCCCACTAAAGCCAACTGTTGTGCCCCACTGCTGCACTAACTGAGATTAGCTAACTCAGTACAGACCAAGGATTAGTGAACATCAGTCCCATGTGACTTGTGTAGCAAAGAACAGCCAACCCCTCTTGCGATACCTGCCCTCAGGTTGTACCTAGAAGAAAGAAAGGCATGCTAAGACAACAACAACAACAACAAATTGCCTTTATATAGCACCTTTAACATAGTAACCCATCCCATGGCACTTCACAGAAGTGTTATCAAACAAGATTTGACACCAAGCCACATAAGGAGATATTACGGCAGATAACCAAAAGCTTGGTCAAAGAGGTAGCTTTTAGGTAGGTTCTTAAAGGAGGAAGTAGAGGTTTAGGGAGAGAATTCCAAAGCTTAGGACTTCCGTAGCTGAATGCACAGCCCCCAGTGGCGGACCGGTTAAAATAAGGGATGCACAAGAGGCCAGAATTGGAGGAGCGCAGATATATTGGAAGGTTTTAAGGCTTTACAGAGATGGGGAAGTGTGAGGCCATGGAGGGATTTGAAAACAAGGATGAGAATTTTAAAATCGAGGCAGTGCTTAACCGGGAGCCAATATAGGTCAGCGAGCACAGGGGTGATGGGTGAACAGGTCTTGGTGCATGTTAGGACACAGGCAGCAGAATTTTGGATGAGCTTAAGTTTATGGAGAGTGAAAGATGGGAGGCTGGCCAGGAGCGCATTGGAATAGTCAAGTCTAGCAGTAACAAAGGCATGGATGAGGATTTCAGCAGCAGATGAGCTGAGGCAGGGGCAGAGTCAGGTGATGTAACGGAGGTGAAAGTTGACAGCCTTAGTGATGGTGCAGATATATGGTTGGAAGCTCACCTCGGGGTCAAATACGAAACCAAGGTTGCGGACAGTCTGGTTCAGCCTCAGACAGTTGTCAGGGAGAGTGATGGAGTCAGTGGCTAGGGAACGGAGTTTGTGGCGGGGAAGCATAGTGTTAAGAAAGAGTAGGTTAGCCTCTGGAGTTGTACTAAAGGCAAATGCACAGTTATGTCATGCTTGTTATTCATAGAGGTTAGAATCATACAGCGATCATTTGTGCTACTTGCAGAAGCCACTATGGAGGCCTATGAGTGACAATCATCCTGATGCTCTTCTTCATGTACTTCGCCCTCCAAAGTATCTAGGGTCATCTCTTCAAAAATGATCATGTTGCAGCCTTTCTGTTTGGCAAAGTTATGCAGGGTACAACTATGTGGGAAACATAAGCTGGAGCTTAGGGCAAAGTCCCTCCTGACCTGTCAAGGCAGTAAAGATGTCCCTTTAAGCCACTAATGGTAGAGGCATATGCCTCATTGTAGCACTCTTCTAATGCTGCTCATGCGGCTCTTAGTGAGGTTATTAATCATGGGGAAATAGGGTGCACCTTATTGTCCACAAGCCATCCGTTGACATGATTTTCTTCCGTGAAGAACTCGGGGCCAAATTTCAAAGGATGAATGTATTGTGACAACTTCCACCAAATCTCATTTTGTCATGAAGGATTCTTTGCATGTTGACCGACACAATCTAGATGTTGAGTCCACAGGTAGTCAGAGGCAAGTTCGAAGATGTCTCTGCTCAAAACACAAAAAAAACTCATTATTATCAGCTGCCGAGGTTCTAATCAGCTCAAACTTTCAGGCTGTAAAGCTCCTCATTTCTGCCAGTCTCAGCTGATCCTGGCAACAATTGTGCCTTATCTTCCCTCCTAAATTACCCCTAGTGCGTTGCGAATGTAGCTCCTGCAAACTTGGAATTCCAGTACTATTGGCCCGAATTTGTGCATGGAGACTCGGCGAGCAGATCATAGGAAGGTCAAAATCGTTATGGCAAATTTAACCACATGAATTTTGGGGGCAGAAAGAAATGGCTTCCACCCGAATTTCCAAGCCACAAAAAACATTTGCCCTTATTTTAGGCCGAAAATGAACTGGAACTTTGGGGCCAAGAAGTTTTTAAAAAAAACAAAAAAAACTAGCTATTTCCAGAATCTTGTCCTAAGCTGAACTTGATTCAGATGCCGCAAGTTTCTTCTGTTTACAAAGCATGAGGAAGGAGCAGAGCTACTTTTGAACCAACATAATCTGTATGTTGGCCAGTTATTTTTGAATGTGGAAATCCAGGAAGTCCCAGTAACTGTGTTTTGGGGATATTTAAGGAGCTGCAGCTGTTTGAATCTGGATCAGTTTGGAATATCCGCACATATAGTTCAGACTAGCACAGTTCCTACAGTGATGATGAATACAAGAAAGGAAGCACTGTGTGTATGAATGACTTGCATCACAAACGGGTAAATAGCATTAAAATGTTACATCTGTAAGGGCCTCGATCTTTCACTAACAGTAAGCTGCATAACACTTATATTTGTGACTCCCAAGTAATATATTGGTTCAGTAACTCTGTTGTATTACAGTGAAAAGGAAATATTTTGTTCAGGCTGCATTGGGACCCCCCAGTAAACATCAAAAACCACCATCCAACTCCCACAATACTCCTAGCAAATGCCACAGGAGATAATGTAGTACATAAAATAAATAAAAGCACTGAAAAAGTCCAGAACGTTCTAAGTTGTTGCTACTCCTGTGCGTTTGAGTTTCAATCCTACATGGTGAGGATGCTGGATATCTGCCCCTGTACAGGCAACCACAAAGGAGGGGATGTGGGACTGTAGCTGACAGTTTTCAAATATCAACGTGAATTTAACCAATTGGTCAAACTCTGGACATTAGAATAAAGCAGTACCATTTTGCTTCTTTCAGCTGCTGCTAAGTTTATATCATAAATGATATGGTAAAATTTAGCAGACTGTAGCTTGAAGAAACGGTGTGCCTAAAATTTTGTGGCAACTTCTGACAAAATCAGGACAGCAAGACCTGAGATTTTTACGGATATTGAACATCCTCATTAGTCTGGAATAAGCGAGAGGTATGCCCCTGACAGATTAATGGGTGGTGAGTTTGACAACTTTGATAGTGCATTATTGATATCAGATTTGATTGCTGCTGTAACAGTATCAACAGCGTTATCAATAGCAAGGAGCAGCTCACTCATTGTATTTCTACCAAACAGTTGAACTGATTCTTATGACAAATTATTATTTTTTTTTACAAATGGCTAGTTTTCTCCAGTAAATTTAAAAACAAAAATTGAATCTCAAATAATTTCTAAATCTGGGCAAAACTCATTTCCATCATACCAAGTCCCATTTACAAAACTACATGTGGCGCTTCACACGCCTACGGATGGTGGCACAAAATAGCAGCATATGGATAAGGAAGAAGAGAATAAGGAATCATTGGGGTCTGTGGGCCCAAATTTCCCCATGAGTTGCACCGTTTTTTTTGGTGTAACTTGATTTTTCTGGTGTAACTTTTTAGTTGCAAATATGGCCATTTAATTTGCGCCAGTGTAAGTGAGTTGTTAGATTTTTGTTCAGTCAGTTTTTTTTCAAAAGGGGACGTTCCCAGCCACTTACACCATTTATGCCAATTTGGCCAGAAAAAAGTTGTACCAAACTAACTTAGGGCAGCGTAGGTGTCCACTTTTGTCCGCACAGAAAGACCTTACTTACAGTTAAGGAATCGGCGCAAATAAGTTCATTTAAAACACCACCAAGCTCCAAACAAAGCACAAAAAGTAATAAGCAATTAATTAACATAAAATATAAGGATCTCTGCCCCAAAGCACCAAGACCCAAGTAATAAGCAATCAATAAATAACAAATAAAAAAAATATAAGGAAACCATCCCCCAAAAGCACCAAAACCAAAGTAATAAGCAATCAATAAATAATAAATTAAAAAAAATAGAAGGAACCCTGAACCTAAAGCACCAAAATCAATCAGTAAATAACAAATAAAAAATAGAAGTCCTACCTTAGGGAACGCAGCGGGCTGCCGATGAGTGAGCCCATTTGGCCAGGGCCAGAGAGAGGGGGGGGGGGGGGGGGCACAGAGAGAGAGAGAGAGAGAGAAAGGATGGGGGGGAGGGGAGGAGGAGGAGGGGGGGGGAGGTGGAAGTACCCTCTTGCGAAGCACATCTAGACTGATGTCCGGCATTAAACACCCGCATGAATCCCCGGTTCATCTGGTCAAGAGTTACAAACCCAGAGCCCCCAGAAACTCGTCAGGAGTTTTACAATGGTAGATTCCCACTGGTTGCCACTGGTAGATTCAAGAACCATCACACGGGCCCCTTCCAGGCCAAAGTTCCATGTTGATTTTCTTAGTGTTTCTAATCTGTAAATCCCCTAATCCAAGGTTGAAAGGAATCAAATCATCTTTTGACATGAAGGGAAGAAAACAATCAGTTGACACAGCCTGCAGAGCACACTCTGGCCGCCGATGAGGGAGCCCATTCGGCCAGGGCTGGAGACGGCGTGCTTCGGGGCCCTCCCACACAGCCTGCACACGTTTGCAGAAACGGCTTGCCAGGAGCTTCTGCACGTGCGCGCAGACTCTAGCGCGCATGTGCAGAGGTCCCGGCACTGTTTTCAGCGCTGCGACCTGGCTCCGCCCCCAATCCATTGGGCCACGCTGCGCCACGACCGAGGAGAGGCTGGGGAGCGGCCAAAACACGGACGTCTTTTTTCGGCGTGCTTGGAGGCGGACAAAAGCGGCGCACCTCAAGTGAGGGCGCCAGAAAAACAGGTTGGGGAAACTCTAGCCCATAGTGTGGAGGTGGGAAATCAAGCTATTGATAGAGATGGTCTGGCTATCATTGGATGACTATGATTAGATAGCTAACTAGACAATGGAAAGAAGGCTTTGGACGAGGATAATGTGATCGATCATGTCGAAGCTTTGAGAAGTGACGAGAAGGAATAGTGCCCCACGGTCACAGAGAATGTTGTTAGTGACTTTAATTAGGATGCCTCGGTACTGTTGGAGGGATAGAAACCTGATTGGTAAGGTTCAATAGGGAATTGGTGGAGAGATGGGCATGCATCAAGAGCTAATATTACATTCAAAGACCTTGGAAAAGAAAGGGAAGTTGGAGATGGGTTTATTGTTAACAATGACAGAGGGGTTGAGGGTGGGTTTTCGAGGAAGGGGTGCTAACATTTTTGAAAGAGAGGGGATTGTGGCTGAGGAATGGGAACCATTTACAATGTCAGCTAGTATGGGGGTCAGAAAAGGAAGTTGAATGGTCAGATGGAATAGTATTATTTTCGGGGTTACAGTAGCATAGTGGTTATGTTACAGGACTAGTAATTCAGAGGCCTGGACTAATGATCCAGAGACATGAGTTCAAATCCCACCACAGCAACTGGGGAATTTAAATTCAATTAATTAAATAAATCTGGAATAGAAAGCTAATATCACTAATGGTGACCATGAAACTACCAGATTGTTGAAAAACCCATTTGGTTCACAAATGTATTTTAGGAAATCTGCCATCCTTACCTGATCTGGCCTATATGTGACTCCAGACCCATAGTAATGCGGTTGACTATTACTTAATTGCCTAGCAAGCCAGTCAGTTGTATAAAGTGGCTCACCACCATCTTCAAGGGCAATTAGGGCTGGGCAAAAATTGCTCACATCCTGTGAATGAACACATTTTTTTTTAAGTGTTACAGATCAAGTCAAAACACAAGACAGCAGGGTTAATGCAAGTGACAAATGTGCGAGAATGAGCCAGCTATAACTGCAAAAAAGTTTGGCCCACTAAGATACTCTAGGAAGACCATGAGATATTGCATGATCCAAATTTTAAGTGCAACTTGCATTTAGTCCAGAAGACTGGAGTTAAGTCAAGGAGGGTCAAATGTTAACAGAGGACATTTCAAGAATTACAAATGTCCTTTTGAATAAGAATAGTTGATAATCTTGTATCCAGCAATTGATGTGGCAACACCTATATTCTTTAAAGTTAGTAAATGGTTCCTAGGCATCTTCCAAGCCCTACTTCGTTCAATCTGGATCAATATGGCTCTTTGTCCCTGTTGGTTTCTTAATAAGCAGCTCTATTTCATTCCATTTCAACGACTTATGAGGAGAGACTGGATCAACTGGGCCTTTATACACTGGAGTTTAGAAGGATGAGAGGGGATCTCATAGCAACGTATAAGATTCTGACGGGACGGGACAGGTTAGATGCGGAAGAATGTTCCCGATGTTGGGGAAGTCCAGAACCAGGGGACACAGGCTTAGGATAAGGGATAGGCCATTTAGGACAGAGATAAGGAGAAACTTCTTCACTCAGAGAGTTGTTAACCTGTGGAATTCCCTGCCACAGAGAGTTGTTGATGCCAGTTCATTAGATATATTCAAGAGGGAGTTAGATATAGCCCTTATGGCTAAAGGGATCAAGGGCTATGGAGAGAAAGCAGGAAAGGGGTACTGAGGGAATGATCAGCCATGATATTGAATGGAAGTGCAGGCTCGAAGGGCCGAATGGCCTACTCCTGCACCTATTTTCTATGTTTCTATGTTATCTGCACTTTTCTCTGCTGCAGTCCTACAACATTTTGGTGCTAAGTCCAAGGTCTTTTGTTGCACTTGCATCTCCAGTAGCAATGGAAATCTGTGCTAAGGTTGATTGAAATAACTGTCTTAGTTATGAATGATTTCTGAAAGTTTTCCTCAGACATGCAGATCTGTCCATTTTAAGTGAAAATGAAAATCAGTCGTCTTGTATGTAATGTACCAACCTCTTTCCTATTACGGGGCACTGATTTGCAGTGACTGAATAAATCAGATTCTGTTTTATTACATGGAATTCCTGGATTTCAACCAGTTTTTGGGAATTGCTCATTATCACCAGTTATCCAAGTGATTGATTAAAATTAAATGTAAATTTTAATTGAAGACTAAATTAACATGCAATTGTGAAGCAATTTCAGCTGGATTTTTTTTGTTTACTTAATTCATTAAACAGTAGTAGTGATGTTGGGGAGGGCATCAAACAGGAAATTAGGGGTGCATGCAATAAAGGTGCAGCAGTTATAATGGGTGACTTTAATATGCACATAGATTGGGCTAGCCAAACTAGAAGCAATACGGTGGAGGAGGATTTCCTGGAGTACATAAGGGATGGTTTTCCAGACCAATATGTCGAGGAACCAACTAGGGGGGAGGCCATCTTAGACTGGGTGTTGTGCAATGAGAGAGGATTAATTAGCAATCTCATTGTGCGAGGCCCCTTGGGGAAGAGTGACCATAATATGGTGGAATTCTGCATTAGGATGGAGAATGAAACAGTTAATTCAGAGACCATGGTCCAGAACTTAAAGAAGGGTAACTTTGAAGGTATGAGGCGTGAATTGGCTAGGATAGATTGGCGAATGATACTTAAGGGGTTGACTGTGGATGGGCAATGGCAGACATTTAGAGACCGCATGGATGAATTACAACAATTGTACATTCCTGTCTGGCGTAAAAATAAAAAAGGGAAGGTGGCTCAACCGTGGCTATCTAGGGAAATCAGGGATAGTATTAAAGCCAAGGAAGTGGCATACAAATTGGCCAGAAATAGCAGCGAACCCGGGGACTGGGAGAAATTTAGAACTCAGCAGAGGAGGACAAAGGGTTTGATTAGGGCAGGGAAAATGGAGTACGAGAAGAAGCTTGCAGGGAACATTAAGATGGACTGCAAAAGCTTCTATAGATATGTAAAGAGAAAAAGGTTAATAAAGACAAACGTAGGTCCCCTGCAGTCAGAATCAGGGGAAGTCATAACGGGGAACAAAGAAATGGCAGACCAATTGAACAAGTACTTTGGTTCTGTATTCTCTAAGGAGGACACAAACAACCTTCCGGATATAAAAGGGGTCAGAGGGACTAGTAAGGAGGAGGAACTGAGGGAAATCTTTATTAGTCAGGAAATTGTGTTGGGGAAATTGATGGGATTGAAGGCCGATAAATCCCCAGGGCCTGATGGACTGCATCCCAGAGTACTTAAGGAGGTGGCCTTGGAAATAGCGGATGCATTGACAGTCATTTTCCAACATTCCATTGACTCTGGATCAGTTCCTATCGAGTGGAGGGTAGCCAATGTAACCCCACTTTTTAAAAAAGGAGGGAGAGAGAAAACAGGGAATTATAGACCGGTTAGCCTGACCTCAGTAGTGGGTAAAATGATGGAATCAATTATTAAGGATGTCATAGCAGCGCATTTGGAAAATGGTGACATGATAGGTCCAAGTCAGCATGGATTTGTGAAAGGGAAATCATGCTTGACAAATCTTCTGGAATTTTTTGAGGATGTTTCCAGTAAAGGAGAACCAGTTGATGTGGTATATTTGGACTTTCAGAAGGCTTTCGACAAGGTCCCACACAAGAGATTAATGTGCAAAGTTAAAGCACATGGGATTGGGGGTAGTGTGCTGACGTGGATTGAGAACTGGTTGTCAGACAGGAAGCAAAGAGTAGGAGTAAACGGGTACTTTTCAGAATGGCAGGCAGTGACTAGTGGGGTGCCGCAAGGTTCTGTGCTGGGGCCCCAGCTGTTTACATTGTACATTAATGATTTAGACGAGGGGATTAAATGTATCTCCAAATTTGCGGATGACACTAAGTTGGGTGGCAGTGTGAGCTGCGAGGAGGATGCTATGAGGCTGCAGAGTGACTTGGATAGGTTAGGTGAGTGGGCAAATGCATGGCAGATGAAGTATAATGTGGATAAATGTGAGGTTATCCACTTTGGTGGTAAAAACAGAGAGACAGACTATTATCTGAATGGTGACAGATTAGGAAAAGGGAAGGTGCAACGAGACCTGGGTGTCGTGGTACATCAGTCATTGAAGGTTGGCATGCAGGTACAGCAGGCGGTTAAGAAAGCAAATGGCATGTTGGCCTTCATAGCGAGGGGATTTGAGTACAGGGGCAGGGAGGTGTTGCTACAGTTGTACAGGGCCTTGGTGAGGCCACACCTGGAGTATTGTGTACAGTTTTGGTCTGCTAACTTGAGGAAGGACATTCTTGCTATTGAGGGAGTGCCGCGAAGATTCACCAGACTGATTCCCGGGATGGTGGGACTGACCTATCAAGAAAGACTGGATCAACTGGGCTTGTATTCACTGGAGTTCAGAAGAATGAGAGGGGACCTCATAGAAACGTTTAAAATTCTGACGGGTTTGGACAGGTTAGATGCAGGAAGAATGTTCCCAATGTTGGGGAAGTCCAGAACCAGGGGTCACAGTCGAAGGATAAGGGGTAAGCCATTTAGGACTGAGACGAGGAGAAACTTCTTCACCCAGAGAGTGGTGAACCTGTGGAATTCTCTACCACAGAAAGTAGTTGAGGCCAATTCACTAAATATATTCAAAAGGGAGTTAGATGAAGTCTTTACTACCCGGGGGATCAAGGGGTATGGCGAGAAAGCAGGAAGCGGGTACTGAAGTTTCATGTTCAGCCATGAACTCATTGAATGGCGGTGCAGGCTAGAAGGGCTGAATGGCCTGCTCCTGCACCTATTTTCTATGTTTCTATGTTTCTATGTTTCTAAAGGGTAGATGAGTCTTGTTGTAAATGACATTTGGGGGTATGCAAAAATCCTCTGGGATGATTTACTTTGCTGGTTTTCCTCCTCTCATTGTGGGGAAATGTGCTCAGCATCAAAACCGTGACAGCAGAACTAAGATGAAGAACACACCATGTGAGTGAAATTACCAGTGCAAACTTGTGTCCTACCACTTAATTGCACGGCAGCATATTGAAGCACCAATGTAGTATGCCACCAGGTTTTCAGTTCTTTGAAGACTCCGTTATTATCGTTGAGGTGGAGGGGGTTGCGGAAATTTGACTTCTTGCTTGCAGATCCTTCATCGTTAATGCACCCCAAAATTCACGGTCCCGGGAAGGACCGTTACTGCCTGTTTGCGGCGGCCATTTGTCAAAATCGAATGGCTGCCATTTTGGGCTCAACTGGCTGCCCTGACCTAAATTAGGCCCGGGAGGTTTTCTAGCATTGTGGGCCACCGCCGCGATCAACCGCCTCTCGTGGCGGTGTGGGGCTTCCGGCAGTAGTGACACGCTAAAAGTGCGCACCGCTGCCGCTCCGCCCCCGGACACATTTTCACCGTTAAGAAGCCGGCCCTTTAGCTGACGGTGCCCTTGCCAGCTTTAAGGACCGGTGCACAGTGGCAGAGATTTCGGAGCCGGTTTAGCTCGGCGAAAGCAGCTGAGTCGGCAGCAGAGAAGTCCAGTAAGAGATCACCTGGGGGAGATCAGCGAGCTCTGGACAGGGTGAGATCCCGGACCCAGCTCCATATTGCGCAGCAACAAGTCCAGGAGCCTCGTCAATAGACCGAAGGAGTTCAGCACAGAATCCGCACTCAAAGGAGAGAGAGAGAGTGAGGGAAAGAGAGAGGGTGAGAGAGAGAGAGAGGGGGAAGGGAGCAAAAGAGAAAGGAGAAAGAGATAGATGAGGAAAGGGAATGAGAAACAAAGAGAAAATTTGATTGGGAAATAGAGAAATAGGAATAGAGAAAAAGAAAAGGGGGGAAAAAACTAAAGAGAGAGAGAGCGAAATAGAGATCCCGACATTCAAAGAGAGAAAACTGAAATCTCAATCCATGGGCTCAGACTGGAAACATCGCCCCAACTCAGTATTACGTGCAGTACAAATGGGAATCTGTTCCACCTCCTCCGCCTCCAGGCTAGATCCAAGGACGTCCCATCCTCTGTCATCGAACTACAGTACGCAGACAATGCTTGCGCCTATGCACACTTGGAGGCCAAACTCCAAGTCATTGTCAACACCTTCACCGAGGCTTATGAAAGCATGGGTTTTACACTAAACATCCATAAGACAAAGGTCGTCTACCAACCTGACCCAGCCACACAGCACTACCCACCCCCCCAACCCTCCCCCGGTTATCAAAAGCCACGGTGAGACCTTGGACAATATGGACCATTTTCTATTCCTCGGGAGCCTACTGTCACCAAGAGCAGACATCGATGACGAGGTCCAACACTGCCTCCAATGCACCAGTGCTGCCTTCAGTCGCCTGAAGAAGAGAGTGTTTGAAGACCAGGACCTCAAATCTGGCACCTATGGTCTACAGGGCAGTAGTGATACCCGCCCTCTTATATAGCTCAGAGATGTGGACTATATATGCAGACACATCAAAGATCCTGCAAATCCATTGGGAGGATAAACGCAGCAATGTCAGTGTTCTCGCTTAGGCCAACATCCCCAGCATTGAAGCACTGACGACGCTCGATCAGCTCCGCTGGGCGGGCCACATTGTCCACATGCCTGACACGAGACTCCCAAAGCTAGCGCTCTTCTCGGAGCCTCGACATGGCAAGCAAGCCCCAGGTCGGCAGAGGAAATGCATCAAGGACACCCTCAAAACCTCCTTGATAAAATGCAACATCCCCACCGGCACCTGGGAATCCCTGGCCCAAGACCGCCCAAAGTGGAGGAAGAGCATCTGGGAGGGCGCTTAGCACCTTGAGTCTCATCGCCGAAAGTAACCAGAAAATAAGCGTAAACAGCGGAAGGAGCATGCGTCAACCAAGGTTTCCCCGACCACCCTGTCCTTCAACCACTGTCTGCCCCACCTGTGACAGAGACTGCAGGTCCCACATTGGATGCCTCAGTCACCTGAGAACTAATTTTTAGAGTGGAAGTAAGTCATCCTCGACGACGAGGGACTGCCGATGCTCACCTCACATTAAACAGCAGCCCAGATATAGGTGCGAAAAATAAAGATTTAATACATAATCAATACAACTCCAAACAACTAGAAACAGTGCAGAAAAATAACATCTAAACATAATTTACCACCCTTATGCATTTCCTTATAACCCCCTCATACGTGTGCCTAACCTGCGACTTCGCCTCAGTGTCTCCTCTCTGGCTGACTCATGGTTGTGGGAAGGCTACTGTCTTCCCTGTGTGGAAGCTGAAGATGTTCTTCTAGGATGCCCTCGAGCAGCTTTGGACCTGGAAGGGCCGGCCGGAGACTGGTCAGCGCCCTCCTGGGAGGGTTCAGTTTGGCTTGGCTCGGGCAAGGCCATGCGTGGAGGCACTGGCGGAGTGGCAGGTCTGGGGCTAACTCACCAGGGGCGACACAATACTACCACCACCAATCTGAGGGAGCTGAGGTTGGTGCTGTGGCACCACACCGGCAGGTCCCCTGTGGCCCATGGTGGACCCAGCCGTGAAAGCAACACTGAGGTCTCGGAGGCGGGGGGGGGTGGCATCCAGCTGAGACTGCACGCAAGCAGCCACAGTCTGAAAGCCACCAGATATGACAGCACTTCGACGCTCCGTCGACTCTTGCAGGGCCACGGCAATCCTCTCCAAAGCAGCGCTGATGCGCTCGTTCCCTCGCGCCTGTGCTGCAATGGCAGCTGCCACATCATCCTAAAGGTGAATTTCCTGTGGGAATAACGCCCCAATTAAGACTTCAATATTCAGGTTTGAAGGCTAATAAAACTGGAACACTTATTTTGTGGTCCAAAAGCTGAATTGATTGCGGCACTAATCGGGGAAAAAAGCTCTCAACGCCGCCAGCTTTCTGGCAGCACTGAATTTCGGGGCCAGTGTTCGCTACAATCTGAAATGGGAGAGTGAAGCAACAGCAAAATTGTGTCATCAAGACAAAATAAGATATTTAAGCAGTAGGAAATCCACTTGGCTTGCTTTGCTATCATCTGTCTTGCATACATTAGCTGTCAAACTGCGGCTCAGATCAAAAGACTTTGGAAGGTTTCTCAAGTGTACAATAAAATTGCACAAAGGATACATTTATGTTGTAAAATGCCTGCCAGCCAGTATATTTTTCAAACAATTATAGTATGGCTAATTGCCAGTCCCGTTATTTTCATCAACAAGAAAACAAATTTTGTTGACAACGGTACTTCAGCAAATGCTTTTTTGCATAATTATTATCAATTCAAACAACTAAGAAAAAGAAACACTCACCAAAAATGAACAGTGCGAAGTAATTTTTTTATCTGAGAAATTAATACTTTTCAGAAAATGTACCTATAAGTTTTTGAGTACCTGCTGTTAAATAGTATTGATTTTGGCTGTCCTTAGCAAGCAAATTAGGTGTAATCTCTCTGATCTCAGTAGTCCGTTCAGTCAGCCATGACATTCTCAGTGTCTGTCCTTTTTGCTTCCCAGCTGTGCAAAGCCATGGCTGAGGCAATTCTCTGCGGGAGTGTTGAAGATCACCCAGTTTAACAGCAGATGGTGGCTAGTGAAAAATGCAGTCACAAAGCTGGAGTTCAAATCGGGTTCAGGAACAAAGTTAACTTGCCTTCTGTTGATGAACCCTATTTTAATTTTTTTTTTCTAATGTGACTTCTAATTAAATCCAAAATCCCGGTGAAACATTTCACCAATTGACATTTTTATTTCAAGGCAAGTTTAATTGTTACTTTCACATATTTATAGTGCAGCAGTTTTATCCTTTAAGTCTCAGTTTGTCATTAGGAATCTGATGATCAATTTATTATGTGACTTGGTGTCTGAGGGAAAAAGTTTAAGCAGGCTTTGTGGAGGAAAATAATTAATACTCACCAGTCCATGACAGACAATTTTATCCTTCTTTGCTTCAATATAGTGCAAGTACTTCACTAAATTAAAAAAGAGGCCTTTTGACTTTAGGTGGGTTGTGCAATAAGTTAAATGTATATTGTACAGTCCCCACCATCTATACTGCCCATGGTTATTGTGGCCAGCTGTTTATACCGGGTTACTACCGTTAACCGTTTGCCATTCCCATAGATGTCAATGACAAAGTCACCGCTTATATCGTATTAAACTCTCTGCCGAATTTGGGCAGAATAAGCTGTTTGCACCGAGTTAAGGTGCAATTACCTTGGCTATTTAACCCCTGTCTTTAGTACTGGGTTACAGTTTGTATTAGCCGCACAGACTGCAGCAGCAAACATGGCTGGACAGAGAAAAACAATCAGCTTCAGCACAAAAATTGACCAAAACAAAATGGATGAGCTGCTGAAGATGAGGCATGACGACTCAACACAGCACCTCAGTCTACCTCAATGTACTGTGGCTGACTTGGATGCCAGCTGTTCACTGGCAATTTTTTTACTGTCCACCTCATGTAGTGAACCAACCATGCTAATATGAACGCATCCACTATAAGAGATGGGGATTGTAACTGCATACTATCTCTGGGCTTGATTTTCGGCTTTTAAGATTTCAGGCCGGTCTTGATACTGCCTGGAAAAGGCTTGTGCCCTCGTCTGTAAAATTTGGCAAAAAATGAGGTTTCATGATTGGGGTTGCAAAATCAGGCATTACACAAGGAAGTTTTTGCGCCCCAGCCGAAAATCACAGCGTTAAATAAATCAGAATAATGTGCAGGACAAGATTGTGCTGATGCCCTGATTTTTGTTGACTTGATTTAATGCACTTCATTGTTGTTCAGTGCCCTGCAACATAACGTTATCTATTGTGTGGTTTTCTTTTGGTGGGGGGAGTTTTTGTTACTTTTGTTGCCGTAAAATGTCTGTTTCATCCTTTGCCATTGGTGTCTTGTGTATCATTGCAACGTTCACCGGAGATGTGCCTTTATGGGGGCACATAGCGTGTCCAGTATTAGCTCCATCCCTCAGTTTCTTCCATGTAGGAGAGCCGGTCCACTATGAGCTGGTGACGTGCGACTCTTGGTCCGGCAGCATTTCTCGCTGCCTCTCGTGTGGCTATCCAGTGGGGGCCTCTCCAGGTTCCCCTTCGTCATCGTACCTCCTCTTCCCTGAGGTGTGCTGCAATCTCCACCGGCAATGCTTGGCCACTCATGATGGCCAAGTTGTGCAACATGCAGCACACTACAATGAATTCAGAAATCTGTTGATGGGAGTATTGAAGGCTGCCTCCAGAGCAGTCCAGGCATCGGTCTGCCTGTAGGAGATGGTATATCTATGTCATCACTTCCTTTCGGAAGCGCAGCCTTCTCACACACTGCTCCTCAGAGAGCTTGATGTATGAGCATTGGTACCTGTGGGGGGTAACCCTCCTCCTCAGACGTGGCCCGACATGGCCAAGAGCCCTTGTTGTATCCTGGCGCCGCCTAGAAATAGCATGGAGGATGATACACTGGCGAACTAGTCATGCCCCCATTAAATTATTTCATTGAACACAGTAATGGCAGATAAAAGTACCGCTTTCAAGTCAGAGCTTCAAGCAACGTGCTGTGCGCAAACATTGCAGTCAATGTGGCCTGCGATGTTGAAGCCTCCTTCCTTAAATTACATATGCCGCAAATAAACGCCTACTGGACTGTGGAAATGTCTGTTTTTTTCAGGCATTTTTTGGGGCGGATGTATAATGGGGCGTTGGGGCCGAATTTTGCATCTGCGATGCTAGCAGGGCGTTGCACGATGATTGATGTCATGATCTCACTGAAACTAGAACCCTGAGCCGAATTTACCGACCGGGTGGTAAAAGCTGGATGCCCGCCATTATGCCTAAAAACATTCTTTACTGCCACTCCGTGGTGCTACCAGAGAGGCAAGGGAGTGGAAAATCAAGCCCTTTGACTTTGTGCAGAATTAGTAACGTTAACTTGCCTGTAAGTGTGAAATCACTTTTAGTACTTATAGAAATGAATATTATGTCACTTGTGTTGTTAGCTTTGTATTACTGTGTTAGATTTTGCTACACTGAACATGTTCCAACTGTTATAAATTTTAGCAGTATATTTGATCATCAGATCCATTTTATTTAACATGTTTTGCCTGTTGGTTCTGATAATTGCTGTTATATGGTATTGGCCGATGCTGTTCAACATTTTTGTTTTAAAATTGTTTGATGTTATCTATAATTTTTTTTTAAAGTAAAAAACTGTTAAAACTCATTACTTTCTAATTTTTCCATTTTTAAACATTAAAATTTAAACATTGAGTGGCATTGTGTATTTGGTGTTTATAGGCTGACCGTTGCATTCATTTGTATTGGCTTGGCTTCTGAATTGAAGATCGAAATAGTTAATGAAAAATTATTACGTAGTTTCTAAAGAGGCTTTAGAAAGTTGTTTGCTGTGTAAATGGAGCTTTTGGCTCTTTGATTTGAAGCTTCTGGGTTTACTCAATTTACAAATTATATCATAATACCAAAAAAACTAGTAACTCTTAAATGCATTTTTGTTTCTATTTTGATGCAGTTAAACAGCCGGAATAACTATACTGATGTTATCTGTTATCTTTGTTTCAGGGTCTAATTTCGTAACTCGGAAAATTAGTCGGTCCGTGGCTAAGATTCACCTCAGACAGCTGGATTGTTTTAGTTTGGGCAATCTGGATGCCAAGAGAGATTGGGGTCATGCCAAGGACTACATTGAGGTAGGCCATTGGCCAGAGGCTGTTCAGAAATAGTTCCCTGCCTGGATGATACATTTCACGCATCATCTCAAAAAAATTGCTTGATCTGTATGGTGTATCTTGTGAACTTGTGCCAGAGGAAAGTTGCTAACACAGTGTACAGTCAATTACAGCCGAGGGAATTCAGTTCCATGGTGGGCTACCCTAGTCCTGACCTGACTAAAAAACAATCTTTCTCTTCACTCAGAACAGCTATAAGTTTACGTTTCGCTGGTAACATACTGCCAGAGGGTCATTCTGAACCTTTCACAACATCTTCAGTTTTTTTTCCTCGGAACCATTTTTTTCCATTTCTTCTCCCTGGTATGAGTGTACGAACATGTTTGCATTTTAGAATATAGAATATATTTAATTTCATTTTCCATTCTATAGTATGGAGCAACTATGGAGACTGTATTTAACTCTACTAGACAGCAGAAAAATAGTGTCTGGACTAGGCTAGCTTGTTTCCCTCAGTTGGGTCCTGACAGGTTTCCTGTGCTTACAATGCTATTTCTGTCTTTTTGAATCATACATCCCTGGGACACAGACACTGGTTTTCCAGAACTATTTACGTAATTTAAACAGAAGCTAGAAACCTACAAAGCAAGAAAATCTGACAGTTTAATAAGGGTGCGGCAACAAGTTTATGGTAACTGCCTCTGTGTGGGTTTACTTTCTATGTGAAAGAAAGCAGCAAATCCAGATGTCTGCTACTGGTAGTACAAACACCGCAGAACTTTATACTGATGATATATTTGGTTCCTACTTAAATTTTAATGATAGACTTAAACTGTGCTTTTTGCAAATGGTATATAGTTAAACCAAATTTTTATCCTATTAGAAAGGTCAGTCTGCAATTACAGATGGAGGGAGAAAATTATAATTTTCTATGCTGCCTCGTCACAATTTTCCTGTGTTAAACCTTTCCTAGTACATGTAGTCTTTGGCATAAATGTGCTTCTATGGAATTTTGTCCAATTGCATCTACCTCACAAGTTGAGGAAGGTTAAGCATTGAGCTGAGCAAATGTCCGATTCATTAGATTCCGTTAAACTCGCCAAAGGTCTAATTTATTAGATTTTTATTAAATTTAGGTCTTTTTTTTTGTTATTGCTGCTGTTTCATAATCCTAATGAAAATCTAGCACTCGTAAAGATTGAATGAGTCTGGTTTAAGATAAATGCTGTGGTTGCTAACAAATGGCAGTGCAAGAAGCCAACAAAAATACAAGAGCAACCATTTTTTTTATTAAATTTGGCTAAAAGTCTAGGTTATTTAAAAAAAAACCCTCGAGTCTGCTCTGATCTTATCTGTAGTTTCTGCAGGATTTAAGGCTGCCAATGCCAGGCACATTTTACTAGTGTGTCTGACGTTTCTTAGTTTTCATTCTTTTGAAGTCCAGTGGAAAGGTAGGTGAAATAACAGCAAAATCTTTGTACTATATTACTTATTGTGATACGGGGACAAATTTAAAATATTGTGGCCATTACTGCTGCATTATTATGAAATCCATACATGCAAGATGATGTATCTGGTTATCATCATCATTCACAGACACTTCAGTATATATTTGAAATACAGTTGTGCCTACTCCATATCCCTGTAGTTTCTGGAGGATATTTTCCATGTGCTAGTCAGAGTAGGAATCGCAGGATAGCTCTGATGAATATGTGGCTTGAGGAGTGGTGCAGAAGGGAGGGATTCAAGTTCCTGGGACATTGGAACCGGTTCTAGGGGAGGTGGGACCAGTACAAACCGGATGGTCTGCACCTGGACAGGACCGGAACCAATGTCCTCGGGGGAGTGTTTGCTAGTGCTGTTGGGGAGGGGTTAAACTAAAACAGCAGGGGGATGGGAAACTATGCAGGGAGACAGAGGGAAGTAGAATGGGGGCAGAAGCAAAAGATAGAAAGAAGAAAAGTAAAAGTGGAGGGCAGAGAAACCTAAGGCAAAAAGCAAAAAGGGCCACATTACAGCAAAATTCTAAAGGGGCAAAGTTAGAAAGACAAGCCTGAAGGCTCTGTGCCTCAATGCGAGGAGTATTCGGAATAAGGTGGATGAATTAACTGCGCAGATAGCAGTTAACGGGTATGATGTAATTGGCATCACGGAGATATGGCTCCAGGGTGACTAAGGCTGGGAACTCAACATCCAGGGGTCGTCAACATTTAGGAAGGATAGACAGAAAGAAAAAGGAGGCAGGGTGGTATTGCTGGTTAAAGAGGAAATTAATGCAATAGTAAGGAAGGACATTAGCTTGATTGGATGATGTGGAATCGGTATGGGTGGAACTGCGGAATACCAAGGGGCAGAAAATGCTAGTGGGAGCTGTGTACAGACCACCAAACAGTAGTAGTAAGGTTGGGGACAGCATCAAACAAGAAATAAGGGATGCATGCAATAAAGGTACAGCAGTTATCATGGGTGACTTTAATCTACATATTGATTGGGCTAACCAAAGTGGTAGCAATGCGGTGAAGGAGGATTTCCTGGAGTGTATTAGGGATGGTTTTCTCGACCAATATGTCGAGGAACCAACCAGGGAGCTGGCCATCCTGGACTAGGTGATTTGTAATGAGAAAGGACTAATTAGCAATCTTGTTGTGCGAGACCCCTTGGGGAAGAGTGACCATAATATGGTAGAATTCTTTATTAGGATGGAGAGTGACACAGTTAAATCAGAAACTAGGGTCCTGAACTTAAGGAAAAGTAACTTTGATGGTTTGAGGCGTGAATTGGCTAGAATAGACTGGTAAATGATACTTAAAGGGTTGACGGTGGATAGGCAATGGCAAGCATTTAAAGATCACATGGGTGAACTTCTGCAATTGTACATCCCTGTCTGGAGTAAAAATAAATGGGGAAGGTGGCTCAACCGTGGCTAACAAGGGAAATTAAGGATAGTGTTAAATGCAAGGAAGAAGCATATAAATTGGCCAGAAAAAGCAGCAAACCTGAGGACTGGGAGAAATTTAGAATTCAGCAGAGGAGAAGGGTTTAATTAAGAGGGGGAAAATAGAGTACAAGAAAAAGCTTGCCGGGAATATAAAAACTGACTGCAAATGCTTCTATAGATATGTGAAGAGAAAAAGATTAGTGAAGACAAACGTAGGTCCCTTGCAGTCGGATTCAGGTGAATTTATAATGGGGAACAAAGAAATGGCAGACCAATTGAACAAATACTTTGGTTCTGTCTTCACGAAGGAAGACACATAACCTTCCGAAAGTACTAGGGGACCGAGGGTCTAGTGAGAAGGAGGAACTGAAGGATATCCTTATTAGGCAGGAAATTGTATTAGGGAAATTGATGGGATTGAAGGCCGATAAATCCTCAGGGCCTGATAGTCTGCATCCCAGAGTACTTAAGGAAGTGGCCCTAGAAATAGTGGATACATTGGTGATCATTTTCCAGCAGTCTATCGACTCTGGATCAGTTCCTATGGACTGGAGGGATAGCTAATGTAACACCACTTTTTTAAAAGGGAGGGAGAGAGAAAGCGGGTAATTATGGACCGGTTAGCCTGACATCAGTAGTGGGGAAAATGTTGGAATCAATTATTAATGATGAAATAGCAGCGCATTTGGAAAGCAGTGACAGCATTGGTCCAAGTCAGCATGGATTTATGAAGGGGAAATCATGCTTGACAAATTTTCTGGAATTTTTTGAGGATGTAACTAGTAGAGTGGACAAGGGAGAACCAGTCGATGTGGTGTATTTGGACTTTCAAAAGGCTTTTGACAAGATCCCACACAAGAGATTGGTGTGCAAAATCAAAGCACATGGTATGGGGGTAATATACTGACGTGGATAGAGAACTGGTTGGCAGACAGGAAGCAGAGAGTCGGGATAAACGGGTCCTTTTCACAATGGCAGGCAGTGACTAGTGGAGTGCCGCAGGGCTCAGTGCTGGGACCCCAGCTCTTTACAATATACATCAATGATTTGGATGAAGGAATTGAGTGTAATATCTCCAAGTTTGCAGATGACACTAAACTGGGTGGCGGTGTGAGCTGTGAGGAGGATGCTTAAGAGGGCTGCAGGGTGACTTACACAGGTTAGGTGAGTGGGCAAATGCATGGCAGATGCAGTATAATGTGGATAAATGTGAGGTTATCCACTTTGGGGGCAAAAACGCAAAGACAGAATATTATCTGAATGGCGGCAGATTAGGAAAAGGGGAGGTGCAACGAGACCTGGGTGTCATGGTTCATCAGTCATTGAAAGTTGGCATCCAGGTGCAGCAGGCAGTAAAGAAGGCAAATGATATGTTGGCCTTCATCGCGAGGGGATTTGAGTATAGGAGCAGGGAGGTCTTACTGCAGTTGTACAGGGCCTTGGTGAGGCCTCACCTGGAATATTGTGTTCAATTTTGGTCTCCTAATCTGAGGAAGGACATTCTTGCTATTGAGGGAGTGCAGCGAAGGTTCACCAGACTGATTCCCCGGATGGCGGGACTGACATATGAGGAGAGACTGGATCAACTGGGCCTTTATACATTGGAGTTTAGAATGATGAGAGGGGATCTCATAAAAACATACAAGATTCTGACGGGACGGGACGAGTTAGATGCGGGTAGAATGTTCCCGATGTTGGGGAAGTCCTGAACCAGGGGACACAGTCTTAGGATAAGGAGTAGGCCATTTAGGACAGAGATGAGGAGAAACGTTTTCTCTGAGAGTTGTTAAACTGTGGAATTCCCTGCCACAGAGAATTGTTGATGCCAGTTCATTGGATGTATTCAAGAGGGAGTTAGATATGGCCCTTACGGCGAAAGGGATCAAGGGGTATGGAGAGAAAGCAGGAAAGGGGTACTGAGGGAATGATCAGCCATGATCTTATTGAATGGTGGTTCAGGCTCGAAGGGCCGAATGGCCTACTCTTGCACCTATTTTCTATGTTTTTATTTCAGATTGTGTACTGGACATTGCCTTACCTTCAATACCCTTTTGTATTTTTATTTTGTACCCTCAGTTTTACAATAACCATTATTTTTCAGCTAGTTTTTCACCAATGCCGACACTCCACTTTTAAGAAAAGTTTAGAATAGTTATGGAAAAGGACAAGGGACAATCAGACGTGAAATGCTTAACTGGAGGAGGGATAATTTCAGAGAGTTGAAAGTGGATCTGGTCCAGGTGGATTGGAATCGAAGATTGACAGATAAAACAGTAAATGAACAATGGCAGGACTTCAAAGAGGAGATAATTTGGATACAGGCTAAGCAGATTCCCATGAGGGGGAAAGGAAGAGCATCCAAAACTAGAGCTCCCTGGACAACTGAAGTGAAACAGAAAACGGAAGCTTATGACAAATGTCAAGTTCATAAGCTAGTGATAATGGGGAACTTCAATTGTCCTAATATAGACTGGGAAAACAACAGTGTAAAGGGCAATGAGGGGGAGGTATTCTTGAAATGTGTACAAGAGAACTTTTATCAGTATGTTTCCAGCCCAACACAGAAGGAAGCAGTGCTGGATCTAATTCTGGGGAATGAAGTGGAGCATGTGTCAGTGAAGGAGCATTTGGGAAACAGTGATCACAATATCATTATTTTTAGAGTAGTTATGAAAAAGGACAAAGAAAAATCAAATGTGAAAATGCTAATTTCAGTGACTTTAAAAAGGGATCTAGCCCAGGTGGATTGGAATCAAAAGATTGGCAGGTAAAATAGTAAATGAGCAATGGGAGATAGTTTGGGTACAGATTGGACTCATTCTCAAAGCTAGAGCTCTCGGTATGATGAAAGATTATAGGGATTCAAATGAAACCTTTTAGAGCCTAAAAAGGGTGGATAGGAAGGACCTATTTCCCTCAGCAGAGAGATCAATAGCCAGGGGACATAGATGTAAAGTAATTGGTAGAAGGATTAGAGGGGAGTTGAGGAAAACTATTTTCACCCAGAAGGTGAAGAGGGTCTGGAGCTCACTATCTGAAAGGGTGGTAGAGGCAGAAACCCTCATCATGTTGAAAAAGTACTTGGGTATGCACTTGAAGTGTTGTAACCTACAGGGCTGGAAAGTGGAATTAGGCTGGATGGCTCTTTTTCGGCCAGCCCGCACAGGCATGATGGGCCGAATGGCCTTCACAGCCATAAATTTCTATGATTCTATAAGAAGGGGATGCTGCCAGTGTCACAGGAAAGGAGGAGGTTGTAGAGAAATTGGATAGGATAAAAATAAAGAGGAGGTAGTTAAACGATTGGCAGCCCTCAAAGCAGAAAAGTCACCCTGTCCAATGGGATGCATTCTAGGTTGCTGAGGGAAGAATAATGGAGGCTCTGGCCACAATATAGCCACAATCGTCCAGTCCTCCTTAATTTTGGGAGAGGTGCCAGAGGACTGGAGGATTACAAATATTACACCTCTGTTCAAATAAATAGGAGAGCGATAAACCCGGCAACTACAGGTCAGTCAGCCTAACATATTTGGTGGTCAAAATTAATTGTCATTTGTCCAAGACAAAATTAATTGTAATTTGGAAAAATATGGGTTAATAAATGAAAGCCAGCATGGATTTGTTAAAGACACATAGTGTTTGACTAACTTGATTGACCTCTTTGATGATGTAATGGAGAGGGTTGCTGAAGATAGTGTGGTTGATGTTGTGTCAAAAAGTGGTTTAGAAAGTACCACATGATAGACTTGTTCGCAAAATTGAAACCCATGGGATTAAAGGGGCAATGGCAGCGTGGATAAAAAATAGCTGAGAAACAGAAAGCAAAGAGTAGCGCTGAACAGTTGTTTTTCAGATTGGAAAGAAGTATATCAGTGGTGTCCCCTGGGGGTAGGTATTGGGACCAATTCATTTTTTTTGATACAGGTGTGACGTCCAAAATCCGGAGTTACACAATCCGGACATCGGGCCGATACGTGGTGGGGTTGTCTGGAAACTGTAAAATGTTCCGTAATCCGGACTGCCCCGCCTTGGCGGCCCGACCTCCCCCTGCCTCGGCACGACATCCGGCCGCCCGACCTCCGGCGGCCCAACCAACCGACCCCCGACCTCCGGCGGCCCGACCGACCGACCCCCCCCCCCCACCCAGACCTCCGGCGGCCCAGATGACTCCCCTCCCCTACCTACCTCGACTCCGGCGGCCGACCAACCCCATCCCTCCCGACCTCCGGCAGCCCGACCAAACCCCCTCCCCTACCTACCTCGGCCCAGTCAGAAACGTTCCGAAATCCGGAAATATCCAGAACGGCCTCAGTCCCGAGGTTTCCGGATTTCGGACATCACACCTGTCTGTATATATTAATGATCTGGGTATACAGGGCATAATTTCAAAGTTTGCGGATGACACGAAACTCGGAAATGTAGTAAACAGTGAGGAGGATAGTAACAGACTTCAGGAGGACTTAGACAGACTGGTGAAATGGGCAGACACATGGCAGATTCAATTTAATGCAATGATGTATGAAACGATGCATTTTGGTCGAAAGAATGATGAGAGGCAATATAAACTAAATGGTACAATTTTAAAGCGAGTGCAGGAATCTAGAGACCCGACCGATATATGAACACAATTCTTTGAAGATAGCAGGACAAGTTGAGAAGGCTGTTAAAAAGCATATGGCATCCTTGCATTATAAACACTGGCATAGAGTACAAAGGCAAGAAAGTTATGCTGGACCTTTAGAAATCACTGGTTCGGCCCCAGATGGAGTATTGTGGCCAATTCTGGGTACTACACTTCAGAAAGGATGTCAAGAGGGTGCAGAGGAGATTTACTGGAACAGTACCGAGGATGCGGGTCTTCAGTTACATAGAGAGACTAGAGAAACTGGGATTGTTCTCCTTAGAACAGAGAATGTTAAGGGGAGGTTTAGGGGTGTTCAAAATCATGAAGGGTTTTGATAGAGTACATAAGGAGAAACTGTTTCCAGTGGCAGGAGGGTCAGTAACCAGAGGACACAATTATAAGGTAATTGGTAGAAGAACCAGAGGTGAGATGAGACATGTTTTTACACAGTGAGTTGTGATGATCTGGGATGCACTGCCTGAAATGGTGGTGGAACCAGATTTAATAATAATTTTCAAGCGGGAATTGGATAAATATTTGAAGGGGAAAAAATGCAGGGCTATGGGAAAAAAGCAGGAGAATGGGACTAATTGGATAGCTCTTTGAAAGAGCTAGCGCAGGCACGATGGGCGAATGGCCTCCTTCTGTGCTGCATTATTCTATGATTTGATATGAAAACTATATTATCATGGCTGTGTTACCCCCTGAGATGTCTGCGCTCCTCTAAATCTGCCCTCTTGAGCATCCCTGATTATAATCGCTCAACCGTTGGCCATGCCTTCTGTTCTCTGGGCCCCAAGCTCTAGAACTGCCTGCCTAAACCTCTCCACCTCGCTACCTCTCTTTCCTGCTTCACGTGCTCCTTAAAACATACCTCTTTGACCAAGCTTTTGGTCACCTGTGTTAATATGCGGCTCAGTGTCAAGTTTTTTAAATCTCAGAATACACCTGTGCCTTCCGTCGTTTCACTACGTTAAAGGCGCTATATAAATACAAGCTGTTGTTGTGTTACTTGTGTATATCTTGGCTCCAAATCAGCTTTGAACTTTATCCCCCTCTTGAAGTTCTGCAACTGCTACCCACCCATTACCCTTCAACCAGAGGGAGGATGGATTAAACCTTGGACCACTCCTTAGCTGTAGTCAGCATTGACTGGTTTCTGCATGGGCTCAACTGGTTCTGCTTGTTTATGATCTGAAGCTCTCCCCTCTTTGAAATGGAGCACACAACTGCCACACATTGGGGCCAAGTTTTGGCCTGAGTTGCTCCTGTTTTTTTGGAGCAACTGGTTTAGAATGGAGTATCTTAGAAATTGCAATTCTTAGCATTTAGTTTGCTCCAGTTCTAGTCAGTTAGAACAGTTTCACTTTGGAACAGAATTTTTTTTTCAAAAGGGTGCGTGTCTGGCCACTTATGCCTGTTTTCAAAGTTTAGGCAGTGAAAACTTACTCCAAACTAACTAAGAATGGAGTAAGTGTAAATTTTTGTACGCTCAGAAAAACCTTGCCTACACTTAGAAAATCGGGCGGGGGGTTTAAAGGGAAGTTTAAAAACATTAAACACTTCAGTTTTACAAATAAAGAGCCATTATCAATAATAAATAATAAATACATCAATAAATCAACCAATAAATCAAATAAAAAAATCAATAAATAAAACATTTTCTACTTACCGACTGCAGCACCAGGAGCCCTCCAACAGCGTGCTGGGATGCCGCCCCCGCCCCCCCCCCCCCCCGGGTATGTCTCTGTCAGGGAGTGAGGAAGAGGGAGGGGGAGAAGGGAAAGAGGGAGGGAGGGGAGAGAGGAGAGGGAGGCTGATCGGGCTGGGCTCAAGACTTTGGGTGGGGCCCACCCCCAGCACCGGATTTACAGGGTCTGGGGCGGGGGGGGGGTCGGGTCCAAAGGTGGGGTGGGGGAGTGGGAGTCGGGTCCGGTCCTGGTGGGGGGGGGGGGGGGTGGTGGGAGGAGAAGGAGAGTGGGAGCGGGGGTCGGGTCAGGTCAGGGGGTGGGAGCGGGGGGCGGGGGTCGGGTCTAGGAGTGGGAGCGGGAGTCCGGTCTGGTCCGGGGGCGGTGGGGGGGAGTGGGAGTCGAGTCGGGTCCGGTGCGTGGTGGGGGAGCGGGAGTCGAGTTCAGTCGGGGTCCGGTCCACGGGGAGGGGGGTGAGCGGGGGTCGGGTCGATTCGGGAGGAAGCAGGAGCTGGGCGTAGGAGGGTGCAGCCTGATCCACGCAGCCCCAGTGAGGCCATTCGGCCGGGGGCTGCATGCTTCGGGCCCCTCCCACACAGTTTCGGGCGCCTGGAGCTACTGCCCATGCACGCCCACTGTAGCGCGCATGTGCAGAGGTCCCGGCACTGTTTTCAGCGCAGGGACCTGGCTCGGCCCCCCCCCCTCCACAGCTCGTGCTGCACCGCGCCCAGCTCCAGAGGACCTGCAGGGAGCCGGAGAATCGGTAAGTATTTTTTAGGCGCACTTTCTGGCGCAAAAAACGGGTGTCCAGGTCGGGGCTGTGCCGTTCTAGGCGCGGCCCGAAACTTGGGCCCATTGCCCCATTAAAAGTCTAGGAATGGAATGGAAAATCACCCCTAATGCTGCCCATGCAAATGCTCAATTTTGAAGGACAGAAGGATATAGAATCTAACTCTTGACTTTTTGGTTGGGAGTATAACAGTTGCTGGACTGCTCTGACAACATGCAATTTTAAAAAAAAATGTTTGTCTTTTTTTTTCCCTCATTTTTATCTCCTGTTCATTTTGATTTCTCCCTGGGACATAGTTCCATGGATGGAGAGCACTCTCCTTTACTTCAGCCAAATGGCCATTCTCAATGTGTGAGCCTATACAGTGTGGGCTAAAGAAAAAAAAGGAAGGCTTGCATTTATATAGCACCTTTCACAATCTTAGGATGTCTCAATGTACTTTACATTTCAAAAAGTACTTTATTGGTTGTAGTCACTGTTGTACTGCAGGAACACAGCAATCAATTTGTACACAGCAAGATTCCACAAACAGCAATGAGATAATGACCAAATAATTTTTTTTGGTGATGTTGGTTGACTGGCGAGGGGACTAGGGGGAACACTCCTGCTCTTCTTCAAAGAGTCATGGGATCTTTTACATCCCACTGAGAAGGCAGGCGGGGCCCCGGTTTAACGTCTCATTTGAAAGACGACACTTCTGACAGTGAAGGTCCCCCGCAGTACTATTAGCTGGTAGGGAGACATTGGGGGTGAAATTGTCCCTTTCCAAAAGCTCCGTTAGCACCTCCGGGAGCTAGCTCTTCTGCCAATTTTGCCCCCATAGCCTCTAATCCCGATTCTATCCTTATTGATATCTTCACACATTTCCAGAGGGGTCAGTGGCTAGTGTTCAGGAGCAGGAACTCTATCCAATTTCCCCTCCCTATCTCAGATGTTGAGTATGACATCCCCACTAAGACCGCAGCTGAGAATAGCTAATTCAGTATAGATTGAACATACCTAGGACCTTTCCAGTCAGTGTGGTTCTACTATTCATTGCCTTAACCAGCTTCTGGATGCATCATTGAACTCTCACTAACACAGAATCATTTTGCTCGTGTGGCTGTTTGATCACTTTTATTCCTGGTTATTTCCCAGGCCTGTACTCTTCATTCTTTCTACATGAACTCTTTTATTTTGACATAATCATTAATAAAGAACATACTTTAAACTTTAAAAATACACCATATGGAATTTTTAATATGTATTTTGACTATATTTCACATTGTATGGTAGCTATAACTTTAAGTTATTAATGCTGTGTCACTTGTGATGTTCGGAAGATGCATTTCACATTATATTAGTTGTGTTTGGAATTTTTATGGACGAGTTTATAAGATAAACCCTGAATTGCTTTTATCTAAACATTTTTTTACCACTTTGGTAGAAATGGTATTCTAGTTGTACATACATTTAAATGAGGAGCCAATTGGAATAGACATTTAGTTGATGCTCTATTAGCAATAGACCATCAATCAGATAAATTAACAGTTGTTACCCAGTTCTGTAAATCTTTCATTAATGCTGTTGACTCTGCCAATTCCTCTTTATGTTAAATATGGTAAAGTGATTTACTTACATGATGTTTCATAATGGAGTTTTGTAGTAATAGTGTAATCCTGTTGTCGTCACTCACGTTAGAATGGTTGTAGAAAACTGGTTACTAAGAGACTTAAAGAACACTTTTCCTTTTGTTGGCTATGCATTTGTTAAAGAAAGTGTTGTACTTCACACGTGTCTTTGTCATCCATTTACATTTGGCTTGTAAATCAGGTCTAGCCATCTGGCAAAGGCATTCCTCCCGCTTTTCATGGTTACTTAAGGTACACACCAGGGTTCCTCATTTTGCTTATTTACATATTTCTGCCCAGTCATTGATCCATAGACTTGGGCACTGATATTTACAGGGCGGAGGGTTGGGGGTGGGGGGGTTCTTGTCGTGGCTGGGAAACCAGGAAATGCAGATAAGGCAGTCGTCCTGCCGAATTGAATGGTAAGACCTAATTTGAATTATTTTTCTCCGTTTCCCTGCCAGAAGCCAGTCAGATTGAATGGCTGTCGAGCGGGAAGGCCTGCGCTGGAAGGCCTCAGCCAGGAAGTGGAAAGGAGAGGTAGAGAGAGATCGCAAGTGGGGTTGAGGAAATCACAGTGTGGGGATGGCCTGGGTGGGTGGGGGGGGCGGAGAGGGTGGTGATCATGGGCTGGGTATAGGGGGGTGGAGAGGTAGTGATCGCAGGGCGGGGAATAGGCGAATGAAAAGATCACTGGGTAGAAAGGAGCTTGTACGTCAGGGGAGGGAAGCAGGTTAACTGAGGGGAAGTGCTCCTGCTCCTGGCCTACAAGCAGTACTGGAAAGGCACTTACCTGCTGGATCCGGCAGCTCCCGCCTACCTTCAACTGCTGGGTTTCCCAAGCCCTGGGAAACCTGACCTGCAGCCATTAAATCTAAGAGGCTGTTGAAATTTAAGGCACCCAGCTTCATTATATTTAAATAACTGACCTGCCACTCGAGAGCAGGTTAGTCGTTAGCTCTCTAACCCCCCCCCCCCCCAGCAATCTGGGTTAAACCAGAAGCAGGCCGTTTAGGGTTGGGTTTTGGAATGTTGAAATTTGAACACCCCCACCCAACCCTCTACAGCTCATCGTGGGGGGTTAAGAATCCCCCCCCACTCCGTGTGTCAGCTTTCACTTGTTTGCTGTGGGCAGACAGTTTTACTTTCCTGTCACAACCCTGAACTCCATTGCCATCATTGTGCTGTCCGATTGCTTATTTAACATGAAGTCATTGATGAGCCAGTTCTTTCTCCAAATTATTATTTTCACGCCTAAAGCCAACCTGGATGGCTTCTGCCAGCAAGTCCACACCTTTGCCCCTACCTCTGTCCCCCTCTCCCTAGTTGTCTGCTCAAGCTGACCAGGATAAAGCATAACCTTGGTGCCCTGCTCACTTGAGCTGAGCTTCCAACCTCATATCCAATGCCAAGACTGCATATTTTCACCTGTGCAGCAACAGTCACCTCTGTCTTTAGCTCTACACACTGGCAAAGAAACCCTGTTCACATTCTTATTATCTGCAGGCTTCATTTTTCCAACACCCTGCTCTTGTGCTTCCCCCTATATAAAGTCCAACTCATCCAAAGCTTCATTATTTACATCCTATCCATCACTAAGTGCCACTTGTCAGCCATCGTATTATTGTTCTTGCTAATTTCCACTGGTTCCATGCAATTCTCCCTGTAATCTTTTCAGGGCCCGAGGCCCATTTAGAATTCTGCGCATGTGCGTATTTTTCAATTTTAAAAACAGGCTCATCGGCTGTGCGGGACCCCAAAAGCGCTGGGGATCATTGGTTCCATGTCTTAATTCATTACTTCAAAATCCTCATCCTTATTTACATGGCCTTGCCCTTCAGTCTTCCGACTCTTGCCTATTGCGTACTCCCCCCACCTTTCACTGTGCAATTGGTCGCAGATACTTCTACTTTCTTGGTCCTAATCTCTGGAACTCCCTTCTTATTGATAACTCTCACCCCCTGTCAAAACCTGCTCAAAATCTATCTCTTTCCACCATGCTTTTAATCATATTCCCTAATTCTGCTATCTTTTACTCTGTATTTCATTCTTCCCTGTGGCAGTAATCATGTTACTACATTGAAGGTATTATATCAATGTAAATTGCTGTTAATGCTGATGGACTCTTTTGGTGCTGCTTCTGATATAATCTCCACAGAGCAATAGGACTGAATTGTCATGTGCCAGCAATCCCTGCTGTATGCTGGGTACTTTCCCAGTGTGAGGAAGAGAGAAAAGGCACACCAGATAAGGTGAAAACAGCATGGGCCAGAATTTTTTGTAAAGTTTGAATGTAGCCTGCCTTTCAGAAAGGGGTATGATGATGCTTGTACACGAGCTCCCAGCCTGCTTTGCGCTCACCACCCACATTAGCGTTCTTTGATGGTCTCGGGTGCATTATAGGATTCAGGCATCTGCACTCCATTTTCTGGGATGCTCGCCATCACGTTATCGACCAGAATGTATTTAACTGGAAAATGCCAGAAAAACTTAACAACCACTTGTCACATAAATGGAGATGTAGACTAATTTTTCAACTCTATTCTCATTACCACCTGGTAAATTTAGTGTCGATCATGTTTCATCATTGTAAACAACACTGTATTCTTTCTAAGCTCCTCTGTATTCTGTGTAAATGGCTATACCTTTCCAGGTTCAACACATTTCCAGCTGTCAAAAGCACGCAACTGAAGTTACTGTTGGATCAGGCAGTAGAGACGATGATTGTCTTTCAGATTTCCAGACTTTGAAATGTGGTTATTCACAATGTACTGATCTACTGATTTTCAAGGAACCAGGTGTTTGCAGATCATCAAGAACTTGGGAGACATTTTTGTCACTCTGTGCTAATGCCCAAATTGAGCCTCCTCACACATAAAATGATGCAAATTGGTCTCATGCCAAAATTTACATTTTTTTCAGCAGATCTTCCCTTTAGCGCTGTGCACCTGTTCTCAGCTGGCCTTGAGAAAAGAAAGACTTGCATTTATATAGTGCTTTTCATGACCTCTTGATGTCCCAAAGCACTTTACAGCTACTTGCAATGTAGCTTCATGGGGTCTTTGCTTAAGAATGCATAGCAACACATTGCTAGTAAGAACTAGTTGGTTTATTAGTAAAGGTTTAACAATCACACTACACATTACCAGTTCATCCACCAGGCTCACAACTACTTGCCTCATCGTGGATCCCCTGAACCCAACTGGCTGGGGTTTTATTGAGTCTTATAAACATCATATGACTGCCCAAGCCAGTCCCAACTCAACAGTTCTGCAACTATTTTTGTTGTATCTGTAAACAAGTGCCCTCTGGTTAAAGGGGGGGTCACACTCCAAAAACTTTCAATCAAGTGCCCCTTTGTGTTTTTTTTTTTGAGGACACCAAAAACACAAATTATACAAGTGCCTCCTGGCTAAACCGACAAACTTAAACAAATTAAACTTTAGACACGTGGTTCAAATTAAAATTTGGTTGCCGGGGTGATGATGCACTCCAGTCCCTCCGGCGGCCACCTCTCGCGGAAGGCCGCGAGCGTACCGGTGGACACCGCGTGCTCCATCTCCAGGGACACCCTGGCTCGGATGTAACCGCGGAAGAGAGGCAGGCAGTCGGGCTGAACGACCCCGTCAACCGCCCGCTGCCTGGACCGGCTGATGGCCCCTTGGCTATGCCCACGAGCAGTCCTACGAGGAGGCCTTCCGACCTGCCCGCTCCCTTCCACACTCAACAGCTCTACAAACCTGTGACCATACTCACAGGTGCATACATTACACCACTGATGTACTTTTTGAAGTGTAGGCACTGTTGTAATGTAATAAACACAGAAGCCAATTTGCGCACCACAAGTTCCCACAAACAGCAACGTGATAATGACCAGTTAATCTGTTTTTTTAGTGATGTTGATTAAGGGATATATATTGGCCAGCACACTGGGGATAACTCCACTGCTCTTCGAAATAGTACCATGGGATCTTTTGCATCCACCTGAGAGAGCTGATGGGGCCTCAGTTTAACTTCTCATCCGAAAGACAGAAAGAAAGAAATAGACCTTTCGCTATAATGGCCTCGAAATCCTGGCCTCCCCGGATGTACGGAGTGTGTACAGACCCGGGAAGGCATCAAAAAATCCAGTTTTCGGTGCTCAATGCGCATGCACCGAAAACAGGCTTTTCTGATCTGTTAAGCTCTGGATATCCCCACATCCAGGACATTCATATGGGCAAGATTGCGGTATTTACCCATATCTTGCCCAGCGAATATCCGGAAAACACGCGTAGCCTACTTTTACCAGCGGAAGAGTTTTAAAACATACAAAAACATAGTAAAATAAAATTTTTAAAACACATTCTAATGTTTAAAACCCTGCCCACTAAGGTAAGTTTATTTTAAACCCTAATTAAAAAAAACTTTTTTTTAAATCGAAAAAATATATTTTTTTCTAAGTTTACTTTAATTTAAATTAATTTAATCTAACTTAAATGAATCTAACTTTAATTTAAATTAATCTTAAATATGTGATGTATTTTTTTCTATTTTTTAGTTGTGTTTTAGTGTTTGGGAGGGTGTTTCTCAATCATGATGAGAACTCCTACTTACGGAGTTCCCATTATTATGAATGAGAAAATACTGTACCTGGATTGGTTGTCCAGTGCCATGTGACTCCAGCTCCAGTATACGGATGTCCCGACGTGCACACGCTCCGATGCGCAGGGAGCGGAGGCCTCGGGACCAGGATCGCTGGTGGGCGCAGCAGGATAAGTTAGGTGCGCATCTTTTTAACATTTTCTGTCGAGCGCCCACGGGAAGCGGGCTTTCTAGTTTTGAATGTTGGTTACAAAGTTTAATTTTTTTTCTATTGAATAGTTAGTTCAAACTGCCAGTGATTTCCTTTTGCCGTGGAAGACTGGTATTTTGCATTGCAAGGCCGTTAATACCATTTTATTTTAGAGCTGTCTTACTTGCAGCTGCAATTTCACTTGCCGCAAACCTTTTAGGGTGGGAATTACTTTGGCATGGTTCCAATTATATTCCACAATTTAGATGAGCAAAATGAATTCATGAGGGGGCAACAAAACCAGATGGGACTATATTTTCAGACAGTATGCCTGCCGTTATCCCAGGAACCACATTTAGAGATCCAGACAGGCTTACCTATGCATGTCGGAGGAGATCTGTCTTCGCTGCCTCTGCTTTCCAAGGCAGACTGTCATTCAGCTATGTCATCTGTTCCAGGCTGATTTACAAGCAACTTGACTTTGACCTCATCACATAACCATGAGAAACACTGCATTAAATTTTAATGCAATTGGAAAGTTGCAAGCCACCACAGGGACACAGGCCAAATCATCCAGTCTGCTGTCCATAATTGCACCAAACAGATAACAGACACCATGTTTGCAAGGGCCACAATCTGTAACCTCATGGCCCGACTTATTCCTCACTCTACCATTACCACCAAGCCAGGGGACCAACCTTGGTCCAGTGAGGAGTATAGAAGAGCATGACAGGAACAGCACCAGGTGTACCTAAAAATGAGGTGCCAACCTGGGGAAGTTGCAACACAGGACTACATGCCTGCTAAGCTGCAGAAGCAGCATACTATAGACAGGACTAAGCAATCTCACAATCAACGGATCAGGTCAAAATTCTGCAGTCCTGCCACATCCAGTCGTGAATAGTGGTGGACCATTAAACACCTAACACGAGGAGGAGTCTCCGTGAATATCCCCGTCCTCAATGATGGCAGAGCAAAGCACGCGAGTGCAAAAGACTAGACTGAAGCGTTTGCAACCCTCTTCAGCCAGAATGGCTGATCCATATCGGCCTCCTCCTGAGGTCCTCACCATCACAGAAGCCAGTCCTCAACCAATTCGATTCAGTCCACGTGATATCAAGAAACGGCTGAGGGCACTGTATATAACAAAGGCAATGGGCCCCGACAACATAGAAACATAGAAATTTACAGCGCAGAAGGAGGTCATTTCAGCCGCACGGCACTTGGTCAGCAGCCCTAAAGGTTACATATAAACCTATGAACACGGAAAGGCAAAGAGCACCCAGCCCAACCAGTTTGCCTCACACAACTGCGACACCACTTATACTGAAACATTCTACACTCCACCCCAACCGGAGCCATGTGATCTCCTGGGAGAGGCAAAAGCCAGATAAAAACCCAGGCCAACTTAGGCAGAAAAAAATCTGGGAAAATTCCTCTCCAACCCATCCAGGCGATCGAAACTAGTCCAGGAGATCACCCTGGCTGTCTTCGATTCCCTGCAGTACTTACCATTATATCTGTGCCGTCCAATAAAAAGTAATCTAGTCTAATCCCAATTACCAGCTCTAGGTCCATAACCCTGCAGGTTACTGCACTTTAAGTGACCATCCAACCATCTCTTAAAAGTGGTGAGAGTTTCTGCATCCACCACTCTTCCAGGCAGTGAGTTCCAGATCCCCACAACCCTCTGCGTAAAGAAGCCCCCCCTCAAATCTCCTCTAAACCTTCCACCAACCACCTTAAAACTATGCCCCCTCGTAATAGACCCCATCCACCAATGGAAATAGACCTTTACTATCCACGATGGCCAAGCTCCTCAATTTTTTGTACACCTCAATGAGGTCACCCCTCAACCTCCTCTGTCCCAATGAGAACAAACCCAACCTATCCAATCTGTCCTCATAAACTAAGATTCTCCATTCCAGGCAGCATCCTAGTAAATCTCCTCTGCACCCTCTCTAGTGCAGTCACGTCCTTCCTATAATAGGCAACCAGAATTGCACGCAGTACTCCAGCTGTGGCCTAACCAAAGTATTATACAATTTAAGCATAACCTCCCTGCTCTTATATTCTATGCCTCGGCCAATAAAAGCGAGCATTCCATATGCCTTCTTAACCACCTTATCCACCTGACCTACTTTCAGGGATCTGTGGACAAGCAGTCTAAGGTCCCTTTGTTCATCTACACTATTAAGTGGCCTACCGCTTCATGTGTATACCCTTTCCTTATTAGCCCTCCCAAAGTGCATCACCTCACACTTCTCTGAATTAAATTCCATTTGCCACTGCTCTGCCCACCTGACCAGTTGATTGATAGCCTCCTGCAGCCCATGACTTTCCTCTTCATTATCAACCACACAGCCAATTTTAGTGTTGTCTGCAAACTTCTTAATCATGCTCCCTATATTCAAATCTAAATCGTTGATATATACCACAAAAAGCAAGAGACCCAGTACTGAGCCCTGTGGGACCCAGTACTGAGCCCTGTGGAACCCCACTGGAAATATCCTTCCAGTCATACAAACATCCTCAATCATTACCATTTGCTTCCTACCTCCAAGCCAATTTTGGATCCAACTTGCCACTTTGCCAACATCCCGACTGTCGTGCTGCAGACTTGTACTCCAGAACTAGCTGCATCTCTAGCCAAGCTGGTCCAGTACAGCTACAACACTGGCATCTATCCGACAATGTGGAAAACCGCCCAGGTATGTCCTGTCCACAAAAAGCAGGATAAATCCAATCCGGCCAATTACCGCCCCATCAGTCTACTCTGAATCATCAGCAAAGTGATGGAAGGTGTCGTCGGAATGCTATCAAGGGGCACTTACTCACCAATAATCTGCTCACCGATGCCCAGTTTGGGTTCCGCCAGGGCCACTTGGCTCATTTCAGCCTTGGTCCAATCATGGACAAAAGAGCTGAATTCCAGAGGTGAGGCGAAAGTGACTGTCCTTGAAATCAATGCAGTATTTGACCGAGTGTGGCACCAAGGAGCCTTAGTAAAATTGAAGTCACTGGAAATCAGGGGGAAAACTCACCACTAGTTGGAGTCATACCTGGCTCAGAGGAAAATAGTTGTTGTGGTTGTTGGAGGTCAATCATCACAGCCCCAGGACATCGCTGCAGGAGTTCCTCAGGGCAGTGTCCAAGGCCTAACCATCTTCAGCTGCTTCATCAATGACCTTCCCTCCATCATAAGGTCAGAAATGGGGTTGTTCGCAGATGTGTTCAGTGCCATTCTCAACTCTTCAGATAATGAAGCAGTTCATGCCCGCATGCAGCAAGTCCGTGCTTCCGGTTTTAAAGGGATTTCAAAATCTGCGTTGTTTTGTATACCTTTACATCAAAACACCCTTTTTATTAATGGCAAACTCTCCTGAATACTAGGTTCCATTTCAGTAGTCCTAATTGTCAATTGTCAATTCTAGTAATGTATGGTTTGCTTCATAAATAATTACATAGTTCTCAAAAGAATCATTTTATTCCTTTGCCATCTTGGTTATTGCTAGGTTTAGTGTTCCCAATGTCCTATGAACTTAGTATTACACTTGCGAGGTGTACAGAATTCCTTCTGTTTTGCCAATCTGCTGTGGTTGTAACAGGTTGCCAAATATAACATTTTAATTTAGCATTTGTATTTGTACTGATTCTCTTTGTGATTACCTGTGCAGATTACAACAGGTTGAGCTTTGATATCTTCATAAATATTCATTTCTTTCTTTACCCAAATTAGAAAACAAACTATTGGCAAGGCACTATCAATGGTGGAACCCATAGTAATTATATATCAGAGGAAAATTGTTTGTCTGAACTTATTCTGTAAGGCAAAAAATTAAGAAAATAATACAGATGGTGATTGAAATGTCACTTATTAGTTGGCACAGCATTCTAGTAAAATTAATTCGAACACTGAGTTAATATTTCCGGTGTCAGGTTTTTGGATTTTGGACTAATGGGCCGAGGAGGGATTTTTGGTTTAAGTGTTGGTTTGTTTTCAGAATCGGGATTCAAAGGATTATACCCAAAGATCCAGCGCCTGTTATCTTGACAGAGAAAAAAGGCTAGAGCCACTGGAATAAACAAAACTAGTGTTTTAAGAAGATGGGCCAATCATCAAAACTGTTATCCATATCATTTTAAGACAATGGGAGGTCATTAACATATCTTAGTGATATTCGCACATGTCGGCCTAGATTTTCATTGCTGAAACCACTTTTGTTCAGGCAATGTAGAGGTGCTTTGGTGAGTAAAATGGGGCATAGAGGCTTTCCACTGAGAGATCACCCCAAAAAATTAATGTGATCCTGCCGTGACCTTGAGCTGCCCATTCTGGTGCATGCAGGTGATGGAGGTGTGTGTTAGTCATTCACGGGATTTCCTTTTCCATCCATTGACCACCCCTAGAAATCAACGGCATTATAAAGTTGGCAGTGTTTGGGGTAGAATCGTGTCCCAGGAACGGGGAGAAAATTGAATGTCATTGGTCACACAAAGTAGCAATCTTGCAACAATGATTTGGCTGGAAATCACTAACAACACTTAAAAACTGAAAAATCTCTATTGAAATACATGACCAGTACTAACAAAGTTTAGGCTATTTTCAGACTACTGAAATTGAACCTAGTACTCGGGTGTGCCATTGCCATTTAATATTGCTGGCAATTTCAAAAAAGTTCTTTTGGGGTACCATTGTTCTTGTGCTTTCAAGTGGCGATGATGAAGACATGAAGGAGGAGAGGAAGGAAACCATGAGAGTGCACCATCATGCGCGCAGGCAATAGTGACCTGTAGGTATTCACACCACAGACTCTTAAAAACCACAGATGTCCTATCTGTATTTTTCTTATAAGCAGTGTGTGAGAAGGCTGTCTTTTCCCTTCGATACAATAACTGGGATATGCCGGTTGTTAGAACCTATCTTACAATCTCATTCCACCAGGAGCATTGCCTTGTGAGTGGCTGTAAAGTGATAACAGCACTAAATTTTTGTCCATCCAGATGTTTTCAAGCGGCCTCTGGTGATATTAGTCACATCAGTTAATCAGCAGTGCATTGGTGCATTACACAGGTGATGGGTGCTCTGTTCAGGCACGCCTTGAGTTCATGGACCCAATTAAGGTGAGACACAGAGGGAAAGCAATCAATTTCTTCCAAGCGGCAGGATTCCTCCAAGTGCAGCATGCCATTAATGCTACCCACATGGCAGTAAAGGCCCTGTCTGCAGGCGTCATCAATTTCATAAACAGAATGACATTTTAGTCACTGAACATGCTGATAGTGAGTGATTCTAGCTGTCTTATTCTGCATGGAAATGCATGCTACCCAAGAAGCACGCACTTTTTAGGCCACCCAGGAAACATGCACTGCTCAGCCGAGGTAAAGTAAGGCTGACTGAAAGGAAACCAAAGCTACTCATTCCAGCCATAGCTAATCATCCCTTTCTGTTATCTGAGGACAGAGGTTAAAAGCAGGTACAAAGAAGCATCACATGCTACACGAACAATAGTTTAACAGACCATCGGTATCCTCAAGTCATTGTTGGAAAGACAACTGTAGCCCTGTACAATCCAGCAAGTTTCAGAAATATAGTGGCGTGCTACATCTTCCATAATTAGGCCATTACAAAGGGCCTTCCATTCGTGCCACATTAAGTGCCAGGTAATGACCATCTCGAACAAGAGGAAGCCCAGCCATCTCCCTGTAACTTTCCAGATTAACTCCATTGTTCAGTCCCCCACCATAGACCAGAGCAGAGGTTATGTACTCAGGTGGCTTACTCCCTAATCCTTCAAAGCTTCGCCACCATTTACAAGGCTCAGGTTAGGAGTGTAATGGAATACTCACCACTTACTTGGATGAGTGCCGTCAAACAACACTCCAGAAACTCAGCACCATTCAGGACACAGCAGTTTACTTGGTTAGTGCCCCTGCATTGCATTCAGTGGTTAATATGACGCTCACTGCCTGAGCCTCCTTTTTCTGGGGCTTCCTTTTCTGGATGCCAAAGAGCTTTTCTTGTCTTGCTCCTATTTCTGCCTTCACCAAAGTTTTATAAATTTTTGGGGCTTTGGTCACTGTATGCTTTCCTGAAGTCACTTCATTTCTTGCCATTGTAATTGTTCCTTCAGCTCTCGCGCTCTCTCTGCCTCTCTCCCTCTGTCTCTTTGTCTGCCTGGCTGTCTGTTTCTGCCATCTCTCTTCCCCCCGCCCCCCCCCACCCTCCCTGCACTCCCCGCAATAAGTTATACCCAATTTCCTTTCCTTCCAGTGGCAGAATACCAGTCAGGCGTGGGATTCCAACTGTAAACTTGGTTTGCATGCTACATTAGTCCCACCCTAATAAAAATGCATGCAGTCGGGTGCTAGTCGAAATCCAAGCCGCAGTGTTAGAATCGTTCCTTCTGATTCAGCAAAACTGGGCTGGGTTTTGCGTAGGGGAGGCTTTTGATCCGAGGTGGTTGGTCTGATTGGCAACTCAACTGCCCAATTCTCAGACATGGGAAACTGGGGAAGGGCCAGAGGTCAAGCATTGGTTTCCTGTGCAGCTAAGTAAGGACACACAGGGAGAGTTCACAGAAAGTCTGCTGAGATCTGGGAAGGGAGTTAGACACAGGACAGTGGGATTTCCCAAATTAACCAGTTTGAGGAATTACTGGTTCGAAAAGTATATTTAAGTGATAATGTAGCGTGCTTTATTATTTCTATGTTGCAAGGAGTGTTATGAAATAGGTTAAGGTTTATTGTAAATGTTACTCTGTTCATATATGCAAAATAAGTCAATCTGTTGGTTTATACTTGGACTTGTCTCTCTAGTATACATCAGTTCAGCTTTTGGAAGATAACAAATACATATGGGATGTATGTAAGATTACAGTCTACAGTTGATATAACAAGGAATTTCATTATTACAAATGTGGATGATATCCTATGACTAGTTATGGGGCAGTAAATGTAAATTCTGAAGAGACATTGGGGATGATTTTTGACGGCTCATTCAAGCACTAAAGATCCTCCGATGTGGGCAAGATGAGTTCTTGAGCTGAAATGCTGGCTTAGCTCAAGACGCCATCTTGGTAAACAAGTTGAAACTTGCGCTAGGAACTGCCGCCCGGAGGATCGTTAAGGGGCTGATTGGTATTTAAATTGCCTGCTAGCGCTGCATGGCATTTTGGTGACTGGCGTTTAATCTAACACCTTTTCTGAACATTGACCAGCCGATTGGGAATAAGCTAGTCATTGCTGAGCATTTTGAGCACTATTTAAAGGTATATCACCTTTTACTGTTCAATTGTTGCTGGAGGTTTGAAGAGGACTTTTTGAAACACATCAGGAGACTTTCTGGGACACTTTGTCAAGACTTCACCAACACTCTATCACTATTTATTCTGGAAATTCTCTGAGGACTTCACCTAAAAAAGAGTGAGTGCTGTGCTACTCTATCTTATTGGACACCTTATAGGAGTCACAAGGAGAAAAGAGGTGTTCGGTCATAGTCATCATGCTAGGGGCCACCCTTGGTCTGAAGGAGGAAAGGGAGGAGGACATGAGGCCAGGCAGAGCAGCACTAGCTGCTGCAGGAAGGGAAGGAAAGGAGGGCGAGTTGTACTACTTCCTCTCCCCCCGCCCCCCGCGGGTACAGGGCATCCCTCCTCCTCTGGACCTCCAATGCTGCGTCCGAGAACCTGTGCGCCCACTCACTTGGTCCCTGAGCCATCCTGTAACCTGCTGTTCTGTGTCAGCCAGCTCACTCCACACCTTCAGTGGAAGTGGGTATATGTAGCCCACATATATTGCTCCACAAAAATTGCTTCTAATCAGCACTTGAGTGGTAAACCTGTAAGTGTCTGCTTTAGCACCTCCAGGCCAATTCAAATTATGGTAACCAGCAGATAGGACCAAAATTGCGTGCTAAAACCAGACTTTCAAACAGGCGTGACTTATTAGCACAGCACTCATTTAGCGCCTGTTTTCACCCTTTCACTAAAATAACCCCCACTGAAACACAAAGTTTGTAACATCAGGATTTGGTTTCTGTCTGAGTACACAGATATCTCTTTAGTGACGATTAAGTCCGGGCATTTCTTCATTGTGTAAATGATTTTTGTAACACTAACACTAGTAGTCATCTGTGGTTGCCACTGCTGAAATATGCTGCATTGACTGAATATTTAGGCTGAAAAACCCCAGTACAAGAATTTCCATTCTGCATATAATTAGTAACAGCAATTTGTACAATTTGTCACAACTTCCTCCGTACTTGATCACATTTTTTTTTAGTATCCCATCCCATCCTAGCTCGCTCGGCAGCTTTGATGTCATTTTACTGACCTATACTTTGCATACTGATGATTTTTGACTACTACCTCCTCTTTGGCAAATGTGATAGGTGGACTTGACCCTGATTCCATTTACCTGAAGTCTCCAGGCTTATTCGGCACCCATAACTGACTTCAGCCCCATCAGCTAAAGAGGTATTTTGCCAGTCACCTTTTTTACCCTTCAGCTCCGACCTTTCTAACCTGAATCTAACCACGTTATCCAGTTGACCTTGATCCCATTCTCATACTGGTCAACAACTTTATTCTCTTGCAAGTCAATTTCCCATCTATGCAATTCTGATCTTGCACTGCAACTTATCTGACTAGTAAAGTCTTTAAATATACTCCAAATGACAAACTAATGTTAAATCACTATAAAAATGTACAGATAATATTTTTCACAGTGCCATTCATATTAATAATTAGTGTTGCAATGACTGATCCGATAAGGGAAACAGCATCACTCGATAGAACTGTAGATTATTCATTTTTTTCTGTTTCTTAATCAACAATCTTAATTATTGGATTTAATAAAACATTCTCTTCGCCATTTTTGGCAAATATCCATGTGAATTTTGTCCTGCACATGTCGTATTATTTTATGGGTTCTTTTTTCACATGTGTTTTTCACAATTAGTGCACAGTTCTGAAAGGCCCTTGTCTCACTGCCTTTACTGCAGGAAATAATTTGCTTCGAGTCGAACATTTTGGCCTGCCAAATTGTTGGCCCTAAATACTTCTGGTTCCGCTTCATAGCTTTCTCAGAATTTTTTAATGCGTAGTGCTGTCTTCTAGGCTGCTGTGCTTTGTGTCTTGGGTATGTTTCTACCACATCCTTTTATGGATGAAAAGGAAAATAATACCAGTAAGCTGTTTTTTCTCAGCAAACAAAAAAAACAAGACAACACAAAATCTATTTTGCCTGAAAAGAAAATGTGTTGCAAGTTCTATCAGTTACATAGTAGCATCTCACACGTTACCTTAAAAATTAAGCCAATAATAAATTCATCACATGTAATGTGTTTTTATCAGAATTATTATTTTAGGTTTGGAAATTACTCATGTGAAAATTATAAAACTGTGGCGATCCCAGGGAGACTTAAGCAAGCAATATTAAATATCTAGCCTACCTCAATATGGGTAATGTTTTCCTGAAGCTAAGTTGAAAATGCATTGAAGTTGGCTTTCTTGCATGAAAAATAGTAACGGTACAGGTGGTAAAAATTTAGTGTCCCATTGGGTAGGTAATGGGGCCCATATTCGGTTTTAAATTATATGTTGGTTAATCCATGCAATGTGTAGAATGTCGGTACTGTATTTTTAGATTTCTATAAGCTCCTGCAAACTTGAGTTTTAATTTAGGTTCTGCACACTGCTCTCATTCACAATGAAAGTCATTTTTTATAATTGCAATAATCTAGGTCTGATAATCCCCACATCTAAAATGACCATGTACATGGAGCTCTCCAGTTGGTTGATTTCAAATGTAAGAAATTGACCTGAAACTGAGCAGTAGATTATTGAAAAGGGAGCACAGCGACTTTAAATCTCATTGATGTAAAATTTCCAGAAGAATGAATTTAAGTGATCAAGTTGCATAAATTTACAAAGCACTAAATGCTCTCTGCTGGGTAGAAGCTGAGGCTGCAGATTTATGACGTTATACTGCAGGTACTAGTTTGAGATCACTCTACCCTCTTTAGGGCAATATGAGCAGGTAGCACTAAGTTATACTGTTGGCTCTGCACCACTATTCTTGGTAATCGGTTAATATGCTGCTAAATATAGTAACTTTCAAAAGGGAACTGGATAAATACTTGAAGGAAAACAAAAATTACAGGACTATGGTAAAGAGCAGGGGAGTGGGACTAATTGGATAGATCTACAAAAGAGGTACAGGCTGATGGGCTGAATGGTCTCCTTCTCTGCTGCATCATACCATGATACTGTATGTAAAATTATGCTCATTAGTACTGAAGTAAGGGGATGAAATTTTGAGTTAGTAAAGAGTGAACTATGCTATCAGCTGTTTTACTAACAGTAAAAATTCAAAGATCAATCCACCAAACGTGTATTTGAAGTTTAAATAGATGCGTTTATGCTAGTTGCAGTCATATTGCAGCAAAGTATATAGCTGATGTGATAATACTTGCCTTCTCATGGTCGTCTTGCTCATCAATTCAGCAACTTCATCCCAGTGGCACTGCAGATTTTGTGTTAATATTGTGTGAAAGTTGATTTTCCATGATGTAAAATCTACAATGTCACTGCCTCTTAAACATTTACTCAGGCTTTCTCATCAATTACAGGGCTACAGAATGGACTGAAATTTTACCTTATTGGTTTTATCTTGCTTTGAGTACTTTTTATTTTCATCTTTGTCTCTTCAGGGTGCGTCGAACCTGCCCACCTCCGGTTTTAATGGAGACGGGACGGGGCAGGCGACCAACCCGCTCCCAGGTTGCGGGATCGCTCATTTAAATATTTTAATGAGGCTGCACGCCTCAGATTTTTATCTCTCTTCGAGCTTTAATGCTGGCCGGCCAGATTTTCCAGGCCTCGGGAAACCCGGCAGCTAAAGGGAGGCAAGGGCTGCTCCATGGAAAGGTAAGCTCTTTTCCACCACTGCTTGTGGGCCAGGAAGAGCAGCAGTGCTTCCCCAGCCCTTAAGAAAATCTTTTTCCCACTCCATACGATTGGACTCCGCCCCCTTCCCCGCGGGCGGGCACATTCATGCAAACGCAATTTGTTCACTATAGCCTGTATAACAGATGACAGTGAAAATCTAGTCGTTTTAATGGGGGGTTTTCACAATTACTATGAATGTTGGGACAGACACCTCTTCATAAGAATTGCCAACACAGTCCACAATACAAGAGGGATGGGCGATAGTGATTCTGATGTGAGACTCACATCAGCATCTCCATTTTACCATGAATTAAAGTGCTTCTGTGATTCTGAAGCATCTGTCTTATTACTTTACCTATTCAATTAGTTGATGCACAAAAATCCTTGCTTTTTATTCCCAGGTTGTTTTGTGGTTCATGGAAATAATTTGATTCCTAACTAAAATATAAATAGTTTTAATCAAACTATAAATCAGTTTTGTGAAGAGTGTGGCTAGCCATTTGAAATTTAAGGAACCGGACAATTCTTTTCAGCATGTGTTATTCAGATGTAGATCAATGTCAGAGGCTTGATTAAAAACTGACATTGAGACAATATGTTGGATTATATTTGACTCACCTTGTCAATCCACATTCTCATTTTGAAAGGTTAAAATAATATATCGCTGTTGCACTCTGTGTACTCACTCGAGGCCCCCTATATTTAATGCATATGCCTCATTTTATGACTTTGTGATGGGTTATGACTTAATTCAGTGTTGAGAGTGTCTCCTAAAGCTTTTATCCCAGGCTCTAGAACTGTTGGTTGAACTAATCTATCACAAGGGGGAGTTGAGAGAATCATTCTCAACCTTGGGGTAAGTGCCTCTGTGTTTCCATTTGCCCTTCCTGTTTTTGTTAACTGATATTACGCAGTGGGAAAAATGGAAGATATTTATCAAAGCAATTGAGAACTTTGGACTCGGACCGTCACTATATCAGCTCTGACCATTACCATGGGAACAAAATGTGATTTGCTTGAGGGTGTCTATTTCAGACAACTCCGAATTGCTCCTGATGTAGTCAATGGAGTTAGGAGAGCTGTGACAATGTCAAAACGTAACTTGGAAACTAAAGCCCCAATTTGAACCCAGCCCTCACAGCTGGAATGCTGCAGCATTCCTGACTTTGGCCCCTCACGATTTTAACACGCAAGTTTTTGGGAGCATGGAGGCCAGGTGATGTAGGGAAGCGGGGTCTCATAAATGTTCAAATATCGGAGTCTGATGATGTAATTCGGACCCTGATGTAATATTAATTCTGAAATGTACGATTCGGGCTGTCTCCCAGCTGCTAATAAGCAGTATAGTCCAGAAGGGGCTTAGATTTGTATTCATTTTTAACATTTTGGTAAGGTTCCTCGTAGCCTTGGAGGAACAGAAGTCATCCGTGGACATTTCTGCGTGGTCTTGGTAAGGTTGTAGCAGCAGCTCACCTTTACTATCAAATCAAGAACAATAGAGAAGGTTTCCTGTGAGATCAAGATCTTACATTTTAGCAGCAACAGAGACTGATTGAGACAGCAAATTGGTGCAATTAAAATTTGGATCCTGAATGATGTCCACGCTGACCATGGTGGTGAATGTTTTATACCTTGTATAATCAGACCCAGTGAACAAATAAAAATTAGAGTTTTTAAAACTTTTTTTTCTCGCTACCCGCCTCCTGAAATTGTGAGAAAAATGTGTCGTTGGGAGAAAACAAAAATTGTGCGAAAGCCAACACACCCACAGTTTTTCACTGTTTCTGCTTATGGACTCATCACTCAGTTGTGTTCTCTGTCCCTTTCCCCTGGTTATTATTCATCACCTTGTACTATATCATTTCTAATACAAGGTGAACAACATTGTGAGGCTGATGATGGTTTTCAGTTGTTTACTTGGTATAATACGAAAACATGCTTATTTCACAAACTAGACTAATTTCTAGAATTGTGTCGGAAACCCTTTAGAAGTTGGTAAGGATTCAGCCAATTGAGACGATTTTTCAAATCAATTGTTATGATGAAAATGGAGAGGGTAAGTAAGACCAGACATTTTGAGGATTTAGAAATGGCAGTAAGAGTCTTTTTAAATAACAATATTTCTTTTTTAACACCAATTCCCTTAACAGTTATTTTTTGAGAAAACTGAAGTCCCCACCATAATAAAGCTTTTAGTGATGATACAATGCAGATTCACTCGTACGCTGCCTGGCACGAAGAAAGACTTCCAGAAACACTAATGAGGCTTTAAAAAGGGGCAATTTCAACCCCTTAGGATTTCTTCTTTAGAACAATGCAGATTATAGGGTGATATGCTAGAAAATGTTTAAAATTATGAAAGGATGGGATAGAATCGTTTGAAACAGACTGCTTCCAGTATTTGAGGGGACTAGAGCAAGGGTCTACAGATACAAGAGTAATTGTAAGAGATTTAGAACAGATACTAAGAGAAACTTCTTTACACAGTTGTGAGGCTGTGAAATTCACTTCCAGAGTTAGTGGTTGAAGCAAAAACTGTGTCAATATTCAAGATTAGATTGGACAGGTGAATGAAGGATGAAGGGATACAGGAACAAGCATTCAGTGAAGAAAGACATTAATGGCCCAGAAATCCCAAGTCAGTTGCTTCCCGCGGACGATCAGATCAAAAACTTTTTAAAAAATGTGCACTTAACTTATCCTGCTGCACCCACGCGAATTCCCGGTCCTGAGGCCTCCTCTGACTGCGCATCGCAGCGCGTGCACGTCAGGACGTGCGCAGGCTTGGAGCTGGAGTCACATGGCTCCAGAGCCATATCAGGTAAAGTATGTCCTCATTCATAATAATGGGAACTCCACAAAACCAATAATAAAAAATAGAAAAAATACACCATATATTTTTGTTAATTTAAATTAAAGTTATTTATGTAATTAAAAATATGTATATTTTTCCGATTTAAAAAGAAAAAGTTTTTTTAATTATGATTTAAAATAAACTTACCGTAATGGGGAGGGTTTTTAAACAATAAAGTGTGTTTTTATAATTTTATTTTAAAATGTTTTTGTGTATTTTAAAACTCTTACGCCTGTAAAAGTAGGCTATGCGCCTGCTTTTATCAGGCGCAAGAGTTTTGAGGACATTGACAGATCGGAAAAGCCGGTTTTCAGTGCATCCGCATTGTGCACTGAAAACTGGCTTTTGCGATGCCTTCCTGGGTCCGTAGACACTCAGTACAGACCCGGGGGGCCGGAATTTCTGCCCCATTCTGATTTTAGGAGTTGAAAGTATTTATACAGGCTTGGCACCAAGATAAAATGGAGGGCGCAACATTGTTAGGATTCAGATAGTGTTCATGAGTTTCATTTTGAATTATTTTAATCATATTATAACATGCTCCTATGTTCCATTCTTAATGCCTGTGTAAGAACATAAGAAATAGGAGCAGGAGTTTTTACTATATATTTACACGTTGAAATCCCATTAGTTTCATTGTCATCTCACTGAAGAATTGTTATGCTTGTCAGCTTATTTTAACTCATAATTAACCTGTGTTGGATGGTTGAAACACTGTCTAATTATCAGGGTGCAATAATAGTGTTATTTGGATGGAGAATTGACATTTTGCATGACAAAGTAGCCCTGGATACCATGCACACCTGCACTAATTTGAATTGATCTAAAATTTGATTACTTACGAACCTACAGAAATGACCGACAGGAATGGACTCACTGGTATATCTAGCCTGTCCAATACACTTGAAAGCCCAAAGCATATGTTTAGTATTAATAAATAACAGCTCATTCATGACCAGCCTCAACCTGTTGCTTGTACAGATTTGAAAATGAGAAGTGGTTCCGCAATATGCATGCTATTTTGGAGTTTGACCCATTTACATTGTGCGGTAGATTTCGCAACATCAGTAAGAACAGTAAAACAAGCGTGATCATCTATGCACAGTTATTAAAATATCACAACAAGGACTTCTAGCAATGGACATTCCCCAATGTCTGGTAAAAGGCCCTAACGGGCCAGGACATCATCATCATAGGCAGTCCCTCGAAATCGTGGAAGACTTGCTTCTACTCTAAAAGTGAGTTCTCAGGTGACTCTACAATGATCCGCCCGACCTGTGTGAGACCACCGCAGGTCGGGCTATTAATAGAGTTGGAGCGCCAGGCCCTGGAACATTGTGGTGAAGGTGTAGCGAATAAGGGTACGAGGCCCAGAAGAGCCGAGGGCCCAGGGGCAGCACGGACCTGCCCACACTGCGATATGTGTGCGCACTAGGTCCTTGCAGCAGAGCAGGCCTCCATCGTCCTGGTTAATCCTTGCCACTGGATAAAGGCCTCGCTCTGTCAAGCCAGTGTGGTGGCTGATGTGCAACAGCCACCACACATTAAAGAAAAATCCACGCATAGGCATCTTCCACCCCCTCAACTGGAGGTCAGGACTGGAACATCGGGTCCTTCATTGAAACATCTGTGAACTCTCGTGGAAGCAAGTCATCCTCGTTCAAGGGACCACCTATGATGACAGTCCAAAACGGGAATTGCAGTCTCTGTCATAGGTGGGACAGACATTAGTTAAAAGAAAGGGTAGGTGGGGAGTCTGGTTTGTCGCACACTCCCTCCACTGTCTGCACCTGGTTTTTGCATGTTCTTAGCAATGAGACTCGAGGCACTCAGCGCCTGGTCCCTAGCCCAAGACCGGCGTGGGTGGAAGAGGGGCATCCGGGAGGTCAGGACAACAGCTACTTCCAATTATATAATGTCATTAACGTAAGAAAACATCCCAAGCTGCTTCATAGAAGCGTAATCAGAAAAAATTGACACCAATCCAAAGTAGATATTAGGAGGGGTGTGTAAAAGCATGGTCAAAGAGGTAGGTTTTAAGGAGGGTCTTAAAAGAGCAGGGAGAGAGCTGAGACGGAAAGATGAGGCAGGGGATTCTCGAGCCAAGGTCCTAGACAGCTGAAGGCACGTTCACCAATAGTAGGGCGAAGGGACTGGGGTAGAACAAGAGGGCAGAGCTGGATAATGCAGATTTCTTGGAGGGTTACAGAGATGGGGAGGGATGGGGCCATGGAGCGATTTGAACACAAGGATAAGAATTTTAAAATATTGATTTTATAATTATGTAAATTCTGTAGTTTTTTTTGAGTCATCTCAGTGAACAAGGTAATGGGTAGGTTGTATTTTGTGCACTGAGAACTGTGGCCTTACTTGGCACCAAGCCACTCCATTCCCATTGCTGCATTCACCCAAGTCCATTTCATCCTGCTGCTGCCTGGTGCTTTGGCTCCAGCTCATTCCATTCTGCTGCTGTACTGCTTTGTTCAGGAGCCTGCCTTCTTCCTATCCATAGTCCCAACAGGAAGAGGTAACAGAAGAGAGAGGTAAGAAATAGGGACAGGAGAACGAGCAGAGGGGAGAGATTGAGAGCAGAGCCTGGGTCAACCAGAGAAGCATTGAAGGAATTTGAACACAAGCATTGGAATTATAAATTGGAGGTGTTTGGGTACTGGGAGCCACTGTAGGTCAGCGAACGCATGGATGATAAATAATCAAGACTCGGTGGGATTAAGATACAAGCAGCAGAGTTTTGGATGAGCTCAAGTTTTTCAAGCATTGAGATTGGGGGATTTTCCATGAGAGAATTGGAATAGTTGAGTCTGGAGGTGACAAAGGCATGGATCAAGATGCCGGCAGCAGCTGGCCTGAGGCAGGGGCCGAGATGGGCGATGTTACAAAGGTGGAGACGAGGAGGATTTAGGGTCAGAAGCTCAGCTCGGGATCAAGTAGGACGCCGAAGTTGGCTTTGACCTGAGACAGTGGCCAGAGAGGGAGATTGAATCTGTGGCAGGGGAAGGGTGATTCTAGCATCAAGACTGCCACGTTAATGAGAAAATTCTTGTAAAAATGTAGTGCATGTGTCACCAGATGTAAATTGGTATGCACATAATTAACATTGTCATCTTCATAAGAAATGTTGATAGAGCATCCCAATTTTAACAGTATATATAGAAAGAAAATACTTTCATTTTTATAGCGCCTTTCACATCCTCAGGATGTCCCAAAGTGCTTCACAGCTAATAAAGTGTAGTCACTGGTGTAACTTTAGGAAACGTGACAATTTTTACACAGTAAAGTCCCACAAATGGAAATGAAATGAATAGAAATCAGGCAAGCTCAAGCTCAATCATACCCTCACACAAGAGCCACAAAGCACATTTCCAGCAGGCTCTGCTGGATAACAATGAAGAGAGTGAGCCCTAGGCAATTTTCTTATCCCTTTATTAACCGAGAGGTACTGAGGCTGTAATACCCTTACTGTTCCTTGGTTGAGATCACCTAACGCAGCATATATAAGAGATTGAACATGGCTGAGATCCTCCTGGTCTCTGTGTGTCAGCTACCTACTATTTAAATCTGCCGAGCCATTGAGGGTGGGCCAATCATGGCATTTTTTTATCCTCTTGTTTTGTATGTAATGCAGTATTTGTACTTAATTAATGTCTAGTCTGGACTGCTGAGTAATTCCATTTGAGTTCTGGGCAGAAAAGCAAAAACATTTCTTCCTCCATCCTTCATATAACTTGAAGTACAAATGAATCCCAGAAGTTCTCAATTTAATAAAAAAATCTAATTGCTTCTTCAATACAGATCAGATTCAGCCCTTGTTATACCATAATGTTAGCATGCTTTTGTTTTTGTTCATTCCTTAGCCTTCATTAAAATACTTAGCATTTATAATTCCCACATTTTTTGTTTTCATCAAATGTAATATTTAAAGCTGCTAACAGAATTATAATAGTTACTAGCTCAAGAATAATATTTTGTCTCTATACTGTATTGATAGAATTGTTGGCTTATTCACAAAACATTCCTGAATCAAGACAATCAACCTTTTGGGCATTTGCTTGCAAAATGTGACTGTGTCCAGAATTTCCCCAGAGCTGGTCCCGCTCCATTGCTCTATGTGACTGTGGCCAGGAATTTCCCCGGAGCTGGTCCTTCCATCGCTGCATGTAACTGTGACCAGGAATTTCCCCAGAGCTGGTCCTGCTCCATTGCTCTATGTGACTGTGACCAGGAATTTTCCCAGAGCTGGTCCGTTCCTCTGCCGTTTACACGCATTTGTTACAGCAGCGTTACGGAACCAACTCTGAGGAAATTCCCATCCAATATAATTATTCTGTCACTCATTACTCCATAAGCTTTTTTTTTTAACAGAGCTAGGCCAACTATTGCAAGCAATTCATTATAATTGAGCTCGGACTTAAAATCCGATACATGTGAAGCGTATATGGTGAGAGCCCACTGGATTCAATGTGCAATAAGCACATCCAACAAATGCAATTTATAAATAAGATGAGATGGATATGAAGTACATACATAAAGAAGCGTGTGACAAACACATAGACATTGGAGGCATACAGGAGAGAGGAGGCGGGGGAAGGCGAGACTTTTAGAAAGAGTGATTTTGAAACAATGAGGGATATTGCCCTCGATGTTAAGATCCCGGGACAGGTAGGAGAGGGACGTGGAGGGGGGGCGGCGTTAATGACTTAAATATAGGGAATGCTTCTCCAGCACGCTGCGCTCACACCCATCGCCTGGAGAGGCAGGACACATTAACATATTAAAATGTGGCTGCCACAGTGCCCGATTTAAAATTCACTATTCCTGTGCAGTCTCCCCAGGGGTTGGGAAACTCGGCAGTGTAAGGGAGGCAGGAGCTGCTGGCTCTACAAGGTAAATGCCTTTTCCAGCACTCCTTGTGGGGTTATGAGGAGCAGGAGCGCTCCCCCCCCCGGCCTCTCAAGAAAGCCTTCAGGCTCCCCGCTGCCAGTTGTGGCCTTTCTCTCTGCCCCACCTCCCGCCTATTGCTGGGGACCATCCCCAAGGCTCCCTGGCTTTGGCTTCCTGCCGATGGCTTGCCCTCCTGGCCTTGCTGAGTTCTTGGGCCACCCTCATACCCTCCCCATCTCCCCATAAATATCAGGGCCATAGGCACCAACTGAGAAAAGTCTGTGATGGTCATACAGAGCGAAAGAGGTTGGCAGATGAAGACAGAGAAAGCAACACAAAAATAATTACATTAGGAAAAGAGATTATTTTCATTGATGCATAAGCAATGCTACATGAGAACACCGTCCATGGTATGTTACATGATATAATCCTGCTTTCATTATAAAATAGTATGTTCTTCAACAGACGATGAGCAATGTCATTGGAGATCAACAAGTGAATTTTAAAGTTTACGGTTGAGGAATGCTAGTTGAAAGGATTCTTTTTAAAAAAAAAAAGTTACTTCAAGTTGTCTCTTAATGCAAAGTATTGTTCATTCACCTGAATATTACACACATAATAAAGTTATATCATTGGAACTATTACTGTAAGATCTTGAGAAATCGGACCCTCAGAATTTTAAATTGGCATACTGTGGCTAGTTAACTGGTAGTAAAACAGAAATTCCACTATTCTAAAGTCAACGTGTGGCGGGGGGAGTGGGGGTAATTTTCAACTGCCTAAAAAATGGACGAACCTTGGTTGCTCTTTCAATGCCCATAGCTGCTCTGCCACCTTAAAGCCCATTTTAGACGAACGTTTAAAATCAGCCCTGTGATATATAATTAATCAAAATGTGAAATCATCTTTCTAGTGTTAAACTGCATTGTAAGCATGCATGTTGATTATGGAATGTGCAGTCCCGTGCCAGTTAGATATGTGAATCTGAGAGTTGGGTAATCAGGGTGCACCTTGGGAGCAGCTTCTCTGGGAAACCCCTCAGTTAGATTTGGTTTTATAGCATTTTTCACTTCTTGAGAAAGACGTGTTTTCATGCCATCTTTGAAGTAGATAAATAAACAGTTGGCAGCTGTGAGGCCAAAACCTATTTCTCTCCCATGTCACAGGCAGTAATGGCTTAGCAATTAATTGCAAGTGAAACCTTAGACCCGAATGCACAACACAAGTGCAATAAAGTTGGAGGTTAAATAGCCCCGGTGTGCTGTCTTGTCATTAAAAGTTGCCTAAGCCTCAACTCCCAGATCAGTGTGGTCCCCATCTCTGTCGGCTTATGAAAGTCACCTCTGTTGATTTTTTGAAACAAATATTGTGGTTATTTAAACAGCTTCATGGTGAGCTGTTGAAAGAAACCAAAATAATCACCACACAAACACTGGGTATGCCATTGAAGAGCTAATAATTTATGTGGCGCATTCTTTTTTCTTACTCTGAGCTCATTCTGTGTGAATGAATGCGTTGAAAAATGTTTGGTTCGCAAATTTTTATTCTTATCTTACCAAAAATCATTTTACTTAGGAAGATGGATATTCCTTAATGCAGTTTTTTTGGGAGTGGTACATAGACCCCCAACTTATTAAAAAAAAAACATTTTCCACTGGTGCAAGTTACATTATTTTGTACACATAAGGGATAATTTTTGTTGTGTGCGTAAGGATGATTTTCAATACTTTTATTGAGATTTGGGAACTTCGGAATCTTGCAATCATTCCAGCAGAATGAACGTGTAATAATGCATAAATCACAAGTATTTCATTGTGTGAAGCACATATGTTTTAATGTGATGGGTACCCTTTGTAAATGCAAGTGTTCATACAAGTAGGGACCATTAGCGTCAGTTGGAGTATCAGTTGAGAAAGATAGAGGTGATGGGTTTGATAACTGGTAAGAATAGCAATTGGAGATCACAAATGGAAGAAATTAATTTAAAGTGCTCACTTGGTACCACCCAGCAGGAAATTGCTAAGATGTTGACTTCAGCACAACCAGTTGCACTAGTTTCAGACTTTGCTCATGCCCAAGCATTGGACCTGCATGGTAGTCCTGCTTTGTTTGGAAAGAACATGTGCTCCTCCCTAACATTTTATCCTTAACTGTGGGGTCTGCTTAAAGACGGCCTTGAGTGGCTTCCTGTAGTTCAGCAGCTACAGTACATGCATGGTATTATTAAGACCACCCTTGGTGCAGCTGCGAGTGTCACAGGTGGTCCTTAAAATCAGACTAAGAAAAACAGAGTGGGGAACGGGTGGGGGGGGGGGGGTGTTGGTGGGGTTAGGAAGCAGTACAAAAGGTTGTGTGGTGGTGGTCTTAGCATTCAAGTGGTCTGACAGCAAGTTTCTCAGTGGCTTAGCACATCTGCATCAATGAAAATCTGCAATTAATTGAACATATCGTCAAGCAGTTGCTCACCTGCTGTAGTCTTTGAGTCTGATATTTTAGGCACTGCAACTACAGTAGTTTACCAATTTATGAATCACATAGAACAATAAAGCACATTGTACTGTACCAGTCTGACAATGTGGTATATTTTTATGTGGGAAGTCTATTTATAATCTACATATTATTGCAGATAACAGCAATTACTGGCCAAGCACAAATTCCTAGCTATTTACATAGGAAATCAGTTACATTTTTTCAATTGGGAAAATTCCCCAAACCCACAGGGTGCACTTAGAATGCCACTTTAGGTCTTCGATGGAATACTTGAGTTTTCAGCTGTCGGTGTTTTGGGATCTAGGTTGACCTAACAACCAACATTTTATGATCCAAAGTTAGACCCACTGAACTTTTAAATCGGCTTTATTTGGCAGACATTAAACAAAATCTCCGAGGACGTTTTGAGCTAGCTACCAGACTGAATTTATTAAGCAGACACCCATTCTGTTGACAGGGCCCTTCCAGTCTTTCCATTGTATTATACACCAGCTTAGTTTAGTTACTTTGTTGCACTTCTACTACACATTATTTCAAATGCCTGTCTGTAATCCAACACCATTATTTGCCAGAACCTTTAAAGAAATGTTAGTGAGAGATCCTGAACCCTCCAACGAGCTGAAATCTATATTTAGGTGTCAATAAAATACTGTCTGAATGACATTAACTAATTGAGGGCTGTGATAATTTGGCTGTAAAATGTAACCAGTTTTTGTTCACTTTATGCTATCATTCTGGCCTTTACATATATTAATAGCTATTGAATGTAATTTTTTACCCAAAACGGTCTTGTTTTACCCACATGAATTACAAATATAGAAAGCAGCAACATTGTCACCTTCAGGGTTTCTGACTGTGCTGCCACCAGGGGAACTTTGCTGTAATATACGTTAAAAATGCTACTATTGAGTTAAACTTAGCTGACGAGGTGTTAAATTTACAGAACTCCAGGACTATAAGATGTAGATTAAGATTAAGATGGAGTGTCTGAATCAGCATGTTTCAGACATAGTAAGTTAGTTGGATATTTCATTGATTGTTCTGGTTCAGAAACCTTGTTTAATTTGAGCTCAGCAGGGATAGTTGCTGGGGAAGTCTGTTGAGACTCTGTTTCCTGGAGTCAGAATGAACACAAATAAGAGAAAAACCCATGTTCAGGGTCGGTCAGATCTAACAACGGGTACGAGAAGACAAGTCTTGGGCTGAGCTGCGAATTAAGTCAGTTTTCCCAGCTAGAAGCTGACCTGAAAACAACTAAGATTAAAAAGTGGTGAATGGCCATATTTTGTTCCCTTGCCTCCATTTTTTTTATAACCCTCCCCATTCCCATTTTTATTATTTTTTTCTAATGTTTCCCATGACAGCTGGTAATTATTCTGCCATTCACATCCTATCTAGACTCATTTTTTGTTTCCTAACTTGTGCCATTACTATCTCAATTTGGCCCATCATCCCTTTTGTCTCTCAAATCTCTCCTGCCTTCCACCCTATCACAGACCTTACCTTTTGCTCTTTCCTCCCCTCCCCTTTCAATGCCCCTTGCACTTCCTTAACAATCTGTTACATTTCAAACTTTTGCTAGTTCTGACAAAGTGTCATCGACCTGAAACGTTAATTCTGTTTCTTTCCACAGATGCTGGCTGACCAGCTGAGATTTCCAGCATTTTCTGTTTTTATTTTAGATTCCAGCATCCGCATTATTTTGCTTTTGTAAGATTAAGAAGTGAATATTTTGTCCTCTATTCAAGATAGTGCAGATGTTATTGTTGTACTGTGTTGTAAGAGCAGTTTAAATAAAGCTGGATTTGCTACTAATAACGCACAGTATCCAGTTCATATTGCGAGGTCCCCTAGGTTGTGTGATTGTATAGGTGGATGTTAGGCAGGAAGAGTTAACTCAAGAATGCAAGAAGTATGAAGTTTGCTCACAGGAATATCCTGTGCCACAGAACCGATGAGAATATCTACAGCAGGCCCACATCTATAATGAGCACAATCCCACCAAAACAAAAGAGACTTTTACTAACTTCCCCACCATACTTTTGAATCAGCTTGATGCTAATGATCCTTTTCTAGAAAAATTCCACCTTTTCTTTTATAATATAATCTTTGTTTCTACGCAGTTCACTTTGCTGCCTATTAAAGCTTCTTCAGTCTTCCTCGAGCTCATTTTTTCTTTCCGTTCTCTTTAAAAACTAGAATAATTTTGTTTCTCTGTTCACAACTTCTTTGCTACCTGGGCAATAACAAAGCTTCCCTGCCCTTCCAAAGTGCCTGCTAGGATTCTCTTGGACATGCAACAAGTTCCAGGCCCATCCTTCTCCAGACCCCATCCTTTGGATGAGATGTTAAACTAAGGTTCTGCCTGCTTGTTCACATGGCTATTAAAAATCCCTATGGTCCTATTCATAGAAGAGCAGGAAGTTCCTCTGTTATCCTGGCCAAACATTCCTTCATCCACAAACACCCCCAATAACAGATTAACTGGTCATTCACCTCACTGATGTACATGGGAGATTGGTGGTGTAGAATGGTTGCCATGCTTGCTTACGTAAGTCACTGCATTCAAAGTAGAAAATACAATGGCTTCTTAAATAGGATGAGTCTATGAAATAGGACGATTGGACCTGACAGGGTTACCCTTGGCCACATAAATATCTCTGTCAAAAAATATCCTTTATTCATTCAGAGAAAACAAGCTTTTTAGTTCCATATTTTCCCATGATTGTAGTTTACAATGTTCAGTATTCAAAGTTGACCAAATGCCCATTTGACTATTGCTGGGAAAATCATGCATTCTGAAGGTTAACTTGCATCATCATCATCATCATCATAGGCAGTCCCTCGGAATCTAGGAAGACTTGCTTCCATTCTTAAAATGAGTCCTTAGATGGCTGAACAGTCCAATATGAGAACCACAGTCTCTGTCACAGGTGGGACAGATAGTCATTGAGGGTCAGGGAGGGCGGGACAGATTTGCCGCACGCTCTTTCCGCTGCCTGCGCTTGATTTCTGCATGCTCTCAGCGATGAGACTTGAGGTGCTCAGCGCCCTCCCGGATGCACTTCCTCTACTTCGGGCGGTCTTTGGCCAGGGACTCCCAGGTGTCATGGGGATGTTGCACCTTATCAGAGAGGCTTTGAGGGTGTCCTTGTAAAGTTTCCTCTGCCCACCTTTGGCTCGTTTGCCGTGAAGGAGTTTCGAGTAGAGCGCTTGCTTTGGGAGTCTTGTGCCTGGCATGCGGACAATGTGGCCTGCACAGCGGAGGTGATCAAGTGTGGTCAGTGCTTCAATGCTGGGGATGTTGGAATGGTCAAGGATACTAATGTTGGTGCGTCTGTCCTCCCAGGGGATTTGTAGGATCTTGCGGAGACATCGTTGGTGGTATTTCTCCAGTGACTTGAGGTGTCTACTGTACATGGTCCATGTCTCTGAGCTGTACAGGAAGGCGGGTATTACTACAGCCCTGTAGACCATGAGCTTGGTGGCAGATTTGAGGGCCTGATCTTCGAACACTCTTTTCCTCAGACGGCCGAAGGCTGCACTGGAGGCAGTGTTGAATCTCGTCGTCACTTAAGTGCTTCTCTCTTGTAATGTGTTCCAAGTGAAATTGATGCAACAGAACACAGTTTAATAAATTGATTTTAAAACAAGTCTACAAAAATAGGAAAATAAAGCAACCTGAAGCAAAGATCATCAAGCTGAAAATTGCCTTTGTTGGAAATGAAACCCATGGCTCTTTCCAGACTAATCTCATTACCCAATTGTGCCATGGAAAACGTGCCACTGTTTGAAATGTGCAACATTTCCAATTTTATTCAAAGTGCCTCCCTTAAAATGTGTATTGTCACAATGGTTTTGCCCATTGCATACAAAATATTACCTACTTCTCTATTGAATATTTCCCTTGGCAAATTGGACCGCACTCCTTTTCCAGGTGGCAGACATGTTATGGTGATAAACTGCATGCAAGGTAATAAACTATAATGGCAGCAGATAATCTCAGCTCGCGGAAGCAAGGAAAGCAAATACCTGTAAAGCACAAGCATGCCAAAAATCTGAAAGTCTTGAATTAAATTGAAAATAAACAAAATAGCATGAGAATTGAACAGAGAAATCACAAAACCAGATGTAAACCCTTATCATATGCTATTGAGCAAATTTCTCATCAAGGACCAATTGTAATTAATTATAATCAAATTATTTTTTTAATGGATTGAACATGCTTGAGTACTGCCCAGACATCAAATCCAGTCCTTTGGGTTCTATTCTGCAGAAGGCCGTTGATCTTGTGGTGAAATAAAATTAAAGCATATTGAATCTTTAGTTCCCTGGCAACGCAGTTGACTTATAAATGTGATGTGACTACATATAGGTTCCCTTCAGCAGGATTGTTTGAGACCTGAATGTATATTTAACTAGTTGTTAGGCATTTATGTTGAGCTCTTCTGAAATGTAACACCAAAAGATTAGCACGATTTCCATCTCTGGCTTCCACATTGCCATCCCATGCTTCCCGAAGCAGCTGAATTGAGACCTCCACAAAATCTCGATTTCTTGATAGTGGTTGCTTCCTGCAATGCACAGACACACGCACAAACATACCATTGTATTGCTGCATAATGCATTGTGCAACCTAAACTGAATGATTCAATTTTAAATCTGCACAAGGTATTTTCTGGCCACCATAGTGTTAATATCTTTTATTATTATTTTTTATTAAGAAAGCTTGGCCGCGATTTTACTTACCGAGGCGGGCTAAGTGCTGCCAAGGTAAATGACTGACTGCGACCCCGCTCCTGCTTCCATGGAGCTCTATTGATCTGATTTTATGGTGATGGGTCTTGTTAAGCCTGCCCTGCGAGGTTCCCGTCCAATTAACAGGAAGCGAGTCTGATTATGTCATCTTATGATGTCATCTTATGATGTGTCATCTGATGACGCGTCATCCGATGACGCGTCATCTGATGACGCGTCATCAGCTGGTTTCCTTAAAGGGACCATGGCCAACTTTTCTGTCAGTGTTCAACAATATTGAGGTGCTTCAAACATTGACAGGCACTGCAACAAGGTGCACAGTTGCACCCAGGCTCTCCCATGACTCCCTCCAAATGCTTACGGAGGGAGGCACAGCACGCAGGGTGATTCTCTACCCTTCCAGTGGGCGGAAGAGACCTCCATAGGACACCAACGCAACCTGGTTGCATATTGCATAGGAGGGCACAAGCAGGGATGTCGTCAGGATGACCTATCTGCAGTGGCGCAAACCTTTCAATGATCTCAGTACGTCACAAAACATTACTGCAAAGCGACACTTGCCCTCATCCTGCTGTGCCATTCATCACATCCCCATCACTCTGCCTTCCCTACCCTACTCCTGTATATCCTTGCACCTCCACCCATCCCTCTCTCTAACTATACTGTAACTTCTCCATCTCACTAACTACTCCTTGCACTCCCCTTCATCCTTGTGCAATCATACCAACTAACAACACAAAAGCAGGCACTTGGGTCTTTTAGTTTTTGCTAATATGTTGTCAACATTGAAATTTTTATTTTGAACACTGTGTCTTGGACAGATGTGTGTACCTTTGGAAGTGGCTTGCTTAGTGAGTTGTAGTGAATGGTCAGACATAATGGTACCCCGCACAATGTGATGAGTGTGAAAGGAATGGCTAGGGCATTGCAGGGATGCTTTATGTAGCTGGTGTGGGGTGGTGCCAACCTGGCGCATCATGTGGCAGCTACGGTGTACAGCATCAAATGAAGTAAATATGGTCGTGGTGAGGCCATCCCTGGCCTCCCGAGCAGTAATGTGGTCAGGTGCCGATGCCGTGTGTCCTGTGTAGCATCAGGTGATTGCGGAAAAGGTCGGTGTTGTTGTCGGTGATGCTGGTGTGTTTAGTGATGTTGGTGTTGGGGCTCATCGTGGTTGGATTCTGAGGGGCAAGGTGAGATTATTTTTAAGGGCACCGATGTTGATCGAATAGATGGCCAGTGATGTTGAGATGACAGAAGAGATCTGTCACTGGTGAGAGAGGTTGCTCCAAGGAGGTGACAGTGAATTGAGAGTTCACTGCAAACACTTCCAAACTGAATACAGCTCAAAAGTTTCTTCCAAATCCTGAAGGCTTCAATTTCAGATATTGGAAAGTGAACAGCTGTGAAATTGTAGCTTTTGTACCACTTCTGCAGCTGTCAACTAGCCAACGCAATGGAGAATCATTGAGAACCCGACACACTTTCCTGGTGTGAACCCGAGCGATGGCAAACGCATTGAAAGCTTGGTAAAAACGTAATTGCTTACGTAAAATTCTTTTAAGTACCTTTAAATTGCATCTTGAGCCTCTTAATTGGCTGACCCGCTGCTTGGTGTCGGGTCTGTGATCCGCAGGCAGACCTGACAGTTGAGAAACTGACACGGGGACCCCCTCCAAACAAGCACTCGCTGGGCTAGGAATATACTGGCCCTTGCATGTTTTGGAAGGTGCACAGATGTTAATATCAGCATGACTGATCTGTTTGAAAACTACAGCTTATGTTGTAGCTTGCTCACTATAAGGTGATGTCAGTAAAATGAGATAAATATTCAACATCTTGTATTCATGAGTGTGCAATCATGTGGATGCACAAACACAGTGCTTCAATAAAATATGACTTATTGAATGAGGTAAGGAGAGATCAAGCATGTTTCTCAAAGAACAGAAAATTGGATAGTGAGTCAAACATGTTAGTCTTGTTATGCCACTTAGCCATCACTGTAACAGCAGGATTGACAGTGTGACAATAAGGTTATTTGTTTGCCTGTCCCTCCCGCTTCCCAATCAGGGAAAAGATGAGAGATAAAGATCAGAATTTTTTGTACCTGGGCGGGTCGAGTGTGGGCAGTCACCGTGGCGGGTCATAACCCCGTTCCTGATTCCATCCCGCTCCTGTGATCGACTTTCCGATAATGGCATCTATTAAGGCAGCCCTGCATGTTACCCAGCCCTGTTACATGGTGCGTTTCTGATGATGTCACCAATGACATGTTTTCAGCCGGGATATTTAAAGGAGCCATGGCCACATTGCATTTGAAGGTTTATCTATAATAATGCAGGCACTGCAGTGCACCATTTGAGTGTTACAAAGAGTTTTAAACATGTCTGCACAAAGTCAGAGGGCTGCACCCAGGTTCTCAGGTGACACCCTCCATATGCTTGTGGAGGGAGTGTGAGCACGCAGGGAGATCCTCTTTCCTTCCGATGGACCAAAGAGGCCTGGCTCCAAATAACAGAGGAGGTCAACAGCAGGGCTATTGTCAGGCAGATCTGGGTGCAGTGCTGTAAATGTTTCAATGTTTCAATGATCTCATTAGATCAGGAAAGGTGAGGGCCTGATGGCCTGCATCCTAGAGTACTTAAGGAGGTGGCCTTGGAAATAGCGGATGCATTGACAGTCATTTTCCAACATTCCATTGACTCTGGATCAGTTCCTATGGAGTGGAGGGTAGCCAATGTAACCCCACTTTTTAAAAAAGGAGGGAGAGAGAAAACAGGGAATTATAGACCGGTCAGCCTGACCTCAGTAGTGGGTAAAATGATGGAATCAATTATTAAGGATGTCATAGCAGTGCATCTGGAAAATGGTGACATGATAGGTCGAAGTCAGCATGGATTTGTGAAAGGGAAATCATGCTTGACAAATCTTCTGGAATTTTTTGAGGATGTTTCCAGTAAAGTGGACAAAGGAGAACCAGTTGATGTGGTATATTTGGACTTTCAGAAGGCTTTCGACAAGGTCCCACACAAGAGATTAATGTGCAAAGTTAAAGCACATGGGATTGGGGGTAGTGTGCTGACGTGGATTGAGAACTGGTTGTCAGACAGGAAGCAAAGAGTAGGAGTAAACGGGTACTTTTCAGAATGGCAGGCAGTGACTAGTGGAGTGCCGCAAGGTTCTGTGCTGGGGCCCCAGCTGTTTACATTGTACATTAATGATTTAGACGAGGGGATTAAATGCAGTATCTCCAAATTTGCGGATGATACTAAGTTGGGTGGCAGTGTGAGCTGCGAGGAGGATGCTATTAGGCTGCAGAGTGACTTGGATAGGTTAGGTGAGTGGGCAAATGCATGGCAGATGAAGTATAATGTGGATAAATGTGAGGTTATCCACTTTGGTGGTAAAAACAGAGAGACAGACTATTATCTGAATGGTGACAGATTAGGAAAAGGGAAGGTGCAACGAGACCTGGGTGTCATGGTACATCAGTCATTGAAGGTTGGCATGCAGGTACAGCAGGCGGTTAAGAAAGCAAATGGCATGTTGGCCTTCATAGCGAGGGGATTTGAATACAGGGGCAGGGAGGTGTTGCTACAGTTGTACAGGGCCTTGGTGAGGCCACACCTGGAGTATTGTGTACAGTTTTGGTCTCCTAACTTGAGGAAGGACATTCTTGCTATTGAGGGAGTGCAGCGAAGGTTCACCAGACTGATTCCCGGGATGGCGGGACTGACCTATCAAGAAAGATTGGATCAATTGGGCTTGTATTCACTGGAGTTCAGAAGAATGAGAGGGGACCTCATAGAAACGTTTAAAATTCTGACGGGTTTAGACAGGTTAGATGCAGAAAGAATGTTCCCAATGTTGGGGAGGTCCAGAACCAGGGGTCACAGTCTGAGGATAAGGGGTAAGCCATTTAGGACCGAGATGAGGAGAAACTTCTTCACCCAGAGAGTGGTGAACCTGTGGAATTCTCTACCACAGAAAGTAGTTGAGGCCAATTCACTAAATATATTCAAAAGGGAGTTAGATGAAGTCCTTACTACTCGGGGGATCAAGGGTTATGGCGAGAAAGCAGGAAGGGGGTACTGAAGTTTCATGTTCAGCCATGAACTCATTGAATGGCGGTGCAGGCTAGAAGGGCTGAATGGCCTGCTCCTGCACCTATTTTCTATGTTTCTATGTTTCTAAAGCCATACTCAACTTTATCCTGTTGTGCCTCTCATCACATCCTTATCACTCTGCCTTCCCAGCCCTACTCCTGCACATCCTTACTCACACCAACAAACCTTGCACCTCCACCCATCCTTCTCTCTCTATCTACATTATCACATCCCCAATCCCCATCTTACTAGCCACCCCTCACACTCGCCCTCACCCTAATGCAGTCACACCAACTAACAACACACAAGGAGGCCACTTGGCATTGACACCCCACTCCATCTTAGACTCCCTCTAAAGATGTAACCAATCCATTCCTTACATTCATTCCATCACTTTCTCTCCTTGCAGGAAAAGAGAGTCCACTAAAAAAGGAAGAGGGAGAGAATGGAGGTGGTCTTTCATCATTGACCACCTTAGCAACAACAGAGGAGATTGCCTTGGCTATGTCTGGAGTTGCAGATCAACTGGAGAGAGCGGGACACCTCAGCAATCTGGTGACAGAATTACATCACATATATCCGCATGGCATACAGCAGTCACTCATGTGGGGTCCCATACCTCGGGAGCCTCTGATCAACAAGAGCAGACATTGACGACAAGATTCAACACCGCCTCCAGTGCAGCATGCGGCTGCCTGAGGAAAAGAGTGTTTGAAGACCAGGCCCTCAAATCTGCTACCAAGCTCATGGTCTACAAGGCTGTAACAATACCCACCCTCCTGTATGGCTCAGAGACATGGACCATGTACAGTAGACACTTCAAGTTGCTGGAGAAATACCACCAACGATGTCTCCGCAAGATCCTGCAAATCCCCTGGGAGGACAGACGCACCAACGTTAGCTTCCTCAACCAGCCAACATCCCCAGCATTGAAGCACTGACCACACTTGATCATCTCCGCTGGGCAGGCCACATTGTTCGCATGCCAGACACGAGACTCCCAAAGCAAGCATCTATTCTGAACTCCTTCACGGCAAACGAGCCAAAAGTGGGCAGAGGAAGCATTGTAAGGACACCCTCAAAGCCTCCCTGATAAAGTGCAATATCCCCACTGACACCTGGGAGATCCTGGTCAAAGACCACCCTAAGTGGAGGAAGTGCATCCGGGAGGGTACTGAGCACCTCGAGTCTCATCAGCGAAAGCATGCAGAAATCAAGCGCAGACAGCGGAAAGAGCGTGCGGCAAACCAGTCCCACCTACCCCATCCCTGAACGATTATCTGTCCCATCTGTGACAGGACTGTGGTTCTCACATTGGTCTGTTCAGCCACCTAAAGACTCATTTTTAGAGTGGAAGCAAGTCTTCCTCGATTCCGAGGGATTGCCTTTGATGATGATGTGGGGTCTGATGTCAGCAGCCACTGAATGATCATCATGTGCATAATGGTATCTGTAGCCATTTTCTTGTCAACCTATCTAACTCATCTCTTTACTCTCCCACAGATCCATTAAGAGCACCCCTGCAACCACCCACCCCCCCACCCCCCCACCCCCACCGTCCAGGAGGAAGAGCAAGGCGACTCCTCAGAGGAGCCTCCAGCCTCTCAGAGTGCACCATCACCAGACATAAGTGCACCAGCACCAGCACAGATACGCACACTTCAGTTGGTGCAACGCAAGATAGAGCAGTGTTGTCATCTGGTGTCCCACAACTCACAAGTGAGCAAGAGCAGACGGTGGAGACAGGGACAGCAGTGGAAACTCCCTGATGGTGCAGGATGCTCTGACGGGTTTTGCGACCGCGATATGTGTAAATATGCAGAGAATGGAGGAGTCCATCTCCAACATGAGCACCATTGTGTCACGTGATGGCGACTGTAACCTCTTCCATGGAAACAATGACCACCTGCATGGACTAGCTAATTCACCAGTTACAGGAGCACATGATTTCCATGGAAAATAGATGGCAGATGCTCTTAGACCTCCTGTCTCGGAGGGATGTCAACGTAGACATGGGTCTTCATGGCCCCACTGCTGTGCAGCTTGGTGCTCTCCAGCTCCTTGCTAGCAGGGAAGTGCGGGTGGCCCGTGAGAGGGGATATGGAAGTGGGGGCTCCTCTCAAAGCACTCACACTTCTCCCCCATTGCCTCCCCCCCCCGCTCCCCAGGTCAGAGTCCCAGATGGCTCCTCAGATCGTAGGCTGCCTCTACCTCTGCTGAAGCCACAAGGGTCGCACCTTGTAGAAGCACACGTAAGAGAAAGATGAAACACAAGTAGATGCACAAGGGTAGCCACTTGGGTGTTTCAATAAATGTTTCTGTAAAGTTTCTGCTACTGTGATGTCACGCATAAAACTCTTTCTTTGCACCACTTTCCGGTCATGGACAAATTTGTGTGCAACTTTGGAAGTGGCTTAGTGAGTTGAATGGTGGGTTATAACATTACCTCCAGCAATGGTGGTCAGTGTGAAAGGAATGGCTTGGTCATAGTAGGGATGCTTTATGGTGTTGCTGTGGTGTGATGGGAACCTGGTACAGCATGTGGCAGCCATATGGGTGTAATGGATGGAGTTAAGTAAATCTGGCCATGATGAGGCCATCCCTGGCATCCCGGGCAGCAATGTGCTCGGGTGCTGGTGGGATCTGGACTACAGGTTCTGCCTGCGCCTTCTCCTCTGAAGAGGCTGGCTTCTCATGCAGCGTTAATCCTCGCTGCTGCACTGTGCTGTGCAGGGCGCAACAGACCACGGCGATTTTGGAGACCCTTGCTGATGTGTACTGAAAGGCTCCTCCTGATCTGTCAAGGCATCTGAAGCACATTTTCTGCATACCTATTGTCTACTCTCTGTCATACCTGGTGGAAATGTGGTTTTCATTATATCTCTCCTCGGCCTCAGTACTTAGTCTCCTCAAGCACGTCATGAGCCACGTCTTCAGTGGATAGCCCTTGTCTCCAAACAGCCAGCTGGTAAGTCTGTTTGGAGGAACAAAGAGCTGAGGGAGGGTGGACTGTCATGGCAGCTGCAAGGGAATTTGGCGCACGCATAGAATCATAAAAATTTACAGCACGGAAGGAGGCCATTTCGACCCATTGTGTCCATGCTAGCCGACCAAGAGCTATTCAGCCTAATCCCACTTTCCAGTTCTTGATCCGTAGCCCTGTAGGTTATGGCACTTTTAGTGCACATCCAAGTATTTTTTTAAATGTGGTGCCTCTACCACCCTTTCGGGCAGTGAGTTCCAGACCCCCACCATCCTCTGGGTGAAGAAATTTCCCCTTGTATCTCCTCTGAACCTTCCCCCCCAATTACTTTAAATCTATGCCCCCTGGTTGTTGACCCCCTCTGCCAAGGGGAACAGGTCCTTCCTATCCACTCTATCCAGACCCCTCATAATTTTATACACCTCAATCAGGTCCCCCCTCAGCCTTCTCTGTTTCAAAGAAAACAGACCCAGCATCTCCAATCTTTCCTCATAGCCAAAATTCTCCAGTACAGGCAACATTCTTATAAATCTCCTCTACACCCTTTCCAATCACATCTTTCCTGTCATGTGGTGACCAGAACTACACACGATACTCCAGTGTTTTACACAGTTCAAGCATAACCTCCTTGCTCTTGTATTCCATGTCTCGACTAATAAAGACAAGGATTCCATATGCCTTAACCACCTTATCTACCTGGCCTGCTACCTTCAGGAATCTGTGGACCGCACTTCAAGATCTCTTTGCTCCTCTACACTTTTCAGTGTCGTACCATTTAATGTGTATTCCCTTGCCTTGTTAGACCTCCCCAAATGCATGACCTCGCACTTATCCGGATTGAATTCCATTTGCCACTGTTCTGTCCACCTGACCAGTACATTGATATCTTCCTGCAATCTGCAGCTTTCTTCTTCATTATCAACCACACAGCCTATTTTAGTGTCATCTGCAAACTTCTTAATCATACCCTCAACATTCAAGTCCAAGTCATTGATATATACCACAAAAAGCAAGGGACCCAGCACTGAGCCCTGTGGAACCCCACTGGGTACAGCTTTCCACTCACAAAAATAAACATCAACCATTACCCTTTGCTTCCTGCCTCTGAGCCAATTTTGGATTCAACTTGCCACTTTGCCCTGGATTCCGCAGGCTTTTACTTTTGTGACCAGTCTGCCATGTGGGACTTTATGAAAAGCTTTGCTAAAATCCATATACACTACATCATACTGTCCTCATTGACCCTCCTGGTTACCTCCTCGAAAAATTCAATCAAGTTAATCAGACACGACCTTTTCTTGACAAATCTATGCTGACTGTCCTTGATTAATCTATGTCTTTCCAAATGTAGCCGCAGAGGACTGGAAAATGATGGTCAGAGCCTCTACTATTTCCACTTTTGCTTCTCTTAACAGCCTGGGATACATTTCAACCGGGTCTGGGGATTTATTGCTAAGCCTCTTAATACTTCCTCTCTCTATTTTTATCTCGTCTAATATTTCACACTCCTCCTCCCTCATTGAAAAGTCTGCATTGCCCCTCTCTTTTGTGAAAACAGATGCAAAGTATTCATTAGGAATCATACCCTCTTCACCACACATGCATGATGATCTTCCTATGGTTGCAGACAAGTTCCACATTGATGGAGTGGAAGCCCTTGCAGTTGACAAAGACTCCTGGGTGATCATGGGGTGTCCTGATGGCCACATGTGTGCAGTCGATGAGCCCCTGCACCTGTGGGAAGGCAGCCAGAGAGGCAAAGGTCAGCGCCCACTCAGTAACACTGGCTTCATCAGTGACAAAGTTGGGTTAATTGGCTGACTTGTCAAAGAGGGCATCGGTGACCTGTGTAATGCATCTGTGGGCGGCCGACTGCGGTCTGCTGCAGATCCCCGGAAGGAGCCTGAAGCGAAGAAGTTGAAGGTGCTGGTGACTTTGACAGCCACTGGTAAGGCGTGTCCACCTCCTCCTTTAGGTTGCAGGTCTTGCTCCAGCAATCTACAAATGTCTGCAATGACCTGGCGCAATAGCCTCAGCCTCCTTTGGCATTGCTGCTCTGTCATGTTGAGAAAGCTCATCATCTGCCTGTATACCCTGTGTTGGGGTTATTGCCATCGACTTGGTGCAGCCATGCGTTGATGTCCTCTGTCGTGTGCAGCATCAGGTGGTTGAGGAGAAGGTTGGTGGTAATGTTGTTGGTGCTGCTGGTGTTGGGGCTCATAGTGGTCTGAATCTGAAGGCCAAGGTGAGACAGTATAAATGGCACCCATTCTGACGCAATAGTTGGCAGGTCAAGTAGAGGTGACAGAAGCAATCTGTCATTGGTTTGATTGGTCGAACCAATGAGGTGACAGTGGATCCCGACTTTAGTTGAAACACTAGCAACCTCTGGAAAGCTTAATCTGTGCTGACATTGCACTCAGCAACAGCATCCGCTTTAGGAAAGTGACCAGCTGTCAGGTGGGAGTATTTATTGTACTTTTCACGCTGTGCACTAATGAGCTGGATCAATGGCCACTGAACTTCCGCCTCAGGTTTACAGACGTGGTTCCCGAGCTGCGTGATTCCCGTACTCAACCAGGGAAATTTGAAAGATAGGATTAAAAATATGCTTATGGGTCTGATAAGTATATCATAATGTTCTTAATTACCACAGTTGCCTCTGCCGTTCGGGTCGCTGATGCGCTGGCAAACACGCCCGAGGGAAAGGCGATTGGGGGCGGGCTGACAGCGGGTTCCCGACCGCTCCAAGGTTTTTTCACATTTCCCTCCCGACCCACCTCCAGTCGCACCCGCACAGAAAATTCCGGCCAATATCTTACAAAGAGGAGTGTAAGAAATTAGAGTTTGTTATATTGCCGTTATTCACAATAATCATATTTTCACAAGTTCTTCAGAAATTGAAACCGATTGCCAAGTTTGTGCCAATTATGTGATATCCAAAGATTATGACCTACATTTGACTGTTTGAATAGTTGAATGGTTGATTAAGCAATGTGTTGATATATAACTTGCCCAGTTGATGGGTGATGGGTTCCTCGGTGGGTCCAACGGACTTGAGTGATTCATCGTGACAGTTTTCTTATCGTTGTGGTCTAAAGTTAGAGTACAGCAGCAGAATGGTGAGCATTTCAGACTGACATGATTAATGAGATTTTTAATTGAGAGATATCACGCTAAAATTAAATGCGTATTTAAAGGAGCTGTATCATCTTGCAAGACAGAAACTGTGAGGCCGAATTAAAGGGTATTCATTGTGACAGTGTTCATGGAACTTAGCATAATTTTGCTAATCTTTTGGAAAGTAAATTGCAATCTGCATGCTTTTGCAAGATGATGTACTCCTGGTAAACCTTTTTTAATATGATAAACTACCACAGAAGAATTTATATGTAAGTGCATGATAGAATTATTAATAATAAAGTCCTCTGAATTGGTACACAGGCTTTGAGATAATGTTGAGGAAGACCTGCTTAGTCTGTGCAGAAGTCTAGCTTCCTCAGCCCCAGACAGTGTCTTGTGTGCTTGTGAAGGTCAGTGAATTTCTTGCAGCTTTTATCTGAAGGAGGCTGATAAGCATTCTCTCTCTCTCTCTCTCTCTCTGATTCTGTCTGCTTAATGTCAGGTCTGGCTTTTACAAACTTTCTGATAGCTGTTGTGAAAATCGTTACCTCTCTGACTGTAAAGTGTGTTTAGATTTACTCTGGATTTATGAATCTGTTGATCTGACATTTAAAGTCCAGCGCAGTGTGTTCTGGGCATTCTAAAGTGGTTAAGTGTTTAAACTTTTCTGAGCTAATAATTGCTTTATTATGTTGCTTGAAATCCATATCAGTATCAGATCAGCTAGAGTGCACGGGCAGTGTCTTGTCCTCTTGGACAATATCAGTCATTTATCATGTGCTTTGATTTATGTGACATAATGATGTATTCTGCATACCCTGGTACAGCTTGATAACAATCAAAACCCAGTATACACCTTAGGCTATGGTAGCAATGCAGTTACTTTGCATAGCCTCCTTAGATCGTGGTTCCTGTATGTTATTGCTAAGAATATGTAGTGTGTTTTGCCACATACTCAAGAGCCATGTTGTGGTTTCTCAGTGTTCCTACAGTTTGCAGAACTGTGTAAAGAATTAGCTTTACATATAGTAAAATGGACAGCATCGGCAAGTATTCCCATGTGTCTTTTTATATAATGTATCTTTTTCAGTGGGCTTGTTGTATCTCTCAAGTTAATCACTCGGACGCTTGGCGCGGTTGAAGAGCAAAGGTCTATTAGTGGTGATCCACCCTTGATGGAATGGCAGATAATGAGGAACATCCTTTTCAAATGCAGTGGTTTAGCAGAAAAACTCAATCTGGCTTTCCTGTGGCTAACGTAGTGCAGATGAGTGTCATGATTAGTCCTAATGAGTGACCAGGGATTTATTGTTTTGCAGGAGATAAGCCATGATGAGCTTCCTTGAATGACATATAGGGCTAAAATCTCAAATCTTTTAAAACCATTCCGTGTAACTTCCACTATTTGTCCCATTTCCATGCCTTCAGACCTTAGGCCTGAAAACCTGTTTAAAACTCGTTATCTGGACTGTTTATTATTTGGTCATTCGTTTGAGCAGTGGAATTTGGAGGTGCTTCCTATGCTGACATCCACTGCATCCTATGGTGCCTTTCTGTTTACTGCTAAACCTCCCTCCCCAAAGCTGAAATAAATCAAAGTTAGTTGAAACTCAGCCGCAATAAATCAAGACCTGTCCGAAATTGGAGCCTACCCAGTCAAACTGTCACAGCTTGGCTTTCACTGAGGATTAATTAAAGGACTGATATAAAGCCCAGATGTGCTTAGGCAGAATAGCAAACTGCCTGGTAGTGGCTGGACTAGAAACTAGTCTCCCTGCTAATCTGCCCACCCAAGGAGGAGGATAAGAGCACCGAGTCAAACATGTTCTTATGATTTTATGGAATTTGACTTCAAATGGGAAAAAAAAAAGCAACCCGGTAATAATTTTACAATAACAATAAATCCAATAACCTGCTCCTAGAAAATTATCCGATTCCTCATAAATCGCTCCACTAGATAGAACAATCTATCTCTGAACCAGAAAAAACTGGTCCCTCAGTTGGGTCTCAACTTAATAAATGGAAGATTTCGAAGCATCACCACAGTTATATGCAGAAGCTTATGCATAGAATCCATTCTGCTGGTGACAGATATGCCATAGCACCTATTGTGGGGGAAAAAGTAGAAAGAAGAAACTAAATAAATAAAACCAAAAATGTTGATCAAGCCAGTTAGTAAAATTGATGGTATTTCTATTCTACTCTGGAACACAACCAACTAGCACTGGCATTTCTGGCGAAGGCTACAATCGCTCAAGCCATGAGATTTATTTTCTAGGCAGTTTTTGTGGCATGCTCTCTCCCTCCTTCTCCTCCTCCAACTCTTCTTCACTAACCCCCATCCAAAAAAATATAATGTGTGGCACCTTATTTAGCGCTTTTCCGGTATTGTTGAGGGCAAGGCATTTTCTCCCCAGCCATTTTGCTGCCTTCCAACACAACAGCAGCTACTACTGTTACTTTCACGTGAACTATTTACTTCACCTGTTTATTTTAATTTTGCGGAGTATGTGTTTTGTTCTTTTTACTTTTTACTCTAGGACAACTACCATTTTGTTTTTTTACATGATAAACAATGACAGTCTGTATGTTATTAAGTTGTGTGATAATATTACTTATATCAACGCCTCGATTTCAAATCCCTCCATGGCCTCGCCCCTCCCTATCTCTGAAGGGAGTGCAGCAAAGGTTCACCAGACTGATTCCAGGGATGGCAGGACTGACATACGAGGAGAGACTGGATCGACTGGGCATGTATTCACTGGAGTTTAGAAGAATGAGAGGGGATCTCATAGAAACATATAAAATACTAATGGGACTAGACAGGTTAGATGCTGGGAGAATGTTCCCGATGTTGGGGAAATCCAGAACCAGGAGACACAGTCTAAGGATAAGGGGTAAGCCATTTAGGACTGAGGTGAGGAGAAACCTCTTCACTCAGAGTTGTTAACCTGTAGAATTCTCTTCCACAGAGAGTTGTTGATGCCAGTTTGTTGGATATATTCAAGAGGGAGTTGGATATGGCCCTTATGGCTAAAGGGGTATGGAGAGAAAGCAGGGAAGTGGTACTGAAGTGATGATCAGCCATGATCTTATTGAATGTTGGTGCAGGCTCGCAGGGCCAAATGGCCTACTCCTGCACCTATTTTCTATGTTTCTATGTTTACTCTCCTTCAGTATCACAACCTCTCGAGATGTCTACATCCTCAAATTCTGCCCTCTTGAGCATCCCTGATTATAATCGCTCAACCATCGGTGGCTGTGCCTTCAGCTACCTGGACCCTAAGCTCTGGAACTTCCTCCCTAAACTTCTCCGCCTCTCTACCTCTCTTTCCTCCTTTAAGACGCTCCTTTAAAAACCTACCTCTTTAGCCAAGCTTTTGGTCACATGCCGTAATTTCTTATGTGGCTTGGTGTCAAATGTTTGTCTTATAACACTCCTGTGAAGCACCTTGGGACATTTTACTACATTAAAGGCACTATATAATTATACATTGTTGTTGTTTAATGAGCATGCTGGCTCATTTACTTGTGCTTTGGGTCCTAGTCCTTGCTTATTGATTAATTGCCCTACTACTATATGTGTTTGTGGGCGAATGAATAATGCTGGTGGATAGCACCTTAGCCCATTGTAGATACTTCACCATATAATGTTACAGCATAGAAGGAGGGTATTTGGCCCATCATGTGCCTGTTGGCTCTTTTCTGGTGCAATTGAAAACCATTCCCAGTGGCTTTACTCTCTCTCCATACCCTGTAGCTTCCTCTGCTTCAAATATTTGCCCACTCTTCCCTTAAAAGATATAATGGTCTCTGCTTCAACAACTCCCTGTGTAAAAGCATCACATGTTCTCAGAACCCTCTGTGTAAAGAAATTTCTCCTAACCCCTCTCTTCACTCTCAACGACAACTTTAAAATTTGTACTCTCCTCACTGACCCCCATACCCCCTTACCTGAGGAAATAGTTGTTCCCTATTCATGCCATAAAAATCTATTAAATCTCTCTTTATCTTCTTTATTTCAGTGGAAATAGTTTCAGTACCTCCAATCTTTCCTCATTGCTGTAGTTTATCATCCTTGGTGAACCCACACTGTCTATGGGTTTAATGTCCTTTCTGTAAATGGGTGCCTACAACTCCACATAGTTCTCTAACTGTGGCCTCACAATTATCTTGTACAAATTAATCATAATCTCTTTGCTCTTGTACTCTTTGTCCCCATTTATTAAACTTCAAAAGCCACTGGCTTTTTTTACAGCTTTAACTACATGCATTTGCGCTTTAAAGGAATTATGTTTTTGCACCTCCAGGTCCAGTTCCTTAGGGGCCGAAATCGGTGAAACCCAAGGCCCGCCCAAAGGGCCGCCGAGAGACCGGACGGTACTTTGCCAGGAAGATTCCTCTAAAAGAGGTGGCAGTACCGCCCGGCAACCAAACAACGGCTTACGCCCTCAATCTGGGCGGCAACGGGCGGGAGCTCTCAATCTCGGCGGCAAATGCGCTTGCCGCCCAAGTGCCGCTGAGGATGGAGTCGGGCCCAGGGAGGGTGGAAGAGCTGCAAATAAAAATGATAGGAAACAAAAAAAAAAACACTGGAACACCTTCAGGGGACCCCATCCAGGTAAGTCGCTGTAAAAAAAAAAACATTTTAAATATTTTCCCTTCTTCATACCAACCATCGGTGTTAGAACAGCCTCCACGCAGCGGCTCTTCACCCTGCTAGCGCCGAATCACGCCCGCACCAATCCGACATCTCGGAGGGCGGGAGGTCACTTGCGCTATTTGGCCACCAGAGGACGTCAGCGGGGGGTTCCCAGCGGTACTCCCCTCCCGCCCGCTTCAGCCCAAGTGGAAATTGGGAGAGAGAGGAAACTGGAGGCAAAAGTCAGTGGCGGCAGTGGGCGGTAAAGCCACCAATATTGGGGCCCTTAGTCTTTTAGCAGTTGTCCATTGAGTGTATACTCCCATTCCTTGGTGTAACTCCCAAAATATATTAAGTGCCAGCTGCTACTTGTCTGCCCATTCAGCTAACTTCAAGGGCTGGATTTTCGGCTTTGCTCATTTCAGGACGGTAATGACGGCGGGGTGATAAAGTTTGCGCCTCAGTCAGCAAAATTGGGCAGCTGGGCCCCGAGTGTGGGGTGGAGCACTAAGGGAGGCGTTGCACACCTCTCTTGGGGCACTACGCCAGCTGAGCATGCGAAAATCCCGAGCTAAACAGCTGGCCTCGGAGCGCTCCAAGAGAGGCCTGGGGAGGAAAAAAAAAACACCAAATACATTCCCAATACATAGCCCACACCACCACAATATAAATCGCAAAAAAATAAAAGAAGAAACAATCACACTTCCCTAAGGTGGACATTACTTGCCTCACTGCAGCCGGTATAGGTCGGACCGCCCGTTTTCACAGGCGGTCACAGCAGGGCACTCTACGCGGCGCTCCGGGGTGAAAAAAGAGATGGATAGGACTGGAAACCCCAGCCCTTTACAACTGCTCACTATTTGCCAAACCCCTCCTTTCATCAGCAGATTTTGATACTGTGCTCCCTATGCTCATCCAAATCATCTGTGTATATCCAGAACAAAAGTGGATTCAGCACTGATGCTGGAAGTACACCACTTCCAACAGTTCTTCAATCAGAGCATCGCTCATTCACCCTAACATTTTGTTTCCTGTCTATCAACCAAGCTTCCATCCATGATGCTACGTTTTCTCTTATACCATTACCTGATGTATCGGCATGAATGCCAGGATCTCCTTGAGTGGACTCAGTAAGCTTCTTATTTTTAGAGATCGCACTTACTGTCGCAGAACTGCTGCTGATATGGAGTAGCACAGCAGCAGTTTGAACTGCTTACAATTCTGTTGGGTGTTTCCTCACCTTCCCCACTGATATGACTGAGCAGAGAACAGTGGGCAAATGAGATCTTGAAATCCCTCTCTAATGGTTGCCTGCAATTCTTCTCAAAATAATTTCCAGCCTGTCGCAATGGCTTCCTGGAGATTCCAGCCTGGAAGTTCATATAGCAGCATTCATGAGAGATGCTCCTACTGTACTTATTGCTTCCGTAACTGCTGTCTCCACTGCATGTGTTACTGCTGTCACCCTGTGCATAGTGGCAGAATGCAATGCACACAATTGTATTTTATCACATCAATATTGGATAATAGCAATGTACATCCAGGTGCAGGACATCGCCACACCACCCAGACCACCTGCCATTTATGTGAAAAGAGACAAGTGACTGCTTCCATTTCAAAGAAGGGCCACTATTGTCTGCATCCCTTCGCAATTCAGGATCTGTGCCCTGTACCATCTGGTCCCTCATCAAACACAGTCACTAATACCCTTTCAGTTGCAGGATGAAAGTGTGACTTGCAGAAAGAGTGATCGAGAAGGATTGAGAAATAGTCAGCTGCAAGTAAAGAATCAGATACCACAATGAGTAAAATGTATGAGAGACATGCAGAGAGTCAGAAAATGGTGTGAACAGAATCCGAAAGACACATCACAAATAATTGGCGAGTGGGAAAGAAACAGAAGCTGTTGAGGCAAAGAAAGAAAGAGGCAAATTTTTGACCATGAGCAATGCCACAAGAGATAATGGGGCCGAAATTCAGGGTCCAAATAAGGCCCGTTACCACGGTTTTGCAGCGGCCATGCGGCGGAATCGAGTGGTCACCGCATTGCAGTCGATGGGCCGCCCTGACCCAAATTCAGTTCGGGATTTTTCGGTCTGTCCCCACTTCCGCCCCACTGCTGCCATCCGCCACAAGCACGTCATCAAAGCACGCACCGCTGATCTCCTGCACCTCCAGAACACGCCGATACAAATTCACCTTGAGAAATCGCCAATCCGCCACATGGTGCCCCCGACAGCTTTTTCTGTCGGTGTACCTTCTGTGTGTGTGCAGCCCGGCAATGCAGCGGCCCTTCAAGGGGAGGGCACACTGCCCTCTTGGGCCAAGTGACTGGCCCGGCCGAAACCCTCCCCAGTGGCCCGGTGGTCGAAGCTAAAAAAAAAAGTCCCCGATTCTTTCCTCTTTAACGGAGGGGGGAGAGCTGAGTGACGGTGGCGGAGATTCGATCCCAACTTCCGCCCCTCAGCAGGACTTACCGCTGCACTTCCGCCCCCATTATGACCGGTTTCCGGTCCGACATTTAAAAAAATTCAAGTGCAGAAAATCAATCGGAAGATTGCCTCACTGCTCCCGACGGTAAAACCAGGTAAAAAAATCATAAGTGCACCAGCTTTCTGGCGTGCCTGAATTTCGGCCTCAATTTATTATAGAATCACACAAGGCCATCGTGTGTTCTGTGGATTATAAAACAGCGTAATTTCTTCATTATGAGAAATGACATGCGATCAGTTAGTATCTTTTACAAACACAACTTCCCATCATATGCATTATCCTAATTAAGTGACTCTTTTGCAACTTGAGAAGCACTAATGGTTCATTATTGAAGGCACATCTGGATTGGGCGATTTTTTTTTTTTCATTGCTATGAATAAAATTGCTTTTCTGGGAATTGCAGGTTTAAATTCAATGCATTCCTTTGATTTAATTAGCAGTCCATTAATTTCAAACAAATTTCATTTATTCTGTTTTTTTGAGAAAATATTCATTTCCACTCTCAGATGTCCACATGTATGTACTTTGAGCAGCTTACATTGGATAGGTTTTTTTTCTAGCTTCGGGGTACCGAGGCTATTTTTAATGCCCAGTTGCTACTCTGGCTGAGATCATATAACTCAGCCCAGACCGGGAGATAAACCTTTGCACCTTCTGACCTGCATGGCTTAGCAACCACAGCATGATATTTACCCACTGAGACATCAGAACTGCAATTTAATTGAAAGATCGTGAAATTTTTAAAATCTTGGTCAGATATTTGGATGATAATGTCTGAAAGTAGTTCCAGTCATGATGTCATTCCCTTGAAGTTGTTTATATTTTTTTTTCTGGGAAGTTCTGTGCCCACCTGCTAAGTGGGATAAACAGATGTAAACTCATTTGTATCCTTTTGTATATATTTTTTGAAACCTGTGGCAGAACAGTAATGTGATAGCAGATGTGGTTAGATAATATGACCTACTTTCCATATGTATGCATATTGTACCCAGTCTGAACAAAACACTCTGGAAAAGAAGCATTCAATGCACCAACTTTCCCTCACCTGAAACCTGAACCAAAAACTGACAACTAACTACCTGCACATGAGCACTCTGCTTGCTTAGTGTTTGTCTATCAGATTTGGGGTATAACAGCAGCAGAGCTGGAATATAAAGGTGTCATTCATGTTCAGACTGGACCCCGGACTATGTTTAAACATTACGTGAGGAATGTGCTTTATTTCTGTCGGTGGACTTTACAGTAATTAGGCATACTTTTCAGAGCCAACAATTATTCATAGGAAATCGCCACTACTGAGGGGAATAGCAGTGATTTAATTTTCAAAGCTTTGGCTTAATATAATTGAGTGTACAATATGAGTACTGAAAGTACATTTGGAAAGCATTTTGGAAAGTTAATGTTTGGCAGTTAACATTTTTTTTAATAAATCTATCCTTTGCCACATGTCTAGTACTTTATCTAATAAATGCCTCCAGCATGCACCCTTAAAATATGCTGCAAGACTGACAAATATATGGAAATACTTAGTATGAAGAACTTAAACATTTAGGGTCCGGATTTGGTGAAAGCTAAGTTCCGCCCAAATACCGTCCAAATGACTGCTGAGATCCTGATGGTACTTTGGACGGAAGTTTCATGGAAGAATCTGGGAAAGATCGCCCGGCGGCAAAAATGGGACGCACTGATTCTGGGCGGCAGCGGGCGGTAACTCCCATTCTCGGCGGCAAATGCAATCCTCGGCAAAGTACCGCTGAGGATTGAGTCGGGCCCAGGGAAGTGGGGAACTGATCAAATCAAAAATTTTCAAAACATTTTTAAAAATCCACTAGAAATCCTTCAAGGGACCCCCATCCACCTAAACCCCTGCAAAAAAAAATTAACGAAAAGAAGTGGACTAACTTTTTTTTGCAGGTCTTCATACTTACCGTTGAGGTTAGACCTGCCTCCATGCGGCGGTCCTTTCCCCTGCTGCGACGTAGGACCGCCCGGAACAAACTGACAGCTCGGCGGACATGAGGACTCTTCCGGGCAGCGGACGGTACCCAGCGGTCTTCTCTCCCCGCCGACGGGAGGACTCCACCAAACTCACTCGGAGGGGAGAGCGCCTAGAAACGGTACTTTGGGCGGAATTTTCATGGAAAAATCTGGGAAAGACCGCCCGGTGGCAAAAATGGGACGCGATGATTCTGGGCAGCAGCGGGCAGTAACTCCCATTCTCGGCGGCAAATGCAATCCTCGGCAAAGTACCGCTGAGGATTGAGTCGGGCCCAGGGAGGGGGGAACTGATCAAATTAAAAATTTTCAAAACATAAAAAAAAAATCCACTAGACCGGGAGACCGCCGAGAAAACTTGGCAGCAGCGGGCAGTAAGTCCACCAATTTCGGGCCCTTAGTCTCTTTTATTCTGGCATTCATGATGCTACAGTTTGCCCTCTATGGTTTCTAGACAATCACATATGTATTTCCACATGATTTATGGACCCTGTATAGTGACGAAGAAAAGACACATTGGATATACAGTGCAAATACTGAGATATAAAATGCTATTCCAGGTCCCTGACATGGTCTATCATTAATATTTCTGATGCTTGGTGATCTTGCTGCACATTCACCAACATGTTTGTCTACTTGTTTGGAATCAACAGGCATGTAAGGATCTGATATTTAGGGACCATCTGTAGACATTATTTTTTACAGAAGTACAAGTACTCTAGCAGAAATAAAAACAGAAAATGCTGGAAATCTCAGCGGGTCAGGCAGCATCTGTGGAGAGAAACAGAGTTAATGTTTCAGGTTGGTGACCCTTCGTCAGAACTGACTGTGAAGGGTCATTGATCTGAAACGTTAACTCTTTTTCTCTCCACAGATGCTGTCTGCCCCGCTGAGATTTCCAGCATTTTCTGTTTTTATTGCAGATTCCAGCATCCGCTGTATTTTGCTTTTGTTTAAGTAGTCTAGCAGGTTGGGAAGAGTTAATACTGCATGCACTTTTTGTATATAACGAGTCTAATTTTTCTTTTGCAATTTATTCTTGGTAAGGGATGTGCAAAGTAACCAAAGATTACGATTTGTATTGCTGTGAAAGAGATGGCAATTATGGACAGACCAGAGCTTGCATTTGCCATTTTAAAGGCTCCTTCCCAGAAATCTAATGGCAATTTGTATTATCAATGAATGAGATGAACAAGATATCATTGAGAGGATTCATGCCAAAATACGTACTTTACCAAAAATTTAAGTGAATCTGTGCATAGCCACAATGTAATAATTTGGCTACGAAGCATTACGAACAGGAACAATTAAAGTTGTGCCAAAATAATGCTTCAAACGATTCAGGAGGTTTTCAACGGGATACAGAATATTCTGGCAGAGCAACTGTGGCAGTGCATGCTTTTCATTCAGCAGAGACAAAACCTAAAGATTATTTCTGCCAAATCCAAATTTAAAATAGTCCTAAAACAAACAGCTTGAACATCACCATCATTATACTTTTAAAAAAAAATCAAAGCTTTAAAAAAATGATTAATGTTAATATCCCTTTGATTTTGACATGTTATTTTTGATTTGTTTTATTATATATCTTTGTTTGAACAATTAGTTCTGATTATCTGGGGGCAGGGAAAGTAGTGGGTAAAGGAATTTGGCAATGTGAGGGAGCTTAAAGTCACATGCATATTTTAAAACGGTATTTCTATTCTTGTAAAGTTATTTGGCAGAGCTTTGGAGATTGTTCTCTAATCACATAATGTGGTGGTGTCATCCAAAATGCAATTGTCATTTTTGATATCATGAGGACACACACTGACAAATGACAATGGGCCATAATTTGCTGTAGCAGGACAACGAATGGCCTCCGCTGTCAGTTAGACTTGCCTTTGGCCATTTAATAGCAATGATAGTTGCTGAAAGTGTGATCTGATAACAGTGCAGCTAGGGAAACTGGGCATCCGGGACCTGAGTGAACAGGGCAAGCAACTGTATATCTCTTTAACCAATCAGATTAAAAGATTGTGAAATTAACAGCGCAAGGACTGAAAAGGAAGTGTAAATTAGAGTGGGTAAATTCAATTTCAAATTAGGCACGGAAAGAGAAATAAAGAGAGGGAAAGAAGGATTGGATAAAGAGAGACGATGGAAAAGTAAAAAAAGAAAAGTTTTCAAATATTACGGGTACAAAATTCAATGCATTTGCACCTCCCGTTAGCACCTCCGGGGAAAGTGCATTATCGACCGGACGCAGCGCTGACAACAAATCCCGTCATCATAGGCAGTCCCTCGAATGCCAAGAAGGATTGAGTTCACAGATGTTTCAATGAAGGACCTAATATACCAGATCCCGAACCACATCGTGGAGGGTGGAAGATGCCTGTGCTTGGATTTTTTTTTTTAAACGTGTGGTGGCCGTTGCACGCCAACCACCACACGGGCTTGGCAGAGATAGATCTTGATCCAGTGGCAAGGATTACCCAAGACTATTGGAGACTAGCTCTGCTGCACGGACCGAACGCCCGCGCACATAGCAGTGTGGACTGGCTTGTGCTGCCCTCGCCTCTTGGCCCCAGACTCGCGCCTCTCCTGGGTCCCAATCACTTCTTTCTACAAACTCTTGCCGCTCTGGCTGCCATATTGGGCGGGAGTTCAGCGGCATTACCCCGATCACCTGCGCCCGGAGATCATGACATCATCGCTGCACGCATCGTCCTGTTAGTGCCCCAGCCTCGAAATTGAATTTCGCCCCCTGCAGCAGCGCCGGGCAAAAACAGCGACAGCTGCAGAAGACGTGGATCGGATGGTCGGCCGTTACAGGGGCAATAATTAAAGGCAAGGTGGCCAAGGTAAGTAAATAATGAAACTTACCTTGTTTTTCGTGGCACTCTGCTTAACTGCCGGGCTGATCACACAACAACCCTGCTTCCTAGGTGTCCAGGTAGGTCCTTTTTCATTTGCCGAGCCTGCAGCGTTGGCCCTTCCTTTTGAGGGAGGGAAGGGCCCCTTGGATGTGGCAGCGCTGCGCGGCATAGTGTGCAGTGCTGCAGAGGCGTCCGCCTCATTAGCGCTCAAAGCAGGGAGTGGAGCACTTGATTTAGCACTCCACTTCCTTCTGGGAGCGTTTATCCGAATTTTTGGAGAGGGTGGAAACTTGAGCGACTGCCACTAAGTTTCCCGCCGCTCAAATGTTACCGTGCCCCAAACAGGGCGGTAATGAATTTCTCCTTCAACGTTTTTAACATCTCAAAAAAACAATTAAAACCTGAAGGAATGGGACTCCACATTTGTAATAGTTAATTTTCATTGCCAGAGAGGTTGCTTGTCAGTATTGAACACTTATGACATCATTAAGAGGGTACTTGGACTGAAATGAACAAGACTTAACTTTCTGTGGCGAGTTTAGTTCATGTTTACTGCGCATCTACAGCGACTTCACGCCATTCAATGCATTTCAATCGTGAGCAAGGCAGCAAGATGACGTTGTCGTAAAGCTAATGGCAGAGCCGTGCAACCTGCACAGCAACTTTAGGATTTCCACGTTTAATTGCGCATCTTTCCCACCTGAAGTTGCTGTAGCATTTGTGCATAAATAACGAGCGCCATTAGTCTGTCCGTTATTTTGACATCAAATTATGGTCCATTCAGTTCTTCTAGAACCAAGCAATTTAGTTCTCTTCCCAAAAGGGGAATGATTCCTCTTCAATTTAAATTCCTCAAACATCTTAGCTGTGTTTTTTCCTTGTCATTACTCCTGATGTGTTAACACTCTGATTAAATAAATATTCCAAAAACAAAACATAAGGTACAAATAAACAAAGCAATATTAAAATGATCTTTGGAATGATTAGATTTTTTAAATTAGAAAAACACTGCACTTTAATTTAAAAAAAATGAAAATCTTTAACTAAATTATTTTGGTTATCCTGATAACTTGCACGATGCATAATCACATTTGTGCAGTTAATTAGCACATTGCAACTTAGCATGGTTTCTAGTTAACTTTTTCTAAAAGTTCCAAATATTGCCTGGTTCCTTGTCATTGATAATGCGAATTAGTTGCTGATCAACTTGTTCTATTCTTGAAGCTTTGGAAAGTGTGGAAACTTTGAGGTGCAATGTCACATGCAACATTTATATGAACCAAAATTGACACTTCAGTCCTTTTATTAATATACATTCAAGAATGATACCTTGGCTATTAGAAGTACCTTACACAGACAATGCCAACTCTCTTTTTTAAAGTGAATAATGCTTCATGCAGGTACAGAACCTGAAATATCAATGCTGGTAGAATAATGTTTTCTGAATTTTCTTTTTCATATCATCCTACTTCCACCAACTAACCAAAAGAGGAAAAGACTTATATGCAGGCCTTACAGTATGTTAACAAATGGGATTTGAGGAATACTGTAAACTTCTTCAACATAGCTGTTTAAATGTGCTAGTTTATGTCGAGAATCTTAAAACATTTCTTTTCTTTTGAGTGTATGGGGCCGAAATTGCTCCTTTGCGCAGGGCCAGTTAGCGCTGCTGGCCACATCGACCCATGCGGAATTGCCTCTGGGGTTCCACTGGCGAAAAGTGCTTTGCGCCGCGACCCGCAATTAGTGCAAACCCCTTATCGCTCCGCGCCGACCCTTTTGCGTCCCTCGAGGGAAATTGCCCCGTGGGACGCGAGGTTGGCGAGGGGCGATGCCACCGACAGCTTTTCGGTGCGAGTCCCGACCGCCTTTAAAGGGAAGGTGGTAGCGCGGCGGCCACTTTCTTCTGTCAGCCGACTTTTCGGTCAGCCCGACAATGGCGGTCGCAGATGTGACCGGGCCACCAACATGCAGCTTGGCACCCCATCTTGGGTGCCAGACCGCTGGCCCAGCCGACAATCTTCCTGGTGGCCCAGTGGGTGCCACTAAAGAGGCTGCAGAGTTTGCAGCGTACCTCCCCTTTAAACGAAGGGCAGGTACGTTGTGAGGCATCAGTGTGGCACGGTACATCAGAGCCCCGCTGATGTCATCTGCGCGGTGCTGAGCATCACGTCCCACGAGCATCACGTCCCGCGAGCACCGCGCGAACACCAGGGAAACGCTCTGTTACCGCAGGCAACATTTTTTTTCATCAAATTGCTGAAATCTGTGACGGGGCTGGCGCTTCCTTTTAGCGAAATGACTGCCCCAAACCCAGCACAGGGCAGTTTTTGAACCTATATGTTTAGCAAACAAAATATGAACTTCATCTGAGTCTGAAGTCCATTACTCTTTGAGGTTGCTATTTGGGCAACTAGTAATTAGCTTTATACAGTGGGCCCAAAGTGATGCTGGTAGTTTTCAGTACATCTGTGTGGTGTGAGTTCCTCACCACAAACTTCATTTTATATAGAGAAGTGATGTTATAGCATGAGTGCAGAAGAATTTAAGGATGTGGAATCAATAGAAATTGTCTTACTAAAATGGGAAAAATCCTACTATTTAACGTGCTATTCTCTCTCCCTCCTCCCTTCTCCACTCGCCCCAGCAGCACGGGAATAATTGAACATCTCAGTCTATAAATTTGCCTAACTAACAACAATGACTGTATTAATTCATTCTGTTAGATACTTTGAGACATTTTAATTGCATAATAAAAGCAAATAGTTTTCTTTCTATGTCCATCCTTACAACCTTCAAACTCATTCCCGATCAAATATTTTTGCAGTCTCTTTTTTGACACAGCTAATTGACACCATACTGACCATTTTCACTTGGCATCTGTTCAACACGTTCATTAATTTGTGACTCTAGTCTCAGTAGTATGTAGTCTTTGTCTACGTGACAGTTGACTGCATTTCAGAAATTATTTTGTGAAGTACTTTGAGACATTTCTGAGACTTGGGCCTGAAATTGATGAACTCGCCGCCCACTGCCACCGACATTCCTCTAGAAGATCTGCCCAGTGCCACTTTCGAGGTGGGCTGGAGCGGGCGGGAGGGGAGAACCGCCAGGAACCGCCCGCTGACGTCAGCAGATGGCCAAGTGGCGCAACTGACCTGCCCGCCGAGATGCCAGATTGGTGCGGACGGGAGTCGGCGCCAGAACGGAGAAGGACCGCTGGCTTGGGGGCTGGTCTGTCCCGGACGGTAAGTATGAAGATCCTGAAAAAAAGGTTAGTAAACATTTTTTTTTCCACAGCGACTTATCTCAATGGGGTACCTGAAGATCTTCCGATGGGTTTTTTTTTCCTGGATGATTTTTCTTTGCAGGACTTCAACCCTCCGTGGGCCCGTCTCCATCCTCGGCGGCACTTGGGCGGCAAGCGCCTTTGCCGCAGAGAATGAGAGCTCACTCCGACTGCCGCCCAGATTGACGGCATAAGTCCTTCATTTGCTGCCCGCCACCCTTTGAAGGACCTTCACGATGAATATCCCGCCCAAAGTACCGTCCGGTACTTCAGCAGCCATCGGCGACCCTTTGGGCGGCACTTGGACAGGCGGGGGTCCTTCACCAATTTCAGGCCCTTGATATGGCACTGTATAAATGAAAATCTGTCATCCATCCTTTCTTTCTCTCTCTTACTTCAGACTTGATCATTTTGAATCCACATCCACTAGTTCTGCTACATTCCAAGTTAAGTAGGCTGAGCACATTTACCATCATCCGTATTAAAATCCTGAATTATATCACATATTGATTTCTTTAAAAAAAATCTCTTAACTTCTTTTGTAAGTTCAAGCCCTCGGTCCTGGAATCAATCTTTTCGTTGTTTTCTGGACCCTCTCTAATGCATCAATGGGCGACTGTTGCAACAGAACTGAGAAAGGGCTGAGCCAGCCAGGGAGCATGATGAATTTGCATCATTGACTCAGTTACACGATAGACTCCCCTGTGCCCTGTTCAGCTCATCACTGAATAACTTGCTGTCAATTATATAAAAACAAACCTTCACGCCTATGATGAAAATTGAAAAAGTAAATTTGCAAACCATTTGGGTTATTTTTTATTTGACTTTCAGCTCTGAAGTAAAAAAGAACAATATAAAATTTTGCTCTCCTCTTGTCTTTGAAAAGACACTGGGAAACGGTGCCAGTAAAAACGAGTCCAGGGGGAGGTGCTTTTTTCATATTATACAGATGCACTTTCATAAATATCTGTAGCCAGCAGTGGCTGTGATCCGGCATCCCCATCGTATGCGATTTGGTGTACTCTTTATACCCGACAGTTGTAAATCTGTGAACTTTCAATAAGACAGCTGATTTGCTGCCTTTAGGGATCTGGTTGGAAATTGCTGCTGATCGCTTCTGGATAAACTCATTGCCGGTCCCAGCTGTAACTAGTTCATGAATTCTGATTTATTACAAAATACAGGAATTCCTGCCTGTAGCACAGAGTCCACTCTTGGATTGAATCAGCAGTATCCCAGACAGGCAGTATTGTCATCAAGGAGGGAGAGTGCCTCTGTGAAGTAGTTGGGGGGGGTGTGGGAGAGATGATTTACTGGGGGAAAGTGCTTCTGTAAAAAGGAGCATAACAAATCGGTTCACTTTTGGGGAAGCAATGGTCTGGTTAGTTTATTGAATATGAATAAACTGAAGTGCCACCTTGTATATTAAAAAAAATAGTTACAATCTATCAATTGCGCAATTATTTTAAAATGAAAGTGTTTAAAATTAACTAGAATGCAACAATTGATGCAAAACGTCATCATTTTCTTTGAGAGTATGGCCTCTACCCTGCCCTAGAAAGCATGTGGTGCAGAGGAGAAGCAGGATTCTAGAAGGAATGTACACAATTCTATATTTGCTCCATGATGCCGTGACTACAGTTGATGTTCCAAATGTAGCTTCATCACTGATCTATGAATAATTTAATCATCAGATTGTTTTGATATCTTCATATTGACAATACTATTTTTGCCTCAGTTATGTGCCTTAATCCCAACCTTGGAGAAACATTCCTCTCTTCACACAAGCTATCCTCCATTGAGCTCATTAAATGTAGCACCTAACTGTGAGGGACGAAAAATTTGTTGCGTTTCAACTTGGGAGATCCTGAACTGCCAGGAATGAAGATATCGGGCAGGGGGAATCATTCTATTCATTGGAGTCCATTTTGTGGAACATGGGATAACTATGAAGGTTAACAACTGGCTTAAATCTTTAATAGTCAACCATTTGCTAGAATTTTTGAGATCAGTTTAAATTTTATGGGAGAAGAAGAAGATAGATGATGGCAATGTTAGGAAATGTAGCAGCAACTTTATGTAAAGAATTCCATTTGGGGAGAATGTGGGAGAAAGCAATGCACAGAGAGGAACCAGCTGTGATTGAATGGGTTAAGATTCTATGATCTGGTCTGTTTAGCCTTCAATATCAGTTTTGTGTTTGGGTCTGGGCACTAATGTATCGTGTTTGTGAATGTTACCGTAGATCTAGGCATCATTTAATGTACAGGTTTGCAGCCACAGCGAATGTGTAGATTTTTTAAAAATTGAGGGCGCAATGTTTTGCATAGTTGAACAGAGCAAGATATATTAATGCTATACTACCACGAGGAGTAATCAACCCAAAATAAAGTGTGATAATAGTAAAGAGAAATATGATTACTCTTTTTAATATAGGGTGACCGTACATTCTCATTTTCCATGGCCAGTCCCCGAATGCGGTATTGTGTCACCGGGCAAACAATGTCCCCGGAATAGTCCCCGGTTCACAAAACGTGTCCCCAAATAGACTAGAGCCATATTCTTATGCGTACAGTCAGACATAATCACAGTTTCAGGTCAATGGACTGAACAATATTGTATTATTTAGAAATGGTGTCTGAATGCGCTTCGATAGTGTGACATCACATCTGCGGTAATTATATGCGTATTTGCAGTATATATGTGCAACTGTTACAATATAGCTGCTGAAAAATGTTGCTTCGCTACGCTGCGCAGCCCACATTTTCCACCACAAAGTTTTACTCGGCTACTTTGCTGTGTTCGCACCCTGCGTGTCCCTGGATTCGGATTAGAAAATATGGTCACCCTATTTTAAATTACATTGTCATTTTAAATAGCAGCTATTAAACTATATATAGTATCATTGGAATAAGTACTAAGCAGCACTCGTTACGACAAGTGTCCTCTGTATTGGGTGTCTGAGAAAAGATCTTGTTGCGATAAATATCAAGGCATTTCTTTTTTAAGCTGATTTGAGAAACAGTTCAGTTCACACATGTGTAGCTGGAATGTTTCCAATAAAAGGTTGATCAGATTTCTGATAAGTTTACTACCTTTTATCATGAAGGTAAATGATCTGTCGCACAAATTTAGTTTAATTTGTCTTGTCACACATTTTGTTATGAAATAGCAACAGCATGCCAGACTTGGGCACCTCTAACATTGGGAATGACTTCAGTTGAGTAAAACTTTGTGGTGGCTGATTTAGAAAAGTGATTCAGCTTTCTGGGATGTCCTGAAATGGCCACTGAAAAAAGGGTCTGAAATTCAATTCACAGCCATGCACTTTTGCCACCCTCTTTGGGACTTCCCTCTTTGGCCTGGGCTTAATTGCAGGACTGATATAAACAAGGGGCTTAGTGTGAAACACTGTACAGGCAGCTGGAGGTGAACCGGCAGTACAGACAGGGATCGGGTTTAGAACTGAGGTAAAACAGCGTGGTTTTATCTGCGTGCAACACTCCAAGTTCTGCAGCTGTGTAATGAGAATGCATATCTAATCACAGCATTCAGAGGTATCAGTCTTTATATTAACACTGGTAAGGGAAGAAATAACCTACTTTTGGTCCTCAGACTTCATTTATGTTGTTTAATTTTACAGAAAGGATAAGAATTTGCCTCGGATTTGCATTTTCCAGCAGCCATTTGTATAGTTCCTTAGAGAGCTGATTGAAGAAGCTTTTCCTTGTGCACTTAGAGATCAGTTATGCATGTCCTGAGGTTTATAGAGAAGCGAATCCTTTTTTAAAACTTGAATTACGATGCCTGAGTGTTGAGACAGTACCTAAACTCAGAAAACAAACTCTAATCAACTAATTGTTACCATAACACACAGCAGAACACTTATTAAAAAAAAGGCTATCATATTTCTTGACCCAAGTAGACTGGACATTACAGTACCCCCCCCCCCCCCTCCTCCAATTACACTGTATTGTTTAAGGAAGAAGGAAAATGCTTTCAGTTATATAGCACCTTAAAGCATCTACAGGACTGTGGAGCCTCCTTACAAAATAGAGTGTCATTTTCTTATAATTTTAATCACAGTAACTGCAGCAATTTAAAAAATGTAGCAGTGTTTCAAAAGCTGCTGTTATTCAGAGCAGCATGTGAACTGTTTTCTTATAAATATTAAGCAAACTTACAGTAGTTTTTCTATATTTTAGAATCTGCAGTTACCTGCATCTAATAACTATAAAATTATATTGTGTTTCCAGACTGAAGGTCTCTGTAGAACTCCAGTGTAACTGTTATTGCACTAACAGTACATAGCTCAACTGCAGTATAATTATAGCTTATTGCTGTCATCACATCATAACCCGAGAAATCCAGCTCCTATGCTATGTCGAGATACAATTATGTAGTATGAACTTTAATTGTACATAATATAACACTGGTCACTGGCTAAAGTCTGTGCTTCTCGAAGAAATACTGTACACCAAATCCCAGAGCATTCGGTCTTCAGATACCCCGCCCCCCCCCCCCCTTAAACCCATCACCATCACAAGGCTACCGTGACAAGAAACTAACACTTCAAAACAAACTTCCATTATGTAACGCTTTGTGGAATGTGTTTTGTAGGCATGTAAATAATTGGCTTAAATCCTCCTCCCACCAACCCCAACATTGCTCCTGGTTTGAGCAGAATTAGCTGGTCTCAACCTAGGCAGCTGGTGAAGGCTACAAATAGCCTCAGTGCCCTGGACTGGGTGGAGGAGAAATCATTCAGGGTTTTCCTTCCTTGAATCCCTATTTAGTGATCTCTGTGAGCAAGCACAAGTGCGTGGACATCAAGATGGGGTTCAGGTATGAACATCCTCTCCCCACTTCCCCTACCTCTTTCTCCCCCCCCCCCCCCCCCCCCCCCCGCCAACTCATTATCAAGCAGCCTGCTGATACTTGCTTTCTTAGCTTTCACATGAAGAATAGCCACTTGGCCAAAGTACTGGAGGGCAGATGGTACTTGTGGATAGGCATCTTTTAAGTCTCCCCAGGCTATGCTGAGAGGGAAGGCAGGCAAACAACCTGCTGCCAGGCCCTCGATCTGTACCACATTTGAACTAGTTACTAGGAATTGATTAGGGGTCACCCAGGGCAACTTATCCAACAGTACCTTCCCCACCCCCCCCGCTATTCTCCAACTCCAACAGCATGAGCAAATCAGGAACTTGACAGGTGTGAGTCCTACTATTCCATAGCACAGTACATTAATGTATTGCATCTGTGCTTCAGCATACTGTTGAAGTACAGACGCTTTTAAAGCTCTTCTAAGGTGTCCTCTGCAGGATAAACTCTCTGAAGACCCCCTCTTTACTATAGTTTTACATGACAGGCAGCGTCTCTGGGATTTCATGTGCTGGCTCTCAAATATTGTTTGCAGAGAGAGCCTGAATTTCCAGATAAATCTGCGATATGCTGTAACTAGATAGGAGTTGCTGCACAGGTTTTACCTTCAACCTTACTTAACATTATCCACGATCAAAACAAAATTGTGTAGCATTGCAAAATTGCCCTGTAGGCTGTTACTAAATTCCATTAAAACCTGGCAAAAATCCTGAGAGTTTTAACACCTTAACTGACACTGACAAGCATACAGTTTCATGTTAACAATTGAATAGTGAATGCCTGTGTTCCTTTGTGCATGTGCTAACTTGGAATTTATTTGAAGCTAATGCTTACTGAAGTAATTTCTGCCAAAACAGAATGAACATGAAAGGTTTATTTCATAAACAGAGAAAGGATTCTCTTTTTGATAAATAACCTGAGGTACCTTTGTAACACAATTATTAACTAAATAGGGCCACTGAGAACATCAGATTGCTTTGTTCGTCTTTTTTAATTTTGTGCAACAGATTCGGAAAAATTTGCAATGTTAAATATTCAAGCCTCGATTAGTTAACTGCAAAAATATATCTCCATATTTTCTTTGAATAGAGACTCCAAAGGACTCCATATACATTCGGCTTTTAAAACAAGGGCCTGAATTTTCCGTTTAGGCACTTTACAGCCTTCTGGACTCAACATCGAGTTCAAAAATTTCAGAGCGTAACCGCTGCCAATCTTTGCCTCCTGCGCCCCGCCCCCACAGCCACAGCCTGTTTCTTTTTTCCTCCTTGTCTCTAATGGCAGTTGGTCATAATCCTACCATTCACACCCTATTTCGACTAATGTTTTTCCAACTCCTGGCATTGCCATTTGAATTTGGGCCATCATCCCTTTTGTCTCTCCTATCTCTCTTGTCTTCCAGCCTATCGCATATCTTCCCTTTCTTCCCCTCCTCCTTTCAGTGCTTGTTAAGAATCTGTTCTTTTCGAACACTCTCCAGTTCTGACGAAGGGTCATCGACCTGAAATGTTAACTCTGTTTCTCTCCACATATGCTGCCTGACCTGCTGAGATTTCCAGCATTTTCTGTTTTTATTCCAGATTCTAGCATCCAGTATTTTGCTTTTGCTTAAATTTTCCATTCTTCAATTGAGGGTGCACCTCACAATCAGAAGGGATGAGGTTTAATCCCTGATGTCTCTTGAGTTGGCTGATCTCAGCTGGGGCAGCAACAGCAGAGCTACAATTGGCTTTAATGGACCCAAATTTGCCTAAGAGTTGCTCTGTTTTTTTTTTTGAGCAACTTGATTTTTCTGGAGTATCTTAAAAATCTCCATTCTGCACATTTAATTTGTGCCAGTGTAAGTGAGTTAGTTAGGATTTTTGTTAGTTTAGTTTTTTTTCAAAAGGGGCCCTTACCAGCCACCTATGCCTCTTTGGCCATTTAAGCCAATTTGGACAGCTAATAGTTGCTTCAAACTAACTTAGGCCAGCGTATGTGGCCACTTGTGGTCGCACAGAAAACGCTTGCAGAGAGTTAAGAAATCAGCGCAGGTAGCCAGAGATTGCGGGGGGGGGGGGTGGCGCGAGGGAAGGGGGGGGAAGTGAACCACAGAGCACCTTGCAAAACACCTTCACAACAACTAATACAGACCTTGCACTGTAACTTTTGCATAATTTACACATTCCACTATATAAAGCTTCATAAAATATGCACTTTTTAATATCATTTATATCAGAAGACAAAGGGTTTCATAAAACCATTTATGAATCAATTATTAGTGTAATCTGCTACTTTCATTATTTTAATCATTCTACCAGTACTGTGAAATTAGAAAACAAAATACACAGTACAAGAACAGAAAATCAAGTTATATTGAAGCACAGTCAATCCTTGAGGCTAAATCTGCATCCAAGGAATTCTTGTCATTCGTGAAGCCAATCTGTTCCGTCCGAGATAACCTTTATATGGATTATGTATTTTCAGCCATTTCTCTTCTTAAATATAATCGCTCAGCTTGCGTTGGTTTTAAAATCCACAAATCTGAATTTCTGCAGTTTATTATATGGTTTGCAGTTGAATTTTGATGGTGCTGGATGCCTTTCTTACTGCTCTTATCAGCAGACAGTCTAGGGACAACTTTTCTAATTCGAGCAGCTTGTTCTTTTTCTAAATCATTTAAAGAAACTCTCCTCCTTCCCCTCCCGACCAAAACTCTCCCGCACCAACCTGTTTCTTGTAGCCCTCAGCACAGGAAGGCAGCGGCCAGCCTGTGCGGCAGGCCACTCGGCCCGGGATAGGGGCGGGACGCGTTGGGTCTCACGCTGCAGGCATGCATCATCATCATCATGGGAGGAGCTACTGGGCATGCGCGAACGACAGCTGCCGACACCCTTTTAGGCGCAGGGCCCTAGCTCTGCTCTCCACTGTGATTGCCACGCCACGCCAAGCACTAGGACGGTCCACAGAGCGGGGAGAATACGGCGATATATTTTCAGCGCCGTATTGAGAGCAGAAGTTGGCGCACCTCAGGTAAGTGCGCTAAAAAAACTGGAGGGCCAAATTTGGGCCCAATATCTCTAGGCTCGGGAGGCAAAAGAAGCAGCCAGGGTCTCCACTCCTAAATGCTATCCAGTAACTTCTGCTGGAAAGTGAATGTATTTGGACATCATGTGACATCACAAGTTAGGTTTCAACTGGGATTCTACCCATGGCCAGGTACCCTGCTGACACTTGCTGTTTAGCCCTTTTATATGAGGAATGGTCATTCACGAAAGGTACGAGAGGATGGCCTGTGTCAATGGAACCATACTCCAGCATTAGTCAGTTGCTTCAAAGAGGTGAAAGAAATTTGGAGCCATCTTCAGTGTTTATTTGGCATCAATGTGATATATGCACAAGACAAAATCCATCTCTGTTGCAAATATTACAAAGAATTTACAGCACCGAATCAGGTCATTAGGCCCAATAGGTGCATGCCAGTGTTTATGCACCACACGCACCTCTTCCCACCCCTCTTCATCCAACCCCACCAACTTATCCCTCTATTCCTTTCTCCATCATGTGCTTATCTTGCTTCCCTTTGAATGCATCTATGCTATTCACCTCAATGACACCCTGTGGTAGTGAGTTCCACACTCTGGGTAAAGAAGTTTCCCCTAAATCGCTATTGGATTTGTTAGTGACTATATCACATTTATGGACTCTAGTTCTGGTCTCGACAGCAAGTGGAAACATCTCCTCTACATCTATCCTATCAAGCCCTTTCAAAATCTTGAAGACCTCTATCAGGGCACTCCTCAGTCTTCTCTTTTTTTAGAGAAAAGAGCCTCAGCCTATTCAATCTTTCCTGATTGCTATTACCCCCTCACTTCCGGTATCATTCTACTAAATCATTTTTGCACCTTTTCCAGTGCCTCTATATTCTTTTTATAATATGACAACCCGAACTGTTCACAGTGCTCCAAGTGTGGTCTAAATCTCTAGTTGAGTCTTCTAGTTTTGTTATTGAGTTTGGCACCCAAGTTCTATCTCTCTCTAGACACAAGACGTGAGTCACAAAATCATTTTTAGAAGTAGTTTCATATGCGGTTTTCGTTAGCAGATACGGTTTAATACACCTACTGGAAACACTGAATTTTTTTTCAACTTGAAAGGAAACCGAAGAGTTTCAAAAGTATATTATTGATTGCCCATTTATAATGTTATACTGTCCAGATATTCCTAGACAGTGTTTTTCTCAATCTTTTTGCAAAACATTTGTGCTGAACAAAAATATTTTTTTTTCCTTTTGATGTCCCAATATATCATGTGCAGATATGAGTATTGCATCTGTATGAAGTGTAATAAGAGAGCAATAACAACAATGATCCAGATTTGTGGTCAAAGGCGCTCACTGTTCAACTCAGAAAGCTGCCCGCAAAGTTTTAGTGGGCTCGAGAGTGCAGATTTCCTCTTTTCTAATGTAAGTTTGAATTTGGCCCCTTCTACAGAGGATCTTTGAACAGGGCAGGCAGCAGGGAGGATGATCAACCAATCAGATTGAAGAATCCTCACAGTGGGCAAAGCAGGATGTAAAAAGCAGGAAATATAAATTACATTTAACTCATAGTACCTAAAGTGAAATAAAGCTTGGAACATACACACGGGATTGAGGGAGAAGCTTAAATAACAAAACACAAACTTAAAACAAATGTATTTTAATTTTTTTTTAAACTCTGGAATATTTTAATTTTCTTCTGAGGGGATGAGACTTAATTTTTATAAAATACATTTTTCAGGGCCAGAGAGGTTGATCAGCAGTAATTATGAATTAGTCCGCCATTAAAAACTCAGTTACTCCTGATTGAATAAGGCTGAAGGTTTACATTAATCTTTAGAGCAAGAAGAATGAGTAATTAGATAGAAAATAGGTGCAGGAATAGGTCATTCGGCCCTTCGAGCCTGCACCACCATTCAATATGATTATGGCTGATCATGCATCTTCAGTACCCCATTCCTGCTTTCTCTCCATACCCCTTGATCCCTTTAGCCGTAAGGGCCACATCTAACTCCCTTTTGAATATATCTAACGAACTGGCCTCAACAACTTTCTGTGGTAGAGAATTCCACAGGTTCACAACTCTATGAGTGAAGAAGTTTCTCCTCGACTCGGTCCTAAATGGCTTATCCCTTATCCTTAGACTGTGACCCCTGGTTCTGGACTTCCCCAACATCGGGAACATTCTTCCTGCATCTAACCTGTCCAATCCTGTCAGAATTTTATATGTTTCTATGAGATCCCCTCTCATTCTTCTAAATTCCGGTGAATATAAGCCTAGTCGATCCAGTCTTTCTTCATATGTCAGTCCTGCCATCCCGGGAATCAGTCTGGTGAACCTTCGCTGCACTCCCTCAATAGCAAGAATGTTCTTCCTCAGATTAGAAAACCAAAACTGTACACAATAGTCAAGGTGTGGCCTCACCAAGGCCCTGTACAACTGCAGTAAGACCTCCCTGCTCCAATACTCAAATCCTCTCACTATGAAGGCCAACATGCCATTTGCCTTCTTCACCGCCTGCTGTACCTGCATGCCAAATTTCAATGACTGATGTACCATGACACCCAGGTCTCGTTGCACCTCCCCTTTTCCTAAGCTGTCACCATTCAGATAATATTCTGCCTTCGTGTTTTTGCCACCAAAGTGGATAACCTCACATTTATCTACATTATACTGCATCTGCCATGCATTTGCCCACTCACCTAATCTGTCCAAGTCAGCCTGCAGTCTCTTAGCATCCTCCTCGCAGCTCACACTGCCACCCAGCTTAGTGTCATCTGCAAACTTGGAGATATTACATTCAATTCCTTCATCTAAATCATTAATGTATATTATAACTAGTTGAAGTCTCAGCATGGAACCTTGCGGTACCCCACTAGTCACTGCCTGTCATTCTGAAAAGGACCCGTTTATTCCTACTCTTTGCTTCCTGTCTGCCAACCAGTTCTCTATCCATGTCAATACATTACCCCCAATACCATGTGCTTTAATTTTGCATACTAATCTCTTGTGTGGAACCTTGTCAAAATCTTTTGAAAGTCCAAATACACCACATCCACTGGTTCTCCTTTGTCTACTCTACTAGTTACATCCTCAAAAAATTCTAGAAGATTTGTCAAGCATGATTTCCCTTTCATAAATCCATGCTGACTTGGACCGATCCTGTCACTGCTTTCCAAATGCGCTGCTATTACATCTTTAATAATTGATTCCAACATTTTCCCCTCTACCGATGTCAGGCTAACCGGTCTATAATTCCCTGTTTTCTCTCCCCCCTCCTTTTTTAAAAAGTGGTGTTACATTAGCTGTCCTCCAATCCATAGGAACTGATCCAGAGTCTATAGAATGTTGGAAAATGACCACCAATGCATCCATTATTTCTAGGGCCACTTCCTTAAGTACTCTGGGATGCAGACTATCAGGCCCCGGGGATTTATCGGCCTTCAATCCTATCAATTTCCCTAACACAATTTCCTGACTAATAAGGATTTCCTTCAGTTCCTCCTTCTCGCTAGACCCTTGGTCCCCTAGTATTTCCGGAAGGTTATTTGTGTCTTCTTTAGTGAAGACAGAACCAAAGTATTTGTTCAATTGGTCTGCCATTTCTTTGTTCCCCATTATAAATTCACCTGATTCTGACTGCGAGGGACCTACGTTTGTCTTCACTAATCTTTTTCTCTTCACATATCTATAGAAGCTTTTGCAGTCAGTTTTTATGTTCCCTGCTAGCTTGCTCTCATACACTATTTTCCCCCTCCTAATTAAACCCTTTGTCTTCCTCTACTGAATTGTAAATTTCTCCCCGTCCTCAGGTTTGCTGCTTTTTCTGGCCAATTTATATACCTCTTCCTTGGATTTAACACTATCCCTAATTTCCCTTGTTAGCCAAGGTTGAGCCACCTTTCTCGTTTTATTTTTACTCCAGACAGGGATGTACAATTGTTGAAGTTCATCCATATAATCTTTAAATGTCTGCCATTGCCTAACCACCGTCAACCCTTTGAGTATCATTCGCCAGTCTGTCCTAGCCAATTTACGTCTCATACCATTGAAGTTACCTTTCTTTAAGTTCATGCCTTAACAGTGATTTTTGTGTTGACTCCATCGGTGAGAACTACAACTGTGCATCCTTTGGAGGAGCCAAGGTATCTCTGACAGCAACTTCCAGATTTCTTTGTTTAACTGCGCAGATGCAGACCCCAGAAGTTGCTGTCAGTTTTGTTGTGCAATAACAGCGTGCATTGGCAGCCTCATCATTATTACTACAGAAAATTCCGAGCCAATAACTTGCATTTATATAGGACCTTTAATGTAATAAAACATCCTAAGGAGCATTATTAATCAAAATTTGACACCAAACCACATGAGATATTAGAACAGGTGATGCAGATTTTAAGGAGTGCCTTTATGGAGGAGAGAGAGGCAGAGAGGTTTAGGGAGGGAATTCCAGAGGTTAGGGTCTAGGCAGTGAAGATACAGCCGGCATTGGTGGAGCATTTAAAATCAGGGATGCGCAAGAGTCCAGAATTGGAAGAGCGCCGAGATAGAAACATAGAAACATAGAAAATAGGTGCAGGAGTAGGCCATTCGGCCCTTCAAGCCTGCACCGCCATTCAACAAGATCATGGCTGATCACCCACCCCAGCACCTCCCCCCCCCCCCCCCGACCCCCCCAGCCACAAGGACCACATCCAACTCCCTCCTGAACACATCCAATGAACTGCCATCAACAACTCTCCGCGATAGGGAACCCCACAGGCCAACAACTCCCCGAGTGAAGAAGTCTCTCCCAATCCCAGCCCCATCCCAAGAGCGTGCCCCCCACCCCCCCGGCTCCGGATCCACCCAACACCGACCGGGAACACTCCCCCCGCACTCAACCCGCCCCGTCCCGTCAGAACCCTTCCCAAATGCCGAACACCCCCAGATGTCGAGCCCCCAGCCCCGGCCACGCCCCCGCGACGCCAACCACACCACATCCACCAACTGCCATCTGCACAGTCAACCCGTCCACCCCACTTTGAACACTCCCCATACCGAGGCACAGAGCCCCCAGGCCCACCCCTCCAACACACTTTGCCCCCCCCTAGACCTCCGCTGCAATGTGGCCCCTCCTGCCCCCCGCCCTGGGTTTCTCTGCTCCCCACCTCCACCACTCTCCCCTCCATCCTCCGCCCCCGCCTCCCCTCAACTTCCCTCTGCCTCCTCGCACAGGCTCCCTTCTGGGGCAGGGAATTTTAGCCCCCAGCGTGGAAGTCCTGCTCCCGCCGCAGAATTGGCCTTACCACCCCTCAATGGAAGCGGAGTGCAATTTCCTACACTCCACTTCCTTTGGGGGCAGTTACCGGGGTACGACTGGTGCTCTCCACTCTCCCGTCCTGTGACAGTTGGAACTGGTGCTCTCCACTCTCCCGTCCTGTGACAGTTGGAACTGGTGCTCTCCCCTCTCCCATCCTGTCCTGAGACTGCTCCTCGTACATCCTCTCTTTGCCTTCCTTGAAGAGCCTGATGGCCCTTTTGGACTTCTTCATCAGGCTGTCGATGTAGATCTTGAAGTACTCGTTCTCGCTCAGGACCTGCATGCGATCCTCGTACTTGGAGAGGATGAGGCGGAGGTGCTGGTAAGTGTCCGGCAGGATGTCCAGAATGTACGGCGGGCTGTTTTTCAGCTGCAGCTTGGAATTCTGGCAGAGCCTCACCCCTTTGTCCATTAGCTTCCAGGTCTTCTCCACCATCCGCTTATCGGCTGCCTGCTTCGGTTTGGAGGTTTGTTGAGCTGGAGGAGGTTACGGAGATAGGGAGGGGTGTGGCCATGGAGGGATAATGCCAGTTATATATGAGTATAAAAGTCGTGAGGGTTTTCCATTTCAAGAGTTTTTTTGGCTTTGATCTTCACATTTTGTATATCCAAAGATATTTGTGTAATTAGTAACTGACTATCACCGACAGAAATAAGATCAGTATTGAAAGAAACAACTTTTTCAAAATTTCTCATGAAAACTAAGGCGATATGACTGCCAAGTTTCCTGACATCATATAGTTGGACATTGCTTTGAAAGGAAAGGGAAAGTGTTACATATAAAATTGATGTAGCTAATGAAATAAATGGAGCCTATATAATTGCTGAGAATCTAATCATGTTAATTTTGTGTCAAAAGTTAATAATGTCTCTGCAATTAAGTGTAATGTCCCAATAACTATTTGTTAAAACCAACATAAATTTGATGCACTATGCAGCAAGAAACTTCCACATTTCCTTTCTCCTCTCCCTTCCCTCTATTTTGCAAGCATTGCAATATTCTTATGAATTCTTGATTTATTTGAGCATCTTTGTCCTTTGGTGAATTTTATGCAAATCAAGATGAAGAATGTTTGTGGTGGGAAATGGAACATTTCCCCATTTCAAGCATGAAACATTCTTAAGTTCAGGTTTGATTGGATGCTGAGTAAGCTGCCACAACATTGTCCCTCAACCTCAATCTCAGAAGAGTTTCCTGTTCTGTACTGTATGATGTTTTTCCATTTCGCATTTCATAGTCTCTCTGTGTCAGATTGTCAGTTAGTGCTGAACTAGGATTAGTGTTGCATTGTGGGCTCATGCTCACTCAGAACTAGATTGAGACTGCCCAACCTTTTTTGTGTAAGACCCTTACAACTAGCAGAGTGAAGGGGCTTCCAAATGATCATTCTCAGGTGGATCTGAAACCAGTAATGAAAGGCCACTGTCCAACCCGCTGTATCCAGACCTCCATTTTAGTGTCTTGACTGATTTGATGGCTTATACTTAACATTCACAGCTTCAATTACACATCCCCTCGTATGTTTAGTCTGCCCTGATGCCTTTGCTGTATATCAAATGAAGCACAAAATCATAGAAATTTCATCACAGAAAGTCATCATTTAGCCACTTCTGCATGTTGGGGCGGTGGAATTACAGGAGGGAAAGCAGCACATTTTGGGAATACCTAGTTTAAGGGATTAAAAGTTGAACCACGGAGCAAAAAGTTTGAAACGGTGGTTACAAAAAGCAATTGTAACTCTCTCTTAGTTTACCCACTTTACACTTGAGGTGTAAAAGTTGTTACATGTACTATATTAGTGTATTGCCAACCAATTAACAATGAGTTGAACAGTCCTGAAACAAAACCTTCATACAACTTCATGGAAAATCAAATAAATGCTTTTCTAAAATCTCAGCACTGTAAGTCATTTTATTGCAAATGATTTCATTTCCTTTCCGTTTTAATGAGCTATGATTCATTTCCATGTTTTTTGAACTTAATATTACACTCACTAGTTTTGACTATTGAGGGAGCATTTTAATTTTCAAATAGGAGGAATGCCAGGTTTAAACATTATTCACAATATGCCTTGAAAGGTGTTCTATTACACATTAGTCTTTTTTATTCACAGTTACCACTGGTTCTGCAATGCAGCCTACACTGTAAAGGTTAATATTTTTGTGGGGTGTCGACCCATTTTACACTTAAAGTGGGGGCCTACCGTTCCATCAGATGAAGGATCCATCAGATGAAGGGTACTTAGTATCTAGTAACTTGAGCAGATATTGTTGGACAATTGCCAGCCAGCAAGTAAATGGCTAACTTCAATTTACACATTTAGCAGCAATCAGCCTCCTGGTCAGGTTACCCAGGCAGTCTTGTTTAATGTGTCATTATTCAACAAGTAAATCAGTGCTGACTGCAGTTCTCATAATTTAACTTATTTGGATATATTTGTCATAGACTGTGCGTCACAGTAGTTGAGTAAAGTGATCCAAGCCATAGGAGCTTGGGAACGTTAACAGATGGGCACGACACAAAATGTTGAACTTGTTCAGATTATTTGCATTCTTTTGATCAAGTTATCACTTAATAACGTCTTAGGACTGCGATGGCAAGACTTGGCACTACGGTACGTTAGGCGCAGAATTGAATGCTAATATTTTGTGTGTTTTTAAATTCCCAGCCTTATTTGGCCACTTCACTTGCTTTCATTCTCCTGCAGGTTGCCAAGAATCTCACTGGGTAAAATGCCACTTTGGTGAAGACATGAGTGGATTAGCAGTTGAAAAAAGCCTTCTAGCTATTGCTGCTCAAGTGCCATCATAACTTGAATCATGTTTTGGGGGAGGGGGGGGGACGGTAGTCAAACATCTAACATTAAAAAAGTTACAATTAGAAAACTTGCAATACTACTGTTTGATTAACAGCTAAAGCCCTGTTTTCTAAGTAGATTTGTTGGGCTGATATCCTGAATCAGTGTTCATATTCATAGGAACAGTGCACAAGAGAAATAAAAATTCTGTTTGCACAGAGTGTCAAAGATAAAGTATACATCATAGAGATAAAGTAGCATTACAAAGCAACTCCAGCTGATTTTTCTTGAGCTATAAAAGTACTCATTTGAATATTTTGTTCCTCATTGAATACCCAACTTCGATGTTCTAAATAAAATCTATCATTCTGGGCTCTGTTGCTTTTTTTCCCAAGCCTATTCCCATTTGTCCTCTCCTTCTCTGGTGCTGACTTTTACTAGCGTACGATGCCACTTACTCCAGCTTTCCTCTGGTATCTCAGCAAAGTGGCTATTCATATATGAACCTACAAAATGAGTTTTACAGGCTATTTGACTATGAAGGGCATTACAGACAAGCCAGTTACTGTCTTCATCCAATATCTACATGTGCACCTTTCAGTAAGGATGAACTGGATAGCAGTCAGGAATAAGAACCCTGCTGACCTTTCTCCTGACTAGCCCAAGGATACGGAGCCCAGCTGTAGCATCTCAACTGCTGCTTTTGCCGAGATCTGCTAACTCAGCTCAAACGAAGAATCAATCAGGCAACCTTTGGCCCAATATCAAATTGGGCCACCAATTGATTTACCAAATGAGCCGCCCAGAGAGCTCCCACTGTTACTTTTATACTTCAGGAATTGAGAAACACTGCCAGCAAGTCCTCTTTATGGCAGCTGAATCTGTCCTCAAACTGAAGCTGTCATTCTCTCGCTCTCTCTCACCTCTCCATCTCGTTCCCCCACGTTTTTTCTCTCTCGCTCTTTCACCTGATAAATACAGAGTTCACACTGTGCTACATGAGCAATTTATTTTCAGTTTAAACTCCGTGAACTTCCATTTGACAAGATACACAAAAATCTGACCAATTTAATGAGTGAAAGGAGGGTCGCTAAGAGAAATATTCTTGTTTGGTAATGACCAAGACATAATCTGTACAGCAAATATCAATAACTCTTCAAGCTATAGAAACTTACTATTATATTATACCACAAGATGTCATTGCAAGCTGATCACAGCATAAGGAGAGGCCCCTTGACCAGTGTAAAATTTTTGGTGTATGCCAGTGATTTTATTTTCTGAAACCTAAACATCCAATAACATATGGGTTTCAGATTTCACATGAGTAGAAAACAGTAGTTCGTGTGTGTGCAAAAGTTTTCTTTAAAAATATATGCTTGAGCAGTTCACCTGATGCAGTGCCCAATACGATGTGCTGTGTTATTGTTTTTTGCCTGAAATGCTCCTCAGTTTAGGGCAGACCTATTGGAAAAATACTTATTTCTGTGGATTAATGCTATTCATTATTTCTACAAAATCGACTTAATTCCAATGTTACTTTTTCAAGCAAAAAATGGTACTTATTACCAGCGCTCTGATTCCATGTTCAGTACAATTCTAAAATAGCTTTGAGTTCACCTGTGCTCTGTAATATTTATTACACCTCTAAAATTGTCTGTTGCCTATCTTTACAAAGCAGAAACAAAAGCATCATTCTGACCTATCTGCCAGTAATTATTATAGCTCCATTGGCACTATGCCTGCCATTTTAATCAGCTTGTTGTTTAGAATGCTATGAAAATGAGCTTTGTACGCACCACAGAAAATCTGAGTTGTTACAGTGAGCCAACAGAAAGTTTAGTGTTTCCAAAATAATTGAGTTCTGTTACTAAAGTGTGCTACCAATAAATTTGGTGTGCATAGGTTGACTTTTAGAATAATAAAGAGACAATGTGGAAAGTAGACTGATGTATTGCATGAATATACTCACAATACATAGAGAATGCAAATAGAACATGCGTTTGTTTTCTCAAAATTTTTTTACTGCATCCTTCTCTTCATGTTGCTTAACTTACTCGCTGTTTACCAAATCATTTTTATAAGGAACACCTCAAGATCCATAAGTGACAAAGTTAAAAGTGAGTTATTCAGATCTTTTTTTATTGAGAAACCTGGCTGAAGGGTTAAGGCCTGTGGTGTAGTGCACCACCTAGACTTAATAGAGGATAAGATAAATCAAGAGGTATTGGTAGTTGATGCTAAGTCTGAATGTTACATTTTGTAGAGTTTAGGAGGAAAGAGAGATTAAAGGAGATACAAAGTTCTGAGGTCCTGGGAAAAGACTTGGGAGTCGGTGTAGTTAATCTCGGTTGCAATATAGTAAAGATTCACAATAGGAAAATGCAAAACTTTATATTGAGAGCTTATGAAGAAGAAGAGGAGCAATGACTATAGTGATATCTATAAAATAGAGAACAGAAAGACTACAACAGAGAGGGTAAGTGATCTCGCTTTCATTTTTAGCCTCCTTCTCTGTTGTCGTCTTTCTTGTATTGTATTCTGCCCAGAGTGTGAGAGAGATGCTGAAGGGACATCTCCAGAAGTGAGTGTGTCTTGGGTGAACTTGACTTTAAAGAGAGTTAAGAATTGTTGAAAAGAAATGAAATGTTTAGCACGAAAGACGAAATCAAAATTCTTGGAGGCAGCTTTAGCAATGGAGGAGATGTTAGAGATAATGGTTGAATTTCTGCAGAGGGTTTTCCAATGTAACTTTGGCGGAAGAGGCACAGAAACCCTAGGAAAAAGGCATAATCACTGTTTGCTCAAGTTTTCGGAGTTTCTGCGGCTGTTCTTCCGAAGGTATGGGAGGTGATCGGTAGTTCATCCTCGAAGAAACTAAGAATGTCAGTAGACGGACCGACAGTGGAACAAGAATAGGTAAGATGGTATATGTTGGTTGAACTTGTAACAGACATCTTCGGTATAATGCATAAAGAGATTATCAGCATTCTAATAAATACCCTAGCATGCTACCAAATCTTTGGTATAAATTGTTTAAACATTAATCATATCAAATCTGTTCTTTCACTGTACCTACTAAAAACTGAATGCAAAGGAAATGTGTCATAATGAAGTGTTGTGTATCCTGTAGTTAGAATGCCACATGAATTTCTTTTATAGAGAATTTTCCTATAGTGTTGTCATAAACACCTATAATACAAAAAATAACTCTCCTCGAATTGCTGAATGTAATGGTTCTTTCACAAGTGTGAAAGGCCTATTGTAAATAGAGGTAATAGAAAATGGTAGGAAATATTTTTTTTTAAATCAAGTTTAAAAAACAGTCTTTTGGAAATCAGCAGGCCATTGTGCTTGTAGTCAATGTAGAAAACATCTAGTCACCTTGTTGGTAACAAAATGCATCGTTTAGTGGAATGTGCTGCACGTTGTTGAATGGAATATTGCATGTTGTTGAGTTATTAGGAAATTGCATGAAATAATGGGCCATAATTTGTGGCCCCTACAAGTGCGGACGAGGTGCACACGTGCCTGTATCTCCGCACAAATTCAGGGTTTAGGCGTGCAATGCGCTCAATTATCTTGACAGATCGCATGAATCCCCGGGAAAAAGGCTTTCGCTAGCACAGAGTCGGGCTATTTGCCCAACTTCTGCCCAGCGAATGCCTGTGAAATTCTTACGCCTGGTAAAAGCAGGCATAAGGCCTTTTTTTACCAGCATAAGGGGCTAGAATTTCCTAACCCAAAAGACCGCTAAGATTCCCAAGATTATCGCCAGTGAAAACTTCCCCCTCAAATTTTTTTTAAATCCGCCAAGCAAAGAACATGGGTGTTGCACCCCCAATCTGGGCGAAAAAGTGGAATTTAGAGCCGATTGGATGGTTCCTAAAGAAAATGGGCGATAAATTAAAAAATCACTAAAAATTTACACCGAGGCTATGGGTTGGGCCTAGCAGCAGAAAAACACTAAAAAAAAATAATTTTTCAAAAAAAATCACACAAAAAATTCAAAAAAACATTCTCAAGACCCTTTTAAACTAAATCACCACAACAGAATTTTAAAATAATGAGTAAAATACCAATTACTAACCTTTTTCTTGAAGAGTTACTCACCTCCGTCCCCGGTCCACTGATCCTCATGACCGTTTGTTTTCATATTTACCAACGGGTCACCACTGAGCCAAATATCGTGCCAGGGCGATCTGAGGACAGTGCATGCCGATGGTCCGCTCCCCAGCGGTACCTCGAGACCACCGGCGTAACTCGGGTAGGGAATTTTTCGCTCACCTGATTATCGCCCACAATGGCCAATATCGTCCAGAAACCGGGCGGTAAACCAGAGGAAATTCTAGCCCTAAGAGTTTAAAAAAACACAGAAAAATAAGATGTTAATTTATACATTTAAAAACCTGTGAAATAAGGTAAGTTTATTTTTAGCCCCTTTAAAACATGTAAAATTTATTTTTCAAAAAATTACATTTTTGTTTTAAATATTTAATTAAATACCATTGCAATTCATTTTAAATATGTGATTTTTTTTATTTATTTGAAGTGTTGAGGTATTTTTCCGGATATTCCCATCCATACTTGTGGGGTTTCCATACATATGGAATCCCCATAAGCATGATTGGGGATCCCCTTCTGTATTTGTTGGGCTGGCCCCTGTGATCCCAGGGGCACTTGTGAACTGCCTGTGCCTGTGATACGTGGGCCTCTTCCTGCGCGTACCCGGAGACCCTCATGACCGCGAGTTTCCGTACCTCCTGGACCACCAGGTGCACAGGCATTTTATTTGCGGATTGGCGGCATTTCCCCACGGAAAGCTCCGACCACAAATTCAGGGCCAATGTCACGAAACAATAGTTTCTTTAGGCATCTGAAGGAATTGTCACGGAGTTGGGTTTTCTTATTCCTGTATAATTTGTTATGGGGTCAGATCGACGGAGTGATCAAGCTGTATCCTTGTTGGTCTGTATAGTTCAGTTGCTATACGATGCAGTGTGTTAATCTAGTCAAGCTACAGGAGAGGCCCCTAAATTATGATTTTATTCCAAGTGTATACAAGACAGTTTGATTTGGGGTTGACTATAAGTGTATACAGGTGTGACATCCAAAATCTGGAGTTCCGGAATCCGGACACTAGGCCGATCCATGGCGGGGTCGTCCGTAAACCAGAAAGTGTTCCGGAATCCGGACAACCACGCCTCGGCAGCTCGGTCTCAGCTTGACCTCCAGCCATCCGACCTCGCCTCGGCCCGACCTCGCCTGGCCTTCCCTCGCCGCAGCCCGACCTCCGCTGCCCGACCTCCCCCCGCTTCGGCCTGACCAACCTTCCTCGGCCCAACCTTGACCGGCCTCCCCCTGCCTCGGCCCGACCTCTCCCGGCCTCGGCCCAACCTCCAGCCTCAACCCGACCGACCTCCGGCGTCCCGACCGATCTCCCCTCCCTCCCTACCTACCTCGGCCCAGGCAAAGACGTTACAAAATCCAGAAATATCCGGAACGGCCTCGGTCCCGAGGTTTCCAGATTTCGGACGTCACACCTGTAATACGTTTAACGTATACTTATCTCTTTTTATGAATAAAGGGTTAATTGTTCTTGCACTGTAGAAAATAAACAAATGAATATAGTGGCTGTGTGCCATTTTGCTGCCAAAGTTTCTGTTCAATCTGAATCTGTTTGTGTAAACTGAAGGATCAGGAGGCATCTGTAATTATGATGCTTGTGCGCTCCTCCTGCACCATGCAGAAATCAAGCGCAGGCAGCGGAAAGAGCGTGTGGCAAACCAGTCCCATCCACCCCTTCCCTCAACGACTATTTGTTCCACCTGTGACAGAGACTGTGGTTCTCGTATTGGACTGTACAGCCACCTAAGAACTCATGTTAAGAGTGGAAGCAAGTCTTCCTCGATTCCGAGGGACTGCCTATGATGAAGCTGGTATGAATGGCAAAGTAGAAAAGACCAGTTGTGAATACTGTTGTACAGAGGAGGACAGGGAGACCCTGTTAGATATTGTGAACAATATGCATGCTAAACCTTTAAGGCTAGCCTGCAAGTACTTATAATGTGGCAGGAAACTGACAGACTTAAAGGTGTCAGGACCACTTCCTCCATATTAATCTGACTCCCACTAGTAATTCCGACCAGACTCTTGCTGGCAGCTCACACTAAAATGAATGAACTTGTGGTTGATTTTTGAGTTCTAAATTCATTCATTTGATTACGTTAATTGCCAGCAGGAGTCCGGTTGTGTCAAGGCTACCAGTGGGAGCCTGGTTCAGTTGGGGCTAGTAGCGGGAGTTGAGTTAGGTCAGAGCTCCCTTCTGCCAGCTGGAGTCAAGTAGGAGCTAGCAGCTAAAATTGGGTTAATTGAGAGGATGTGAGGCCCCATCCCTAAATCTGCAACAGTTTCTGTTAGTGTTGCGATTAAATGTCGCCATTTTACTCTTCCTTTATAAAACTAATTCTCAGGTCTGACCTTTGAGTCGCGATTAATCTGCATATTCATCCCACAACTATAGAAGCCTGTTTTCATTACCCTTGACCAAGAATGAAAGCAGGAATCTACAAGTTTCTTGTTTTCCTACATCATTAGTACATATTGTGAAACCTCATGAGCCACATACTAAGTCTGAATTCATGCTTCCATTAATTTGCATGTATCTAAATAGAATAGTTACAACACGGAAGGCGGCCATTCGGCCCGTCGAGCCCATGTCGACTCTCAGCTCGTCCGACTCCTCCGCCCTTTCCCTGTAGCCCTGCAATTTTTTTTTCAGATACCTATCCAACTCCCTTTTGAAAGATAAGCTTGAATTGCCGAAAGTTGCATAATAGTTGATAAACATGTCTTGATGTTCCGATTAAGGATTTATCTATCATTGGAGTAACAACGCTAAAGCAATCCTTTGCCAACCTGCGGGTGCACAAAATGAAAACTGAACAAACCAGTGAACAAGGAATCTAGCTGCAAAAATAACAGAGTTCCCTGATTTTCAAGGGCTCGTGGACAACATGGCTCACGGCCACAGCCAGGGCACCCCTGGACTAAGCCATCCTTAATGAGCAATTTTTTTCCTGTGGGCTAACTTTCATAAAAACAGTTAAGCACAGGATGCATATGCAAACTTGTCTGCATTTGATGTTTGCAGTCACCGTTTTAGGGGGCCAATCCGTGGATGAAACCCAGGTAGACCGTTCCTCCTTGCCCCTCTTTGCACTGCTTCAGGGCTCCGACTGCAATCCTGCTGCTACTGCAAGCCAAGGCAGTTGACTGTAGCTACATACTGTGGGCAAGAACTCCTGATTGCATATTGCAGCTTTTTTCAATCACTTGTGCTTTTACAGGACCAGCAGCAGCAGGACTCTAGGAGGAGAGGGGAGCATCAGAGTGATAGTGTGGTGTGGAGTGAAGAGAGTGCCAACATGAACGAGGTGGGGGGAGAGGAGGAGAGTAGTAAAGGAAAGTGAAACATAACTAGGGTGGGGGAGGAATAAAGTATCGGGTTGAATAGAGGGGAGAGGGAAGGAGAAGAGTTCCACCATGAACTGGGAGGGCTGGAGGGGGGAAGAGGTACCTTTTTAAACTAACTGGGAGGGTGGGGGGACATTGAAGGGGGTTGAATGTCTGAACAATGGGAAGAGGTTAGAGGGAGAGAATAAGTGCTGAGATAGTATTTGAGGAAATAATGCTCTGGTTAGTCCATTGAAAACCCAAAGATCACTTATTTTTGCTAATTTGTCTGTTGTAACCTGCAAAATTCTAGGTTGGCATGGGAGCTAGAATGGGTTGCAGTATAAATGGAGAACTCCCCTTCCACTTTCTGCATCTTTCGTAAAATAAATTTTAGTGGGGAGGATAAAATAGCCCTAAGGGAGTTATATGCTCTCTGTAACAGAAATATGTCAGTAGGAGTATATTCAAAGTCCTTTGAACATGTTCTCGCCTCACAAATTCATTTCCATCTTTCCTGCAACTCCATGTTTGAATCCCTGTACGGCACTTTAAGTGCACATCCAAGTATTTTTTCAATGTGGTGAGGGTTTCTGCCTCTACCACCCTTTCAGGCAGTGGGTTCCAGACCCCCACCACCCTCTACGTGAAGAAATTTCCCCTCGTATCTCCTCTAAGCCTCCCCCCCAATTACTTTAAATCTATGCCCCCTGGTTGTTGACCCCTCTGCCAAGGGAAACCTTATGTTGCTCAGCGTCAAATTTTGCTTTATAACAATCCTGTGAAGCGACTTGGGATGTTTTACTATGCTAATGGCGCTATATAACTACGTTTATTTTTTTTAGATAAATACAAGTTATTTCATATTCTTCAAGGTCCCATTCCCTTTAAGTGGAGACAATTACCCTTGCCTCGTTAAAATTCTATTAATAGTGCTTCTATTAATAGTACTACTAACACAGATGTTTCTTATTAAAATCCTTTTTTCCCCATTTGTTCTTTCAGTGAGGAATCTAAATTGATTGAATCTGTGTTGTAACCAGTAGAAGCAATCTACACTCACTTTCTGTGGGAGATTTCAGTTATCTACTGTTAATTGGATGGTCATGTCAACATGAAATACTGAGAACCTTAAGGTTTTGTAGTCAAATAAAATGATCTATCCCCTGATGGCTCAGGGAGTTAATTCAGTTAGTAGCTGAGCCAAAAAACAAGCAACTTCAATGCCCGTGCCTTGGTCTGTACTGAATTAGATTTTGTCAGCCAGGGTGACAGAAAAGGGTCTTGGAATTAGCCTCAATATCACTGGGTTAAGGAGAGTGAAAATTCAGCCAAGGATCCTGCCCCTGATTGTTCTCCAGAATTGCACATTTGTGAAAGTCTGATAAGGCTCGCTGTAATTCTCCCTCAACGTCAGATAGTCTTCCAACACTCACTGAGCTCACAGATGAATACGGCCAATTAGAGAGGGTATAGAATGGCAAGTGGCCCTTGTGGAACAGTACCCCAGCAAGGAATCAGCGCCTTCTAGAGGAGAGGAAGAAAATTGCCAGCAAAAATATTAAGAAAGAAACATTGGTAGAATCAGCCACATACTCGAAATAAGGAAAATTTATCACTATTGGCGAAATAATATTTAAAAAGATGGGCTGAGCGAAAAGACCACTTTTGTATTTGAATTTTTAATGCAGCTTTAATGAATTAAATGCTGATTTTTTTGTTTTCATTTTGTGAGAGGGAAATTTATTGTTGCAGAGCATCACGAAAGGAAGTTATTCAATGGAAATTTCACCTGCTGTCTGAGTAGGATTCGGGATCCATAGCACATGTTGGGGTGGTGTGTTTCCTTGCTGTCACCAGCTCATTGCTATTGATTAATCTCGTCTTTCAGCAAGTCAAGCTTGAGTGTCTCCCCACAGCTTGGCTTCTAGTGCTAAGCTCTTAGTACAGATCTCTATCTCTCTCTCTCTCTCTCTCTCTCTCACACACACACACACACACACACACACACACATTCGTCCTCTCTCTCTCTTTCTCTCTCTATTTTTATCTCTTTATTTTCTCACTCTGCCTCTGTTTATCCAATTTCTATACCAGTACTTATCCTTTCACTCATAGCATGCAGGAGCAGAACAGCATCTGTTTAATATCACTCTTTAACACTGCTTGTCACCACACTTCCATTAATTTCTACACGCTCTGCTATCCATCCATACATTAAACATTTTTTCATTAAAATATACTTTTTTTGAAATGGAGCTATGCATATGTCAACTCAGACAGTAAATTCATAGCTGCTGCTTGTACTCCACATTACTAGTGTCAAGTTAAATGAGTCATAGTACGGTTTCCAACTGATGCTTTGAAGTCAGATGACAGTTTAAGAGCATCAATAAATTCCAGCATAAAGCTTTACATTGCCCTCATACTGTGCGAGCTAATTGCCTGATCTTTGACTTAATAGGAGTCACTGGGCTAAATAATTTGTCAAATTTGTAGTCCACAATAAATATTCTGACTGCCCAGTTTATGAGTCCTTTTATTGTGAAGCTGTATTGGTCCCATTTGGACGCTGTCATTGGCAGTTAACAGCAACTTTGTCAAGTGATGGCATTATTCTCAAGGGTAAGTTTATGTATATAGGGAGGTTCTTATTGTACAGAGTTAAGTACCACGTGATTTTGCATGTTCATCAAGACTACGCAAAGATGAAAACAAAGCAGTTCCTTTATTTACAGTAAGCGTTTTGAAGTACAAGAGCAATTGAAAGCATATGTTTAAATTTGCAGGGTAATGGGCTAGCTCATGCTGCTAGAATACATTTCTCAAAGTTTTAATCCTTTCAGAAGTTCCAGTTTCCTTAGTGAGTTTATTGTCACAATGAAAGTATTGTCAAGTACACGTACAACAGATCTGACTGGATATTACTTGTAAGATTTCTTTATACAGTGGGATAATTTGAAAAACATTGACATTTATTTTTTAATTATTCAGGAATATCATTATACAGTTCACAACAATTCAAAGTGCCTTGAGAGCTAGCAATGATATGGGAATCAGATATCGGCTCGTAGTATCCCATAATGTCTGTGGAGTCGCTCGGTTTGTGAATTAATAAGCACATACTTCTCAAACTGTGCTGCATGCAAGAGTTCTACTTCAGGTTATCAACATTTCAGTTTCCCTTTTTTTTTATCTCTACTCTGTGAAAGTGTTCAAGTATTTTTGTGCTCTTTAGTTATCACCACAAGTGTTGCTGTGCTCTTTACAGACTGTGCCACCAGTTTGATGAAACTCTTCAATGTAATCATATCATTAAGCTTGTCAAGAGGAGTATCCCGATAGTCCTCAGTTCTTTATTTGTTTTAATTTAAACTGTCTTTAGCCACGTTAGTTTGACGTAAAAAAATAGCCCTCGGCCTTCCCTCCTTTCCTTCTGTGACTTCAATAATCGTATTGTCTTCCATTTAAAATGTTGCATGTTAGTTTTTGGGAGCTTTTTCATTTTAATCCCTTTGAGACAAGAATTTTGATTTAGCTGGAGGTATTTCACAAATTGTAAGCTGAAATGTGAATGAAGATGAAGACTGAATTTCTCCTCTATGCCTCTTTTTTTTTTCCAATTGATGTGCACTCATATATAATCACATATAGACTGCATTGAAATGTTGTAAATTCAGACATGTGTAGTTGGAACAATCCAAAAAGCACAACCAGGGTTGTGTTCCCTGTGTCAAATGCAGGAGGCAGTGGCATTATAGAAGTCCAGTGACTTCATGTTGTTTCACAAAGCTCAAGTAGGTGGTAATTGGTTTCAGAAAATCTTGCTGAACTGTAAGTTACAATAATGAATATTAAATTAAAATGAGCAATGAACATTTACTCTGATGCCAAATTATCCATCCCATAAAATCTAATTCTCATCTTTCTCTGTAAAACAGTATAAGTAGATGTATCTAATTAACTGTCCTTGTAAAGCAGTATAAATAGCTATAACAAATTGATTATGCTGCAAACTGATATAAATATCTGCATCCAGTTGCATGTCCCTGTGAAGTGGTATAAAAAGTTGCATCAAATGGCTTTCTTATAGTTATGAGATGAGCGAGCAAGTGTTACGGAAATCTAGGAAGACTGCATTTCCAGCTAGTTCTGGCCTGGTTGTGATTCCCGAATTTGTGACTGGTTTTCCATGAAGCTCAGAGTGCTTCTGACCTTTTCTGGCATTCACTGCCCTGTGCATATTCTCTGAGTGCCTGAGAAAATCAGAATGACTGGTATGCATAGCTGGTTTTACCCAAGATGTATATGGTTGATCCTTTCCTTTTATACCTGTTTGTTGCAAATACATCTATAAAAGGACGCGACTGCGACCAATGAAATAACGTAGTTGCGCATGCGCAGTTCCATTGGTTTTTATGGTTGTTCTCACCGGACCTCCCACAGATTGGTGAGAGAGAAAGGAGGGAAGGGGATGGGGAAAAGAGATTGCTGCGGCCGAACTGAGCCACGTCAGCGAAAAGAGATCGCTTCTGCCAAGCTGAGCCGCGTCAGGAGAAGAAAATAAAAATTTAAAGTTGAACTCGTGTTTCTATCGGCTTATGAAAATTAACATTTATGCGCTCCGATTTAATGAAAGTTGACATTTGTGCATGGCTGACCTGAGCCGAAAGGAAAATTAAAATTAAAAGTTGAATTGGTGTTTCTATCGGCTTATGAACTAATAAAAGTTGACATTTATGTACAGAATGCTTCTGCGCAGCTTCTGGTTCTTTGGCAGCAGTCATTCTGTTTATAAAAATGCTTGCTAAATCTTTTAATATTACTACTAGCTTAACTTCATTTTCTATTTTATTCTCCTGCCCCATTCTTAATCTCCTTGACCTTATTTTTATGTTTTATCTCGGTTCACCATGCCGTCTGCAACTTTATATGTTGGGAGCAGTCTGTTTTTAAAATTCCCTGCATTATTGCCATTGTTCACCACATCATTCTTTTCCCTCTTTTACACTTCATCCCCAGTGCTACGTATGTGTTCTGAAATCTAGGTATAGTATCTCTGAATATGATCCATTTTCCTTCCATGATTTTCTCCTCGAACATTGCTTCCAGTCCAGTTTAATGCTCCTCACCCCCTCGAACTCTGCCTTTCTAATAGTGAACATTTCCATTGTACTCATCCTTTTTTCTGAAGCCGAAACTCAAACTCCACCATATTGTGGTCACTATTGCCAAGGTATTCTTTAACTCTGATCTACTTGACCATCTGCTGGTTGCTCCTTATGGTCCAGGTCCAAAAGCACCATTGGTCATGTGCGTTCCCTGAAAATGTGTTCCATTTAGTAATCCAGTATTGCATCCAGCGTTACGTGTTCACTCCCATTGCATAATCTATAGATTTCCAATCTATCGTTGCTACATTGACGTCACCAATAAAACTGCATCTTTTCACATGCTAATTTCCCTAATTGGACTGCAGGGTTCATGGTCCATTCCTCCTGCTGACCTGGTGACCTATAGAAGATGTTCATAGTTTGTTTCCTTCCCCTCACCCTTATCTGTAAGGTTTCAACCATATCTGCACCTGGACCAAGTAGGTTCATCTGTTATAATCAAGTTTTCTTTCATATAAACAACTACATCTTGTCCAAATTTGTTTTTTTATCTTCGTGTCATCGCTATCCCTGTGCGTTTACCTAATCAGTGTCATTGTTGAAGCAAATCGTTCTGATGTCTATGATAACCCAGTTTCCCTTCACGTTGCCCATTTTATTTCGATGACATCTAGGGTATAGAACTTTGAGACTAATGTGGTTATTTACTTTGTTATTATTTCTCCGTGTGTTCATATCCTTAAACGCTGAACATTTGCCAATGTCAGCGTTCTCGCTCAGGCCAGCATCGAGGCATTGACCACGCTGTCCGCATGCCCGATGCTAGACTCCCGAAACAAGCACTCTACTCCGAGCTACGTCACGGCAAACGAGCCCCAGGAGGGCAGAGAAAACGCTTCAAGGACACTCTCAAAGCCTCCTTGAAAACATGCAACATCCCCACCAACTCTTGAAAATCCCTGGCCCAAAACCACTCAAAGTGGAGAAGGAGAATCCGAGGAGGCTCTGAACACGTCGAGTCTCTTTGCTGGGAGCACGCAGAAGCCAAACACAGAAAGTGGAAAGAGCGTATGACAAATCTAGCATCCCATCCACCCGTCCCTCCAACCACCGTCTGCCCCACCTGTGACAGAGACTGTAGATCCCGCATTGGTCTCCTCAGTCACCTTAGAACTCATTTTAGTGTGGAAAGCAAGTCATCCTCGACTCCGGAGGACTGTCTAAGAAGAAGACGATATCAGTAACTGCACTTGGAACCATCACCAACCAGCCCCTGCTCTGCACTAAAACATATAGTTTCTCATATCTTTTCTATCTTTTTTTCATTCTTTCTAGTTCAGCTATGTTTGCCCCTTCCCTGCCATTTTAGTTAAAATTTTCCTGTGTTACCTTATTTACCCTCTCTTTAAAGACATTGGCATCAGTCTGATTCAGGTGATGTTTGTCTCATCCGTAGAGCTTTCCTCTGCCTCACAACTTGTCCCAATATCCTAGGAATCAGAAATCCTCCGTTCTGCATATTATGCTACTCACAATTAAAGTAATTCATGTAATTCATGTAGTCCTGACGTGTCCAGTACATGGCACCAGGACTAATTCTGACATAACTGCCCTCGCAATCATGCATTTTAATCTCGAACCTAGTTTCCCAAACACACTCGACAGACTTTCATCCTGTTCTTTCCTTTGAAGCATAGAATAATATAGCACAGAAAGAGCCATTCGGCCCATTGTGTTTGTGACAGCTCTTTGATAGAGCGATCTAATTAATCCCATCCCCCTGCTCTTTCCACATAGTCTGCAAATGTTTTCCCTTCAATTACTTATCCAATTCCCTTTTGAAAATTATTATTGAATTTTCTGCCACCACCCTTTCAGGCAGTGCATTCCAGATCATAAGAACTCATTGTGTATAAACATTGCTCCTCCTCTCGCCTCTGGGTTCTTTTGCCAATTATCTTAAATCTGTGTCCTCTGGCTACCGACCCCTCTGCCACTAGAAACAGTTTCTCCTTATTTACTCTATCAAAACCCTTCATAATTTTTAACACCTCTATTAAATCTCCACTTAACCTTCTCTGCTCTAAGGAGAAAAACCATGATTCTGGCTCTTGACTAAAATTAATGAGCACTTTTAGCACATTTTTCGTTGATGCCTATCCACTGAAAAAATGTAATTATAAGAGAAAAGAGAGTAATTAGTTCTAACCTTACATTGAAATGAGGTACTTTGGCATTGCTGAGACAACTTGTAGATTGTAGGAAGACATAAGGATTTGATAACAATGTGTTAGGAGACATAGGCCTGATTGATGAAGGACAAAAGTGATTGTAGCATTGTTAATGGGAACTCTGTACACCTGCTGATGTCTTGCAGTCATTCTTTGTCCCTGTGCTTTCTGCTTGTAAACTGCTGGTCACAGCTAACCTGAGAACAAGGAGGCAGACAAAAAGCAGGAAACTATAGACCAGATAGCCTCACATCTGTGGTTAGGAAAATGTTGGAGTCCATTATTAAAGAAGCAGTAGCAGGACATTTGGAAAAGCAAAATTCGGTCATGCAGATTCAGCATGGATTTATGAAGGGGAAGTCATGTTTGACAAATTTGCTGGAGTTCTTTGAGGAAGTAGCGAACAGGGTGGATGAAGAGAAACCAGTGGATGTGGTGTATTTGGACTTCCAGAAGGCATTTGACAAGGTGCCACATAAAAACTTACTGCACAAGATAAAAGTTCACGGGGTTGGGGGTAATATATTAACATGGATAGAGGATTGACTAACTAACAGAGAACAGAGAGTCTGGATAAATGGTTAATTCTCTGGTTGGCAACCAGTAACTAGTGGGGTGCCGCAGGGACCAGTGCTGGGCTCTCAACTATTTACAATCTATATTAACGACTTGGAAGAAGGGACTGAGTGTGACTTAGCCAAGTTTGCTGATGATACAAAGATGAGAGGAAAAGCAATGAGTGAGGAGGACACAAAAAATCTGCAGGCTAAGTGAGTGGGCAAAAATTTGACAGATGGAGTATAATGTTGGAAAGTGTGAGCTCATACACTTGGCAGAAAAAAATCAAAGAGCAAGTTATTATTTAAATGGAGAAAAATTGCAAAGTGCCGCAATACAGCGGGACCTGGGGGTACGTGTGCATGAAACACAAAAGGATAGTATACAGGTACAGCAAGTGATCAGGAAGGCTAATGGTATCTTGGCCTTTATTGCAAAGGGGATGGAGTATAAAAGCAGGGAAGTCTTACTACAGCTATATAAGGTATTGGTGAGGTCACACCTGGAATACTGCGTGCAGTTTTGGTTTCCATATTTACGAAAGGATATACTTGCTTTGGAGGCAGTTCAGAGAAGGTTCACTAGGTTGATTCTAGGGATGAGGGGGTTGACTTATGAGGAAAGGTTGAGTAGGTTGGGCCTCTACTCATTAGAATTCAGAAGAAGGTGAGGTGATCTTATCGAGATGTGTAAGATTATGAGGGGGCTTGACAGGGTGGATGCAGAGAAGATGTTTCCACTGATGGGGGAGACTCGAACTAGAGGGCACGATCTTAGAATAAGGGGCCGCACATTTAAAACAGAGATGAGGAGAAATTTCTTCTCTGAGGGTTGTGAATCTGTGGAATTTGCTGCCTCAGAGAGCTGTGGAAGCTGGGACATTGACTAAGTTTAAGACAGAAATAGACGGTTTCTTAATCGATAAGGGGTTATTGGGAGCGGGCAGGGAAGTGGAGCTGAGTCCATGATGAGATCAGCCATGATTTTATTTAATGGCGGAGCAGGCTCGATGGGCCGTATGGCCTACTCCTGTTCCTATTTCTTATATTCTTATGAATGGTAGCATAGCGGTTATGTTACTGGACTAGTAATGCAGAGACCTGGACTAATGATCCAGAGACGTACGTTCACATCCCACCATAATAGCTGGGGAATTTAAATTCAGTCAATTAAATAAATCTGGAATAAAGAGCTACTATCAGTAATGGTGATCTTGAAACTTCTCGATTGTTGTAAAAATCCATCCAGTTCACTAATGTCCTTTAGGGAAGGAAATCTGCCGTCCTAACCTGGTCTAGCCTATACGTGATTCCAGACCCACAGCAATGTGGTTTATTCTTAATTGCCCTCTGAAATAGTCTTGCAAGCCACTCAGTTGTACCAAACTGCAACATCAAATAATAATAAAAATAACTTCCTCCCCAACAGCACTGTGGCATCACGCAGACTGCAACGGTTTAAGAAGGTGGCTTACTCTTACCTTCTCGGGCAATTGGGGATGGGCCTTGCTAGCGACGCCCACATTCCAGGAACAAATAAAGAAAAATGATCCAGAAATGTCCTTTTTCCCCTTAAATGACATTGCCAATGAAGAGCACTGCTCCCAACTGTGGATTTGTTAATTTTTTTTCTAGATTTACTTGGAGCACCAACTTAAAGCTTCAGGGGGGAAATTTTCCCCTTTTTTAAAGCCTGATTCCACCTCTAATGGGGAGGCAAGACCTTTCCGACCGGGGGCAGATGGCAGGACCGACCCATCCGTAATTTCCCCTGAGCGGGGGCGGGGGGGGGAGGGGGCAGCGGGAACGGGTTTCCGCCAATCCCCGTGCTTCCGCCAATCCCCGTGCTTTGCCCCGCCCCTCGCGACGAACACTTACCGCCCCGCGGGAGAAGCTGCCAGTGGCTAGGTGATGCGGCCACCCTTTTATTTTAATTGTCGGCCAATTCTGAGTCGGCTCGACAATGGCGGCCGCTGGTTCGGCCGGGCCGCCAACAGGCAGCCCGGCACCCCCTCTTGGATGCCGGGCCACTGGCCTGGCTGAACCCCTCGCTAGTGGCCCAGTGGGCTCCACATAGGCCTCGCAGCGTTCCTCCCCTTTCAGTGAAGGGGAGGGACATTTCAGCGCGACACAGTACGTCTGCATCGTGCTGATGTTCACCTCCGCCCCCCACTCCCTCGTAAACCCGCCCCTACACCGCCTCAAAAAGCGCTCTAAAGCGCTGGGAGGCGGTGTCAGAGTTAAAGAGCCCAATTTGCCAGCTCTTTCCTCTGACTCCCGCCGGGCAGTAAATTTACAGTTAATTCAAAGTGCCCTCCCCACTTTCTCGCTGAGGGTAATTTCGGCCCCTGAGAAGCCACCAGTTGTAGATATGCAATGGCAATGGTCTGGAAGGTAGTTTATGCACAATCCTTGCTTTTAGAGTCTGATGTTGCTTGCAGAATTTCAATCATACAGGATGGGGCATCAGTGATCTCGTATATAAGTATAAATTCCCATTCGGAAATCACATTTGCCACTGATGTAATGCTCCCAGGCTGCCTCTGACCAGCAGGTTTAAAGAATAAATATGGGATCACGGTAAATTGAGAGACAGCAGATTGCACGCCAATTATTGTTTCCATTATACCACATTTGGTGGGTTTACAGTAGCAATTTATAAATGTCACATGTTGCTGCCTTGTACTTCTTCTCTAAGCCTTCTCCTGTTTTAGGCACTGACTGTTGTTTCTGCATTCACTTTCTCACTCACTTAAAATCACACTATACCATTTTGCTTCTGTCTGCGTTGCAGCCAGTCTTTTCTCTCCCAAAGATTCCCAATATGAATGCAAAGATATAGTGCACCAGTCCATCATTCTATACAGTCCCAAGGGACTGCATCACGAGATTTATTAATCCCTACACCATCTGACCTCTGTAGTATATAAAACCTCTGCTTTTAAATCATACAGCAAATTACTTAAAATACATTTCTTGATTTTGATATGTAGCATTTATGAGCTGCATTCATTACCTAAATGACCATGAATTTTGCATTTGTAACATTTAAATTTCACTCAGCATTCAGATGAATGCAATTCCCCTTTAATCCACTGGGGAGCTAGGAAGCGTGTTGTCATGTAGTCCCTGTTGCTATCAGCTGCCTTACAAATAAAGTCAATGGTTTTGAACTTTGCAGCACATTTTTTCCATGTGTTTCATCCCAGCTGAAGAATCTTTTGGTTTCCAACAACCTTCATGATCCATTCCGTATTTAGATACCCAAGGGTTTGCTGGTTGTGGTCAGTGAGACATGAGACCGACATGCTAAATTCCTAGCTGAAGTACCTCCTCCTGTTTATCTAGTACCTTTGTATTGATTAATAGGAACCAAATTAACCCTAAAATGGGGAATTTAATTCCTTTCAATATCTATTTGTGTATTATGATTGAATTTCCATAGCCTGCTTTTCAGTGATATAAAATGAAATGCATATGAAGCTTAAAATTAAATTGTTCTGTTCCATTCCATCCCATTGTATCATACTGTACTAGGTTCTGTTTAGGTATAACCGATAGCCAGTGGTCTATACAGTGCAGCGTCCCAAATCTGGAACCCTCGGGATTGAGGCCGTTCCGGATTCCACGTTTTTCCGGACTTTTGAACGTCTTTCTGACGTCATGAATCCGGAAACACTCGAGCCCAGGTTTGGGTATTTCCGGATTTCGGAATGTCAGAAAGGGTGGGGGTTGTTCTCTGAGGAGCTGTTTGGGTCGCCGGCCCTGTCCAGGAGGTCGTCGGGCAGGGCCCAGCCGCCGAGGAGTTGTTCGGGCAGAGCCCACCACGTGGTGCTGTTTGGGCGGGACCTGCCGCCAAGGAAGTGTTTGGGCTGGTGGGCCCCGGCGCAGAGGAAGTGTTGGGGCGGGCCGGTGAGAAGACCCCGAGGTGAGCGGCGCGAGGCAAATGGTGGTGAGGTAGGGCAGCGGCGGGGCCCTGAGGTAAGGGCAGCAGCGGCAGGCAAGGCGAGTTGAGGCGAGGCCCGAGGTCGGCAGGGTCAGCGGGTCCGGATTCCGGAACATTTTACGGATTCCGGACGACCCTGCCATTAATCAGTCCGGATTCCGGAACATTCCGGATTCAGGAACTCTGGATTTTGGACGCTCAACCTGTATTTGTATCAGTCACAGGCTCAGTGGGTAGCACCCTTGCCTCTGAGTCAGAAAGTTATGGGTTCAAGTTCCACTGCAGAAATTTAAGCATATAAATCTAGGCTGACACTCCAGTGTTGTGCTGAGGAAGTTCTTCACTGTCGGAAGTGCCGATTTTCAGATAAGACGTTAAACCGAGGCCCCATCTGCTCTCTCAGGTGGATGTAAAAGATGCCATGACACTATTTTGAAGAAGAGCAGGGGAGTTATCCCCGGTGTCCTGGCCAATATTTATCCCTCAATCAACATAACAAAAAAACAGATTATCTGATCATTATCACATTGCTGTTTGTGGGAGCTTGCTGTGTGCAAATTGGCTGCCGCGTTTTCCACATTACAACAGTGACTACACTCCAAAGTTACTTCAGTGACTGTAAAGCGCTTTGAGACATCCGGTGGTCGTGAAAGGCGCTATATAAATCCAAGTCTTTCTTTCTAAAACCTTCACACTCTTGTTCTGTTCTAAATGCTGAGAGGATATAACTTGTATCATTCATTACTTTGATTTCTGCAGTGGCTCCAGTTTCATCAACAGCTTTACATGGTGAATGAGGAATTTGGAAGACAAAATCCATCTTTTCCTCCTTTAGGACGCTCCTTAAAACCTACCTCTTCGACCAAGCTTTTGGTTACCTGCCTTAACTTCTCCTTATGTGACTTGGTGTCAAATTTTTTGTCTCATAATACTCCTGTGGCACGCCATGGGACGTTATACAAGTACAAGTTGTGGTTGTTGTTATGTCTCGATTTATGAAGCCAAGGATGTCTTATGTATTTTTAACAACCTTCTCAACTTGCCATTTTAAAAATGTTGATCCAATTTTTTTAAATGTGGAGCGGTCAGCAGAAAACAGCAACAACAGAAAACTGCCAATGTTGGGGAAATCTGAAACAAAAACAGAAAATGCTGGAAACACTTAGCAGGTCAGGTAGCATCTGTGGAGAGAACAGATGAGTTAAGGTTTCAGGTGTTCAAGGGTCTACTGAAATGTTAACTCACTCATTCTCTCCACAAATGCTGAATGACCTGAGTTGTTTCCAGCATTTTGCATCAGAGTTGCCACCAGTGTAGTTTCTGGCAAGTTCTACATGCACTTAGGTGTGCCGGTGTTTCCCGGGATAGGGAGAGGGACCAGGTTGGTGCTCGGGTTGGATATGCCACCCACCCTGTCAGAACACTGCTGGCGGGATGGTCTGCATCCTTGGTATCTACTTATTTTATTCTTCCACCAGACTCCTGAGCTGCTAGAACCTGCTCTACTTTGCTCATTTTTTATGCTTCCCTTTCCACTTAGCTTATCCCCCTTTTAGCTTTCACGTATTCAGAGTATTGTATGTCTTTTTTTTCTTTGATTTTTCTTCATGTTGCCCCTTTGGTCTCCTGCGCGTATCACTTCTGTCCTTTACCCATTCCCTGGTTCCCACCGTAGCCCTTTGCATGTCATTCCAGGCCTTTTCCTGTGCGTGTGGCTAATGTATGCTTTCTCCCCTTCCCTTTTTCCACTCCCTTTTTAAATGCTTTCCATCTGTAAAATCTTTCAGATCTGAGGAAAGGATTTATACCTGCAACATCGACAGATTTGTGCTCCCTCGACAGAAGCTGCCTCATCTGCAGAGTGTCACCAGCATTTTCTGTTTCTGTTTCAGATGTTCAGTACCTGCAGTATTTTGCTTTTTGTTCGACACATGTGTTTGTAGCTGTGGGCCAGTTGCTTCACAGCTGCAAGTAATGCTTACCTCCCGTTTTCTGTATTTTCTTCCAGTTGCTCTCAAAGCTGTTTTCGAGACCACTTGTGGCACCTCTTGCTCAGGTCAAAAATGGAGCTAAAATGTTGAGACAAATAAGTTTATAAAATAAATCAGCATTCACTGTGGCTTCATGGGGTATGTTTTTATTTTAAAAGATTTCATCGAATCATATAATGATACAGCACAGAAGGAGGCTATTTGGCCCATCATGCCTGTGCCGGCTTTTTGAAAGAGCTATCCAATTTGTCTCACTCCCCTGCTTTTTCTCCATATCCCTGAAACATGTTCCTCCTCAAGTATTTATCCAATTCCCGTTTGAAAGTTATTATTGAATCTGCTTCCTCCACCCTTTCAGACAGTGCATTCCAGATCGTAACAACTAGTTGCATAAAATAAAATTTCTCCTCATCTTGCCTCTGGTTCTTTTGCCAATTTCCTTAAATCTGTGTTCTTTGGTTGACGACCCTTCTGCCACTGGAAACAGTTTATCTTTATTTACTCTATCAATCTCTTCATGATTTTGAACAACTCTATTAAATCTCTCCTTAGCCTTCTCTGTTCTAAGGAGAACAACCTCAGCTTCTCTAGTCTCTCCACGTAACTGAAGTCCCCCATCCCTGATACCATTCCAGCAAATCTCCTCCGCACTCTCTCAGGCCTTGACATCCTTCCTAAAGTGTTGGACTCAGAATTGACCAATATTCCAGCTGGGGCTGAAGCAGTGATTTATAACTTTCTTGCTTTTGTACTCTATGGCTTCGATTTCAAAATTCTTATTCATGTTTTCAAATCCCTCCATAGCCTCGCCCCTCCCTATCTCTGTAATCTCCTCCAGTCCCATAACCCCCTGAGATGTCTGTGCTCATCTTAACTCTGCCCTCTTGAGCATCCCTGATTATAAGCGCTCAACCACTGGTGGCTGTGCCTTCAGTTGCCTAGATCCTAAGCTCTGGAATCCCTGACTAAACCTCGCCACCTCGCTACCTCTCTTTCCTCCTTCAAGACGCTCCTTAAAACCTACCTCTTTGACCAAGCTTTTGGTTACCTGCCCTAGTTTCTCCTTATGTGGCTTGGTGTCAAATTTTTTGTTTCATAATACCCCTGTGGCACGCCTTGGGATGTTATACAAGTATAAGTTGTGGTTGTTGTTATGTCGCAATGAAGTCAAGGATGTCGTATGTATTTTTAACAACCTTCTCAACTTGCCATTTTTTTTATATTTTAGTATCTTTGATTACACAAAGTGCCTATTCAAGCTCAGCTTGTGAACAAGTGCTCAAAGCGTGGCTAAAGCGGCCAACGTGCTTTTTTAGAGTACAAAAGCAAGGAAGCCATTGTCATGTTTGCCTTCCTTTTGCTGGTGAAGCAGTCTGACAGTAGCTATGAATATGATAGCTATGCACTTCCAGTTGCTTTTAGATCTCTTCCAAGTTTCTTTATAAAATATTTCAATCTCCAGATATCATCCTAGCTACATGCTCTTTTTATTTCCAATAATCTGCATGTATTTCTTTACCAACATCAATGAAACAGAAAAATCATGTAAAGGGGGGCGCCCCTCAAGGGGGCGTATCCCAAGGGCCCGACTTTGATGCTTACCGATGGTCCACCGAGTTCCCGGTGGTATCGTAGTGGTCTGTTGTTTTTAACTGTCGGCAGACCGCCGAGACGTAAGGCCTCAACTTTGGTCGTCGTCTTTTCGGCGGTCTGCCAACATTGTGCGAGCATTGCGGAGCGGGCGGTCTCACAGAATGGAGGTGAACCTGAGAAAGGCTTTCCTCGATTGACGGTGTAGTGCTGCACTGCGCATGCGTGATTTTTTTTTTCAAAACTTATATTTCGCCGCGATTTCGGGGGTCAAGGATCACCTGCGCATGACTACTTAAAGCCACTTACTCCAACTTCAGTATTCTCCTCCAAATGGTGCTGCTTCTCTCTGGTGTTCCTGATTTTTCACGATTTCTCCCCATTTTTAAATAAACAAAATAACCTCCAGAAATCCATCTTTCCCTCCAAAAAGCCGTTTTTCCTTTAAAATTGACTCTTTTTCCTGTGAATACAACTGCAGTGCTCTGCTCCAATGCTCCTGCTCATCTCCCGATGTCCAAATGAACGCACCGCACACTACCGCCCACTTTGCTAAGCATAAAAGCCCATTTTCCAGAACGGTATGCTTCATAGTGGTACGCTGGCGGTGAGTGACCAATGTTGGAGTTTTCGGCGGTATGTCGGGTCTTCAGTGTCAGCGGACGGTGCGCATACTGCTCGGCGGTATGTCAGTCACCAAAGTCATGATGGGCGGTATGTCGGTGGTATGCAGCTGTTTTTCCACGAAACTTCCAATTCTCGGCGGTATGCGGGCGTTCTGCGGGCGGTACTGGACAATATGTCCACCAAAATCTGTCATGTATCTTACATTATTATATATAACTGTATCCTAACATGCTATACATGATGTCATGTATCTTACATTATTATATATAACTGTATCCTAACATGCTATACATGATGTCATGTATCTTACATTATTATATATAACTATATCCGAACATGCTTTCCGTGACTGTAATAAGATATGACCTGTAACCACCAACATACCTTACCACCAGCGGTGCACTTGCAAGAGACAGGTATATAAGGACAGGTCTCAGGCAAGTGCAGCATTCCATAGCTGTGAAATAAAGGTGCAGGTCCAGAGTGACCTTGACTTCACTACATGCCTCGTGTGAATCTGTACTGAGGGGACAGGACTTTACAGTGGCGACGAGTTACGGGATTACAGATTCCACAGAATGGCGAACAACGGATCAGATGAAAAGTACAATGCGGGAGACAATTGGGAGGACTTTATAGAAAGGTTCCAGCAAAAGCTTTGTAACCAAAGACTGGTTAGGCGATGATAAGGCAGACAAGAGAAGAGCCCATCTTTTGACCAGCTGTGTCTCGAAAACATACGCTTTAATGAAGGATCTGTTGGCACCCGAGAAACCAGCAAGCAAGTCGTTTGAAGAATTGAGCACACTGGTAAGAGACCACCTGAAGCCAGCGAGCAGCCTACACATGGCCAGACACAGGTTCTACAACTACAGACGCTGTGTGGGCCAGAGCATACCCAACCTCGTGGCGGAACTTCGGAGGTTGGCTAGTTCATGTGAGTTCCCCGATGAACTGAGGAGAGAAATGCTGAGAGACTTTTTCATTGAAGGAATAGGCCACGCAGGCATATTCCAAAAGCTCATAGAGACCAAGAATCTGACCTTAGAGGCAGCAGCACTGGTTGCACAGACATTCTTGGTAGGGGAAGAAGAAACGAGGTTGATTTACAATGTAGGTACGACAACTAACGAAATATCGGAACAAGAAGTTCACAGCACTAAACAAGCTACTACCCCCACACACAGAAAACCGGGAGAACAGGCTCTCGACAGCAAGCAGAAGCCATCAAGGGCCACAGGAACGGCCGTTCACACCTCATCAACCCACAATGCGAGCAATCAACTACAAACTGAGAGAAGCTCAAGAGAGATCAGCCAGACGCAGCTCATTCTTTGGAAACACTTTGAACAATGGAACAGGTCTGTGCTGGAGGTGTGGGGGTGGGCACTCGTCAAGGGGATGTCGATTTCAGCAGGCTGTTTGCAGAAATTGTGAATATACAGGACATTTTTGCCCCGCATGTGCAAAAAAACGGCAGCTCGGCTGGTATACAAATCGGATGGGTCGGAAAGCGGACCAGAAGATGGTGGGGACAGTACCTGGGACACCGATGTACAACGGGTCAACATGATCAATGGCCGCTGCTCCTACAACAGGACGCCTCCTATAATGATGAGGGTCCTACTCAAGGGGATATCTGTCAACATGGAGCTGGATACGGGAGCGAGTCAATCTCTCATGGGCGCTCAACAATTTGAACAGCTGTGGCCGCATAAAAGAGACAGACCAAAACTCACAAGGGTCGACACCAAACTAAGGACCTATACCAAAGAAATTGTACCAGTCCTCGGCAGCGCCATGCTCTCTCTCACACACAAAGGGACATTGAACCGACTTTCCCTGTGGATTGTCCCCGGAGACCCCCCAGCACTGCTGGGGAAAAGCTGGCTGGCAAAACTAAACTAGAAATGGGATGATGTCCATGCCATGTCATTAGAGGAACGGACCTCCTGCTCAACAGTTATAAAGCGATTTGAACATCTCTTTCAGCCAGGTGTGGGCACTTTCAAAAGGGCCAAAGTCAAAATCTAGATCACACAGGATGCTAGACCGGTCCATCACAAGGCCAGAGCTGTACCCTATGTGATGATGGAAAAGATTGAACACGAACTAGACAGGCTTCTGTGGGAAGGCATTATATATCACCTGTGGAATTTAGCGACTGGGCAAGTCCCATCGTCATGAAGCCTGATGGATCCGTACGAATCTGTGGGGACTACAAATCTACCATAAACAGAGTCTCCCTACAGGACCAGTAACCGCTGCCCAGAGCAGAGGACATAATTGCCACATTGGCTGGAGGTAAACTTTTCTCAAAATTAGACCTCACATCTGCGTATATGACGCAAGAATTGACCGAGGAATCCAAGTTACTCACCACCATCAACATACATCGAGGCCTTTTCATGTACAATCGATGCCCATTCGGCATCAGGTCGGCAGCTGCCATATTCCAGCGCAACATGGAGAGTCTGCTCAAGTCCATCCCGGGGACGGTTGTATTTCAAGACGACATACTTATCACGGGCAGGGACACCAACTCCCATCTCCGTAATTTGGAGGAAGTACTAAAGCGGTTGGATCGGGTAGACCTACAAGTCAAGAAATCCAAGTACCTGTTTCTCGCACCCGAGGTTGAATTTTTGGGCAGAAGGATTGCCGCTGATGGAATCCGCACAACAGAGTCCAAAACCGAAGCAATTCGCCTGGCACCCAGGCCCCGAATATCTCAGAACTGCGTGCCTTTCTCGGGCTACTCAATTACTTTGGGAACTTTATGCAGAACTTAAGCACGCTGCTGGAGCCTCTCCACGTGCTACTCAGGAATGGGTGCGATTGGTTTTGGGGGGACGCCCAGGAACGCGCCTTCAATAAGGCAAGCAACCTTCTGTGTTCCAACAGTGTTTTGACTTTCTTTGACCCAGGTAAAAAGCTAGTTCTCACATGCGATGCGTCAGCGTATGGGGTCGGTTGCGTTTTGCAACATGTCAATAGTGCGGGCAAATTACAACCCATAGCTTTTGCCTCCAGGTCACTTTCGCGGGCGGAGCGCGGGTACGGAATGGTAGAGAAGGAGGCGCTCGCGTGCGTGTACGGTGTCAAAAAGATGCACCAATACCTTTTCGGGGCCAAGTTCGCGTTAGAAACCGATCACAAGCCCCTCCTATCCGAGAGCAAAGCAATAAACGCCAACGCCTCGGCCCGAATTCAACGGTGGGCACTCATGCTGGCGTCCTACGACTACACAATAAGGCACAGACCAGGCACAGACAACTGTGCTGAGGCGCTCAGCAGGCTACCCCTGGTGACCACGGAAGGGTCTGATGAACAGGACTGTGAGATAGCCATGGCAATCAATGCCTTTGAGTCCACAGGTTCGCCCATGACGGCTCGCCAAATCAGAGCCTGGACGGCCAGCGACCCCACGTTATCCTGAGTAAAAAGATGTGTCCTAACCGATGACTGGGCAGAGGCTCGCGATGCCTGCCCCGAGGAATTAAAACCCTTTCACAGGCGCATGCATGAGCTATCACTACAAGCAGACTGCCTGATGTGGGGCAACCGAGTAGTCATGCCTCTGCGAGGCAGAGAGGCATTTGTCCGGGAGCTCCACCGTGAGCACCCGGGGATCGTTCTCATGAAGGCCATAGCCAGATCCCACGTCTGGTGGCCTGGTATTGACGCGGACTTGGAGCTCTGTGTCCGAAGGTGCACCATTTGTGCCCAACTCAGCAATGCCCCCAGGGAAGCTCCACTGAGCCCCTGACCTACCAAACCGTGGTCGCGGGTGCACGTAGACTATGCGGGCCCATTCATGGGCAATGTTCCTCGTAGTTGTAGATGCATTTTCAAAGTGGATCGAATGCACCATTTTAAACTTGAGCACAACCTCCACCACTGTGGAGAGCCTCGCAACCATGTTTGCAACGCACGGAATCCCTGAAATATTGGTCAGTGACAATGGTCTGTGCTTCACCAGCGCAGAATTCCAAGACTTTATAATTAACCACGGCATAAATCACGTCAAGACGGCACCGTTCAAGCCGGCCTCCAACGGCCAGGCAGAGAGAGCATTGCAAATCATTAAACAAGGCATGCTTAAAATCCAAGGTCCCACGCTGTAGGGTCGCCTGTCGCGACTGCTGCTGGCATACAGATCTCACTGACTGGGATCCCCCCCGCGCAACTGTTGATGAAAAGGACTTTAAAAACAAGGCTCTCATTAATCCTCCCAGACATGCACGAAATCGTTGAGCCAAAGCGCCGTAAGCTCCCTGAGTACCATGACAGAAACTCGAGGTGGAGATGGAATGAGATAGGGGACAAATTGTTTGTACTAAACTATGGCAGGGGTCCCAAATGGCTTGCAGGGACAGTAACGGGCAAGGAAGGAAACAGGCTACTGGTAGTACAAATTGACAATGGCAAAACCTGCCGGAGGCATGTAGACCAAGTCAAAAGCAGATTTACCAACAACTGCGGAACCAGATGCAGACTACAATGTGGAACTCGCACCACACCTGGTGGACAGACAGAGGGAACAACCTGAGGAAAGGGTAATCCCAACAGACAGCCCAGGCGAGATACCAGCAACCACACCCAAAGAAAAACAGACACCAAGGCAAACAACTGAACCACAACTCAGACGCTCCACGCAAGAGCGTAGACCACCTGAGAGACTGAACCTATAAAGACAATAAGACCTTGGGGGAGGGTGATGTCATGTATCTTACATTATTATATATAACTATATCCTAACATGCTATACATGACTGTAATAAGATATGACCTGTAACCACCAGCATACCTTACCACCAGGTGTGCACTTGCAAGAGACAGGTATATAAGGATAGGTCTCAGGCAAGTGCAGCATTCCAGAGCTGTGAAATAAAGGTGCAGGTCCAGAGTGACCTTGACTTCACTATATGCCTCGTGTGAATCTGTACTGAGGGGACAGGACTTTACAAAATCGGGCCCCAGATGTTTAGAACAGAGTCTCATTTCTTTCTTTGATTTGTGCAAACTCTCCTGTCTTATCAGGAGTGTTTATTGGCAATTTTCCAACAGAGGAATGTTCAGAGATGGTAGCCGCTGTGTTCCTTTTTGATTTGATTTTCAGAAACGCAAGCAAATTGAGTCAATCTCGCTATTTCTCTATACCTAGTTTCAGATGAAAACTGAAATTATTACACGCTGATCCATTCAAACTCACATAATCAAGAAAAGAGAGCCGATCATGGTCCGAATTTAAGACTGAGCTGCAAGCCAGTGTGGAAGCAAAGGGAGCAGAAATTGGGCATCAGAGTTTAGTAGTCTGTCTTGTGAACCTCTGTCTTGTGGAGATTAAGTAAATAACATTGTGATGACTTTTGAGTAATGCAGTGGAAAGAGAGACTCTGCCATTTTAGTGAAGAGCACCTCAGTAGTTAATAGATGACTATATTTGGTTGCTTCTTCTCTGTAACTTGCCAGTACTTGAACATAGCAATGTATGAATGAAGGGCAGTAATATACTTTACTTCAACACTAAAATATTTGGAACTGTGACTAATCCCTGAAACCATTCTCTCATCTACTACAATGCATGTGATTAAAAGTGCAATCCTATTTCATTCTTTGAAAGAGATGCAATACATAATCCTGCTTAATTCACTAGTTTAACTTGACAGTTTAGGATCTTGCATGATAATATTGAAATTTTAAGAATGAAATTAAAGATCCCATGCCAATATTCAAAATAACATTTCTCCCTCAACCAATAACACCAAAAGTAAACTAACTTTCAGAGAGTGCTGTCGATATTACAGGCAATACTAAAATATGAGGCATAATAAACAATTCTGAGGATCACTGGAAGCTGCACGGGGATATTGAGGAGATGGTGGAATGGACAAAAAAGTAGCAAATGGAATTCAATGTCAGTAAATGTGATGTGGCACATTTTAATAAATAATTATGCGTTAAGAAAAAGCTGTGTGATGTGGAACAGTAGACAGATTTGAAGGTTCAGGTTCACAAGACAGGGTATGGTAGTGTACTGCTCGGAAAACTGCTGTCCTTACCTGGTCTGGCCTATATATGACTCCAGTCCCACACCAATGTGGTTGACTCTTAACTGCCCTCTGGTGTGACCTAGCAAGCCATTCCAATTATGCAAGATCAACTAGGGATGGACAATAAATGTCTGTCTTGCCAGCAACGTCCACAACCTGAAATGAATTACAAACAGCACCTCAAGTGGATAAGGCGATTATTAAAAAAAAAACTCTTATGACGAGGTATATAATATAAAAGTAGAGACGTGATGGTAAATCTATGTAAAACTTCAGTGAAGCTACAGAGGGAAAATTATGTGCACTTTTGAAGTCCACACCATAGTATTACGCAATAGCCCAGATTCACTGGGATGTTGCATAATATGAGGATATACAAATACGAAAAAAGACTTTGGGCTGATTTCATAAGATTCTAAAGGCATGGGACAGAGTAGACAGAAACACTTTCCTGTGGTTGAAGGGTCTAGAATGAGGGGAAATATATAGGTGCAGCATCCCGAATTCGGGACCGAGGCCGTTCCGGATTTTGCATTTTGCCAGATTTTGGAATGTCTTTCTGACGTCACGAATCCCAGGTTTGGATATTTGCGGATTTTGGAATGTCAGAAAGTGGGGGAGGGGGGTGCTCGCCGAAGAGCTGTTCGGGTCGCTGGGTGGGGCACAGCCACCGTGGAGGTGTTCGGCTGGGACCTCGCCGAAGAGGAGCTGGTCGGCAGGGCCCCACCACCGTGGAGTTGTTCGGATGGGGACTCGCCAAAGAGGACCTGATCGGGTGGGGCCGCGCTGCCGTGGAGTTGTTCGGATGGGAACTCGCCAAGGAGGACCTGGTCGGGCAGGGCCCGGCCGCCATGGAGTTGTTCGGATGGGAACTCGCCAAGGAGGACCTGATCGGGTGGGGCCGCGCTGCCGTGGAGTTGTTCGGATGGGAACTCGCCAAGGAGGACCTGGTCGGGCAGGGCCCGGCCGCCATGGAGTTGTTTGGATGGGGACTCACCGCCAAGAAGTTGTTCGGGCGGAACCCCGCCGCCAAGAAGCTGGTCGGGCGGGCCCCGCCGTCATGGAGGTGTTCGGGCGGGGCCTCGCCAAAGAGGAGGTGTTCGGGTGGGCCGGCGAGGAGGCCCCGAGGTCGGACAGTGGATGCAAGGTGAGGCCCGAGGGGTGGTACGGTGAGACCCGAGTTCGGGCAGCGAGGTGAGACCCGAGTTCGGGCAGCGGCGGCACCTCAAGGTTGGCAGGGTCCAGATCCCGAAATATTTTACGGATTCCGGACAACCCTTACACCAATCGGTCCAGATTGCGGAACATTCCTAATTCCGGAACTCCAGATTTTGGACGCTGCTCCTGTATAATGTTACATGTAAAAGTTTTAGGACAGGCAGTAAGAGAAACACTTTTACACAGAGGGTTGTGAGACTGTAGAATGCACAACTGGAACTAGTGATTGAAACAACTTTTAAAAATAGGTTAAATAGGTGGTTTGAGGAATAAAGGGATATGGGAACACGGCACGCACATGGGATTAGCACCAATGCTCATGTGGTGGATTGGAGCAACATGGATTGGTTGGGCTGAATAGCCAGCTTCCATGTCATACATCTAATAATTTATATAATTGCTGTTTGTTGGATCTTCCTCTGCACAAAATAGCTGCCCACGTTTGCCTTCATAGAAACAATGACTGCCCTCAAAAAGTAATTCCTTGTATATAAAATAATTTGGGACGTTTCTGAGAGACATGATAAAGCACTGTATAAATGTAAGTCTCTCTTTCTAAAGGGGAGTGGATGATTTCCTCTGTGTATTTGTAGCAAGATCGTAAACATATTCTTTATAAACACATTCTGGCTATGTTTAGCACACAGAGGAAATCTTCCTCAGGCGTGAACAACAAGAACTTTAAATAATTTTTAAGTCGATGACATATTTTCTTTGGCCAGTACAACATGAAAATCTCATTTGCAGGGCTCCACTGAGCCAGCCATGACTCAGTTGGCAGCAATATCACCACTGAGTCAGGAGGTTGTGGGTTCAAGCCCCACTCCAGAAACTTGAGTGCAAAATCCAGGCTGACACTCCAGTGTAGTACTGAGGGAGTGCTGCACTGTCAGAGGTGTCATCTTTCGGATGAGACATTAAACCGAGGCCCTGTCTGCTCTCTCAGGTGGACGCAAAAAATTTCATGACGCTATTTTGAAGAAGGGCAGGGGCGTTATCCCCGGTGTTCTGGATAATATTTATACCTCAATCAACATCAATAAACAGATTATCTGGTCATTAACACATTGCTGTTTGTTGGAGCTTGCTGTGAGCAAATTGGCTGCTGTGTTTCATACATTACAATAGTGACTACACTTCAAAAGTACTTCATTGGCTGTAAAGCGCTTTGAGCACCCTAAGGTTGTGAAAGATGCTATATAAATGCAAGTCTGTCTTTTTTTATCTGCGAAGCTCTCTGCTAAACCATTTTGGAGGAGTTAGATACATTGTCACATCGGGCCAAAGGTTCTCCTTGCATAACACTTGTGCCAATTCAGAAGTGGTGATGTATTGCACAACATACACCACATAATTGGTAGCAGGTGAATACATGTGTTCAGTGAACTCCCTATCTCCGCTATGCTATCCAGGGGAGGCACCAAGAGAATTTGGTCTCCTTCCCCCGCACTCCCCCCTTCCCCAATTGGAAAAGAGGAAACAAACATCAGAGAGCCAGTAACCTTTGGCCAAGCTGATGCGTTTTGTTGGAACTAGCCACGAAGCTGGATTAGTAGAAGTTTGGAAACTGTTGTCCAGCCTGTCTACTTGGCTCAGAAATACAGAAAGACCAGGCAGAATTTTAAAAAAACATTTTAATACAAACTCTCTTAAATGTTTTCCAAAATGTCTCAAACTATATAACGGCGGGGAGTTGGGGATGGGAGTGGAGAAGAACAGGCTTGTTCCATCCATGTGGTGGAAAAGTGCTTTAAAAATATCCCCTAATCCTATTTTACTCTGCCTGAAATGGTTGAACACAGAGCTCCAGAGAAGAGCCTGTAACTGGGATTATTTACATAGTGAGTAGTTTATTAGTTGTTTATTGAAACTAATAGTTTCCACTTATCTAGGGGTAAGTGCTTAAGTTCTTTGTGCTTAACCCTACTCTGCAATTCCTTTTTGCTTCTCATCATGACCTGTCAGGCCGGAGTACGACGACGGGAGAGGTGGTCCCCGTGCTGTTAGTGAAATAAAACTGATATACGCATAGGAAACCTGGGACCGCTTTACTTGGCAAGTCATTCAACTCAACTGTCACTTCATCCGATGTAAACAGGCGGGCAATGTAGTCGGACATAGGTTCACAGTAACCATGACTGTACTGCAAATTCCTGTTGTCGTCCATGTGTTTAGGAGGGCAGGGGTTTAGGTGCAAAAGGAGAAGAGAATCAGAAAGCACGTTGCTTTCCCATATTGCCTCTTGGCTAGCTCAAGCAAGGCACTGGCAGAAGTTCAGAAGCATGTCAACTGTTCACCGACATAGCTGGTGTGTGGTGCTGGTACCTGAAGAGAAAGAAAAAAACAAAATGGTGGAAAATAAAACATCTAACATAAATACAGCGGTTAATTTGTGCTGTTATATATAAAAAAGAGACTTTTATTTATATAATGCTTTCACGGCCTCAGGACATCCCAAAGCACTTCACAGCCAATGAAGAACCTGTAAAACGTAGTCACTCTTGTACTGTAGGAAACATGGCAGCCAAGTTGCGCACAGCTAGCTCCCACAAACAGCAATGACGAGAGAGTTTTTTTAGTGATGTTGGTTGAGGGATAAATATTGGCTAGGAAGAACTCCCCTGCTGTCCAAAATACAGCGTAGTACTATATGATCTTTTACGTTTACATGAGAGAGAAGATGGGGCCTCGGTTTAACGTCTCATCCGAAAGACGGCACCTCCGACAGTGCAGTACTCCACTGGAGTGTCAGCCTAGATTTTATGTTCAAGTCTCTGGAGTGGGACTATGAACCCACAACCTTCTGGCTCAGAGGGGAGAGTGCGACAACTGAGCCATAGCTGACACATGAGTGTTTGCTAGGCTTTGGGGTCCATTTTTGTCCATTGGGACTGTACAGTCCAACATAATAGCCTTTTTGAAGGTGGTGGTAATTTTATATCTTATGACAAGAAGGTGTTATAATTACATTTATGATGAAAGTGCTATGAACAGGAAGGATCATTGATACAGGAATAATTGTCACCAATGAAAGTGAAAAATGAGCTGTTCCATATATATTGCGTATTGGTACTATGCTCAGAGCAATGTGTTGCAGCAAAATACACAGATTAATCCGGAATAAATCTAAGTTATTTATAAATTATGCACTAACACAGCAGCCCTTATTGAACCCAAGTTTGTGTGCATTAGGTGTGGTAGTGTCTGATTTATTGCAACAAAGGAGGTTTTGAGCAGATTATGCTCCCTCGGCCCACTTCTAGTAACTCTATGTGCCGAGTTTGTGGTGTGAGGAGATATGAAACAGCATGTTCTGACTTCCATAGCAAACAATGTAGCCTCTGTTGCCCAGAGCTCTAGTTCCTGTCTTATTGGGTTGGAATGGTTAGTGAAGCCTAGGTTCAAAGCTCTTGGCGTCTACATACATCAGTTTTGAAGTTTTATGTATTTTGCTTTCTTAAACATCTGCTATTTTACTTTTACTTTCTGAGCTCCCATTGTTATTCCAGCTGATAGAATGAGTAATTTGATAACTAAATTTCAGTTAATCAAACGTGTTCTTGAGTATTTTGGAATTTAAATTGAAAACTCCATTCAACCACTGTTGTCAAACACAAGATATTTTTATATTGAAAGGGATGGGGATCTCGCTTTGGACTGCAAGTACTATAGCTTGCTCTATGAGAACTCTTATTCATTTCAAATACATTCTCAAAATACCCCAGCCCTTCTCAGTTTTGATTATTTAAAAAATATTTTAGTGGCACAAGGAGCCATTTAACAGGCCCGTGTAAAAAAACAACTGATAGATGAAGAAGGCGACTCCGAAATGCTATGGTCTTTTGGTGAAAAAGTAGGTTAAGTACTGATGTAGGGGACCACATATGGGGCCCAAGTTTCCACATGATTCGCGCCTGATTTTTAGGAGCAACTGGTGGAGAACGGACTATCTTAGAAATCGCAATTCTCCACATTTTTTTTTCTGCAGTTCTAGTCAGGTAGAACAGTTCTAGTTTAGAACAGAATTTTTTTTTCAAAAGGGGGCGTGTCCGGCCACTGACGCCTGATTTGAAAGTTTCCACAGTGAAAACGTACTCCAAACTAAAGTAGAATGGAGCCAGTGAAGAGTTTTGTAGAACTGAAAAAACCTGTTCTACACATTAAAAAATCAGGCGCAGGTTACAAATTAGGCGTCCAGAACGAGGTGGGGGGGGAGGGAACTCATTAAATTTGACAATAAATCCTTATTTATACTTCTACAAATATTATACAAATAAATCCAACCTGAATAAACATTTATAAGCCAAGAAAAGATTAAATAAACCATCTTCCTACCTGTGTGAAAGTGCTTCAGCCAGGGAGAATTCTGCAGCGTTCGTGCCGCTGAGCGAGAGAGGGAGCGAGGGAGAGAGGGAGAGAGAGAGGGAGGGAGAGAGGGAAGAGGAGAGGGAGGGGTCGGGGAAGAGAGGGGGGGGTCGGGGAACAGGAGCGGGTGTCGGGTCGGGGGGGGGGAGGGGAGCGGGTGTTGGGTCGGGGGGGGAGAAGAGCGGGTGTTGGGGGGGGGGGGGAAGAGCGGGTGTTGGGGGGGGGGGAAGAGCGGGTGTCGGGGCGGAGCGGGTCTCGGGTCGGGGGGGGGTGAGCGGGCCTCGGGTCGGCGGGGGGGGAGCGGGTGTCGGGTCGGGGCGGGGGAGCGGGTCTCGGTTGTCGGGGCGGGGGGGGGGGAGCGGGTCTCGGGTCTGGTCGGCGGGGGGGTGGAGCGAGTGTCGGGTCTGGTCGGTCGGGGAGCAGGAGCTGGCCATAGGAGGAGCCTTATTCACGCAGCCCCAGTGAGGCCATTGGGCCAGGGCTAGGGGCTGCGTGCTTCGGGCCCCTCCCACACAGTTCGGCACCTGGAGCTACTGCACTTGCGTGCCCACTGTAGCGCGCATGTGCAGAGGTCCCGGCACTGTTTTCAGCGCAGGGACGTGACTCCGCCCCCCCCCCACAGCTCGTGCCGGCTGCGCCGAGGGCCACGGGACCTGTAAATCGGTGGAGAATACCGAGGATTTTTTTAGGCGCCGTTTTAGGCGCGAAAAACGGGCGCCCAGCTCGGAGGGGCGCCTGTTTTTTTTCTTGTGGAAACTTGGGCCCATGGGGTGTACATCAGATGTGGCAGAGATACACTCATTCGAACATGTATGCTAAATTCTGGTAGAATTGGCTACTGGCAGAAGATCTCCCTGTCTTGTATACAAATGACAGGATAATGAGGGACAAAGCTCCTATTGCAGAAAGTTGTCATTTATTCTAGAATTGCACATGACTTAAGCTTGTAGAAAGGAGGGGTGAGCAAATCAACATGACTTGTCAAACAAAGAAGTGGTTGAGTTCAAAGGCTTTGAATGTTCATAAACTTTGTCCGAATTATCAGCTTTGACTGAAGCAATTAGAAAAAATTTTTCTTTGCTGTGTAACTAAGCAAGGATTCGGCAAGCTGCCTTTCTGCAGTTTTAGGCAAGGAAATCTTTGGCTTCCCCACCTTTCTGTCATGAAGCCCTTATCATGGGGTTAACCATAGGCATTCCCCTGAATAACGTAATGGAAGAGAAAACGAGAGAGACATGCAGGATAAAGCTATACCAAGAAGATGACCAACTAGGAGGTACCTAAGAAATCATGTTAAGAGTGGAAGCAAGTCTTCCTCAATTCCGAGGGACTGCCTATGATGATGATGATGACTTCCACCAGCGTCTACAGATCATGCCATCCCTCGCTAATGTCTTGGACCTAACCTGCTTAAGGAGGCAATGGTTCAGTAAGGGGGCATAGAACGAACTCTGTCTCCTGTTGCAAAATGATCTCCAAACATTCTCTCAAACACCGAAAAACAAAGAACAGACATACTTCAGAAAGAAAAGAATGACTTGCATTTATATAGCGCCTTTCAAGCCCATCGAACATCTCAAAGCACTTCTAGAACACCAGAGTTTATATCATACAGTGGTTGTACTACGCACATATATATTTACAGCATGCTTCCTTCTACCATAATGCCTTTCTGTGCTGCTCCTAATCCTATCCTGGGACTGCACCAAGATGAAAAGTTATGAGCTGCCACTTGGAGAGAGGATGCCATCCTGAAGGTAGATTCTGTGTTGTACTAGATCTGAATGCCCAACTGATCAGCAGGAAGGCAGACCTAATGATATCCATTAGATCCTGAAGACTCTGAAAGATGCCACCCTTAAGCTCTTGAAAGGTACTTTCCATCATCGGCCTGAAACCTCCTGGCAATTTGCTCCATAGTCATGGTGCATCAATGGCATGTGCCATTATTCTAGCGTAGATATTCTAGAAAGTAATGACATAAAAAAATTATGCCTCTATTTACGCTGTGCCGTAATTTCCTGGGAATTCTGCACCACTCCACAGCCGCCCTCACCGAAACCGAGAAAAGTTCATTATCCCGGCTCCTCCCACCGTTATCGTCAATGCAATCACAAATTCCTTCGAATTATACCCGTCACTGCCACTTAGACTGAAAAGTACTGGCGCAGGTGACCTGGTATTGACATGATTTATGGCCATCATGTCTTTAAGCCTTTGAGGACAAGAAACGGGCCATTAAAGCTGTGGAGCCTCATTCCCGCAGTCTGCAAATCGTTCTAGGATTTTCTTTTCTGATTTATTCAGTTTTGGCAGTCTTGCCATTTATACCATCCAGACTCCTGAGTGTCTGAAGGCAATACTTTCAAGGCCCCCACCCCAACTCCACTCTGCACGTGAAGCAGGTAAAAGGATTGCAATAGCCTATCCACTGGGCATTGCCATGTTCTTAATGATCAGGAACAGCCTGCAGGAGGAGCAGAGGGAGGAGCTGTCGTGTGTGGCTGCAGGCTGCGCTGGTCTCACTACTGCACATCCCAGAGAGTGCACAGGGAGCGAATGTCATTCGAGGTGTTGTTGGAGAGGGTTAGCATACATAGACTGCGCTTCACCAAGGAAGTAATTGGCTGGAGGAAGATCTGAAGCCAGGGTCTACCTCCCATAAAGCCTTGTCAGTGGGAATGACTGAAATAATCGCCCATTTCCCAACATTACTACAACAGCTACATTTCAAAAGTAATTCATTGGTTGACTTCGGGACATCCTGAGGTTGTGAAAGGTGTTATATAAATGCAAGTTTAATCCTTTTTTTAAAGACCTGTTTTATCACCAATTACAGCAACAACAACTTGAATTTATGTAGCGCCTTTAACGTAGTGAAACATCCCAAGGTGCTTCACAGGAGTATTATGAGATTAAAAATTTGACGTCGAGTTACATAAGGAGCAATTAGGGCAAGTGACCAAAAGCTTGGTCAAAGAGGTAGGTTTTAAGAAGTATCCTGAAGGAGGAAAGAGAGGCGAAGTGGTTTAGGCAGGGAATTCCAGAGCTTAGGGCCTAGGTAACAGAAGGCACGGCCACCAATGGTTGAGTGATTATAATCAGGGATACTCAAGAGGGCAAAATTAGAAGAGCGCAGACATCTCGGTGGGGGGAGGTTGTGGGGCAAAAACAGATCACAAGTGAGATGGAAGTGGTGTGATTGGAGCATTTTTGGACCTGCTTGTATGTGTCAAGACAAGAAGAAACTGTGCTGATACGCTCGCTCGAGAATGGTCCTTGGAACCCAACTATGGTTAGACAAACAGACTTGTCTGTGGTGCTGAAAAGGTTAATACCAAAGAGTCTATTTGTTTCAAAGATGCTGCATGTCATAGCTTTTCTACCTTTCAACTGTACTCTTGCTATTTTAGCATCAAGTTTCTGCGGGAGGCGAATGATTGTTTTTTGATTTTTATTCATTGTCACTCTATCACTGTCAGAAAGACCAAGCCCATAATTTATCACTAAAGGATACAGAATTGCTAATTAGTATCCCAAATCAATTTGCCGGGTGTGAGGTTGAAGCTGCAGAGCAGAAAGGTCAACCTTCAGATAAGACTTATCTCCCACCTTACTGCCTGAGGTCTGTTTTTCCAGTTTTCTTTTGTGTTGGCTGGTAGTGAGTAATTTCAGCGCTGTCAGAGAACATTCACCGTTTGTATATGTGCAAATCTTTGTCTATGGACTCTAAAAGAGTGTTACTGTAAAAGTCTCGTCGCCGAGAGCATGCAGAAATCAAGCGCAGGCAGCGGAAAGAGCGTGCGGCAAACCAGTCCCGCCCTCCCCTTCCCTCAGCGACTATCTGTCCCACCTGTGACAGAGACTGTGGTTCTCGTATTGGACTGTACAGCCACCTAAAAACTCATGTTAAGAATGGAAGCAAGTCTTCCTCGATTCTGAGGGACTGCGTATGATGATGATGATGATGACTATAAAAGAGTAACATTTGATGCCAGTGCCTCCATTTGCAGTGCCAAAAGACAACATTCTTAGTGCTAAAAAATATTTATATAGTTTAAGAAACTGGCATTAGAAGCACTTGCATCTGAAAATAGGTTTGTGCCCATTTTCCTCCCATATGCCTGGCTGACTGAGGTGAGCGTGATTGCCTTTAGTGTAAGTATCTGTGTGTTGCTGGTAGTTTGGGGGGATGGTCTGTGGAGAAGGGGAGAATATTCCTATTCCTGTGACATTGTCACACTGTGTGTCACTGTCAACATAAAACACATTTGCATCTCTGTCACACATACTAATCAAATTTTCAGAGTATTAAGACTGGGCACTAATCCAGTTAAATTAACCACCACAGGGATTTTCCACTGCTGTAGTAAGTCCCTATTTTATGTCTTCATATATTCCATTAACGTTATTCTGATGTTTTAACACAGGAATGTGGGAATAGTGCTGGTGGAAATGCATGAGAGGGACGTCTGGTCCAATGAGTCCAGTGGGCCAGATGCAAAAATTAAAAATACCTTTTTACCTCCGCCCCCCCCACATTCTAAATGTCAGTTAAAACAGAACCAAAGTCCGAACCATATTGAGAACATAATTCTCAACTGTGTATGACGTGAAAGGGATTTTTTTGAAAATCTGTGTTGTGATAAACATGTCATTTTCAGGGGTGTTTTGGAAAAAAGTCAGATCACAGGATTGAGTTGTGAATTTCTCCAACCTCACCCTGGGGGGAGAAATTGGATAAAAATGTAAACTAAATTGTAGCCAAGGGAATTGGGAGGAAGAAAATACGATCGTGAAACCAAGGCAATAGGAAAGTTACATACAAAGGTGAAGTAACGGGTAAAGAAAAATAAGGAAAGAGAGAATAAGGTAAGAGAGATTATAGAATGGTTACAGCACAGAAGGAGGCTCTCTGTAAGAGCACTTGAGCTAGTCCCACTCCCCCGCCCTTTCCCCATAGCCCTACAATTTTTTTTCCTTCAGGTACTTATCCAATTCCCTTTTGTAAGCCATGATTGAGTCTGCCTCCACCAACCATTCAGGCAGTGGATTCCAGATCATAAGCACTTGGTACGTAAAAAAGTTTTTCCTCATGTCGCCTTTGTTTCTTTTGCCAATCACCTTAAATCTGTGGCCTCTGGTTCTCGACCCTTCCACCAATGGGAACAGTTCTCTCTATCTCCTCTCTCTAGCCCAATCATGATTTTCAACACCTCTATCAAATTTCCTCTCATCCTTCTCTGCTCTAAGGAGAACAACCCCAGCTTCTCTAATCTATCCACGTAACTGAAGTCCCTCAACCCTGGAACCATTCTCCTAAATTTTTTCTGCACCCTCTCTAAGGCCTTCACATTCTTCCTAAAGATAGATATTACAAGAGAAAGGAAAAGAAAGAGACAGGAAGAATACGGAAATATTTGGGGGGGGAATTTTCTCAGGGCTTCTCCCACTGCTGCTATAATTTTGACTGAACTTCAGCAGAAATCCTGTTTTTAGCGTGTAAACAAGGTTTGGCCGAAGTTACGGCAGCATAGCGAGAAACGCCTTGAGGAAATTCACCCACTTTCTACATATATGAGAATAAAATTTAGATTCTGAAAAAAAGCTAACACCATGAATTAGCACTATTTGTACTTGTACAGGTACAACGTCCGAAATCTGCCAACCTCGGGACCGAGTCCGTGCCGGTTTTTGGGTTTTGCCGGATTTCGGACAAGAAAATCAATAGTCCGAAATTCGGCAACCTCGGGACAGCCGCATAATTCTATGTATCTGTTTCATAGTGATCGCACTTAAATGCCAAAGCTGCGACTGTAGTGCAGAGCTCTCCATTGGCACAAGCACACTTAAGATTGTCAGTAGAAATAAGTGGTTGGTAGCTTGTTGTATGGAGCCTCTTACTAGAATATCTCAAATTGTAATTGCCCATCTGTAATGTCTGTAAGCTTGTAATGTTTGTAGCTCCACACTGGATGTGGATGTATTGTGTACTGCAACTGCAGAGTTAATAATAAACAGAACCAGGCAGATTCCAGAGGCTTCCGAGAGAGCTGCCTGCCATGTTAGGAGCTGTGTGTGCTGTGCTCTGTGAATATATCACATTTGGCGAAGAGATGGGATTTTTAGGATGATTTAAAGCTTAAATTTTGTTGGTGAAGGATTCAGCCAGCCGACAGAGAGACTTTGGAAGTTTCTGTCTTTGGAAATAGCTACAAAAATCCGAGGTCAAATACAGCACACGGTGTGAACAGCTAGACATTAAAATGGCAGGTGTAATCGGACATTTGGGGGAATATAGACACGACCGGGAACATTTTAAAGCATATGTGGATTGGCTAGAAATGTATTTCACTGCAAATAACATAATCTAAGTTCCAGACAATGCAGTCCAGAACCGGGCTGTGTTGCAACGTAAGAAAGCGATCTTCTTATCGGAGGCGGGTCCGGCATTATACGAAACCCTTGTAAATCTGCTTGTGCCTGACGTGCCAAAGGACACAACGCTTAAAGAGATTTTAACGAAGCTGGAGCAGCACTATAACCCCAAACCGTTAGAAATTGCTGAAAGCTATCGTTTCAGAATTCGGAATCAAAAGGCTTGATGAAAGTATCAGTGATTACATCGTAGCATTAAAAAAGCTATCGATGCACTGTAATTTTGGAAACTTTCAAAACCGAGCATTATGGGATTGTTTTGTTTTGGGGTGAAAAATGATGTGATCAGAAGGAAGTTATTGATGATGGATGACTTGACTTTTGAGATTGCTTGTCAGACAGCGAGGTCGATGGGCATGGCCGAACAATATTCCCGAGAATTAAATAATGATTACAGTCGTCAGTCAACCGAGGTAAATCACCTGCAGGTTCAAAGTAAAAGACGGTGGGGGCCCAAAGTCTCAGAAACTGGAAATTCTAACAGAGCGTCGAAGTCGCGCTATAGGTGCCTGGGACAACACATTGCTCAAAGTTGTCCAGACATGAAGGCAGAGTGTTTCTTCTGCAGAAAGACTGGGCATCTTGCGAAGGCATGCCGACTGAAGGGTGCATCTGTGAGTGTAGTACCAGTTTTTAAAGCTATGAGTCCAGCGTTCATAGAAACATAGAACATAGGTGCAGGAGCAGGCCATTCAGCCCTTCTAGCCTGCACCGCCATTCAATGAGTTCATGGCTGAACATGAAACTTCAGTACCCACTTCCTGCTTTCACGCCATACCCCTTGATCCCCCGAGTAGTAAGGACTTCATCTAACTCCCTTTTGAATATATTTAGTGAATTGGCCTCAACTACTTCCTGTGGTAGAGAATTCCACAGGTTCACCACTCTCTGGGTGAAGAAGTTTCTCCTTATCTCGGTCCTAAATGGCTTACCCCTTATCCTTAGACTGTGACCCCTGGTTCTGGACTTCCCCAACATTGGGAACATTCTTCCTGCATCCAACCTGTCCAAACCCGTCAGAATTTTAAACGTTTCTATGAGGTCCCCTCTCGCTCTTCTGAACTCCAGTGAATACAAGCCCAGTTGATCCAGTCTTTCTTGATAGGTCAGTCCCACCATCCCGGGAATCAGTCTGGTGAATCTTCGCTGCACTCCCTCAATAGCAAGAATGTCCTTCCTCAAGTTAGGAGACCAAAACTGTACACAATACTCCAGGTGTGGCCTCACCAAGGCCCTGTACAACTGTAGCAACACCTCCCTGCCCCTGTACTCAAATCCCCTCGCTATGAAGGCCAACATGCCATTTGCTTTCTTAACCGCCTGCTGTACCTGCATGCCAACCTTCAATGACTGATGTACCATGATACCCAGGTCTCGTTGCACCTTCCCTTTTCCTAATCTGTCACCATTCAGATAATAGTCTGTCTCTCTGTTTTTACCACCAAAGTGGATAACCTCACATTTATCCACATTATACTTCATCTGCCACGCATTTGCCCACTCACCTAACCTATCCAAGTCACTCTGTAGCCTCATAGCATCCTCCTCGCAGCTCACACTGCCACCCAACTTAGTGTCATCCGCAAATTTGGAGATACTACATTTAATCCCCTCGTCTAAATCATTAATGTACAATGTAAACAGCTGGGGCCCCAGCACAGAACCCTGCGGTACCCCACTAGTCACTGCCTGCCATTCCGAAAAGTACCCATTTACTCCTACTCTTTGCTTCCTGTCTGACAACCAGTTCTCAATCCACGTCAGCACACTACCCCCAATCCCATGTGCTTTAACTTTGCACATTAATCTCCTGTGTGGGACCTTGTCGAAAGCCTTCTGAAAGTCCAAATATACCACATCAACTGGTACTCCTTTGTCCACTTTATTGGAAACATCCTCAAAAAATTCCAGAAGATTTGTCAAGCATGATCTCCCTTTCACAAATCCATGCTGACTTGGACCTATCATGTCACCATTTTCCAAATGCGCTGCTATGACATCCTTAATAATTGATTCCATAATTTTACCCACTACTGAGGTCAGGCTGACCGGTCTATAATTCCCTGCTTTCTCTCTCCTCCCTCTTTTAAAAAGTGGGGTTACATTGGCTACCCTCCACTCCATAGGAACTGATCCAGAGTCAATGGAATGTTGGAAAATGACTGTCAATGCATCCGCTATTTCCAAGGCCACCTCCTTAAGTACTCTGGGATGCAGTCCATCAGGCCCTGGGGATTTATCGGCCTTCAATCCCATCAATTTCCCCAACACAATTTCCCGACTAATAAAGATTTCCCTCAGTTCCTCCTCCTTAATAGACCCTCTGACCACTTTTATATCCGGAAGGTTGTTTGTGTCCTCCTTAGTGAATACTGAACCAAAGTACTTGTTCAATTGGTCTGCCATTTCTTTGTTCCCCGTTATGACTTCCCCTGATTCTGACTGCAGGGGACCTACGTTTGTCTTTACTAACCTTTTTCTCTTTACATATCTATAGAAACTTTTGCAATCCGCCTTAATGTTCCCTGCAAGCTTCTTCTCGTACTCCATTTTCCCTGCCCTAATCAAACCCTTTGTCCTCCTCTGCTGAGTTCTAAATTTCTCCCAGTCCCCAGGTTCGCTGCTATTTCTGGCCAATTTGTATGCCATTTCCTTGGCTTTAATACTATCCCTGATTTCCTTAGATAGCCACGGTTGAGCCACCTTCCCTTTTTTATTTTTACGCCTGACAGGAATGTACAATTGTTGTAATTCATCCATGCGGTCTCTAAATGTCTGCCATTGCCCATCCACAGTCAACCCCTTCAGTATCATTAGCCAATCTATCTTAGCCAATTCATGCCTCATACCTTCAAAGTTACCCTTCTTTAAGTTCTGGACCATGGTCTCTGAATTAACTGTTTCATTCTCCATCCTAATGCAGAATTCCACCATATTATGGTCACTCTTCCCCAAGGGGCCTCGCACAATGAGATTGCTAATTAATCCTCTCTCATTACACAACACCCAGTCTAAGATGGCCTCCCCCCTAGTTGGTTCCTCGACATATTGGTCTGGAAAACCATCCCTTATGCATTCCAGGAAATCCTCCTCCACCGTATTGCTTCCAGTTTGGCTAGCCCAATCTATGTGCATATTAAAGTCGCCCATTATAACTGCTGCACCTTTATTGCATGCACTCCTAATTTCCTGTTTGATGCCCTCCCCAACATCACTACTACTGTTTGGAGGTCTGTACACAACTCCCACTAACGATTTTTGCCCTTTAGTGTTCTGCAGCTCTACCCATATAGATTCCACATCATCCAAGCTAATGTCTTTCCTAACTATTGCATTAATCTCCTCTTTAACCAGCAATGCTACCCCACCTCCTTTTCCTTTTATTCTATCCTTCCTGAATGTTGAATACCCCTGGATGTTGAGTTCCCAGCCCTGATCATCCTGGAGCCACGTCTCCGTAATCCCAATCACATCATATTTGTTAACATCTATTTGCACAGTTAATTCATCCACCTTATTGCGGATACTCCTTGCATTAAGACACAAAGCCTTCAGGCTTGCTTTTTTAACACCCTTTGTCCTTCTAGAATTTTGCTGTACAGTGGCCCTTTTTGTTCTTTGCCTTGGGTTTCTCTGCCCTCCACTTTTCCTCATCTCCTTTCTGTCTTTTGCTTTTGCCTCATTTTTGTCTCCCTCTGTCTCCCTGCATAGGTTCCCATCCCCTTGCAATATTAGTTTAACTCCTCCCCAACAGCACTAGCAAACACTCCCCCTAGGACATTGGTTCCGGACCTGCCCAGGTGCAGACCGTCCGCTTTGTACTGGTCCCACCTCCCCCAGAACCGGTTCCAATGCCCCAAGAATTTGAATCCCTCCCTGCTGCACCACTGTTCAAGCCATGTATTCATCTGCGCTATCCTGCGATTCCTACTCTGACTAGCACGTGGCACTGGTAGCAATCCCGAGATTACTACTTTTGAGGTCCTACTTTTTAATTTAGCTCCTAGCTCCTTAAATTCTTTTCGTAGGACCTCATCCCTTTTTTTACCTATGTCGTTGGTACCAATGTGCACCACGACAACTGGCTGTTCTCCCTCCCATTTCAGAATGTCCTGCACCCGCTCCGAGACATCCTTGACCCTTGCACCAGGGAGGCAACATACCATCCTGAAGTCTCGGTTGCGTCCGCAGAAACGCCTATCTTTTCCCCTCACCATCGAATCCCCTATCACTATCGCGCTCCCACTCTTTTTCCTGCCCTCCTTTGCAGCAGAACCACCTACGGTGCCATGAACTTGGCTGCTGCTGCCCTCCCCTGATGAGTCATCCTCCCCAACGGTACTCAAAGCAGTGTATCTGTTTTGCAGGGGGATGACCACAGGGGACCCCTGCACTATCTTTCTTGCACTGCTCTTCCTGCTGGTCTTCCATTCCCTATCTGGCTGTGGACCCTTCTCCTGCGGTAAGACCAACTCACTACACGTGATACTCACGTCATTCTCAGCATCGTGGATGCTCCAGAGTGAATACACCCTCAGCTCCAATTCCGCAACGCGGACCCTCAAGAGCTCGAGGCGGATACACTTCCCACACACGTAGCGCCCAGGGACACCGGACGTGTCCCCGAGTTCCCACATGGTACAGGAGGAGCATATCACGTGACTGAGCTCTCCTGCCATGCCTTAACCTTAGATACACTTAAATTGGTAATAACAATGTTGCAGTTCACTTACTGATATAAAAAAGAAAAGAAAAGCTACTCACCAATCACCAGCCAATCACTTACCACATTGGCTGTGACGTCACTTTTTGATTACTTTCTACTTCTATTTTGCTTTCTCTCCCGCTGTAGCTGCACCGGTACGCTGGCTCTCGATCTCCCGCTGGGCTTTTGACAGGTCGCTCCCCTCTCACCAACTGCCGCTGGCTCTCGATCTCCCGCTGGGCTTTTGATCGGTCGCTCCCCTCTCACCAACTGCCGCTGGCTCTCGATCTCCCGCTGGGCCTTTTATAGGTCGTTCCCCTCTCACCAACTGCCGCTGGCTCTCAATCTCCCGCTGGGCTTTTGATAGGTCGCTCCCCTCTCACCAACTGCCGCTGGCTCTCGATCTCCCGCTGGGCCTTTTATAGGCCGCTCCCCTCTCACCAACTGCCGTTCAAAGCTATTAGTAGAAATCCCAAGAGACTACATAGCATGGAAGAACAACAACAGGACGAGGCGATGTTAGAGTTACACGTCATCAGGAGCACGAGGTTAACGGACAGTGATTCGGAAAGCATTAAAATCCACATAGATATTGCGGGATTCAAGATACCAATGGAAATTGACACGGGTGCATCTGTGAGTGTAGTACCAGAGTCGCTGTACCTCGACAAATTGCGTGTTCCAACTGGAGAAATCCAAGATAGAGCTGCGAGGCTACTCAGGAGAGAAAATTCCTGTGGTAGGTCGTATCACCGTACCGGTGAAATATAAAGATCAATTTCAGAACTTGCCTCTAATAGTAGTGAAAGGAGACAAGTCTGCCTTACTAGGAAGAAATTGGTTGAGCTCACTGAAGCTGGATTGGAGTAAGATTTTCTGTGTGGAAACGAGATTTTCATCAACGGATGAGGTTATCAAGAAGTATCCGAAGGTGTTCTGCGAAACGGGCAGTCTGATCCAAGGCTTCAAGGCGAGTGTCAGGGTACAGAAGGATGCTAGATCGGTTTACTACAAGCCACGTTCCGTACCATATGCGCTCAAGGAGAAAGTTGAGCAAGAACTCAAAAGACTAGAGACTGAGAACATTATTTGTAAGATAGATCAATGTAATTGGGCTACACCCATGTTGTTGTACCCAAGTCCGATGGTAAGGTAAGATTGTGTGGTGATTATAAAGTAACCGTAAACCAGGTTCTAGAGGGTAATGTCCCCAATACATTGCCGAATATAGAAGATTTGTTCACAACACTGACAGATGGTCAGATCTTCTCAAAACTGGATCTTATGAATGTCTACTTACAGCTTGAACTAGATGAAGAGTCCACGTCATGTTTGACTATAAATACTCATCTAGGCCTATATCAATTTAATAGGCTACCGTTTGGAGTGTCTTCCGCCCCTGCCATATTCCAAGGGGTGATGAACCAGATTTTGCAAGGTATTGAAGGGGTAGTATGTTATTTGGATGACATACTAATTTCAGCACCAAATAGGCAAATTTATAATAACCTATTGAATGAAGTCCTCAAACGGCTAGAGAAGCACAGAGTACGAGTGTCTGCTCGCAAGTGTGAGTTATTTAAAAAGTCAGTGGAGTACTTGGGGTACACAGTAGACAAAGATGGTTTACATCCAACCATGGAAAAGTTGGATGAAATTAGAAATGCACCCACTCCCAGGAGTGTGATTGAACTTTGTTCATTCTTGGGTCTTTTGAACTATTATGGGAAGTACCGACCAAATTTGTCTACAGTGTTACATCCACTGAATGTACTTTTGAAAAAACAGGTCCATTGGAAGTGGTCAAAAGAATGCGATACAGCATTCAAGGAGTGTAAAAGCAAATTGGTAGAAAGCACCATGTTAGTTCACTATGACATATCTAAGGAGATTAGGCAAGCATGTGATGCCTCTCCGTATAGAGTTGGGGCAGTGATCCCTCATGTATTACGTAGTGGGGAGGAGAGACCAATTGCTTTTGCTTCACACACTCTCAGTGCCAGTGAGAGTAATTATGCGCAAATTGAAAGGGAAGCTTTGGCATTAATTTTTGAGGTCAAGAAGTTTCACAAATGCTTGTATGGTCATAAGTTTACCATCATTACAGACCATAAACCTAACAGCAATCCTCCATCCAAAGTCCCCAGTTCCAACGTTAGCTGCAGCCCGAATGCAGAAATGGGCTTTGATTTTGTCAGCATATACATATGATATTGAATACAGACGATCAGCTGATCACAGTAATGCTGATGCAATGTCTAGATTGCGTTCCCCATCACAAGTTACACCCGATAGGGAAGAAGTGTTTTATTTTTCATACATTGATGAACTGCCAGTCACAGCTGAAGAGATTGGTAGAGCAATCAAACGTGACCCAGTGATGTCAAAGGTGTATGAGTATATTGCAAATGGATGGCCAAACCAGGTAACAGACAAAGATACACTAGCATTCTTCATTCATAGGAATGAATTATCAGTAGATAAAGATTGTATCGTGGGGTGCAAGAGTGGTTATACCAAATAAATTCAGGTCTAAATTATTCGGAGACCTCCATGACCAGCAGCTGGGAATGTGCTTGACCAAGAGTTTTGCACGCAGTTATTTACGGTGGTCAGGTCTTGATAAAGATATAGAGTACATCGTGAGTCAGTGTACGACATGTCAATCGGTAAGCAAGCAACCACCACCAGTACCATTACAGCCATGGAAATGGCCTCCCAGGGTGTGGCAAAGGCTACATATTGATTTTGCTGAGCTAGAAGGACAACAATTGTTCATTGTGATTGATAGCCATTCGAAGTGGGTTGAGGTGTTTCCAATGTGGAAAATAACAACAAGTAAAACATTGGACATTTTATGAAAATTATTTTCTTCATTTGGCCTCCCTGAAGAAATTGTTTCAGATAATGGACCACAATTTCATTCAGAAGAATTTGCACAATTCACGAGCAAAAATGGTGTGAAACATACCAAGGTTCCACCATACCATCCTGCTTCGAATGGTGCAGCAGAGCGCACGGTACAAATTGTAAAACGTGCCCTCATAAAACAAATGTTAGATCCAAATCCAATGAAACGACAGTTGTCATTGGATCACAAATTGGCTCATTTTTTGATTACATATCGAAATACTTCTCATACAACCAATGGTAGAACACCAGCAAAGTTGTTTCTCAAAGACAGCCACGAACCAGATTCTTGTTGTTAAAACCAAATTTGGCACAATCCGTAGAAGAGACACAATTAAGACAGAAAAAGAATCATGATAGAGGTAGAGTAAAAGAGAGAAGTGTGAAATTAAACCAGAAGGTGAAAGTGAAAAACCATCACCATAAATGGTTAAAGTGGTTACCAGGAAGAGTGGTGAAGATATGTGGTCATTGCACATGTTTGGTAAAGATGTTTGATAATGGACAGGTTAGGTTTGTTCACATTGATCATATTTTACATACAGATATGGAAGGAGTGAAAGGTGGGAATGATTCAATTATTTCTGACTCATAAGATAGTTTTGATACACCAGTAGCAAATCCTAAATCCAATGTACTGGAAACAAATCTAGGAGTGAAATCAGAATGAAAGTCTGAGTCCGAGTCAGGAAAACAAAGAGCCTGAAGTTAGAGTGAGTTCAAATGAAAATCAAGGAAATTCCGTGGAGGAAAACGTTCCTCAGGATGAGCCTCGAATGAGTGTGAAAACAACACCAGGTTTGGAAGGTTCTGTTCGAGAGCGAAGGTATCCTCTTCGAAACAGAAAACAAGTGGTAAAGTTAAATTGGTAAATATGAAAAAAATAAGTCTATATCCTGTGTTATGTATAAACATGAAAGTTATGTATGATGTTTGTTATAATAACTTCTTCATTAAGGAGGGAGAAGTGTAATGTCTGTAAACTTGTAATGTTTGTAGCTCCACACTGTGGATGTGGACGTATTGTGTACTGCAACTGCAGAGTTAATAATAAACAGAACCAGGCAGATTCCGGAGGCTTCCGAGAGAACTGCCTGCCATGTTTGGAGCTATGTGTGCTGTGCTCTGTGAATATATCACACCGTCCTCAGTTGAATTTGACCAGATAGTATTTGCCCAGTCAGAATACATTTTTGTGGACGATGCTCCTATAATTTCTTCTTTTTAAAGTTTCTTCACACAGACCACATATGGTCTCTGATGCCATTCCCAAATCAGGAGGCAGTAGATGCACAATCTCTTTGTAGAGAAACACCTGGCCTCCAATTGCACCTCCCACATTAATGTGGACAAATTCAAGAACCTACTTTGTGGGGAATTTAAAAGCCTGCAACTGATCAAAAGTATCAAGTCGAGCATTTTGTGTACGGTCTATGGAAGGAAAAGGCTTGATGGGCTAAATGGCCTTTTCTTCTTCCATGTTTGCTCAAGATCTCATCATATTGTTCCATTGTGCCCAGTAGTTGCAGTGATTGAGTGGTATATGCACTAGCAGGGTTTGTTTTGCGTAGCACTGCAATGCCGCTTCTGAGAAGTTGATCATTCTGAATTTACGTGCACAAAACATTTGTTGAGTCACCGACCTCTGAATCTTTTCTGTGCCAGTTATAGGACTTGTCTGTCTTTTCCTCTTGCAAATGTCATTCTCTTCATTGGGCCTAAAACTTTGGTCGGAGGCTCCCTTCGAACGAACGCCTCCGACCAAAAACTGTTTTACGAAAATACCTGGTGGTCCCGGAAGTGCCTACGATTGCGGTCGGAGGCCTTCATTCCATGCGTAGCCTACGGGGACAGAACTTCCCCGTACGAACGAGAAAACTGGAGTCACGTGTGTCTGGAATCACTCTGTGGTATTCTCATCGATAATAATGGGAACTCTGTTTTTACGAGTTCACATTATTATCAATGAGAATAAGCCCCTAAAACAAGAAACACAACATAACATTTTTTTTAAAAACACCTCACATATTTAAAATTAATTGAAAATAAAATTAATTAAATGTTTTAAAGAAATATATTTTTGGGGGGAATTTTTTGTGTGTTTTAATAGGATTTAAAATAAACTTACCTTAATGGACAGGGTTTTTACTTTAAAAATGCGTATTTAAATTAAATTTTTATATGTTTTAAAACTCTTATGCTGGTAAAAGTAGGGTATGAGCTTGCTTTTACCAGGCGTAAGAGTTTGAAGGACATTCATTGGGCCTTCGGTGCCAACTGGGCAAATAGCCCAAACCCTCCCGCGCGAATGTCCTCCCAGGAATGCGGAGGATCTGTCAAGAGAAATCTTGACAGATCGGAAAAGCTGATTTTCGGTGCATGCATATTGCGCCCCAAAAACCGGCTTTTGCGAAGCCTCACCAGGTCCGTCTGCACTTTGTACAGACCCGGTGAGGCCAGAATTTTAGCCCCAATATTTTCCATATATATTAAAGATGAAGGGCTCAACATGTGTCTACGTCTATGCAAGAAACTTGCAGTGACCGTTGCTTAGTTCAAAAAATTGGTAAGTATTGTTACCACTTTAGAACTATTGGTTAACAGTACAGAATTTAAAAATAATCCCGACGCCCAGTCCTTTCCCCATCGCCGTGCACTTTTCTCGACTTCAAATATTTAATTCAATTTTCTCTTAAAACATGCATTTGCAAAGTTTTCATGGTCCAATCAAAAATAAATTTCTCCTAACATCTCTCTTCACATTTTTAGTGAAAATTTTAAATTGAGTCCCTAACCAGAGGAAATCGTCTTTCCCTTGTGCATTCTATCAATGCTCTTCATAATTTTAAAAACCTCTATTAAATCTCTTCATCGTCTTATCTGCTGCAGTTTGAAATAGTCCTAGTATTTTAAGTCATTCCTCATAACTATAATTTCCCATCCCTAGCATCATCCTAGTCAATCTATGCTGTCTGCTCTCTCTGTCTTTTCTACAATGGGGTGTCCAAAACTGCACACAATACTCTTTGGCCTAATTTAAGATTACTTCTTTACTCATGTATTTATGCCCCATTTATAAAACCCAAACTACTGTTGGCCTTTGTATGGCTTTACCTAACTACTCACATTTTCAGGAAATTATATATTTAAACTCTAGTCTATTTCTTCATCCACACTCTTCAGCATCTTTCCATTGACTGTATACTCCCCCAAAATATATTATCTCATTTCACCACATAAAGGCTCCAAGTTTCGCCCTGATTTGCTCCTGATTTTTAGGAGCAACTGGTGTAGAACGGAGTATCTTAGAAATCGGAATTCTCGCCATTTAGTTTGCTCCAGTTCTAGTCAGTTAGAACAGTTTCACTTTGGAACAGAATTTTTTTTCCAAAAGGGGGCGTGTCCGGCCACTTACGCCTGTTTTCAAAGTTTCGGCAGTGAAAACTTACTCCAAACTAACTTAGAATGGAGTAAGTGAAGATTTTTGTACGCTCGAAAAAACCATGTCTACACTTTAGAAAATCAGGCGTAGGGAATGGGGGGGGTGTTTAAAGGGAAGTTTACAAACATTAAACACTTCAGTTTTACAAATAAAGAGCCATCATCAATAATAAATGATTAAAAACATCAATAAACCAACCAATAAATCAATCAAAAAAAATTGATAAGAAATAATTTTTTTTTTAAATCAATAAATAAAACATTTTCTACTTACCGACTGCAGCACTGGGAGCCCTCCAACAGCGTGCTGGGATGCCACCCCCCCCCCCCCCCAGTGTGTCTCTGTCAGAGTGTCTATCTCTCTGTCTGTCTGTGTCTCTCATTCTCTGTCTGTCAGTGTCTGTGTTTCTGACAGCGAGGGGAGGGGGGGAGCAGAGGGAGGGATGGAGGAGAAGGGGGAAGGGGGGAGGAAGAGAAGGGGGAAGGGGGGGAGGAGGAAGAGGGGGGAAAGGAGATGGCAGGGGGGGGAAGGAGAAGGGGGAAGGGGGGAGGAGGAAGAGGGGGGAAAGGAGATAGCGGGGGAGGGGGGAAAGGAGATAGCGGGGGGGGGGGGGAAAGGAGAAGGGGGAGGGAGGCTGAACGGGCCGGGCCCGAGACTTCAGGCAGGGCCCATCCCCAGCACCAGATTTACAGGTAGGTGGCGTTGGGTCGGGTCGGGGGGAGCGCGGGTCGGGGTCGGGGGGTGGTGGGAGGGAGGTCGGTTCGGTTCGGGTCGGGGGGAGGGAGGGAGAGAGAAGTCAGGTCGGGGGGAGGGAGGTCAGGTCAGGTCCAGTCGGGGGCGGGCGGAGAAGCCGGAGTCGGGTCGGGAAGCCGGAGTCGGGTTGGGTCCGGGGGCGGGGGGGGAAGCGGGAGTCGGGTCGGGGTCGGGCCCGGTCCGGGGGGGGGGTGGGGGTGGGGGTGGCGGGAGTCGGGTCGGTGTTTGGTCCGGTCCAGGGGCGGGAAGCGGGAATCGGGTCGGGTTGGGTCCGGTCCGGGGGGGGGGGGGTGGGGGTGGCGGGAGTCGGGTCGGTGTTTGGTCCGGTCCAGGGGCGGGAAGCGGGAATCGGGTCGGGTTGGGTCCGGTCCAGGAGCGCGGGTCGGTGTCGGGTCCAGTCCGGGGTTGGGGGGGGGAAGCGGGAGTCGGGTCGGGAGGAAGCAGGAGCTGGGCGTGGGAGGTACCTTATTCACGCAGCCCCAGTGAGGCCATTCAGCCAGAGCTAGGGGCTGCGTGCTCCAGCCCCTCCCACACAGTTTTGGGCGCCTGGAGCTACTGCACATGCGCGCCCACTGTAGCGCACATGTGCAGAGGTCCCGGCACTGTTTTCAGCGCAGGGACCTAGCTCCGCCCCCTGCAGCTTATGCTGCGCTACGCCGAGCTGCAAACAACCTGCAGAGAGCTGGAGAATCTGGAAGTTTTTTTTAGGCGCACTTTGTGGCGCAAAAAACGGGTGTCCAGGTCGGGACTGCGCCGTTCTAGGCGCGGCTCGAAACTTGGGCCCAAAATTGCTTCTGCCACCTGTCTGCCCATTATAATAACCTGACTTGCTTCCTAAATACTTTTACAGTACTTCTTACTGTTTCCCAAACCCTCTATTTTTGTATCATCAACAAATTTAAAGATTGTGTTCCCTACATCCAAGTCTAAATCAGCTATACATATTGAAAAAGTGAAGCTGGCACTGATTGCTGGGGTCCGGCACTGATTGCTGGGGTACTCCACTTCCAATCCAAGCATCACCCAGTTACATTAACTTTTTGTTGCCTGTATGTCAACTAACTTTTTATCCATATTGTTGCACTTCATCTTGTATCATATGCCTGAATTTTTCTAAAGTCTCTTATGAGACACCTTATTGAATGCCTTCTGAAAATCTACAATTACCACATCTAGTGCATTCCCTTTTGTGCAGTTGATCATTTCTTCAAAAACCTCATTAAATTTATCAAATGCGACTTGCCTTTACCAAATCCATGCTGGCTCACCTTAATTAACTATGCATTTTTAAATGCTCACTAATTTTATCGACATTCCTTAAGTGTGTTGTTTTGCACAGTGACAGACTCAAGTACTTGAGCAACCTGATACCTATTCATTCATGCAGCAGATTGTTCAGCATACATCAGAATTAATAGTTGCTGCAAACGTTAGCTTTGTATAATGTCATTGAAACTTTCCAATGTAATAAACTTGACACATCAAGAATGTACTCTAACTAGAGTGAAATTTTCACAGATGTTTTCAATAAGGTATCTGTAGTCCAATTTAAGTTCTAACACATTGATGCTGGGAACACTGTTGCCTTTTATCCATCTAAATAGTGCTGCTTAACAGAGTTGGAGTTTTAGGGGCTTTCTCTGAGGTTTTGTGGGTGTTCCTGTCAAGATTTCCCAATGCAAAAAATAATTCAGCCATCATGTATGTTGTGTATTTATATATGTGTGTGTATATATATATATATATAATAATCAATTGTTTCACTAGACTGCTTGATTGTGATTTACATTTGTGTATCAAAGGATTCATTGTCTTTGAAGATGACTAACTGTATTTGTCATGTTAGAAAATCTTGAACAACAGATCATCAGTGATTGTATACATGCTGATTGGGGTTAGACATAGAGGCATTTTTACAATTGCTTTGTATATGAACTGAATTAGAGCTGCAGTTAGATAATTGAAGAGATTACACTAGACTCTATGGCTGTTGGATTGGTGGTTTTCCTTCACCTGGAGGAGATAGTCTTGCATCACTTGGGTTTCACATTGACTGCACTTTAACTGCAACTTTAAACTTGAGTTTTAAAGTTTAAAAAGTTTCCACAGACTGTGTTTGGTTTTCTAATGTTAGGACGGAACTATGGTATAAAAATAAGCCTGCAGCTCCACATTTTCCACGTAAAATATCTAAAGAAATTTAAGGACAATTACTGAAGAGAATGGAATATAATATACTCTAGAACAAATCCAGGTTTATTTATTAAAAAATGTTCCCCTTTTAATTCCAATGGGACTGAGTTCCTGATGAGAGCTTGAACTTCCTCTTGTGAGCAGTCTGTTCCTTTAGTTGCAATGCCCAGACTGATGTTCAGGAAGCTTGGTTCATCAGTGAGATTCATGGATTTTCTCTTGTATGTATTTTGCTGTCAGTGTTAGAAAAACACAGTACTATGCCTTAAAGGTTTTACAATTAAAATTAAAGTTCACAAAGAAATTAATTTCAATGCAGCAATTTGTTACTATGGAAAGGGGACTTCCTCTTCTGCAAGTTTATTTTTTTTCTTTACAAATTAAACTTGCTATAAACATTTTTTAATGAAAATACCTACTTCTCAATTTCATAAATTTTGTCGTGGAAAAATCAACGTTTCCGGTAGATTTTGGAGGAGGACCATCACTGAATGCGATGGAGCTTTGTTATTCCGAATTACTAGATGATTTCTTTGATCCTGGAGGAGCAAAAGAATCAGTGGTGAGGGTCGAATCCCTTTTGTTAGTGTGCCACTTAATAGAGTTGCTTCTCCCTTACCTCTCCCAGTTTATAATAGAGGCTCAACAGTAGATTGCAGCAGTGTAACTTGAAACAAAACGGGAAATGCAATAGTTTGAAACCTGGGACCAGGACTTAATGGAGTTGCATATTTTTGTTGATTTTAACGTAAACAAAAAATGTCCCAGAATAAAGAGAGACCCTACAACTTAATTTTTTCCAGTCTTCCAGATTATTTTATGAAAAACAAATACTGCAGCGGTTATTCAGCTTGTATATTTGAAGAGTCAGATGAGAGGTCATCTGATGCGTTGAGGAATATAATGAAAATTTAATTCAAGCGCTTTCTTTTTGAAAAACAAAAACGAGTTTTCTTTTGGGAGGATATTTTTGGCCCTTATTTTGTAATTATTGGTAGCTGGTCCTCAGCTGCACAGCTGTGTATAATCTTTGTCAGTCTGAACCATACTGGATAAGTTTCAAACATCCCTCAGGGCACTTGAGCATGCGGCAAAGTGTTTGCTAACCTGGTCATGTGAATTTGAATTCTGTTATTGGCTGGCGAGCAAACTCTCTGATTGTTAGCTGATTTTCATACCAATGTTCTGGTCAGGTTTACGGCACCAATGTTCTTATTTGAAGATTTGACTTCGAAAAATAATTTTAAGCATCATTGCCTAGCCACCAGCCCTCGTACACCCATCCCTTGACATACTTTGAATACTGCCTCCTTTTTCAGATTCTATTTCCATGATTTAAATGCACTAATGTATGGTGGGTTAAGTCTGTCAAATGTGCATAATTGATGAGGACTAGAAAATAATGGCCTGGAATTTGCTGGGGCGGGGCACCTCACGGCAAGCGCTTATTGTGAGTTGAATTTTCTTTCCTTGGTGCAAATTGTGCTGTAATTTGTGGCGTTTCGCAACTCAACCTATCTCTTCCTTGCTACAGTTTGCTCTGTTTCTTTTCCGCATTCGTTACAGCATGCACACTTACCTCGTTATTATTTTTCCAGCAAATTCTGAGTCATTGTTTCACCATCAGAACAACTTTTAAGAAGGAAGGAACATAGGAACATAGGAAGCCATTTAGCCCGTCAAGCCTGTTCCACCATTCAATGACATAATGGTTGATCTGTGACCAAGCTCCATATACCCGCCTTTGCCCTATAATCCCTTAATACCTTTTATTAACAAAAATCTATCAATCTCAGATTTAAAATTAACAATTGATCTAGCATCAACTGTGATTTGCGGAAGAGAGTTCCGAACTTCTACCGCCCTTTGCAAGTGTTTCCTAATTTCACTTCAGAAAGGCCTGACTCTAATTTTTAGGCTATGTCCCCTCTTCGTAGACTCCCCAACCAGTGGAAATAGTTTATCCCGACCTACCCTATCAATTCTGCTTAATATCTTCAAAACTTTGACCAAATCACCTCTTAATCTTCTAATTTCCAGGGAATACAACCCTTTTGGAAATCAAATGGTTACAAACAATTAGCTTCCTCATTCTTTGGCATTTTCTATTTCTGTTAATTGCAATACTGGTTAAGTGCTAAAAAATGTATCTGGTTACTGGGGTATTGGAATTACTGAGCCTGTAGCATTAAATGAGCGAGATTAACAACCATAGATGAAGGGACATTTTCATTGAAGCACACTACGTAAATATAGCTAACTAAAGTTAGTTTTGCTTCCTCACACTGTGGGCTCCATAACTCCTCCAGGCCATATCCCCCAGTGATGTAATTAACACTCCATGTTTAAACAACAACATTCCTCCTCTCAATAAAACCTTAATGGAAAGAAAACATTAAAATTAATCTTAATTATTTGTAACAGATTTTTGAAAGAATCCATTAGAGTTAGATTTCCTTTTTAAAAGGGGATATATCCGTAGAATTATTACAAAATTATGAAAATGCGCATTCAATTTTTATAATTGCATTGCATAGTTGTGTTTTTTTTTCCTCGCGTTTCCTCCCCTCCTCTCCAAAAGGCAGTGATTCATGCTGGGATACATGTCCGCAGACATCAGCAGCTCTCTGTGACTTGAGTGAGGAACCAATCATTCAATTATGAGCCTGTACAATGAGCGTTAGTGGGCTTTTCTGAATGTTGGGGGCATCACAGATGCTGAGGACACTGAAATCAGAACACTTAATAAAAATCAAGTATGAAATTGAGACTTTCTGATCTGTACACTTAATGCAATACCAATGCAATGTTCTTAACTACTAACTATCAGAAGGATAATATTCAAATTTGCTTTTAAAGCACTTCAATTCTTGCTTCCCCCCCGCCCCATTATGGGAAATAGTTTAATGTTATAGTTATTTGTTCTGTTGAAAACTATTGAAATATTATTTTCAAGGACGCATAAGTGGTATAATTTAACCACCATTAAAGACACAGGAGGTAATTTTAACACTCAAAAACAGGTAGGTTTCGGTTGGATGAGAAGTTAAAATTTAAAAAATGTAAAAGCCAACTTGAACCCTCCGGTTTTAATGGAGGCGGGACCCGGGTGGGTGACCAATCCGCTCTCAGGACATGGGTTGGTCAGTAACAGCTTTTAAGGAGGCTGCATTCCTCCATTTTTACAAGCTTTTTATTTTTAACTAATGCATGCCGGGTTTCCTGCTGTGCCTCGGAAAACCAGGCAGGTAAAACAAGGTGAGAAGGGCCGGATCCATAAGTTAAGTCCTCTTACAGTACAGATTGTTGACCAGGAGGAGCTGGAGTGTTTATTCCAGGCCCAACAAGCTTATGTGCTTCACTGCCCACGATCGGCTAATCCGCCCCGACCACCAGCTTGCCAACCCCCCTCCCCCAGCCAGCATCACGGCCCCCCCCCCCACTACCATCTTGCCCCCCCCGATCACAATCTTGCCCCCCCTCCCCCCACCACCATCTCGTCCTCTTTCCCCCCCCCCGCTGACTACCATCTCCCCCTCCCCTCCTCCCTCCCCCTCTGACCGCCATCTCGTCCTCTCACCCCCTCCTCCCCCCCACAACCCTGTTGCCTCCATGACCACCATCTCGTCCTCTCACCCCCCCCTCCCCCCCACAACCCTGTAGCCTCCATGACCACCATCTCGTCCTCCTAACCACCATCCCATCCATAACTCTACCCCCACACTCGATCTGAACGCGCAGTCCTGCAAATATCAGGGCTACAGTCTTTTTCATTAGTGACCCAAGTTTCAATACAATAAAAAGGATGAATCAGAAAATTTCTTGCTAATGAGGATCATGTTTAAAATATCTTCTGAGAACATAAATCTAGCCGTTAGCTGTTTTGGGTTGGCAACATGTTTTTCCCCTTTCTTCAGCAATTACACTGATGAGAGATCTGGTTTAAATTGTACAGCAAATAATGCCATTTGGTGACCAACTGAGTTTTGATAGGTTGGGATCCAGTATGGATTGCAGCACTTTTGGCTTTCCATCCTCCTCCCCTCCCAAGGATATACTTGCATTGGAGGCTTTTCAGAGAAGGTTCACTGGGTTGATTCTGGAGATGAGGGGGTTGACTTATCAGGGTAGGTTGGGCCTATATACATTGGAGTTCAGAGGTGATCTTATTGAAACTTATAAGATAATGAGGGGGCTCGACAAGATGGATACAGGGAGAATATTTCCACTCATAGGGGAAACTAAAATTAGGGAACATAGTCTCAGAATAAGGGGTCGTCCATTTAAAACTAAAATGAGGAGGAATTTCTTCTCTGAGGGTTATAAATCTATGGAATTCTCTGCGCCAGAGAGCTGTGGAGGCTGGGTCATTTGATATATTTAAGGTGGAGATAGACTGATTTTTGAGCAATAAGGGAGTAAAGAGTTATGGGCAGCGGACAGGGAAGTGGAGCTGAGTCCATGATCAGATCAGCCATGATCTTATTAAATGGCGGAACAAGTTCGAGGGGCCAAATGACCAACTCCAGCAACTATTTATGTTCTTATGTTCTTTTGGATATAATGTCACTCATTTAAAAAAAAAAATGCACAATTGTGTTGATGTAGATTTCATTGTACACTTTAGCCTGTCTATTACTAAGCTTTTACAGCACCCTGACTGTATATCAGTAATGATCAAAATGGGGAGCAGCAGTTCCACTGCCCTTTTGCATTGGTGTGGAGTGGTTACAGTCATATATTTGCACGCATATCTTCGGACTGTTGTATGTTGTAAGTTCTCATCAGTTGAAGAGAGATGTCGGGTCTGTGAGCTCCTTTCAATTGGTAGAAATGTTTAAAACAGCCTAATGTATTGTAAGAAACATAGAAAATATGTGCAGGAGTAGGCCATTCGGCCCTTCGAGCCTGCACCACCATTCAATAAGATCATGGCTGATCATTCACCTCAGTACCCCTTTCCTGCTTTCTCTCCATACCCCTTGATCCCTTTAGCCATAAGGGCCATATCTAACTCCCTCTTGAATATATCCAATGAACTGGCATCAACAACTCTCTGTCGTAGGGGATTCTACAGGTTAACAACTCTCTGAATGAAGACGTTTCTCCTCATCTCAGTCCAAAATGGCTTAGACTATGTCCCCTGGTTCTGGACTTCCCCAACATCGGGAACATTCTTCCTGCATCTAACCTGCCCAGTCCCATCAGAATTTTATATGTTTCTATGAAATCCCCTCTCACTCTTCTAAACTCCAGTGAATACAGGCCAAGTCGATCCAGTCTCTCCTCATATGTCAGTCCTGCCATCCCGGGAATCAGTCTGGTGAACCTTCGCTGCACTCCCCCAATAGCAAGAACGTCCTTCCTCAGATTAGGAGACTAAAACTGAACACAATATTCCAGGTGAGTCCTCACTAAGGCTCTGTACAACTGAAGTAAGACCTCCCTGCTCCTATACTCAAATCCCCTAGCTATGAAGGCCAACATACCATTTGCCGCCTTCACCGCCTGCTGTACCTGCATGCCAACTTTCAATGACTGATGTACCATGACACCCAGGTTTCGTTGCACCTCCCTTTTTCCTAATCTGCCGCCATTCTGATAATCTGCCTTCGTGCTTTTGCCACCAAAGTGGATAACCTCACATTTGTCCACATTATAATGCATCTGCCACGCGTTTGCCCACTCACCTAACCTGTCCAAGTCACCCTGCAGCCTTTTAGCATCCTCCTCACAGCTCACACCGCCACCCAGCTTAGTGTCATCTGCAAACTTGGAGATATTACACTCAATTCCCTCATCCAAATCATTGATGTATATTGTAAAGAGCTGGAGTCCCAGCACTGAGCCTGTGGCACCCCACTAGTCACTGCCTGCCATTCTGAAAAGGACCCGCTTATCCCGACTCACTGCTTCCTGTCTGCCACGTTCTCTATCCACGTCAGTATATTACCCCCAATACCATGTGCTTTAATTTTGCATACCGATCTCTTGTGTGGGACCTTGTCAAAAGCCTTTTGAAAGTCCAAATACACCACATCCACTGGTTCTCCCTTATCCACTCCACCAGTTACATCCTCAAAAAATTCTAGAAGATTTGTCAACAGGATTTCCCTTTCATAAATCCATGCTGACTTGGACCGATCCCGTCACTACTTTCCAAATTTCCAAGTTTTAACAGGTTACTTTTTAAAAAAAAAAAAAAAAAAAGGGGGGTAGGTAATGCAGCAGTGGCCATTATACTGCTGCTGGTGCATAGTGAAAACTATGAGCGAAGTGTCCATTAACACCACTGTGTCAGCCAATGAGTTGGAGGCGGGGTGGACTGTCAGCCAATGAGTTGGAGGTGGGATGAACCATCAGCCAGTTAGTTGGAGGCGGAGCAGGACTTTCAGCCAATGAGTTGGAAGTGGACAAGACTGTCGGCCAATGAGTTGGAGGCGGGCTGAATTTATTTTAAAAGAGTTACTTCGAACTGCAACAAACAGAACTCGTACGTAAAATCAATCCCAACCACTTACAGCAGCGTGGTCTCCAGGCTTGATCGATATGGGAATTATCCAATCTTCTCCATTCTGGCCAGGAATAGTGGTGTCACGATATGCTGTCAACTGAGACCATTTTCTGGCGATGTCCCGTTTACCAATACATTGCACTACCAACCTTATCACATTGTTTTGGCACCAGGTGACAAAAATAAGTTTGGGACTTCCAGCAAAGATGCAATTTAAGTGTAGCACAAAGCCACGTGTGAATGCTGTTTCAGTAATATGTGTATGGTACATAAGAGGATGAAAGAATTTTACTGTACCTTGTCAGCATGTTCCCCATCAACTTTAAATTGTAGCTGAGATAATTTATCCATAGAACCTGAAAATAGAGAGAATGGAAATGGGGAGAAGCAAATTCAAGAAAAAGGAGATTAAAGGCAAAACTAAATGCAACATTTAAATAGCCACAAAACAATTTGTGAATGATATTGCGAGACCAGCAACTTTAACCAGTATCCTAGAAAAATGCATTTTTAATCTGTTCATTTTTGTTCAATGCTTCATTGACTTATTTTTTATTATTTCTTACCAGCCAGTCTCTTGGGAGAAGGTAATCTGCATGAGCAAATTCAATCAATCTTTAGTAAATCCGCAAATACAGTAGCTGGTGTCAATTGTGAAAGCTGTATTGTCTTTAGTGAAGCATTCTTTATCTGTTATCTGCAAAAGCTTCCTTTATCTACAATAGCTTCCTCTTTCTAAGATAGAGACTTTGATTAATGAGGAGCTAATAACACTTCTTAGCATTCGGCAGGCTTGACTGCTTATTGTATGTTTAGCTCTGTGTTTATCACTGTTTACACTGGTGTAATCTGTGGGATTGTACTGTGCGCAGTACGTTACTGAAATCCCACTGAGCACCATCGACCTGGGTGTTCTAACATTGGTGGTTATGCTTTATAATTTTGCGGTCGGGCAGGCATTTGGAATGGAAGAGAAAGAGAGAACCAAAATGCATTGCCAGCTCAGTTAAAGCACTCTCAACAAACAGGTTTGAGCAATAACAGTGTTTCTGAGGGTAGGCTAATGACACTTAAGTGGGGTTGGTCCCAGTAATGTAATATATACAAAGCAGTTGCAGATCTGGATCCAATAATGTATCATTTACCACGTCTGGAATAGATCGTCTGGGTGAATTAACTGAACTCTTGCCCTGCTGTGCGCTTTTGCTCCCTGCTCATTTGTTTGTTAGCCTTCTACCCTGTAACTTGACCTCTCCCCTCTTGCACGAATGCATCGCGACCTCAGAACCTTGAGATTCTGCTATCTCGCATGTTTCTTCGTTTCCATATGATGTGGTTAGGAAATAGCTTGAAATTTTTAAATGTTTGCCTCAGGCAGAATTGACAGGTGCATTGGGGGAGCTAAGGGAAAAAGTTCACTGCTTGAAGAGTATAGGCTCAGCCAGGTGAGCAGAAAGTGACCTGGTTGAAACTCAACAGGATCATCAAATCTGTGCTCACGTGTCTGGAGGTGGAAGGAACAGGCGCTGACAGTTCAGTATTGTTAGCTACAAAGGTCATGAGATCCTGTCTTCAGCTTGTTTCTTCTCTTTCTACATCACTCATGAAGAATGTTGAAGCACAAATGGTGGAAACTTGCAATAAATCAAACTACAGCTTAAGGGTCATCCGACTGCAGCACACATTGTATGAGCACTTAGTAAATGAATTCTGTCAGAAAATTAGCTACTTGTACTGTACTCGGGGCTGCACTGGTTGCAACTTTAATAAATCTAAGTCAGCACACCCTTCCTAATTCATGGCAAAGTTGGTTCCAAAAGCAAATCAATTTACCCGCACCTTCAGCCTGTTTTATTTCAGTCTTTACATTGAATGAATGCAGCCATCTTTAATCAGGAACTCATTGTTGCAGTAGACTGAATTGCAGTCGGCTTGTTTAAAGGAAGGAGAATAGTTACCTGTGGTTGGATTTCTTTGTGTGTGCAAATTTAAGGCAGATTTCTCCCAATTTGATACGGAAACATCTTCTAGTAGTCTGTCACTGGTAATATGCTCCCCAATTATTTTCAATTACAAGGTTATTTGTTTAAGGATGTTAAAGAGCATAAACTCAGTAAGTCATTTTGTATGTCTGATAGCCCATTTATATTGAAAGCTTTTTGGCAATAGCAGTCTGAAGTATTCAGCTGTGCCTTTGATGGCACCACTGCCTTAGCCTTCAATGGTAATGACAAGTGGCACTGCCAAAGTGATCAAAAACATGGCGGCACTCTGCTTGCCTCTGTCTAAGCAGTCAAACGGTTTTGCTACTGCTTGACTGTACCAATCTCTCCCAGCCACTGGGATATGTGCAGGCACTAAAAAAGAATGTATAACACAGAAATATTTAGTGGAATATCTGTTTAGCGCTCAAAAGCTCAGAAGTACTTCAACTTCAGTTGTTGACAAGTTCATTTTCACAGTTAAAAGTAAAATGTGCAAAACCAGAATTTGTAAATGCACTCATATTTTATTAAATAGATCAATAGGTGATGTGTGTAATATTTGGTAAGTCTAATGCCGTGTTTATAGTGCCTCATGTGGGATGCGAGAGCTACCTGCGGCCATGTGAATCTCATGCAACTGGCGACATTCCCAGAATAGGGTTGCCCACCCTCCCGGATTGTCCAGGAGCCTCCCCAAGTTGACAGAATCGAGGAGTGATCTCCCGGGCCCTGCTGTGAGCAAAGCGGGAGAAGATAGGGAAGTACAGTTGAAGGGCAGTGCCAATAAGGGGAGGGGGAGCTTTGATGGGCGAGTGCAGGACGGCAGGCCTCAGCAGCTCTGATTCAGTATATATGAATGGACCAGTGAGCTGCGCAGGGGTGGCAGATCCGAAGCGAAATTGGAATTTAGCATAACCATGCAGAGCAGCCCATCACCTGGTGAGGAATGAGAAGACGGATGCCTACTGACAGTGAAAGACCTGTCCAACTATCATGCAGGTGGGTAATGGCCTTAGCACTGCGGCCTGGTTTGAAGGACTGCAGCGAGACTTGGCTGATGATGGGGTTGAGGGTAGTAATGCACCCCAGTAACATTGAGACAAATCTTGCTGGAGCAGGGCATCTTTCAGCGGACCCTGTTAATCAGACCTTCTCCTGCATCCTTCAGCTCAAATATAATTTGCACCGTAACTTGCTGGAAGTGCTAGCTGCTAACTCGTGACTGCACGGGCAATGGGGCATCTGGGACCTTAGTGAATGATGGAACAAACAATTTACCTCCTTAACGAATGAGATTAAATGATTGAGAAATAACCAGGGGAATGACGAAGAAGGTGAATTAGAGTCAAATAAGGTACAGAAAGACGAATAAAAGAGGGAAAGAAAGAATGGATTAAGAGAGAGAAAAAAGAGACAGAAAGGAAAAGCAAGAAAAAAATTTTTTTTAATTTTAAATTAGAAAGGGTAGAGTTGCCACTTTGGGCACAATCGGCGATTCTGGTGCAAATTGCGCCCGTTTTGAAAAGTGTTTCTTCCCTGAGTTTTCACTCTCATTTGCTATCGATAAATGAAAAATTTGGCATGGACCAGCACCAATCGGGCAGCGTTTTAAAATGTAATTAAAAAAAAAAATTACTTTCAAAAATATTCATTGATATATTTAAGGGTGGTAACTTGGTAAATTTTGATTAATGCAGCTGAACATAGGTTTATCACAAAAAATAAGCATTTTAAATCACAGTATCAGTCCACCACCTGAGCAACCCGATTTTAATGATTGAAAATTATTATTTTTTTAAATATACAAAACTATTTTCTCGTTAGATTGGGGTACAGTAGTCAGTACCTTTTTAGAATTTAAAAAAATAATTCCATTCAAAACCTTTCAAAACGTACCAATTGTATCCTTGCATCCAAAAGATCCAGCTTAATTTTTGGAGCCTCCTCGAAGGCCTGCAAACGAACGCAATTCGCGGAAACTCCCAATGGTGATTAATTCCCAATTCACCCTGGCGGGGGGAGGGGCTGGCGAATTTTGTGGGCGGGTCTACTTGTGCGATGTTTTTAAAACTATCACAAAAGATTGCGAAAACTCGAGTTGCACTGAATGCAACTTGAAGTAAAAGTCCGCTGTCGAACTGCGCCGAAAAAAGCAGCGCGATCGAGCGGAATCTCCAGGCCAACATGCAGCAATGAAATTCAACCGATTAAATTTTCCCCCGGAGAAATGATTGGCAGTTCATTTACAATGATCACATTGTTGAAAGGGTAATGATGTGCCCTAAGTTTCTGTGGCGAGTTTAATGGGCAATTAATGTGCAAATCCAGCACGTTCTTAAACATGACTGGGCGGCTAAGGGTGAGATGTTGTTTGTGCCAAGCAAATGGCGGAGTAGAGTAAATCATCCAGCAAGTTCTGGAGATTTGCATCTCACAGTTTATCCCTTCTTCCCCTGAACTTGCTGGCCGATTTGCTCATTAATAATGGGGTGAGTTATGAACGCGGCATTATTTTTCCAGGACAATTTGGCCCATTACCTTTGTATAGCATTTCAATATCTCAACTTTCTTAATCATGAATAACAAATTGAGGCAACTGAGTTTCATTTGTTCAAGGACATTTTGATGAGCAGTTTAGCCACATGTCAAGCTCCGGAATTTGACTGGCAGAATGAATATTCCTTCGAACAAAAATGACAGAGAAACTGAATAAACACAAATATACTGTAGATGCTGGAAATCTGGAAAACAAAGCAGAAAATGCTGGGAACATGCAACAGGTCAGTCAGCATCTGTGGAGAGAACAGATAAGAATGTTTCAAGTGTAGACCATTCATCAGAAGCGGAAGAAATTAAGGTATTCAGCTTTTAAAAGGAACAGAATAAAGCAAAGTGGGATGGAAGATGCAAGCACACACAGCCACACGTACACACAGCCACATGTACACACACACACACACACACACACGAGAGAAGTACAATGACCAATAAAATGCTTTAAGTAAAAAACAGAAAACTGTTAAATGGCTACAGTGATATCATCATGAAACAATAGGAGACATCATGAAAATAATTGAAGACATTTATGAGATATGGCTCTCTTGGCCAAGGAATAGTACAGAGCAGGGAAGGAATATATTATTGAAATGAATCTTTTCAATAGTGGCTAAACATCAATTGACAAAATGGAACTGGCCAGTCCTCCTGAATTGACTAAGGTTTTGAATGAATATTTTCTATATACTGAAGAGCTCCAACTTTTATGATAACAGGAATTTGCTTCGATTTTTAAAAGAAACATGTGTTCCTCAATAGGTTATTTGCTCCTCACTGTGCCATGGTTAAATTCTGGTTTTGATTCATCAGCATGTCCAATATTGTGGAGATTTTGGGGGGAAGGAATATTGGATGGTGGGGCATTTTAGCTGCGTCCATTTCATTTTTGGTGAGCGTAAACCTTCTGCCAGTTACCTATTGCTGGCCCTGGTTAGGGGGAAAAAATCCTTGGTTGCAATACCTTGTGCAACCCCTTCATTTCCATCTGCTGTGGGGAAATATAAATAATTTCCTTGCACATGAAGCTCTTGATCTTTTGCATGAATAGACACAAAGCTGATGCCAGGCAATTCCTGGCAAATGGGAAGGCATCCAAGCTGCTTTCATGCAGCTCCTAGCAGCCACCTATAAAGCAGCATTGATGAAGCCTTGGGATCAGATCTGGTCTTCAAGGCAACATGCGAGAAAGGGAGAATTTTTTTAAAGTAAAGAGGATTGCACTGTTCCTGGGAAAATGATGACTGTAAGTATGTTGTATGTGAGAATTCAGAGAATTGGCATGGCAGGAGTCCGAGCCTGCAGTGTTATCTGGAGTGGAACTTTATGATCTGACAGGTAATAAAAGCAAGCCTGCAAGCGGTGAGTGTACTTAGCAGATCATACACAACTCTAACCATGATAATGTTCAGCATTTAGAGCACTAAGTGTTTTGACATGGAGTGTTAGCCTTAAATTTATGATGTTGCGGTGTTGCTGCTTGAATGCTGTTGCTCAAGCTGCCTGACCTCGATCTCTAATGATCAAAACATTGTAAATAGCTGGTTACTACAGGAATAGCTAACAGTCTGACTGCTATTTGTCACATTTTCCTGCAGATGAAAAGTTTTTCTCTGTTTAATTAGAGCTAATGTTCCATAATCTATAATCAATGGACATTAATTGCTCTCTGATTCAAACTCATTAGGTTTCACAATTAAAGTCACAGTAACTTTAAGTTTTCACAACCACATTGTTAAAAAATTTTCTTCCCTCCAATCTGCTCATCTCAACTGAATGCATTTACCCCTGTTGGGGTGCAGCTGGCACTAACTACTGTTGGGGTACAGTTCCCTTGCTACCAGCAGCCCAATTCCGAGTGCAGTTCTTAGCCCAATACAAACTGTAATGGCTTGCATTAAATTATACAATAGTTAGTAAAGGTGTTTGGATCCATCTTCTGTGTTTTCAGTGATTTAAATCCAACTGGAACACTTTCTCACTGAAAGCTTTTCTGGATTACAGTTTATTGCTGATGCTGTTGCTGGGTCAGCCAGAGTACACACAGACCCTACTGGTTGGTTCCTGCTGAATGTGAGGTGTTGATCGGAAATTTGCCAGCAAACGGGACCACAGCAGCTCAGTTGGAGGGGCAGTTTAATTCCTGATGCTGCAGCAATAGTCAGAGAGCAACTTGCAAAGAAAAACTGGATTTGAGCCATACTTGCTGGACACAACCAAATTCCAAGCTGGCAAGCCTCGTGGAGTCATGAGTCAAAGGTCAAAGTTATACCAGGGTACACATGAAGAACCCTGTTCACAATTGAACCAAACATGTTCATCCAATTGAAATAAGTTGGCAGCTGAGAGGCAGATTTAGATCCTCATCTTTTTGAGGTTAAGAGGGCACGCTGATGATTGCTCAAGGCATACAGTTGTTAACATAACTGGAAAATAATCCATTATTTTCAGTCAGTTTGATTGAGGTAATAACGGATGATGGCAATTTGAGCTGATAAACTTTCAATGATTATAGAGCAAAGGTCTAGTTCGGTGTGTCACTGATAACTGCTCTACTTTCATGTCTGGATTTGTTATTTGCCTGTGTGTGGTGGCAGAAAGAATTTTTTAACTATATATGGGCTCATGTCACTCAGGCTTAGTAATGAAGGTAAAAATGGTACGTGCTTTAAAAAATAAATTCAGTTTAATATTTTTAAATTTAAAGTCAGTAAAGAAAAGAAAAATAATCCAGTGCTTTTATAATTGCAATTAATCATAAAAATATGAATTATTTATTTGTAGAATGATCTGCAAAGTGGCCCTTTAGGATCCAGCACGTCTTATATTTTTATAAAGTAATAGAAATTCCTGTATTCCTGTGTCATAAAACTCTCTGAAACAAATACAAGGGGTAGATTAAGCTCTAGTATCAAGTTCTGTTTTTGCAGCCTATCATTTTAAAACCTATATTTTTTCTGGGAGGCCGTGTGGTGCAGCTGGCAAATGCAACGTTTACACAACGATCCGAGAATGAGCTTGCTCCACTTCATTCTCCGTTCTGCAAGACCATGGGTCTGCAACTACCTCATTAGCTGTTTGTTCCCATTCAGAAGACACTGCTAAATGTACTCGCCCACCGCCAACCATCAAGTCGACATGTATTTGCTTCTTGCACACTATAGGGTATCCCAAGCAAGTATGCTTTGTTACATGACTGAGATAGTATGCTAATCCATTTAACACAAAAAGAGAAACAGTCTGGCATATTACTATTCTGCTAGCCTTTTATACCAGGCAGAAACACCCTTTCACTTAATTTGCTCTATGGTTTGGTATTAAGAAAGGAAAGACTTGGATTTATATAGCGCCTTTCACGACCACCGGACGTCTCAAAGTGCTTTACAGCAAATGACATACTTTTGGAGTGTGGTCACTGTTGTGATATAGGAATGGTCAGTAGTTACTCAGCTGGACTGACACACTGATTTGCCCCAGTTGCTCACACATTCAGCTCTCAACTCAAGTGGAGGGATGGGAAAATCAGAGAGAGAGAAGGAAAGAAAGAATGAGAATGTTCCCTGTACCTTCGGGGATGCTTGATGAAGAGCATTTTTGGCAGAAGCCTGGCATCAAATTGTTTCCCTGCTCTCCCAGCCAAGGCATGATGTGTGGTATTGAGAGAAATCTGGACTAGCACACAATCTTCAGTGTGTTAAAGGAGGATTAAGGTGACATATCAGATCACAAAACAGGTTTGTAGTTTCATCTCTACCTTGTAATGCGGCCTTCAAACACATCCACAGTCTCTTATTCTCTGGAATACGTAAAGACTTTGCAATTACTTGCCACAGTGTTATGTTTTCTTAGGGTTAAGTTCATGATATATTGTACATCTAAGAGGATCTGGCGGTATGCATCCACTGAAAATATTCATTTTTAACACTTCATTTGTTGCCGTTTTCCATCATTTGGAGTGACATTTGTTATATTCTTTGCGTGAAGTAACTGAATCCCCTTATCTGAAAAATAAACTGTAATGGTGAGCTCTAGTATATTGCGGTAAATAATAGCAAAATACATACATATTCATTTCTTGACTCTTATTTTCTGTTATAACACTAATTTTTTATTTAGTTTAAAAATGAATCACTAAAGAACTGCTCCCACCTATTTTATGAAACTGGTTACAAATCTTTAAAATAAATCACCTTGCTCTTTAAAATAAATCACCAGAATCTTATACGTTTCAATAAGATCACCTCTCATTCTTCTAAACTCCAAGGAGAATAGGCCCAACCTGCGCAACCTTTCTTCATATGACAACCCCTTCATCTCAGGAATCAACCTCGTGAACCTTCTCTGAACTGCCTCCAATGCAAGTATATCCCTCCTTAAATAAGGAGACCAAAACTGTACGCATGACTCCAGGTGTGGTCTCACCATTGCCCTGTACAGTTGTAGCAGGACTTCCCTGCTTTTACGTGGCTCAAAGACTGGTGTGGGAGAAATGGGTTTTGGTTCATGGGGCACTGGCACCAGTACTGATGTAAGAGAGAGCTGTCCCTTGTTGGATATCAAGCACTTTGCATTTATCTACATTGACTTTTATCTGTCATCTGTCTGCCCAGTATCCACGTATATTTAAATCCTCCTGTAACTTATCCTGTTCAGCTTTGGTGTCTACCTTCAATAGCTTTATATCATCTGCAAATTTAGCCATTGTGCTTCTGACTCCTAGCTCCAGATCATTTATGAAGATATAAAGGGGTCAAGTTTCGGCCTGAGTTGCTCCTATTTTTTTGGAGCAACTAGTTTAGAATGGAGTATCTTAGAAATTGCAATTCTCGGCCTATAGTTTGCTCCAGTTCTAGTGAGTTAGAACAGTTTCATTTTAGAACAGATTTTTTTTTTCAAAAGGGGGCCTGTCCGACCACTTCCGCCTGTTTTGAAAGTTTAGGCAGCAAAAACTTACACCAAACTAACTTAGAATGGAGTAAGTGTAGATTTTTATACGCTCAGAAAAACCTTGCTGACACTTAGAAAATCAGGCGTAGGTTACAAATCAGGCGTAGGGAACAAGGGAGGTGTACAAACATTAAACACTTCACTTTTACAAATAAAGAGCCATCATTAATAATAAATAATAATTAAATCAATAAATAAACCAATAAATCAATCCAAATAAAAAAAAAAAAAAATTTAATTGAAAAATTAAAAATCACTCAATAAATAAAAAATTATTTCTACTCACCTACTGCAGCACCGGGGAGGGGGAGGGGGAGGGGGAGGGAGAAGAGATGATGATGTGGGGGGGGTGGGGGAAGAGCAGAAGATGGGGGGGAGAAGAGCAGAAGATGGGGGGGGAAGAGAAGATGATGGAGGGGAAAGAGAAGATGATTGGGGGGGGGGGAAGAAGAGAGGAAGATGGGGGGGGGGGAGAAGAGAGGAAGATGGGGGGGGGGAGAAGAGAGGAAGATGGGGGGGGGGAGAAGAGAGGAAGATGGGCGGGGGGGGAGAAGAGAGGAAGATGGGGGGGGGAGAAGAGAGGAAGATGGGGGGGGGAGAAGAGAGGAAGATGGGGGGGGGGGAGAAGAGAGGAAGATGGGGGGGAGGGGAGAAGAGAGGAAGATGGGCGGGGGGGGAGAAGAGAGGAAGATGGGGGGGGGGGAGAAGAGAGGAAGATGGGCGGGGGGGGGGAGAAGAGAGGAAGATGGGGGGGGGGAGAAGAGAGGAAGATGGGGGGGGGGGAGAAGAGAGGAAGATGGGGGGGGGGGAGAAGAGAGGAAGATGGGGGGGGGGAGAAGAGAGGAAGATGGGGGGGGGGAGAAGAGAGGAAGATGGGGGGGGGGAGAAGAGAGGAAGATGGGGGGGGAGAAGAGAGGAAGATGGGGGGGTGGGGAGAAGAGAGGAAGATGGGGGGGGGGAGAGAGAAGAGAGGAAGATGGGGGGGTGGGGAGAAGAGAGGAAGATGGGCGGGGGGGGGGAGAGAGGAAGATGGGGGGGGGGAGAAGAGAGGAAGATGGGGGGGGGGGGGAGAAGAGAGGAAGATGGGCGGGGGGGGGGGAGAGAAGACGACGAAGAAGCCCCGCACGCAGCCGATGACGGGCTGCTGCTGCCGTCTCTTCGGGCGGGGCCAGCCCCAGCGAGATGCAGGCCGGGCGGGCGGGCACCGCGGCCGACTAAGAAGCCAGGCCCCGCCGAGGACTTTGGGCGGGGCCCGGAAGCAGCTGATGCCGGGCTGCCGACTGCCGACATCTCTTCGGGTGAAGCCCGCCCCAGCGAGATGCGGGCGGGCGGGCCCCGCTGATGACAGCGACGACACCGACTGCCAGGAGTTCTTCGAGTGGGGCCCGTCCCTACGAGAGGCCGGGTGGGTGGGCCCGCCGCCGAGATAAGATGCGCAGGCCACTCGGCCGGGGATAGGGGCGACGTCCCTTCGGCCTGGGATAGGGTCGTCGCCCTGGAGAAGGACGCCGGCGGCTACTGCGCACGCGCGCAGCCTCCACTGCGCACGCGCGCAGCTGCCGGCCCTGTTTTCAGCGCAGGGCTGTAGCTCCGCCCCCAGCAGCTCCTGCTGCGCAGCGCCGAGGTGGAATTGGGCCTACAGTTATCTGAGAATCGCGAGGTAAGTATTCGGCGTCATTTTGTTCTATAAATTAGGCGGGCCTCTCCGATGTGCCCCGTTCCAGCAGACGGCTGAAACTTGACCCCAAAAGAGGTCCTGAAACAGACCTTTGGGTAACTTTCTCCCAGGTTGATGACGATCCCTGTAGCACCACCCTCTGGGTTCAATTACGTATCCAATGTAAAATATTTCCACTGATTCCAACTTCCTTTATTTTCAGTTTCAGCCTTTCCAGAGGAACTGTATCAAAGTCCTTACTGAAATCCAAGTACACCACATCCACTGTCTTACGCTTATTAAGCACCTTTTGTCACACCCTCAAAGAAAACCAGTAAATTAGATTGGCAAGACCTCTCCGTCGTGAACCCATATTGGCTTTTATGATTTTGTTTCTATCACTATGCTGCATGATCTTATCTTTAATAAGGGTTTCCATAACTTTACCCACAATGAGTGTCAAACTCACTGGCCTGTAGTTTCCTGAGTCACTTTTGCTACCTTTTTAAAAATAGGAGTAACATCTGCCTTTCTCCAGTCCCCAGGCACCACTCCAGTGTTTAATAATTTCTGGAAGATGTGTGCCAGATTTTCTGCAATTGCTTGGATCCTCAGGTGCATCTTATCTGGTCCCAGAGATTTTTTTTACCTTGCTTTTGCCCAGCTGTTCGGCAACCATTACAACTGGTACTAATGTGAATAGTGTTGCAACTTACTTCTGCAACATCCTCTAGTTCACTTTCAAGATAAATAAGTTATCTGTCTCGTCCTTGATTTAAAAACTGAATCAACAAACTTATTTAGCACATTTGCAGTCTGTTGTGCCCTTGCTCGATCCCACTTGCAATGGCCCCTTTTCATCCCTTGTTTTTCTTTTGCTCTTAATGTAAACTAATATTTTAAAGATTATTATCCGTCACTTCTCTTGCCATATTCAACACTATTTTTTTCTTTGCCATTCTGATGCCTTTTTCACAATCCTGGCATGCCTCACATCTGTGCCATTTTCCTCACGGCCTTAAGTGCCTTTTATTCTTTGAGTTGCTTAGTAGTCCTGTTCACAGCTAGGAGTGTGTTTAAGTTTTGTACCTTTGCTTTGCATGGGCGTACATTGGTCCATTGTATTCGTAATCATTTTCTTGAAGCAACTCCACAGTCCCTCCACTCCCCTAGCCATATTAAAACCTGCCCGGCCCATTATGAGCAGACTTCTCAAGCACATAAAGTTGGTCCTCTTAATTTTATTTACAACCTCACCGGTCTTTGTAATGTCAAATGTGGTCACTGGTATTTCATCATCATAGGCAGTCCCTCGAACGAGAATGATTTGCTTCCACATGAGTTCACAAATGTTTCAATGAAGGACCCAATGTTCCAGTCCTGAACTCCAATTAAAGGGGTGCAAGATGCCTGTGCGTGGATTTTTTTTTAACATGTGGAGGCCGTTGCACATCAGCCACCACACTGACTTGACAGAGCTAGGCCTTTATCCAGTGGCATGGATTAACCAGGACAACTGGAGACCTGATCTGCTGCACGGACCTAGTGTGCACAAATATCGCAATGTGGGCTGGCCCGTGCTACCCCCCTGGGTCCTCGGCTCTTCTGGGCCCCATACCTTCATTTGCTGCTCCTCCACCACGATCTCTTGCTGCTCCTCTGCCACAAACATTCGCCGCACCTCCACCACGATCTCTCACCGCTTCGCCACGATTTCTCACCGCTCCTCTGCCCAGTCATACATGTTAGTAACATCATCAGAAACAAACTACAACTGTTCACTTGCTCCATGTGTGGGAAGCGATTTAATAGATCAACCACCCTGCTGACACACTAGCGAGTTGAGCGGTGGCTGCAGGGGTTGGATTCTGCTCTTGATCAGATCCAGGAGCTAATTTACATCTATAAATAGTAATTGGCCTTTCATAAACTGAACCAACTACATGGATTACCCTTGGAGTACTCTACAACTGATTCCAGCATTACTACTTGCCATTACTACATTACTACAGTAATAAAAACATGCACGCATACCTGGTCAAGATTGGACAGGCTGTTGGGGTCCTGACTGAAATCTTGATACTGCCTTCTGAGTTGATCACCAGCAGCAATCTTTCTGAATTTTTTTAAGTCCACTACATACAAGGCATTTAAGTGGTACTTCCTTCTTCAAGTCTCACCCAACAACAACTACAATTTGCATCTTAATCATAGTAAAATTTCCCACAGCACTTTGCAGGAGTATAGTCAGCGACAAATTGACACCGAGACAACTAAGGTGACATTAGGACAGATAACCTTAAGTTTGGGTCAAAGAGCTAGGTTTTAAGGAGGGCGATGGAGAGGTTTAGGGAGAGAATTCATAATTTGGATGGCTGAAGGCAAGGCTGCCAATAGTGGGGTGAAGGTAGTGGGGGATGCACAAAAGGTCAGAATTGGAAGATCACAGAGTTCTTGGAAGGTTATAGGGCTGCAGAAGGTTACAGAGTTGGGCGGGTGAGGCCACGGAGGGATTGGCAAATGAGGATGAGAATTGTAAAATCGAGGTGCCTCTAAGTTGCAGATTTGATTGTCCTCACTACTCTTATCAAATCTAAGATGCATTCTCCCCATGTTGGCTCTTACTAACTAAGTCATAAAACAGTTTTCTATTAACTCTGGGATCTTTATCTATTAATACACACTTTGACTGGAGTGTCATAGAGTAGATCCAACAAGGTGGGGGAAGAGTTTCTGACCTGGAAAAGACCTGGGCGAGGGGGCGAGCTCGGGACCTGGTTGAGGGGGTGAGCTCAGGACCTGGTTGAGGGGGTGACCTTGAGGCCTGGAGCAGAGCTTGAGACTAGAAGGAGGTCTGGCAGAGAGCTTGGGACCTAGAAATAGCCTGGGGAGAATTTAAAGAATGGGACCTGAAAGCCTGCAAGAGCAGGAATGGTCTGGACATGGAGCTGGAGGTCTCAGTTGAGTAGTCAAGGGCTGGAGCCTGTAGGAAAGAAATATCAGGACCTGGAGTTAAGAAACTGCGAGAAGAATTTGGTCACCTGAACTTCGGAAGAAATTGAAATGAACAACAGTAATTATTATACTGCTGCTTACCAGTAAGAAGGAATACAGGGGTTACAGAAATGGGTTTCTAATGGTGAGAACAGCTTGAAGGACCAACCATGGTTTGTACCCTTCAACTAAATATGGTCCATGAAGCCAGACAGGTATTTCAGTGCAAAGTTCTGGCTGTCAGAAGGGCAGAAACAGCTCCCCTTTGCCTCTTCCCCCAATTTCAAAGTCTGTAATTACATGACAAAGGAATGCCACTGTTTTAGCAACTGAAAGGCAAGTGTACGTTTGTGTACAGAAATTAAAAGTGGATATACACCGTGTAGCCATGTATACCCTCTACTCCACCCCGGATAAATTACGAGCCAGACTACCATGGCGGACATCAGTAGTCATGAGGCTAGTTTAATTGAATTTGACTAGGATTTGTACTGTACTGTTTGACAAAGGAATTATATTAGAATTTACGTAACTGAATAATATGATGAATATCATATATTATAAAGTAAATATCAAATGGATCCTAGAACATGAGATGTGCACTGAGAGTTCACAGTTCGATGGTGATCAGGAGAGCGGTAATGCAGTGGCCCTGGAAGGACTGCTCTTCCCAGCTCCACATTCAGGTAAGTATTTTTTTTTAAAGAGTTACCTTTTTGGTGCGGCCTCCAGTGGTCGCTTTAAGGAACACTTGTTAGGCCGCATGTAGAGCACGCTTTACTGATCAGGGCAGGCAGTTTTGCAAAGGGTGTCTCAAACAGGCATTAGTCCCTTTGCATATTCAAATAGGGGATCTAACACCTATGTCAAGAGTGGGCCCTGGACGCCTCTTTTTCTGCCTTTATCAATATGGCCCGTAATGCGCGCGTGCGCCTTGTTTGTGTTGTGTATCTGTAAAGCATGTACTCCCATGTTCTGCCACCAGGGAGTGCATCCTCTGAAGTCCCAAAGGATCCCAGCATCCCTTGGGAGCACTGTATGTAAGCCGGCCCCTAAGGCCTGTTCCTCACCCTGGAGTGTCTTAATAAAGACTGAGGTCACTGCTACTTTAACCTCCCTGTGTGCAGTCTCATCTGTGTTAGGAACACAATAGTTTGTTGCTTAGGCGCCCATTTTGTGCATGAAAAATAGGCTCAGTGCCTTTGGATTTCTAGGGCGGTATGTTTACCCTCTATTTCCCCCATAGTCATCAGGAACAAAATGTGGAGAATTGCAATTGCAAGCCCACATCTAACCATTTCTGTCACTGTTAACTTGCAATTGCACATGACCTTTTATCCTGATGCATAATTATGTGTAAACCTACATAATTCAGTTTTATTTGTGGGCCACCAGAACATAACTGCAACATGGAAAGGTTTTTTGAAACTAAATGGATCATTATTTTTAAAGAAAGGGTGGAGCTTTGAAATAAGGTATGTTGGGAGGATTTGATGTCTGACAGTTTTGAACAAACGCCTAGGTATGTTTAAAAAGGATACTGTCCTTCGCACAGTAGTTCACTATTGAAGTGAATGAGTCACCATCCTATGCTTGTCTGACTTTACCCAAGCAACACATATTTAACGGTGGCATGAAAAGGTTCATCCAAATATGAAATCTGCACATATAAAAGATGCACTGTTAAGAGCAATGATACATTGTATGAATAGATTTCCCTTTCTATAACTGCTGTAAGACAGGGCCCAGGGTGAAATGCAGAAATAATCTGATGTGGATGTTCTTTGTGCCTTGACAGTCTATAAAATGATCAAATTAAACTATAGTTTCAGTTAATACTGTCTGAACTTCATTGAAAAAGTCGTGAAGTATTAATGTGGTGAATGCTTACATATATTTTGTGAAGTGGCTGTACAATTTTCTCATGCTGTACTTGCATGAGAATACAGTGAGGTTGTTGGTAGGGTTCTACACATCCTGCAAATAATGCAATGTTTTCGGATACCACCTCTCAAAAGGGTGGCATCAGTCGTGACTCAGCGGGTAGCACTCTCGTCTGAGTCACTGGAGTACTGTAGGAGTGCACTGCAGTGTCAGCCTAGATTTTGTGCTCAAGTCTCTGGAGTGGGACTTGAACCCACAGCATTCTGACTGTCGGAGGCGCCATCTTTCGGATGAGACTGAGGCCCCGTCTCCCCTCAGGTGGATGTAAAAGATCACATGCCCCTATTCGAAGAACAGGAGCAAAGCACTTCACTGTATCCTGACCAGTATTTATCCCTGACCCAACACCTAAAAATAGGATATCTGGTCATTGCCATATTGCTGTTTGTGGGGGCTTACTGTGAGTTAATTGGCTGCAGCATTTACTCTCATCAAAGGCGGCCCCTCGAACGAGGATGGCTTGCTTCCACATCAAAAGGGATGAGTTCACAAATGTTTCAATGAAGGACCCGATATTCCAGTCCTGAACTCCAGGGGTGGAAGATGCCTGTGCATGGAATTTTTTAATGTGTGGTGACCATTGCACACCAGCCACCACACGGGCTTGACAGAGCTAGGCCTTTATCCAGTGGCAAGGGTTTACCAGGATGACTGGAGCCCTGCTCTGCTCTGTGTATTTACGATATTCCAACAGTGGACCACGTTTCATACCTCGGGAGCCTATTACCAGCAAGGGCAGACATCGACGATGAGGGTCAACACCGCTTCCAGTGCGTCAGCGCAGCCTGAGGAAGCGAGTGTTCGAAGATTATGCCCTCAAATCTGGCACCAAGCTTATGGTCTACAGGGCTGTAGTGATACCCGCCCTCCTGTATGGCTCAGAGATGTGGACCATATACAGTGGACACCTCAAATCGCTGGAGAAATACCACCAATGATGTCTGCACAAGATCCTGCAAATCCCCGGGGAGGACAGACGCACCAACGTTAGCATCCTCGATCAGGCCAACATCCCCAGCATCGAAGCACTGGCCACACTCGACCAGCTCCATTGGGCGGGCCACATTGTTCGCATGCCAGACACTAGATTCCCAAAGCAAGTGCTCTACTTGGAACTCCTACACAGCAAGCGAGCCCCAGATGGGCAGAGGAAATGTTTCAAGGATGCCCTCAAAGCCTCCTTGATAAAGTGCAACATCCCCACCGAAACCTGGGAGTCTCTGACCAAAGACCGCCCTAAGTGGAAGATGAGCATCCGGGAGGGCGCTGAATACCTCGAGTCTCGTCGCTGAGAGCATGCAGAAAGCAAGCACAGGCAGCAGAAGGAGTGTACGGCAAACCAGACTCCCCACCCACCCTTTCCTTCAATGACTGTCTGTCCCACCTGTGACAGAGACTGTAATTCCCGTATTGGACTGTTCAGTCACCTGAGAACTCACTTTTACAGTGGAAGCAAGCCGTCTTTGATTTCAAGGGACTGTCTATGATGATACATTTACTATATTACAACAGTGAATACACTTCAAAAGTACTTCATTGTCTGTAAAGCACTTTGGAACATCATGAGATTGTGAAAGGCACTATATAAATGTTTTTCTTTTTCAAAATGAATCTGCCTGGATTGGAGCCATAAGCTAAAAGCCTTAAAAAGTGCAACAACACAAGCTTGCAAGACCACTCTATTGTAGGCAGGACACAGGACACTCTTGACCAAGCAGAACCTCGGGGACATCATCAAATTATCTCAATGCCCAAATGGTGATTTTAAAACAAAAATCTTTGTTCTTCTACCTGTGAACCAATTGTCTCAATTGAGGGGGTTGGCAGGTCATCTGCTCCCTGACTCTGCCTACATCATGGGATGCGGCCTGCTTATGATTTGACCACTACTTATGATGCACCATACATCTATTTGTTCCGCCCTCCCTGTGGGGAACTGTTTTTCTTCGACTTGGCACACTCCTACTGTGGATGATCTATGTGGGGAATTGTGACCACAACTTCATGTCGTAGCATTTCTCTATGCAGCATATTGGTGCTCATCTTAAGCTTTATATTTCTTCTTAATTGCAAAATGACCATTTATACTTATAAAGGGAGTACTGCTGCCAAGAAATACTGAATCTTCCAAATCCTGCCAACTCATTCGCTCCAAGCAATTTCAAAACTATTCAGATGCACATATATCTGCAATTCCAAAATATTTCATCCTTATCCTGATTTCAGTCCTGCAGGATCGTTTATACAGTGTGCAGCTTCCTACAACTCAATGACTATCCCTATCTTTTATGTGCTGTAACACATGGTTGCAGTGCTGTTGCTGTTTGTTTTGTGGTGATGGAGAACAACAACAACTTGCATTTATATAGTAAAGTATCCCAATGCCTTTCACAGGAGCGTTATCAAACAAAATTTGACACCGAGCCACATTATTAGGATATTAGGACCAAACGCTTGGTCAGCAAGGTCGATTTTAAGGACCATGTTAAAGGAGGAGAGAGGCAGAGACACTTAGGGAGGGAATTCCATTGCTTAGGTCTGAGGCAGCTGAAGGCACAGCCGCCAATGGTGGAGTGATTAAGCTCAAGGATGGGCAAGAGGTCAGAATTGGAGCAGAGCAGAGATCTCTGAGGGTTATGGGGCTGGAGGAGGTAACCGAGATAGAGAGGAGCATGACCATGGAGGGATTTAAAAACCACGGAAGGCAACTTTAAAATCGAGGCGTTTGTTATCCAGGAGCCAAAGTAGGGCAGCGAACACAGGGGTGCTGGATGAACGAGACTTGGTGTGAGTTAGGATGCGGACAGCAGAGTATTAGATGAGCTCAAGTTTACGGAGGGAGGCCTGCCAGGAAAGCGTTGGAATAGTCGAGTGCAGTGGTAACAAAGGCATGAATGAGGATTTCAGTAGCAAATGAGTTGAGGCAGGGGGCAGAGAAGAGCAAGACATTAATGTAATCCTACGATCTGTTTACACTGAACAGGCGGGGATTATAATGGCTCCTGTATTGTCTGAATTTACATATTTGTGTGTGTGGTGCCAACCGATGCATTCTATAACAGTAAGCTGCTTGCAAATTGTTTTAAAATTTCCTCCCTTGCTCTTGGGAAGATGGAGACTCATACCGTGGTGTAATTCTATAGCCAATGACAACCCTCGGGTACCACCCACAAGTACCACCCAATCTTCAAATCTGAGACGAGGCAGAAAGCCGCAAAAGGCAGTTCGTTTGCAGCAGATTATTGTTGCCGCCCAATATCTACAGGTGTAATTTTTCACGGGATAGCAATCACAAGCAGAAACCTGGCTGACTTTTCCCTCCCTAGCCTGGGGACACTGAAGTCCATTGTAGCACCATCTTGTGTTATCCCAGCTGAGATCAGTTAGTTCAGTACAGACTGGGAATCGGACATGGAACTTTCCTGGTCCGTATGGCTCAGTAGCACATCACATTTACCCAGGCGTGCTGTTTTCTCACAACTTCCTCTTTTTCAAATGTGGTTGGTAGTGCTTGGAATAAACATGACGCGTGACAGACTTCAGTGATTTATTGAAAATAAACCACCGAGTGAGTCACGTTTATGCACCTATCCCGGACGTTACTCTGTGACTTGTTTAAAAGGAGATTTCTCTCATGTATCCTTTATAGAGATTACATGCTGTGCATCCACACCTGCAGTTATCAGCTTCTCAAAGTGAAACTGAAGGGCATACCTACTTTTTAAGAATTCAGGACAAATATAAAATGGATGATGAGCTCTTCCTCTTTTTAAATATTAAAGACTTGGACCATTTTGTTGAGGGGAGAGCATTTTTCTGTTTCACAAGGGACCAGAACACACTTTAAATTGATTTGACCTTTGATGTTTGAACCTACCCTTCCAATGCTGCCTCTGTCATAAGTAAGGCCTATCCCGTTCAGTGCACAAGGAAAGGGAAACCATTCACTTGTGTCATTTTGTGTATGTGCTGCATAATTCTTTAATTTCATCGGCTTCCTTATTGCCTATTTTACTTGAATCTCCATCCTTATTGCATTTGGCTGTTCAATGACCAATCCATTCTGTTAAATGGAAATTCAATCCTATTTAAACATTGTACAATTCAATCGTTTACTCACAAATAATATCCTCGGCCCAGTGTTCTAAACTGTGTGCAGCTGTGTTGTATGAAGCATTGTTGCAATCAAGTACTTCAAATAATGTGACCCACCTGGGACCATTTTTTTAAAACTGGGAAGCCTGTCCACAATTAAGTTAGTGAGCGAGCAGACCGAAGGCAAAAAGTCACCACCCATGTGGTGGTAAAAATGCACAGTTAGGAACTGGCCTGCTCCGCAGCACAGCTGTGCACAGCACAACAGCAGGCAACGGAGCTTCACGGAGAATAAATGGCTGAAACTTTTTCAATGGGTCTTGGTCAGACTTATACCATATGTGGGGTTTACAGAGGTGGTTTATTGGTCTCGCATGCCACTACTCAAAGTACTCCCCAGTGCTTAAAGCGCAAGTCTCCCCTCAACCCCCTTCCAGCTTCAGGCTGAGCTGAGAAGTTATTCATTTTCAGTGCCTGTTTCTTTCTCTCTCTCCTCTGCCTCTCGCTCCCTCCCTCTTCATTCAGGTTTTATTTGACTGTTCGGTATGACACTGACGAACCTCAGTATATCGGTTCAAATAATATCGTCAACAATATATTCTAAAATGACGTTTAGAGACACAATTAATATTTTTAAGAAGAGGTTAGCAGTGATCATTTTCAGGATCTTTTTTCTGGAAGATGAAAAATCAGTCAGAGTTGTCATTCCTATTTGCTATCCAGTGACCCATCCCAGTAAAGTGCACAGGTGAGAATAGCATCAGGCTCAGTTTTGATGACCGTTATGATTAAATGGTATGCCAACATTTATTGTTGCGGCTCATAAATTAAAACTGGCCACTTTGGTGCCATGCAGAGGCGGAGTCTGTGGGTGCCCTCAGAACTGTCCCATATTGAGTCAGCACTTTAGAGGTGATGAGGACAGAAGAAAATATGGGAAAAAAGTAAAGAGGCCCACATCGCAATATGTGCATCAAAAAGCAATATTTCAATATTCCGTTCACAGTTACACCAAGGCCCATTTTTTTTTCCTGATTTCCTGCCATAACATTGATGGGAAAATGGCAGAAGCCCCGGCATAAATAGCCACTAACCTGCTGAAGTTATAGCAGGAGACCAAGGCAATGCGCCCTCCATGCCCCACGGAAATTTAGGGTCTACAACTTCAGCATCAGTGCAAAACAGTTGGGCTTTGCATTGATACCAAACTAGTGCAGCGTAAAGCCAGTGTTAATGTCTGCCTCACTCTGCAGAGAGGCAGAGCAAGACGCCATTCTCCAGGAAGTTTTGTTCTGTTTTTCTCCTGTGTTAGGTCAGGTGGCAGCTCCAGATTCAGGCTGTATTTATACTGTAACTGGCATTGGTGCAAAAACATGAATCATTAATCGGCTTTTCCAAGTAATTTAAAGCTTGTGGAGGGGCAGCATCCTCTTAGATTGCTATTGGTTAGAGGTACTGGATGGAAAAAAAATCTCTCATAGAAAACCACTGCTAGTATATCCTCACAACGTTTTTATTTCAAATAAGTATTCAGAATTGCATAACCCCAACCTTAAGTGAACGTAATTACATATTTATAAGTGCACCTCACTCTATCAATCAGGAAGAAGGTGGATAAATATTTGCTGCACTAGTGAAATGTGTATTGTGATTTTATTTTGGTTGAGTTACCCCTTTAAATAACTCTCAAAAAAATTAACTGGTCTTTTAATTTTACCTCAATGTTTTGGACCACACGGAATTGGCTAAATGAAGTTTAATAATTATACTGGTTGTTTTGACCAGTGATAAGTGTTACAAAATACAACAACAACTTGCATTTCAATAGCACCTTTAATGTAGTAAAACATCCTGATACCTGAACTGTATCACCCAAATGCATTTTGCCATCTGAAAGTTCATCTGGAGCAAGGAAACCAAAGGGAGACCATGTCAGTGGGCACCATTTGTGACACTATCTGTGGTAACTTAACACAATATAGTTCCCAATACGAAACTTGCAAATAGAGAAAATCAATTCATAAAAGGGGTCCAATGCCTCAACCCACTTACCATGCAACTAAATAAAGTTTATGAGCATTAATTTTCTATTGCTTAAACTATAAGCAGTAGTGGATTGCATCTCACGGATCAATGGAAACCATTGGCTCCAGTCTGTGCACTGACTAAATCTTTTAATTACACATTTTGTAAGAGGTCATTCCAGTTCAACCTTACAAAGCAGTAAACCTCAGAATCATGTCTTCATTCAACGTGCAGTGTCTGTCACAAGTCAAACTTACAACCTGATGAAATGGGGAAAGCTGCATGTTCTTTAATTATAGGGTTGTCAAATCATTCTTTCAATCAGTTTCTACAATTTAACACCATTAGGCTGAGCTGTTTGCTGTGCCAAAGCTTAAATTTGTTTTCTGCATTTTGTGAAACTCTCGGTCAGTAATGCTCAATCAGCCAACTTCCGATATAGTGAAATGTTTAATATAGTGTTAACAAAAAAGATTTTTCTCCAATACGGTTTTAGTTGATCAGGTCAGTACCACAAGGTACAGGAGACAAAAGTAGCAAGAACAGTAAAAACTTGTCTCCCTCCTTCCCTTCCATGTATATTTATGTCATCTGGGTCAAGTAATGGGTGAAGCTTCCAAAGCTATTTTACATCAGCATTAAAATGAAAAGTCTTTGCAAAAAAAATTCCACAAACTAATTAACTAGCCGTGTAAATATTTAGTAGACTTTGTGAGGAAGCTGGAGATCAGAGCAAGTCTGCACCTAACTGGACCTATTTCTGAGAACATTGTGCTTCCTCTGCATGAGGCCCTGCGTTATTTCCACTCTGCTCTTAGGTTCAGGCCGCCTTTTCATAAGGCAGAGCTGATCTGGAGATCCTGTCCAGGCCTGTGGGAAAATGCAGCAAGGAGCAGCTATTAATACTGTTCCTTTCCCACTCTTTCTCAAAGGAACTCCCAACAGGAAGATTTCAACACAATCTACTAATAATGGTCTCTTGATTTTAACCCTTTTGTTGCTCAGTCTGTTGTTAGATTTACTAGTGGCTTTCTTTGGATTAAAAACAAAGACTTGAATTTATATAGCACCTTTCACAATCACCGGACGTCTCAAAGCACTTTACAGCCAATGATGTACTTTTGGAGTGTAGTCACTGTTGTAATGTAAGAGTTCCCAATACACACTAAACATGTCTGTTTCATTCTGCCAGTACCACTTTGCTTTATCTAGACATGATTGTATAACCACAAAATATGAACCGGACCTAAAAGAGAAATTTATAAATTAAATTATTATAGTTCAGATGCCTTGAAAACAAAGTGATGTGTCACCGAACAGGAATCTTTTGAGCTCTGAAAAATCAGGGGTGTAATGCTACATAACACATTACCAGGTGGACTCTTGTTTAGTTTTGACGACAGTTACAACTGAGGCAAATAAGGAGCAGCTCATCACAATGGGAATAGAACCCAGAGCCACCTCGGTCTGTTTGGCTCAATTTCATGTTAACACATTTGCCAACTGAGTCCTTTTTCTTTTTTTAAAAAAAAAATGGAAAGTCATTTCAGTTCATCTCAATTTTGCTTCAAGTAGAATTTCTCATTCGTGACTAATGGGCTGAATGACTTGGCATAAGTCATTACATCAACAAATGCGTCAAAACCAATGGCATAACAAATAATTCAACAAATACAAAGTAAAACTTCTAGCCACTTGTTGCTTGGGATGTCTGAACAAAAAGCATTTACAATTCTAGTAGATCGCCTTTGGCGTTGCTCGTGTGGAGTCTGGAGCACACCGTGATGTTTAGCTGCTAACTCTCTCTGTCTCCTTAGGAATACTGCTCAAGTGCTCCCTATGGAAATCTAAGTAATTGTGGATGCTTTAAATTCCTCAGGTCAATTCGAAGTCAGTAACTTACTTGTGAATTTCAGGCTCCAGGATGAAATGCCTGCATTAGTTTTTATTTTAAGATTGTTTTGCATCTGTAATACTTGGAGTAGGACAGTAAAAGAATATATTAATGCGAGGAGTTCAGCCACTTATCCGAGCTTCATGTGACTGGAACATAAGAACATAAGAATTAGGAGCAGGAGTCTGGACCCCTGGTTCTAGACTCCCCAGCCAAGGGAACATTCTCCCTGCATATGCCTTGTAAGAATTTTGTATGTTTCAATGAGATCACCTCTCATTCTTCTAAACTCTAGAGAATATAGGCCTAGTCTACTCAATCTCTGCTCATCAGAATCCCCCCATCCCAGTAATCAGTCATGGAGCACCATTGATGTCAGCATGCCCTGCAGGATTTTCCATCCAATAATTTCAGTGGGTGGAAAATCCTTTAAGGTCCACTGTTCTTCATTTCCGAAATCTCTATATGCTCCTAGAGGACATAGAAACATAGAAAATAGGTGCAGGAGTAGACCATTCGGCCCTTCGAGCCTGCACCACCATTCAATAAGACCATGGCTGATCCTTCACCTCAGTACCCCATTCCTGCTTTCTCTCCATACCCCTTGATTCCTTTAGCCGTAAGGGCCATATCTAACTCCCTCTTGAATATATCCTACAAACTGGCATCAACAACTCTCTGCAGTAGAGAATTCCACAGGTTAACAACTCTGAGTGAAGAAGTTTCTCCTCATCTCGGTCCTAAATGGCTTACCCCTTATCCTTAGACTGTGACCCCTGGTTCTGGACTTCCCCAACATCGGGAACATTCTTCCTGCATCTAACCTGTCCAGTCCCGTCAGAATTTTATATGTTTCTATGAGATCCCCTCTCATTCTTCTAAACTCCAGTGAATGCAGGCCCAGTAGATCCAGTCTCTCCTCATATGTCAGTCCTGCCATCCCGGGAATCAGTCTTCTTGCTAGGAGTGTACATTCATAGGGCCCGAGTTTGGTCAAACCTAAGTTCCACCCATGTACCGTCGAAAGGACCGCTAAGATCCTGACGGTACTTTGGCTGGAAGTTTGGTGAAAAAATGGGGGGGAAAAAAACACCTGGCGGAAAAAATGGGCCTTGCACGCCAATTCTGGGTGGCAGCGGCTGGTAGGTCGGATTCTGGGCAGCAAATGCGATCCTCGGCAAAGTAACGCCGAAGATAGAGTCAGCCCAGGGAGGGGGAAGCGGGGCAAAAAAATGCTTTCAACAAATAAAAAAAATATATATTACAAGTCCTTCAGAGGACCCTATCCAACAAAATCGTTGCAAAAGAAATGAAGATAACAAGTGCACTAACCTTTTCTTGCAGGTCTTCTTACTTACTGTTCAGGTAAGACCTGCCTCCACGCGGCGATCTTTTCTGCTGCTGGAGCGGAGGACCGCCCGGACCAAACTGGGGAGGGAACGGGCGGGAGGACTTTTGTCGGCGTTGTACGCCAGCGGACACTCCCCAGCGGTCTTCTCTCCCCGCCGGCATGAAGATCTCACCAAACTCGCTCGGAGGGGAGAGTGCACAAAAAACAGGAAAACTGCCAAGAAAACTCGACGGCAACAGGCAGTAAGTTCACCAAATGCGGGCCCATACACACTCTGCTATTTTTTTTTAAAGTTGAAGGAAAAAAATAATTCATTCACAAACACCAAAATTATGAAGGGTTTTCTTTACTGTGGTTTGTTTAATTGTTGTGTTACAAATAGGTATTCCGAATTTTTGAAATACATAACATCGGAGTTAACTGCCTCTGATGCCGTTTAATTCAATTGTTTCTCCAACTAGTTGGTGCTGCAGCTGTTAAAAGTGGCAATTGACTGGGGAACCTGGCTGCATTTGTGCAATGCAGGGGGATTCTGGCAGTCATCATCATCGCCAGTCCCTCGGAATCGAGGAAGACTTGCTTCCATTCTAAAAATGAGTCCTTGGGTGACTGAACAGTCCAATACGAGAACCACAGTCTCTGTCACAGTAGTTACCGGGTGAATATCAGCGGGTCATAGGATTATTACTAATTACAGGTAGGTTATTGGGGCATTACACTTATTACTACGAGTATAGTGAGTTATTGCATTACTGTTGGTTATGAGGGGAATCTGATGTTACTAGTATTGCTGTTAGATATTGGTGCAATTTCAGTGAGTTACTTTTAGTTACTGGTGGAATCAAAGCTCGTCCCACCTCTGGTTTTCCCTCTGCGAATCATTCCTTTCTTCCCTGTCCTCGGTTTCCCTTCTTTGCCTTCTCACGGCTGATCTCCTGGTTCCCGCAAATTCTCTCACAACTGCTACTGGCGTGAAACCACGAGCAAAGAGACTCAACTATGGGGGACCCAAAAAACAATTACAGATGTCACATGAGCAGACATCTCATGGTCTGTAGGTCACATGATCAAACTGCCAAGAATGTCTCCAACCAGAGTTGGCAAACGTGCTCTGGCGGTAAATACTAGAGCTTTCTCCACAGTATGTCCCAGATATTTAAAAATAAAAGAACCCATTAGTCCTCCATTACCTGAGTGCAAATAAAGCAAGAGCTTAACCGTGACTAATATAATATAAAAACAAAGAATTAGTTAAGATTGCCTTGGCTGCTGCCAACATGCTGCATTCGTTCAGTGTTTCACGGCAGAATCGAAGACCAATGGTGACTTTCAAATGTAGTTAATTGAGTTTTGAAAAAAATGACTCCTAGTGTTGCTTCTCCCTAAATATATTTGCATAATGATCAGAAAATGGATGTCTTCAGAAATGTAACCAAGTTCATCAGTGCACATTCTCTTAAATGATAGTGTAATACAGGTACAAACTCCGAAATTCGGAGTTCCAAAAACCGAAATGTTCCGAAAACTGATCATTATTCTGTAAATAATCCCCCCTGCCACACGCACAAACACACACACCAAAAAAAATTAAAAATCACAAAACATTCACAAGACACTTAACTATCGAATCGCTGCAAAAGAATTAAAAACTAAAAACTTTAACTTAGCTTTTTTGCAGGTCTTCATACCTATCGCTGTCCCAAGGGCTTCAACGCAGGTTTTTCCCAGGCGTTTTTTTTCTTCCTAACTACGGGTGCACTGCGAGCCAAATTTTGGGACGTTGGATTTCGTCTCCGAAATCCGGGGAAACCCAAAACTCAGCCCAGGGGTTTCCGGATTCTGGACATCGGATTTCTGTTCCGAAATCCAGAGAAACCCAAAAACCGGAACGGCCTCGGTCCCAAGCTTTCTGGATTTTGGCGGTTGTACCTGTAATGTGGTTTTTCCTTTTTTTTTTAAAAGTCTGTTCAAAATTACTTGAGTCTCCATGCACTATAAATATCATTGATTCAAAAAGCTTCATAAAATTGGTGAATTTCCCAAAGATCATTTATTGGTGTTTATCACGAAACAGAAAACATGTGAGGTAGTTCAAATGTCAACCAACAGCAGTATGCTCTGGTGCTGAACACCTCAAGTCTCATCACCAAGACCATGCAGAAATCGAGCGTAGGCAGCGGAACGAGCGTGCGGCAAACCAGTCCCACCCACCCTTTCCCTCAATGATATTTGTCCCACCTGTGACAGAGACTGTAGTTCTTGTATTGGACTGTTCAGCCACCTAAGAATTAATTTTAATAGTGGAAGCAAGTCTTCCTCAATTCCGAGGGACTGTCTATGATGATGATGAACCCTTGGACAGAAGAAGGCATCAAAGTTTAGTTGCCTTCTCTCCTCCAGTTGAGCTGTCCAGGCTTGTTCAAGAAGAATAGACGCATGGACATATTGGTAAAGGGAGTGGAGGAAGAGAGTGGGAACTGTACCATTCAAGGTTTTTTTTACATCTGTATATTTCACAACTCATTCTCTTATTTCATTAGTAGCACCAACATTAAAATTATAAATTGTTCTGATAGTTTGGAGGTATTCTGTAGCCAGGAAACTTGAAGTTGATGTATTGTCAGATGATTTCTGCTGGTGTCTTTTGTTCATGCAATGGTTTTCCATCAGTTTTATAAATTTTAAATGGGACTTGTATTAGTTATCTCTGGCTATCTATTTCAAACAATTCACTAGACGTAGGAACAACAACAACTTTTATTTATATAAGGAACCACATACAGATTATTCAGAACTTCAGGAAGTTTATTAATATTTTTATAAAAGTAGAATTTTATGGGAAGTTTTCATGAAAGAAAAATCTTGTTTGCTGAAATACTTTACAATTTTATGGTTAAAATGATTTTCAAAGTATGTTTCAATTTTTAGATTTTGCTCTGGTCTTTTTAAACAGAAATATCCTTGTACTTCCTGCACATGTGCATTCTTCTGTGCCTTTCTCTGAATAGTCAGTATGAGATTACCACATGCTAAGGTTTCATTATAGACTTGGGAAAAGCAAGTTTTGCCACCCACAATTTTCATTACTGCTCTTTTTGTGTGTACACACCATGGCAAGACCAGACCATCTACTTCCTCTAATGTTTAAAAGAAATGTGTTGCTTTTTAAAGAAAAAACATTGATTAGATTTTTTCACCCTACGTGTTCCCACAAGTTCAACCGAAAGATTAAAACTCCATTCATTTCTTCCACTCAAGGATGAATACAAAGTTCTGTTTTGCCTTCCCCTTAATTTTTCCTTTGTCTTCTGAAGGTGGTTACTTTTGCTGTGATATGGTGCCATGAATTTATGGCAGTGAGTGCCAGCAGACTATTTGACTATGGGGCGAGTGAAATCCTGGCTGATTACTTTTTTCTCTCCTCCCATGTGATGCATTTACCATTGGAGGCAGTCCATGAATTATATAAATAAAAGATAGGCTTGCATTTATAGAACGTTTTATCACATCTCTACGAAAGAGCCCAAAGTGCTTTACAAGTATTACATACTTTGATTTTGTTATGGGGCAAGAGTCCAGAATTGAAAAGATTTAAAAGAGCATTTGTTTGTTTTTTTGCAATTTACTATAGGGAGAGCTTGTCATCAAATCTGCGCAAAAAGATGCTCAAAATTAGTATCTTTTTGGTCTTTACTAAGTGTAAGTTATTTTCAGGAGCTAAACACTATGGTGTAGAGTTTCTGCTAGTTATATCAGTGCGAGCAGAATTGGCCGAACCAGCGCAAAAGATTGAGGAATTTTACACACAAGTGAGTTACGCCTAAAAACACTTTGTTTGTGTTTTCTGTAATATGTTACTCTGGTTCAAGATTCAATTCCCCTAGATCAGGCCTCTCCCACAAAATTGGCCATGAACCTAGGTCGAAATGGTGAGATTCCGCCAATTGCATTGGTTCAGGAAAGCTCTTCAAATTATGCTCATTTTCTTAAGCACACAGGCACTTGTAGGCACGCTTTAACAGTTTCTTGGTATCAAAACCTTTTTCATTTACTAAGAAACCTGCTGGTGTACACCAATTAAACTATTAAATGGTTTAGTATAGTTTTTTAAAGTCATTTTTCTGGTAGTTTAAATCAGATTACTCACGGGTGGAGGACCGGACACACTTATTAAAAATGCTTATTTTTGATGATGAACCCATTTTCGGCTGTATTAATAAAACTGCACCAGGTTACCACTCTTTTTAAAAAAAAAAAAAATATCAAGGAAGGCTTTTTAATGAAAGGAAAGAAAAAGAAACAATTGCATTCTATTACGCTGCCCAATTTGCGCTGCTTCAAGGAAGTTTTCCGTTGTGATTATGCAAATGATTTTTAGTGGAAACTTGAAGTCTAACCTAACCAATGCATCTTAGGTTGCAATTTCCCAATTGTGTCCAAGTGGAAACTCTACCCCAATGTCCTTTTATGTTCTTTTTCTTGGGTCACTCTGTGCAATGTACTATGCCTGGCCGAGATTGATGACAAACCTTGAAAAGGCTAGTCGGTGGAGCCACACAGGAATGCTCTTCATTTTCATTGGCCCGGATTTTATGGTGCCTATAAGTGCCCCGCAAGTTCTGGGTTTCCTCATGTGCATGCGTGAAAATGCATGATCCATCAAATTTCTCCTTATCAGATCATATGCATCTGCTAGAAATTGACATTTGCTGGTGCAGAGTTGGGCTATGTGCCCAATTACTGCCTAGTAAACACCCATCAAACCCTTATGCCTGGTAAAAGCAAACATAAGGTCTTCTTTTGCCCGTGTAAGGGTTTAAATAAATGTTAAAATGACATTATTTAAACGATTTAAACATTTGCTTACATTTAAAATTAATTTAGATCAATTTTGTCCCGTTTACAAATGTTTAAATTTATTTCTCAAAAAATTTAATTTTTATTTTAAATGTTTAATTAAATGGTATTTTAATTCATTTTGAACCTATGATTTATGTTTATTTCAGTGTTAAGAAATTGTCTTTTTAGGTGATTCCTGTTATTCTTAGGGAGATTCTGTACGTAAATGAAATCCCCATAGCATAATGGGGATCCCCCTTTGTCATTGGTTGGCCTAGCCCACGTGAACCCAGGAATTACGAACCGCATGCACCCCAATGGATGCTTGGGTCTTTACGCAGGCATACACCTACAGGCCCAGGACCACAAGAGTCCGAAGCTCCTGAGGCAGCAGATAAATGCGGAGTTTTCTTGCGGTTCGGAGGCGTACGCGGGCGACAAGCCTCCAACTGCAATTTCCAGGCCAATGTCTTTCTCTCCTGTAAGAAATTGCAGTGCAGTATGTCAGAGTTGTAATACACTACACTGTTTCTTCAAAAAGATAGGTTACTGCATTAATGCAAATGTTACTAACTTATTACAGTTAACCTATTTCTACTTGCTCCTAAATGAGCGCAGAAGCTTAATGAAGTTCCTGAAACTGACAGTTTTTTTTCAAATGACAACTTTAAAATGTTCAAAAAAGTAAAAAATTGTTTTTGTAAAACTTGACCACCCCTTTGACAAATATGCTCCTAGCTTTTATTTTAAACTTTGAAGCTATTTTCAACAGTCTATTCTCGCTGCTATCTCCCAAAAGATTGTGTGACGGCTGGGGTTTGTGCTTTGCACAATCCCCAGTGGAGTGTGTGATTCTCTCACAAGCCCTGGCCTCGTGGGCTATGGAAGATCAACCCTTGAAGGGGCGTTGCTGCCTCAATGCACATTTTTTGGGTTGGCTCAGTTCCAGGAACCGCCTGGTCTGGAAAATCTGTTGCTGTGCCACCATTTTGGCCTCTAGGGGAAAGTTGTGCTGCAGCAGATACTAAATCTACTGCAACATGTACTTCCACAATTCAGCTTTTGTGTTTCTTTTTTTTATTAACATTTTATAGTGGCAGAGATGAGTGATGACGTGATGCCACATGTAACCAGTCATATCTTCACGTCCTTCTTTGTTTACCTGTCTCCATAGCAAATGTCAGTGTGTAACTTCTTTCTTATCCTGTGTAGAATGATTTGTTGAATAATTATATATTTCAATTAACATGTGTTGGTGAAAGGATTAATAAAACATCAACTTGCATTTATATAGCGCCTTAATGTGCCAAGGCGCTTCACAGGAGTGTTGGCAAACAAAATTCGAACCACATGAGGTATTAGGACAGGTGATCAAAAACTTGGTCAAAGAGGTAGGTTTTAAGGCACATCTTAAAGGAAGAGAGAAAATATGAGAGGTTTAGGGAGGGAATTCCAGAGCTTAGGGCCCAGGCAGCTGAAGGCATGGCCACCAATGGTGGAGCGATTTAAAATCAGGGATGCGCAAGAGGCCAGAATTGGAGGAGCGCAGAGATCTCAGAGGGATGTCGGGCTGGAGGAGGTTACAGAGCAAGGGATGGGTGAGGCCATGGAGGGATTTGAAAACAAGGATGAGAATTTTAAAATTGAGCTGAAGGCAGCGACTTCCACTCCCACTTCGAAAAGCATGACTGCTTGGAGATCAAAACAAATTGGTGTGGACACAGATTCTGCTGCTGTTTAGCAATGTTGAAATGTAGCATCATCCCAACAAAGCAACATACTTGTGATGTTTTTCGGTTAGGATGCCATATTTTTAGATGCTCTCTATTTCTAAACGGCAGAATAAACCATTGTTTGTTACTTGCAGCTGTGAGTTCAGTATTGTAAATGGATATAAAACAGCAGAAAAGTAAACTGCTTGGATCAAATACACTGAATAATATATTAATAATAGAATTCTTTCAGTTGTTAAAGACTATGCTGACTCTCTTTTTATATGGGAAATGTATATGGAAGTAATAGATCTTTGGTAAAATAAGAAAGTGCTAAAAGACTAAGGGATAAATTTCCTGCCTCTGCTAAAAAGTAGATGTGAGCAGAAATGTATTGAAGTTAATGATCTCAAATCATTGAATCCATAAATCCCTCTAGGCTTCACTGGTAAATGAGTTTGGTTTGGGGTCAGCAGTCTCCTAGGGCCTGAATACTACTTTAACAAATGTCTACCTTTTTTGCTAAAGTTAGCGATGGGAAGAATTTTGGCCCCTTAGTGTTTGTGCGGTAAGAAACTATAATTTGTAGTCTAAAGGACCCTCCCCCCCACCATCAAACTGCTGTCAGCCTCCACAAACGATGGATCCCAACTGGAACAGGCTGACAGACTTACATGGAAGTCATAACCTGCTGCCTCTGACATTAGGTTAACCCCTCCATCCCAAGGGATTTGGCAGTTAAATTACCAAGAGTTACAGAAACGCAACACTGAGAGTCTGTGGATGTGCTGGGGCTAGCTTGGGGGGAGGAAGGTGGGAGGAGGAACATAAATAAATCACAAACTGCAGCGCTGTCTTGATGTCATTAATCTAACTGGCTGTGAACTAGATAGATTAAAAATCTGATGTTCAAAACAAAATAAATGTTCATAAGAATGAAATGTTCAAAGCCACGAAATGCAGGAGTAGCCCAGTTCTCACAATATCTTAAACTGTTAAAGCAGAAATGAAAGTTGATTGAAGTGTAGGGTTCATGAAGTGTATAAGGCAGTTATGTAAAACAACTAGAATGCATTAGCATTACACTGAAACCAAGCATTCAAATACATTTGAGTGAACTATGCTCACATTGCAGTTCTGAGAAACTGTGCTTATAAGTGCAGAAAATGTAATTGTCACTAAATGTTTTCCAGTCTGATGGCTAATATTATTTTATAGGGTAAGTGCCTGGTTTGCACTCGTTGTCATGACGATTTTTTTTTAAACGTAAGGAAATGTTATGGAGGTAAATATTTGTCGGTGCCTGTTTTTAGGCCCAGAACTGGTGCAGCCTAATCATGTGGAGAGAACTCGGAACTAAAAATTGGTCAGCCGCCCTCATTCTCATTATATAGGCAGGCTGTCAGCACTAGATATGCTTTTCATTGGCAGCTCACTTAATTGGGGGCATGTGTATCAGGAATTCCCGACGCAATATAAAGGCAGCCAGCACCTCTTAAAGGGATGGGTGCATGTTGACTGCAGGCAGCTGGAAGGCAACTTCTCAACATAGGCCAAGGAGAAGCCTCAAGGGTCACCTGCTTCTTAGTTATGTAACGGGAACATCCATGAGGTAGTAGTGTTGGAGGGCATTCGGTGGGTGGGTGGAAGGAGTAGGTCAGATAACAAGTGGGGTTGTTGCGGGGCTGGGAAGAGAGTTTGCTTCAGAGAATATCTCCTCAATTTATCGACTTACGGCTCTGGCAGCTGGCAGCACTGCTCGGCTTTGGTCTTCATCATCATCATCATCCTCTTCTTTCTCCTGTGATGGCTGCAAGGCTTGGCCCCTGTGAATTGCATAAATGTGTAGCATGCAGTATGAACCTGGAGACTCACTCGGGGCTATACTGGAGTACTCCACCGGATCGTTAGAGACCTTTGCTTGAGAACATCTATGGTTTGCTCAGTGAGAGCTTTGGTTTCTGTGTGGCTCTCTTTGCATCAGCGTATTTTCCCGGCTTCCTGACAGCAGTCATGAGCCAAGTGTAGAGGAGATGCCCACTGTCTCCAATTCATCAGCCTGCCACCCGCTGGTATGGGTGGAAGACGGGGGATACTGAAGACTGACATGGTATGAAGGCATCATGACTACTGCCAGGGAATCTCTGCCTGTGGGTCACAGAACAGCTGAACATCCAAGGTTTGGAGCCCTTTCCTGCTTCTTGATGGCGACAATGCAAGGCAACGTGTGTACAATCAATGAGTCCTTGCATGTGGGGAAACCCACCGATGCGGGCAATTTCTGAGCACTCTCTCCTGCTGATTAGCAGCCTGCATTGGGAAGCTCATGTATTGCTGTCACCTTGTGAAAGGACATCCATCACCTGGCTAAGGCAGTTTGGACAGCAAGTTGACTGATGTTGCTTATGTCATCTGTTCCAGCCTAGAATGAGCCTGTAGCATAGAAGTTGAGCACCACCGTAACGTTGATAGCCACAGGCAGAGCTGTGTGTGCCCTGGTGTCCGGCTCCACTTCCAGCTGTAACAGGTGACATAGGTCAGTGACTTCCTGCCTTCTCGCACACTGAAGCTCTGTCATGTTGAGGTACGACAGCCTGTTGCAAAACATCGACATGCTGGAAGACCTCCATTGCCCTTGCCTCTTTTGCTCTTTTCTCTGAGCCGCCACAGGTCCATGCTGCTGTGCTTGCTGCTGCTGCTATTCTCCCTGGTGTGGCAGCCTCAATGGCAATCCCATCAACATTCCCATCTTTCCCAGTACTGCAGCCAGTGAAGTGACAGAGTACAGCTGCAGCCAAAAGTCAGCTCTCCAACAGCTATTTAGTACGAAAGACTTCCCAAACTCAGCCAAAGGGTGGCTCCGAATCCACAGCATCCAAAAATTACTCTCCAGAGAATTGCCTTAATGTAGGTGAGGAGCCTGTTACATATTGCTGCTTCAGCCCAATTCCTGAGAGTCCATGCCATGTTTTTCTAGGCAGGCTTGAGAATGATCAAATCAAACGCTCCCAGGAACCAATTTCCCGAAAGGGTCTTAAAACAAGCGCACGATCGCTATTCAAATATTTGAATGAGCTCAACATTCGTGTTCGGGCAGTCGCCATGGATTCCTAAGGAGCACCTGAACCAATATGACGGCCGGCGCAGGATGTCACACTGGGTGAAATACAGACCAATTTCGACTCCATGTTTCCTATATTTTTATTAATTCGTCCTATGGAAGCAAAGGGTTAATGGGAGTCTTGATAGTTATTGCCAGTAAAAAAAATATTCCTTTGTCTCTTCAGAATCTTTCTAGTACCATTTAATTTTCATTGCTACCTCTACCTTTCGTGGCCCATTCAATTGTAAATGACTCTTCCTTGTCTCTAAGTGCTTCTGCAGGTTTCACATTTCATCCTGTCACCTTCTAGATGAGCTTTCCATACTGTGACAGGGAGGATATTTGATGCCTTCAATGTTATTTTGGTGCCTCCCCTTGACAAAGAAGACAATCTTTCCAGTCGTTTATACTGTGAAACCAGAGTTGTCAGCATAAGCCTGCCAGCGGCCTTTTGCCCCGGGTGATTAATGCACGCAGGGATTCCTACCATCCCTCACCTTCCTCCAGTGCATTCGTTATCATGGCATAGCATTTCGTCTTTTCAGCTGTATGGTGACCCGGAGTGAGGCCCAGTGGCGCCAGCAATTTTCCGTCCTTTGTACAAGTATCCAGAGATTGGTGCAGAGTAGCTGCCAATGATTTTACTCAGTACTGTTATGTCATCTTCACTTGCTAAAGACTTCCTTCCTTTAGTGAGCTTTACACCGACTATCAATGCAATTTAGTTGATAGCAGTTGAGCAAGACGGGGAGAGATTTCCCTGAATGTGTCATATTCTCACCGTAAATATTTCCTTTGTAACCCAACTGACATACATGTCTAACCAGAAGTTCAGTTAATAACATGTTTTTAAATCTACTTTGACCTTTTAGCCACTGAGGTGAAATTAAGATTTTTTTTTAGTTGTTTTCGAATTTGAAATGAGACAGTATAGTCATACTTTTGTTAGTATAATACAAAGCATATATACGAGTGCCCAAATTAACCAGAACCTTTAATGCCATCAACTTCCTTTGCTTGAGATACAGTACTAAAATAGATGAAAATGCACTGACATTTTCCACTAGTGGGGAAAAGCTATTTACAACATGTTGTATAAATTCAATGTACTAAAGAACAGTGCTTCTGTTTAAAAAATAAATTAACATTTATTGTACCATATAGTGAGTTTTTAAAAATCGGTATTGTGTTTGAAATAAATAATTGTTTTTAAGGTAGTGCACCTTTTAATTCAACCAGGCCCATACTCCTCTGAGGACACACCCTGTCCCTTGACAGTCGGAATTGTGAACCTATTACATTTGTTGCTGTCCCTTGCAGTTTTCAGCAATGGTTGTGAGGTGGAGGAAGCAATGTAGCAACGAGCAGCTTTCAAGCCCCTCAACTATTGCGGAAACAAGTTGGTAATTGGGTTGAAATTTCTTCCAAAAAATGTATATTTCTTTAAATAAGGGGGATATATCTAAGTAATAGTAGTTTTGTGTTATGGCATGTTTATGCTCAGTTATACTGTGCCACTGATTAGTAGGGCAGGGGCTTGTGGCTGTCGTAACCCACACGATGACTTCTAATGTTTAAGGGGTCCATATACATAGATCAAGAAAATGTAATGACCAGGTACAAAAAAATAATCAGAAAGGGTAATGGAATGTTAGCCTTTATATCTAAACGGCTAGAATATAAAGGGGAGGAAGTTTTTCTACACAAAGCCCTGGTTAGACCACATCTGGAGCACTGTGTACAGTTCTGGGCATCGGACCTTGGACCTTAGAAAGGATGTACTGGCCTTGGAAGGAGTGCAGCCTAGATTCACCAGAATCAACCTCTCAGGGTTAAAATATAAGGAGAGATTACATAGAATATACAGCGTAGAAATAGGCCATTTGGCCCAACCTGTCCATGCTGGCGTTTATGCTCTACTCGAGCCACCTCCCATCCATCCTCATCTAACTCTCTTAGGAAAACCCTCTATTCCTTTCTCCTCCATGTTCTTATCCAGCTTCCCCTTAAATTCACCTATACTATTTGCCTCAACTACTCCTTGTGGTAACGAGTTATCATTCTCACCACTCTCTGCTTGAAGAAGTTTCTTCTGAATTCCCTGTTTGATTTCTTGGGGACTATCTTATATTTGACGGCCTCTAGTTTTGCTCTTCCCCACAAGTGGAACCACTCGATCAAAACCTTTCATAATTTTAAAGACCTCTATTAGGTCACCCCTCAGCCTTCTCCTTTCAAGAGAAAAGAGACCCAGCCTGTTCATCCTTTCCTGATAGGTGTAACCCGCAGTTCTGTAACTAATTACATAAACTAGGCCTGTATTCCCTGGAATATAGAAGGAGTGATTTAACAGAGCTTTTTAGTATTTTGAAAGGAATTGATAGGGTAGATAGAGAGAAAATTTTTTTGCAGATGGGGGCATCTAGGACAAGGGGACATGACGATGAAATTAGAGCCAGGCCATTCAGGAGAGAAGTTAGAAAACTCCTTCACACAAAAGGTGGTAGAAGTGTTGAACTCGCTCACACAAAAAAGCAGTAGATGCTAATTTTAAATCTGGGATCAGTAGATTTTTGCTAGTCAAGAGTATTAAGGGATATGGAGCCAAGACAAAGTGGATGGACAGAGTGAGGATACAGATCAGCCACAATCTCATTGAATGGCCGACTCGCATCCGTATGTTCCTAATGTTGGCGACACTGACAGGATGAAATGGAGAATGAAGGTGAGGCACTTCACAAAATAGATTAAAGAGTAATCATTCTGGGCAGCTCGTGAGCTCCTCCTAGCAAGCAGTTACAGAGGAGCACTGATAAAAACCTGAAAGCAGGTCTTGTGGCAGGAGTGATAACTGTTTGGTTGTGTGGGAGCAAAGGAGTAACACAACAAGAAAAGATTTGTAATAACTCCCTGTCCCAACCCTTTCCCCACCCCCTATCCAAAAAAAAATTAATGTGCTAGCAGAGTAATCCAAAAATCAGTCACTTGTATTACTTTTAACACTCCTGGAAAAAAATCACTTCTTCAAATAAATGAGATGCCTAATTTATGATGGGCTGTCAGTAATCAAGCTTCTTTTGAGTTTTCTGCAGAACAAAGATACAGAAGAGCTGGAATGAAGCACTGCCAGTTCTCAGTTGGTGGATAGATTTTGATGACAATATTGCAAAGCTGCCAAGTTACAATTGCAGCAAGATTGGGAAACTTTGAACTCCTCATCACTCTCTCAGTGTTGCACTTTTGGGAGGTGTTGGCTTCTGATGTTGCTGTTTACATGCTTTGGCAGTATTTTTTAAGCAATGAAGTGGCTGAATTGTGTGCTATTTTTACAAACAAATCGAGAAAACATAAAGCTGTAAATTCTGCACTTTGTGGATATTAAATCTGAAATCAGATGCAGATGCTGGATATTGCTCAGAGAGAAAGTTGAATTACAACGTGGCCATTTTTACTGGAGTAAGCTGCTTTGCTACACCACCTATTGGGAACCCCACCTCAATCATTGAGGCAGATTAACTCCAAGTGCAAAATTGCGGAGTTGCCGAGGGAAGAGTGAAGAAGTGTAACAGAAGGGCCCTGTTTTTGAAATGTTTCCAGGCTTGGAATGTCTTTCATAAAAGGGATGTTCTGCACAAGCTGTGCTTATGGAGGATGTTTTATATTTGTGGTACGCTGTCTGCTAACTCATGAGTTCGCAACATATTTTCTGAATGCAGGGGGTGAACAAACTATGGCTCATTTTGCATCAAGTTTTGGAATGTTCTCGTACAAATCCAGTACTGCTCTGCAAAATTAAAGCATTAATCTTTTCAGAATGAAATAGACAAAGAAATTTAAATTGTTCTAAATCATAGAATGGTTACAGCACAGAAGGAGGCCATTCGGCCTGTTTGAGCTCCTGCCGGCTCTCTGTAAGAGCATTTCGCTCGTCCCACTCCCCCCACCCTTTCCCTGTAGCCTTACAGTTTTTTTTCCTTCTGCTACTTATCCAATTACTTTTTGAAAGCCACGATTGAATCTGCCTCTACCACCCTTTCAGGCAGTGCATTCTAGTTCCTAACCACTCGCTGCGTAAACAGGTTTTACCTCTGTCGCCTTTGGTTCGTTTGTCAATCTCCTTGAATCTGTGTCCTCTGGTTTTCGAACACTCCGCCAATGGGAACAGTTTCTCTCTATCTACACTGTCTACACCCCTCATGATTTTGAAATCCTGCAGCAAAAGAAGAGAAAATGCATTCAAATAAATTATATTTTTTAAATTTTTGAGGTGTTTGAAAATGAGATCCACGCACTTCCAAGTAACCGTCGTTGGAAGTCACGTACACAATGTGTCTTGCGTCAGCATTCAGAGACCCTTTATTTCATCACTATTGGGTGACATAACAAGATGTAGCTAGAGGCAACTGTAAGTGCTGTAATAAATACAGATGTCTCAAGTTAATGCTTGTCGTTGGGAAGCACAAAGACTGAAGCTATTTTGGGATATTGACAGACACAAGTCTCCCAAAGCTTAATGCATATTCCAGGATACCTAGTTTGGCACATGGGAGCTAACTCATAAAGGAGTCTAATGTATATGAACATGAATAAGAACTACCCTTTTAACCAAGGTGTTTGTTACTCCAGCAACAACTTGTAATCCAGCAGAGTTAAAATGTACAATTTTCTGTTTACACCTTGAATTGGAGCACTAACACACTGCACAGTTTCACACACCCCAATTTACAAAATGTCTGCCTATATTTTTTTAAAAATCACTTTTAACCACATGGTGCAACATTGAGCCATGAACAATAACGAAAGTGCCAGTTTTGATCTCTGGCCTGTGCTGTGTTAATCAATCTCAGCTGCAGAGGCAGCCCAGTTGCCTCTATTCCTGGTATAGAGAGCAGAAAGGTCAGAGTTTCCACTCGATCACAATGGACCCTTCTAGAAGTGCATATATATAGACATCAAGTGAAGATGTGATTGGCTATGTTATTATGGGCCCTGCAGTTGAATAGCTCAATGATGCTCACTGCCCAGGCTTAGGAACGGTTACTTGGGCACAGCATGTGCAGGGCGTCTGCCTGTCAAATTGTAACTAGAGTAATTAACTTCAATAAAGGGCACATGAAAGGAGCAATTTTGTACAAATTTTGCAGCATATTTGCAAGTTATGCAAAAGCAACCTTCAGGAAATTTGAATTAGCATGATTCACTCCCACAATAATGTGAAAAGGTTCAAAATGGAGGAGTAACTGTTTTATACTTCAGAAATACTTTTATCTTTACAAAAACGCATATTTGTGTTCTTTCATTTAAGAAAAAGAGTAATGCAGCCCAGTCTGAACTGACTGATTTGTGTTTTACCCTGCTCTAGGAAATAAGTTATTCCAGTCTTAACTAGGTCACCGAGCTGGCTGAGGGAGAAATTCTTTTGCTGCTCCACATCACTCAAGTGTACTTCCTGGTGGGTCAGCCAAGGAATAGAGTGCACAAAGCTATCTCCAAGCACAATTGCCCCTTCATCCCATGCAAGATAATGCCAATTTGGGAATGAGGCTAACGGAGTGGAAAAACGAGGGGAAAACCATGACGCGCTATGTAAAAAATTTATGTTTGTTGTACTTCTTAACTATGGAAATAAGTATGAGCTAATGGATGAAATGTCCCAAGATATTTTTTCTGCCATCACTTTCAGTTTCATCTTTAACAGCTTCACTGGACAAGAAAGCAGTCCAATAAACAAGAATTTGCCCGGAATATGCAGTCAACACAAAGCGAAGGCGATCCCTATGTCAAGAACTTAGGGTTTTCCGACATTCAATTCATATCAACGAATTAACATAGAAACATAGAAAATAGGTGCAGGAGTAGGCCATTTGGCCCTTCAAGCCGTTCAATAAGGTCATGGCTCATCATTCACCTCAGTACCCCTTTCCTGCTTTCTCTCCATATCCCTTGATCCCTTTAGCCATAACGGCCATATCTAACTCCCTCTAGAATATATCCAATGAACTTGCATCAACAACTCTCTGCGATAGGGAATTCCACAGGTTAACAACTCTCTGAGAGAAAAAGTTTCTCCTCATCTCAGTCCTAAATGGCTTACCCCTTATCCTTAGACTGTGTCCCCTGGTTCTGGACTTCCCCAACATCAGGAACATTCTTCCTGCATCTAACCTGTCCAGTCCCATCAGAATTTCATGTTTCTATGAGATCCCCTCTCATCTTTCTAAACTCCAGTGAATAAAGGCCCAGTCGATCCAGTCTCTCCTCATATGCCAGTCCAGCCATCCTGGGAATCAGTCTGGTGAACCTTCGCTGCACTCCCTCAATAGTGGGGATCCCCTTGTGCGAGCTGCTGTGATATCAACAAACTGTCTGAACAGCCAATAAAAAGCACAGAATTCTCACAGACAGCGTACAACGAAGTGAGTAATCTCTTAAAATTCAAATTTTAAAAAAAATGTTAGAGAGAGCAAAATAAAGATTGGGTCTCTCTCATGCGGAAAAAGCAAACCTGAAATAAAGATGGATACATTTTTTTTCAACATTTTTGTTTTAAAGTTTCTTAAATATTAAAATTTTTAGTAAAATGGTCAAATTTAACACTACACAAAATTAAAATTAGATTTCCAGGCCCTTAACATTTTGTTTAGGAGTAGTAACACTGTCAAAACCCCAGTTACACCTCATACCTTTGGATCTAACTTTTAGTGGGGAATTTAACAGCGTACTTACTACAGACAAGCCGAAGTTTTCATCACTTTCCCTGATTTGGGTGATTACACAGATTGCCGACTCTGTGGGGGGTGGGGTGCACTACGCAGCTTGTTTCAGAGCTGTCAATGACAGACCTCAACTTCAGGATTTCAGCATGTGTGTGCGCATGTGTCAAACCCCAAAGTTGAGGTCAGGTTCAAAGGCGGAATGACGGCGAACACTGGCAGTTTGATGTCATCCCGACTGCAAATTCCAGGCCATAGCAATTAATTTGATTTTTTTTCTTTTGAGGTCTGTGCATAAAATGAAGAATAATTTTACATCATTCAACATTCAACAAAACTGGGGGGGGGGGGGGGGGGGCGCACAACTGCCAGAAGAGTTTAGGCTTAAATGCAAATGATTAAAAGGCACCAAATGGGAATGAAGTATTTATTACTGCTATAATCCCTATTGTGTCTTTAAGCATGTTTCAAGGAACTTGATAACATCTACTCAGTCCGCCTGTACCAAATCTCAAAGGTGCTATTAAGACCCACAGACGTTTGTTGTTTTGCACAGAATACTATGAGATATATAGATTGTTTAGGCTTGTGTTGGATAATTGCAGTTGCAACTCATTCTTCACGCGTGCAGGCTGCAGTTTCCCGCTCTTCTGTAATTTAGGCACCATTTTTTTACAGGCTTCCAGCCTTATTGAATCTGTCCATCCTCCAATTTTGGCACCTTAATTAAAGCTATTAGTAATGAATGAGCAGAGCTGTGGTAGCTATTTTACACACACATATATATATATATATATATATATATCTATTAGACATACACATATCGAATGTACTATAATAGCAGTTCTTGGGCTAAAAATTCAGTATATCCTCAGTTTGAGGCGGTGATACAGTCAAGTCACTAACTTTAGCGCTGGCCGATGTTTACCGCCTCCAACCAGGATATTCATTTTTAGCGCCCCAAGAGGCGTTCCACACTCCCCTTAGGTTGCAATGGAGTGGTAGCATGGGAGTGCTACTGAAGTTGAGGCGTTAGGATACCGCCATCCTAGCACCTAAAGAGGAGGTAAGGTGGAGCAGGCAAAAGCTGCAAGGAAATGGAAGAAACATTAGCAACAGTCTTCTAGAGATCAGAAAGGTAAGTAACTGTAAATAAAGTGCAATATGAACACTTACTTGGTCAGTCCTTCAGATATTGCCCCGGGATCCTTTTGCCTGCTTTCCCTGTCGGCAGTAGCGCCAGTCAAGTTGGTGAATGTGGTGCTAAGAGGGTGTTGCACACTCATGATGTCACCAAATGGGTGGCGCTAGAGCGCACAGCGCTAAATGACAGCGCCACCGCTAAACCAGCAATGAAGTTCGTGGCAGGCTGTCATAGCGCGGTGCTGGGGCGGTAGGCGCTTAGTGGGCTGTTAGCGCCCGAGAGGGGCGCTAACGGGTGACGCTAAGGACCAAATTTCTAGCCCCTTGAGTAGCAAAACAACATTTGTCAGTCTTTCCTCCGCACACACTGCTTTTGCAGGGTCTCTATCCCTATTCAATGGTCACCAAGTTGCCTTTATTTTCCCTATTCTCCCAGTAGTAAAGAGAAGCTGCATGAGTATTGATGGCCTCATTTGAACAACATCGGTGGTTTGGAAGAATTTCTGAGCCCATTAGTGAGGTGAATTACCATCCATGCTGAAGTGTCATGATTGCTGTAGCAGTTCAGAAAATGTTCCCCCAAAAATTAAATTGAATAAGACAGGAAACAAATGGACGTTCGTGTTAATCAACATGTTTTTTTTTAACTCCTTCATTCTGCGACAAGTGAAATGCCCTTGTTTAATTTATGGAAGGCGGGATGCATTTAGTCTCCATCCAAGACGTACTTACAAACTTTGGCTCAGCAAAGCAAAAGTATAGACGGCATTTATGAGTGTAGAAACCAAATGATGGCTCAAGTTAGGTTATGTATTGTGTGGTGCAGTATTGATCTATAAAAAGCAGGAACAGGCTTGGATCGAACCGTGATCTGCACTGAGCAAATAAACTTCAGTTAGGGCAACTACATTTGGCCTCAATTAGGAAGAGTTTTTTTTAAAACAGCAAGCGTTTCCAATCCTGATTGCTAGCTAGTGATCCATCCAAAAAAAGTGCGTGTGTGTGTGTGTGGCTCTTGGGAAATGAGAAGAATTGGATTAACTCTGATATCCACCCCCACACCATGGTCCAATACACTCCAGCATTGTCTAGGCTTACACGTGTGGCTATGTAGGGGGTACTGGAGGGCTGCCAGTACCCATGACCTGTACCTCAGCATGAGCTATTGCGTACAAGAAAGGACGAGCAAAGTGAAAGTATTTATCACCTCCAAAACACTGTTCCTCTATAACTTGCTTGAGATATCCTTAATTAAGTTTATTAAATTTTGCACAATAAAAACTAAACCCGGTGAACAATGTGAATATAAACACAAGTTGTGGGTAAAATGCATAATTTTCTTTTGACAATATGTAGCAATAGCCATATTTAAGGAATAGAGCTTCTTTTATATTTGCAGGCAAAAATAATTGGAGAGGTGGGCTATTGAAGTCTGAAATGTGGTGACCTCCGATTAGACATGAAGTGGAAGAATTTGTTGAAGTTGGAACTTCACTCGGAAGTGCATGTGCCGTACATGCTGCCCCCTTGTTTATGCGCACTGAGCAGCCTAAGCAGGGGTCCTTAAAGGGACAGCTGCTAGCCGCTCAGCAAATGGCCACAAACATTTTTTCCGTGTCTTTTTATGGAGTGGGAAGGAGCAGGAGTGCTCCTCCTGGCTCTGCAAACATGTTGGTCCCAGCCAGCCAACATTCCTGTGGCCCAAAACCAGCAAGCTGTTTTGAGACACCCTTTTGACATCTGCTCGTGGTCGGATTCAAAAGAGGCCCGGGCCTCAGAATCACCCAAACTCAGCCACCCAAAAGTTTAAAATCTACCTGGTTGTCCTTACTTTGTAAATATGGCCCCCTATGCTTAAATTATATCATTCTTGCTGGGATTGTGTAGCCCTTTTCTGTTTCCCCCACCACTCTCTTAACTATCCAATCTGCCCGTGGCATAGTAAAATTGCTAGCAGAATCGATTATAACGAAAGAATCCCGCTGAGTGCCTGCATGTTCCTGATTTTGAGCATTTCTAACATGGCAACAGTATCACTGCAGTTACAGAGAAATGAGAAGCTGCACTTTGATGAGAGGGTGATGGAGAGATTAGTTGGATTTTCTGATACCTTTGTATCAGCTAAAGATGTCTAGAAACATCTCCATAGATGTGAGAATGCCTTTGACAGGGGGTGGGGGAGGCATTATGAGGATATAGTAGTCAGGGAAAATATTATTAACCTGAGACCCAGGAATGGAAATCCCCCCGCACCCCCATCCCACATAAGAGCAAGCAGGAGAGCAGCAGAAAGTTTGGGGAAAATGGGCCCGCGAGGCCTATCCTACAATGCTGCAGCTCCATTTAAGGTTCCTCGTTGCTTCTGGCTCTGACAAGGTCCCCCTTAGGGGTGGCAGTCTAGCTGCATGGCCAATGAATTCCGCCCCAGGAAAATGTGTTGGGGTTTTGGGAGGGGATGGCATAAATCTCACCATGCCATTAGAAGGAAAATCTAGCTTTTTAACTATGACCTGCTAGGCTTTGAACAATGGTTCTTTGCATTTGATCAAGGTGGCCATTCACCTTGGTGGAGACCTGATTAAAGGCAATCCCGAATATCAGTAAAATCTACCCTTAAAGATTACACAGGATATACGGCTCAGAAACAGGCCATTTCGCCCAACCAGTCCATGCCGGCATTTATGCTCCATTTTCCGGCGCAAAATGTATCGCCCCGCCACCATTATCGCCTGAAAAAACCTCCAACCGAAAATCCAGCTCTATACCTATCGAAATAAACCCTAGTACTTGGTCTGCTTTTTTTACGGCCTTGCTAACCTATGTCACAACTTTTAGCAATTTGTGTATTTGTACTCCAAGATCACTTTGTTCCTCTACCCCACCTAGACTCTCACCCTCCAAGTAATAAGTGGCCTCCCTATTCTTCCGACCAAAATGTAATACCTCACATTTATCTGTGTTGAACTTCAGTTCCCAATTATATGCCCATTCTACAAGTTTATTAATATCCTGCTGTAATTGTTGCAGTCCTCCTTAGTATTGACTATCGCCCCCAATTTGGTATCAGCCGTATATTTAGAAATTGTGTTTTTGGTTCCAAAGTCTAAATCGTTAATATAAATTGTGAACAACAGTGGTCCCAGCACTGATTCTTGTGGAACACCACTACCCGCCTTCTGCCACTGTGAATAGCTCCCTTTTACCCCTACTCTCTGCTTTCTGTCTTGAAGCAAACTAGCTATCCATTCTGCTACTTGTTCCCTGTCTCTACATTCTCTGACCTTGTTCATCAGTACCTTATCGAAGGCCTTTGAAAATCTAGATAAATTACATCGACTGCATTACCATTGTCTACTCTGTTACCTCTTCAAAAAAATTCAATCGTTATTATATTTTTGGTTTCTAAATGTTCTTCTATTTTCTCCTTTAGTAGGGATTCCATTACTTTTCCTCACTGGTCTATAATTGTCTGGACATGCTCTATCCCCCTTCTTAAATATAGATATTACGTTAGCTATCCGCCAGTCCTCTGGCACTACAGCTTTTTCTAACGAATTATTAAATATGTGTAGTAAGGCCTCTGCTATCTCTTCTAAAATGCGTGGATTCAATCCATCCGGACCAGGGGTTTTATCCTCCTGAGTTTTTTAGTTTATTTAATATATCCTCTCTTTTATTTTAAAAGTACTTATTTCATTACTAATCTCATCATCCAATGTCATATCCACCTGTTCTATCTCCATGGTAAATACTGAAGCAAAATAATTATTTAATATTTCTGCCATCTCTCTATTGTTACCTGTGGTATTATCCTGTCTATCCCTTAATGGCCCTATTCCCATCCCAAACGTCCTTTTTTTATTGATGTGCCCGTAAAATATTTTACTATTTTGTTTTATATTCCTTGATAATTTAATTTCATAGCTCCTCTTTGCCTTCTTAATTGTTATTTTGACTTCTCTCCTAATCTTTTCGTATTCTCCCTTATCATGCACTCCCCTGCAGTCTGTACTTAAGGTATGCCTCTTTCCTTACCGTCAATTGTTCCCTTATGGCTTTATGCATCCATGGATTCTCATTAATGTTTAGTTTGTTCTTCCCTTTTGGTGGAATATATATTTCCTGCACTCTGTTTGAACACCGTTTTAAATGTTTTCCATTGCTGCTCTACATCGTTTTTTGCCAATATTGTTACCCATTTTATTTTCCAAAGTTCTATTCGCAGCCCTTTAAAATCAGCTTTTCTCCAATCTATTTCCCTGGTTTTTGTCATATTTATGATGGCTGTAATCTAGTGATTGCTTTGACAGGACTTTGCAGTTTTCAAGGTAGATCCAGCACTGATTTACAACATTAGTGTCATAAGACTTTGTGGATTGGAATGTGATTGTTATACTTGACCTACCTCCTAATGATGTGCAAAACTTGTAATTTTAGTTCAATGGCAGTATTTATTCACTACTGTGTTGGAACTATAGCAGAATCTACTGAAAGAAGGTGCTGCTAGATAGATTGCATTTTGGTGATAATTGGACGCTAACGTAAACCTCCCTCTCTGTTTGAAAGTCTGGCCTTTGATCTGAATTAAATATTTGTCAAGTCTATGCATGCCATAAATAAGTCCCTGAAGTAATGGAATATTTATTACATTCCAGTTTCATTGTTTATTATTTAAATAATTTTATTTAATGAATCAACACCCAGTTTACCCATGATATTACTATACTTTAACGAGAACAATTTATATTTATACTGATGACCATGCTTGACAATGAAAATAAAGTCAGTCTAGAATGAAAGAGATCGATTTAGCTGTTATGGGTACTTCTGCCATCGATGTTGATAAATTAGTTGCTTTATTCAACCGTTTCTATCACTCTATACCTCCATCAGCCATCGGTGAAGTGTTTCCAAAACATTATGGGGCCATAATTGCACCCCTCCTTAAGGTCCATTATCGTGGTAATGGGGCGGCAAGGCCTTTCCGACTGGGGGAAGGTCGATGGGCCGACCCATCAGAAATGGCCCCCGTGCCGGGAGCAGCGGAAATAGGTTTCCTTCCCGCCGTGTTCCCGCCTCGGCGGCGTCACCTTTCTGCCCCCGGAATGGAAATTGCCCCGCGAGAGCGGATCGGCTGCCAGTTGGTACCCCCGACCGCTTTTGCCAGTGGGCAGCTGCCAGTGGCTGGGCGGCGCGTCCGCCCTTAAAGGGGAGGGCGCTCTGCCGCGGCCTGGCACCCCCCTCTTGGGTATTGGGCCGCTGGTCTGGCCAAAACCCTCCCTGGTGGCCCAGTGGGCGCCACGAAAGTGGCTGCAGAGCTCGCAGCGGCCCTCCCCTTTAACTGAATGGGGGGGATGTTGCCACGCGTCAGCTTCCAACCCGCTCCCGACCCACTTCCGCCCCAAACAATAAAAAACTTCAAAGATGCCAACTGCACCCTATTCTTCACCCCATGGAAGAATAATCTTTTTTTTCAAAACGTGCACCCCGTTTGGGGCGGACGACAATTTCTGCCCTTGTCTGTCTTGCGGACATATCAGGGACACTTCACCAATGTTTGATGAACCCTTCATTTTGAGTAGAACGTACCTTGCAGGCTTAGCTGTATGAATTGCCATCCGCAACTTTTTAGGCCTTCAACCTGTCCTATTCACTAGTGTGTGTGTTTATGTAGCATTTGATAAAGTGCCACATAATAGACTTTATTAGCAAAATTGAAGCCTATGGGATTAAAGGTGTAATGGCAGTGTGGATATGAAATTGGCTAAGAGACGAAAAGCAGAGAGTAGTGGTGAATGGTTGTTTTTCAGATTGGAGGGAGGTATACAGCGGTGTCCTCGAGGGGTTGGCGTATTAGGACCACTGCTCATTTTGACGTATATTCATGACCTGGACTTGTGTATACAGGGCATCATTTCAAAGTTTGCAGATGACACTAAACTTGGAAATGTCGTAAACAGTAAGGTGGATAGTAACAGACTTCAGGAGGACATACAGTCTGGTGAAACAGGCAGACAAGTGGCAGATGAAATTTAACGCCGAGAAGTGTGAAGTGATGCATTTTGAGAGGAAGATTGAGGAGAGGCAATATAAACTAAATGGTACAATTTGCATACACAATACACAAATCTTTGAAGGTGGCAGGACAAGTTGCAAAGGCAGCTAAAAAAAAAAGCATACGGGATCCTTGGCTTTATAAACAGAGGCATTGAGTACAAAAGCAAGGAAGTTATGCTGAACCTTTATAAATCACTGGTTAGGCCTCAGCTGGAGTATTCTGGGCACCACACTTCAGGAAGGATGTCTAGACCTTAGAGAGGGTGCAGAGCAGATTTACCATAATAATAATAACTTTTATTTATATAGCGCCTTTAACATAGTTAAATGTCCCAAGGCGCTTCACAACAGACAAACAGATAAATTTGACACCGAGCCACAGAAGAAATTAAGGCAGATGATCAAAAGCTTGTTTAAAGAGGTAGGTTTTAAGGAGCATCTTAAAGGAGGAAAGAAAGGTAGAGAGGCATCGAGGTTTAGGGAGGGAGTTCCAGATCTTAGGGCCCAGGCAGCTGAAGGCATGTCCACCAATGGTTGAGCAGTTATAATGAGGGATGTTCAAGAGGCCAGAATTTGAGGAGTGCAGACATCTTGTGGGATTGTGAGGCTGAAAAAGATTACAGAGCTAGGGAGGGTCAAGTCTATGGAGTGATTGTAAACAAGGATGAGAATTTTGAAATCGAGGCGTTGTTTAACTGCGAGCCAATGTAGATCAGAAAGCACAGGGATGATGGGTGATTTTGAATTGGTGCGGGTTAGTAAACAGGCTGCTGAGTTTTGGATGACTTCATGTTTACGTAGTGTGGAATGTGGAAGGCCGGCTAGGAGTGATTTGGAATAGTCAAGGGTCTGGAGGTGGTAAAGACATGAATGAGGGTTTCAGCAGCAGAAGAGCTGAGGCAGGGGCGGAGGCGGGCAATGTTACGGAGTTGGAAAAAGGCGGATTTAGTTTTGTCGCGGATATGTGGCTGGAAACTCATTTCAGGGTCAAATATGACACCTATGTTGAGAACGGTCATGTTCACCCTCAGATTGATGCTAGGGAGAGGGATGGAGTCAGTGGTTATGGAACGCAGTTTGTGGCGGGGACCAAAGATAATGGTTTCGGTCTTCCCAATATTTAACTGGAGAAAATTTCTGCTCATCCAATACTGGATATTGGACAAGCAATCTGACACTTTAGATACCAAGCAGGGATCGACAGAAGTGGCGGAGAGGTAGAGCTGGGTGTCATCTGCGTAAATGTGGAAACTGACTCCGTGTTTTCGGATGATATCGCCAAGGGGCAGCATATAGATGAGAAATAAGAGGGGACCAAGGACAGATCCTTGTGGGACACCGGAGGTAACGATGCGGGAGTGGGAAGAGAAGCCATTGCTAGAGATTTTCTGGCTACGATTCGATAGATAATAATGGAACCAGGCGAGTGCAGTCCCACCCAGCTGGACATTGGTGGAGAGGCTTTGGAGGAGGATGGAGTGGTCAACTGTGTCAAAGGCTGAAGACATGTCCAGAAGAACGAGGAGGGATAGTTTACCTTTGTCACAGTCACAAAGGATGTCATTTGTGACTTTGATGAGAGCAGTTTCGGCTCTGTGGCAAGGGCGAAAGCCAGATTGAAGGGATTCAAACATTGAATGCATGGAAAGATGATCACGGATTTGGGAGGCAAACACATTCAAGTACTTTGGACAGGAAAGGGAGGTTGGAGATGGGATGATAGCTAGCACGCAAAGTGGGGTCAAGGGTTGTTTTTTTTTTTGGAGAGGGGTGATGACAGCAGATTTGAAGGAGAGGGGAACAGTATCTGAGGACAGAGAACTGTTAACAATGTCGGCTAACATGGGAGCCAGAATAGGAAGTTGGATGGTCAGCAGTTTAGTGGGAATAGGGTCAAGAGATCAGAAAGTGGGTCTCATGGGTTGGATGAGTTTGGAGAGATTAAGAGGGGAGATCAAAGAGAAACTAGAAAAAGATATGAGTTTAGGGCTAGCGCAGGTGGGAGCGCAGATGAGGTTTGGCCCTGTGGGCTAGGTGAAAGGTGGGAACTCGCAGAGGCAGCTGATCGGATGGTCTCGATCTTTGATACAAAGAAGTCCATGAGCTCCTCACACTTGTTGTTGGAGGTGAATGTGGTGGAGACAGGGGAGAGGGATTTAAGGAGACAATTAGCAGTCGAGAATAGTAGCCTGAGGTTATTTTTGCAATCCAGAATGATCCTGGAATAGTGAGCAGTTTTTGTAGACAAGAGTAAGAATTGATGGTGTTTTATGTGTTTGAGCCAGATCTGGCGGTGAATGTTAAACCAGTTGTCCGCCACATCCGTTCAAGTCTGTGCCCTTTTGACTTGAGTAATGATAATAAGGATGAATTATGTGGTGGGACAAGAGAAGATAGGATTATTTTTCTTAGAGCAGAGAAGGTTAAGGATCATTTAATAGAGATATTCAAAATTATGAAGAGGTTTGATAGAATAAATAAGGAGAATCTGTTTCCATTCACAGGTATGTTTGTAACCAAAGGACATAGATTTAAGATAATTGGTAAGAACCAGTGGGAAGACGAGAAAAATATTTTTACGTAGTGGGTTGTTATGATCTAGAATGCACTGGCTGAAAATTTATTAAAGAAAGAAAGGCATTTATATAGCACCTTTCACAACCACCGGGCATCCCAAAGGGCTTTGCAGCCAATTAAGTAATTTTTGAAGTGTAGTCACTGTTGTAATGTAGGAAACGCAGCAGCCAATTTGCGCATGGCAAGCTCCCACAAACAGCAATGTGATAATGGCCAGAAAATCTGTTTTAACGTTGATTGAGGGATAAATATACACCGGGGATAACTCCCCTGCTCTTCTTCAAAATAGTGGCATGGGATCTTTTACATCCATCTGAGCAGATGGGGCCTCGATTTAACATCTCATCTGAAAGATGGCACCTCCAACAGTGCATCGCTCCCTCAGCACTGTACTTTAGTGTCAGCCTAGAATTTTTGCACTCAAGTCTCTGGAATGGGACTTGAACCTACAACCTTCTGATTCAGAAGTGAGGGTGTTGCCAACTGAGCCACAGCTGACATATGATGAGTTCTGATCTGATAAGTTTATATTAATGTGTAATTTGAGAATTTATACCTCTCTTATTAGAATGTAAAGGGTCGTTGTTTGAAAAAAAACTTTGAAAAGGAGGCTTCAAAACAATTTTTGGAGTGTTTATATTAATTTTTACTTAATAGTTTGTGTTCCCACTCCCAGCCCATTGATAACCTCTAAGCTATCCACAGTTATAATTGTGAGCCATTATATCCTTTTAATTCTTGAAAGTACTGAGTAGAAAGTTTGTGGAACAAATGTTTATGGTGATCCTGTTTTTTAAGTAAAGTAGCACTAAAGTAGTTGGTCTTACGAATCTCAGTTTGAAGGAGAGTGTCACTTAGCCGCTCTGACCCGCGATCCAAAGATCCCATTTGATGCACAATCTTAAGTCCCCACCCCCGCTGGTCGTGGTCCGAACCCCCCACCCCCACCCCCCCAGAACCCCTACCTCCCCCCTCCCCAAACCCCTACCTCCCCCCTGGCCTGCGGTCCCTTCTCCAACCCGCGATCACCTAGTACCACTTCAGGTGATGTATTTACCCACAAGTCTTCGTATTACAACAGTGACAGTATGTCAAAAGTAATCGGTTTAGCACATCCTGAGGATCTGATAAGTTTGAATGTGAATGCAAAGTTTTTTCTTTAAGGCTCTACGTAAGTGTATGTATTTCGATCAATGAGCTGGGTAACTTCTGATCTATTGGTGGCTGATATTGCACCACTGCTGCCCTTGGCCTCCAAGGTGGTAGCGGTCTCGGGTTTGGGAGCTGTTGTTGAAGACTTGGTGAGTTGCTGCAGTGCATCCTGCAGATATTGCACACTGCAGCCACAGTGTGCCGGTGATGGCGAGAGTGGATGTTTAAGCTGGTGAATAGGATGTCGATCAAGTGGACTGCTTTGTCCTGGATGATGTTGAGTTTCTTGAGCCTATAATTCTGATGTGTCCATGCAATATACCAAATGGTTTGTGTATTTAAGTATTGTGTGTCAGTTAGCCTCTGTTTATAGACTTGGCCTGTGTGTATGTTGTTGCAGTAGTATTTTTCAACAAGTGACATATCTTTGAGTATGTGTTTTACTTACTGACATTGTTGAAATGGCAGTATGGGACATATTCTAAATGAAAATGGCATCAATCTCAAAACGCTTGAAATGCTTAACATTTTTTGAACATTTAAATCAGCACTCTGTATTGCACTCAATCTCTAATACTACAATTCTACTTATTTTCAATATATAAGTTTTAAAAACAACAAAAAGAGTATACTGAATTCGAGTTTTGGTGAGTAGAATAGCAAGAATTTATTTAGATTTTTATTATTTATTTGTTTTGAAGCTACTTCCTCCCACTTTATCCCTCTATTAATCTGCATTAGTCATTTACCGCAAGGTGCTATTGCGAGGACTATTTATTCTTTAAGTACTTAACGGAAACCCAGCCTCATCAATATTGAGCCGCATGTTATTTATCCAACCCTCCGCGTTGGATAAATCCATGTTTAGGTTGGCTATGAAATTTATTAAACTCTTAGTGTGATAATCTCTGATTAAGTTTGCACATATGATATGAGCTGAAAATGATTTCAAAACATTTGCACATCGGAACAGAATTCAAGGGGAAGTCACGACCATTAAAGCCCAGTAAAGACAATGGGTAATTTAATCTTCTTCTTAGGCGGTCCCTCGTATGGAGGATGACTTGCTTCCACACCAAAAAGGGATGAGTTCACACGTGTTTCAATGAAGGACCTGACATTCCAGGTCCCGAACTACATCGTGAAGGGTGGAAGAAGCCTGTGTTTGGATTTTTTTAATGTGTGGTGGCTGGTGCACACCAGCCACCACACGGACTTGACAGAGCTAGGTCTTGTTCCAGTGGCAAGGAGTAACCAAGATGACTGGAGACCAGCTCTGCTGCGGGGGTCTAGTGCTCACACATATGAAGTGATTGGGATTACGGAGACGTGGCTCCAGGATGATCAGGGCTGGGAACTCAACATCCAGGTGTATTCAACATTCAGGAAGGATAGAATAAAAGGAAAAGGAGGTGGGGTAGCATTGCTGGTTAAAGAGGAGATTAATGCAATAGTTAGGAAAGACATTAGCTTGGATGATGTGGAATCTATATGGGTAGAGCTGCAGAACACTAAAGGGCAAAAAACGTTAGTGGGAGTTGTGTACAGACCTCCAAACAGTAGTAGTGATGTTGGGGAGGGCATCAAACAGGAAATTAGGAGTGCATGCAATAAAGGTGCAGCAGTTATAATGGGTGACTTTAATATGCACATAGATTTGGCTAGCCAAACTGGAAGCAATACGGTGGAGGAGGATTTCCTGGAGTGCATAAGGGATGGTTTTCTAGACCAATATGTCGAGGAACCAACTAGGGGGGAGGCCATCTTAGACTGGGTGTTGTGTAATGAGAGAGGATTAATTAGCAATCTCATTGTGCGAGGCCCCTTGGGGAAGAGTGACCATAATATGGTGGAATTCTGCATTAGGATGGCGAATGAAACAGTTAATTCAGAGACCATGGTCCAGAACTTAAAGAAGGGTAACTTTGAAGGTATGAGGCGTGAATTGGCTAAGATAGATTGGCGAATGATATTTAAGGGGTTGACTGTTGATGGGCAATGGCAGACATTTAGAGACCGCATGGATGAATTACAACAATTGTACATTCCTGTCTGACGTAAAAATAAAAAAGGGAAGGTGGCTCAACCGTGGCTATCTAGGGAAATCAGGGATAGTATTAAAGCCAAGGAAGTGGCATACAAATTGGCCAGAAATAGCAGCGAACCTGGGGACTGGGAGAAATTTAGAACTCAGCAGAGGAGGACAAAGGGTTTGATTAGGGCAGGGAAAATGGAGTACGAGAAGAAGCTTGCAGGGAACATTAAGGCGGATTGCAAACGTTTCTATAGGTATGTAAAGAGAAAAAGGTTAGTAAAGACAAACGTAGGTCCCCTGCAGTCAGAATCAGAGGAAGTCATAACGGGGAACAAAGAAATGGCAGACCAATTGAACAAGTACTTTGGTTCAGTATTCACTAAGGAGGACACAAACAACCTTCCGGATATAAAAGGGGTCAGAGGGTCTAGTAAGGCGGAGGAACTGAGGGAAATCTTTATTAGTCGTGAAATTGTGTTGGGGAAATTGATGGGATTGAAGGCCGATAAATCCCCAGGGCCTGATGGACTGCATCCCAGAGTACTTAAGGAGGTGGCCTTGGAAATAGCGGATGCATTGACAGTCATTTTCCAACATTCCATTGACTCTGGATCAGTTCCTATCGAGTGGAGGGTAGCCAATGTAACCCCACTTTTTAAAAAAGGAGGGAGAGAGAAAGCAGGGAATTATAGACCGGTCAGCCTGACCTCAGTAGTGGGTAAAATGATGGAATCAATTATTAAGGATGTCATAGCAGCGCATTTGGAAAATGGTGACATGATAGGTCCAAGTCAGCATGGATTTGTGAAAGGGAGATCATGCTTGACAAATCTTCTGGAATTTTTTGAGGATGTTTCCAGTAAAGTGCACGAAGGAGAACCAGTTGATGTGGTATATTTGGACTTTCAGAAGGCTTTCGACAAGGTCCCATACAGGAGATTAATGTGCAAAGTTAAAGCACATGGGATTGGGGATAGTGTGCTGACGTGGATTGAGAACTGGTTGTCAGACAGGAAGCAAAGAGTAGGAGTAAATGGGTACTTTTCAGAATGGCAGGCAGTGACTAGTGGGGTACCGCAAAGTTCTGTGCTGGGGCCCCAGCTGTTTACATTATACATTAATGATTTAGACGAGGGGATTAAATGTAGTATCTCCAAATTTGCGGATGACACTAAGTTGGGTGGCAGTGTGAGCTGCGAGGAGGATGCTATGAGGCTGCAGAGTGACTTGGATAGGTTAGGTGAGTGGGCAAATGCGTGGCAGATGAAGTATAATATGGATAAGTGTGAGGTTATCCACTTTGGTGGTAAAAACAGAGAGACAGACTATTATCTGAATGGTGACAGATTAGGAAAAGGGAAGGTGCAACGAGACCTGGGTGTCATGGTACATCAGTCATTGAAGGTTGGCATGCAGGTACAGCAGGCGGTTAAGAAAGCAAATGGCATGTTGGCCTTCATAGCGAGGGGATTTGAGTACAGGGGCAGGGAGGTGTTGCTACAGTTGTACAGGGCATTGGTGAGGCCACACCTGGAGTATTGTGTACAGTTTTGGTCTCCTAACTTGAGGAAGGACATTCTTGCTATTGAGGGAGTGCAGCGAAGATTCACCAGACTGATTCCCGGGATGGTGGGACTGACCTATCAAGAAAGACTGGATCAACTGGGCTTGTATTCACTGGAGTTCAGAAGAGTGAGAGGGGACCTCATAGAAACGTTTAAAATTCTGACGGGTTTGGACAGGTTGGATGCAGGAAGAATGTTCCCAATGTTGGAGAAGTCCAGAACCAGGGGTCACAGTCTAAGGATAAGGGGTAAGCCATTTAGGACCGAGATGAGGAGAAACTTCTTCACCCAGAGAGTGGTGAACCTGTGGAATTCTCTACCACAGAAAGTAGTTGAGGCCAATTCACTAAATATATTCAAAAGGGAGTTAGATGAAGTCCTTACTACTCGGGGGATCAAGGGGTATGGCGTGAAAGCAGGAAGTGGGTACTGAAGTTTCATGTTCAGCCATGAACTCATTGAATGGCGGTGCAGGCTAGAAGGGCTGAATAGCCTGCTCCTGCACCTATTTTCTATGTTTCTATGTTTCTGTATCGCTGTGTGGGCTGGCCTGTGCTGGCTCTGGGCCCTCGCCTCTTCTGAACTCATGCCTCTCCTGGGCCCCGATCACGTCACTCTACAATCTCTGGCCACTCCTTCGTCCCGACCTCGCTGCTCCTCTGCTGCTTGCTGCCTCTCCTGCTGTGCCTACCAACGCTCCAATCAGCGACCTTGATTTTGGTGACGTCCAATCCAGTCACTCCCTGAAGTGGCATTCCTCCATGCTGCTCCCGGGCTGCTGCACCTCTGCTCCTTTTATGGCCCCGACCTGCGGTTGGTAATTTCTCGTAGGTAGGGGCCTCCATGCTGCTCCCGGGCTGCTGCACCTCTGCTCCTTTTATGGCCCCTACCTGCGGTTGGTAATTTCTCGTAGGTAGGGGCCTCCATGCTGCTCCTGGGCTGCTGCACCTCCGCTCCTTTAATGGCCCCGACCTGCGGCTGGTTTATTTACTAGCCCGCTGTCAGTTACATTGGAGAAGCTGCAGTTGATGTATAGAAAAATGTAATCTAATACTTTAAATGTGGAGTCCTGTATATTTCAAGCTGCCATATGTTAGGATAAAGCATCACTGTGTTGCATTCTCTACATGAAATGATTCTCTTCCTGTTGTTATTTAAATGCAACAAATGTTCAAATCTAACTTCAGTCTGTGAGGGAGAAAAATTAATGGTTGTGTATTTAGACTGCCTCATTTGGTCCGTGAATTACACTGACCTGTTGGGTGTCATGTCTGGTCCAGCAATGAAAGTAAACCTACAGGAATTTCTGGTAATACTGCAGAGTACTGTCTGTCATCCTGCAATTTTCAGACAGTGCTTGAAAATTAGTGCTTTCATTGATGAACCTCATTGATGATAATTTACAAATGTTGTACCATATTGTGTGATGTATGATGCAGGTATTTTTATTTTGTTTTGCATTTAAAGAAGACACGGTCTAAAATGTCTCTTATGCTGGAGGATCAAGTGATGATAAGATCCACTCACCCCCAACACCTGCTCCACTTCCAATGGCACCTTCCCGTGCAAACACAGGTGATGCAACATGTGCCCTTTTACCTCTGACCTTCCCACCACCCAGGACCCCAAATAATCCTTCCAGGTGAAACAACTATTTACTTGTTGTACTTTCAATTTAGTGTACTGTTTCGCTGCTCAGGATACGGTCTCCTCTACATCGGTGAGACCAAACGCAGATTGGGTGACTGCTTTGCGGCACACCTCTGTTCAGCCCGTAAGCGTGACCTCGAGCTTTCATTTGCTGTCATTTTAATTCTCCGAATCAGTCCCCTCTGACCTCTCTGTCGCGACCTCCTGCACTGTTCCAATGAAGCTCAACGTAAGCTCGAGGAACGGCACCTCATCTTTCGATTAGCCACTTTATAACCTTCAGGATTCAACTTTGAGTTCAACAATTTCAGACCATAACCTCTGACCCATTTTTTCACACGGCAGCTGTTGCTAATGATTCTGATATTACTATTTACACCTCCTCTGGACCCATCTTTTGTTTCTTTACCTGTCCCATTACCATCTCCTTTTGCCTTGCACCATCATCCCTTTTGTCATTTAATCTCTCCTGCCTTCCTTTGGAATTCCCGCCTCAGTTTCACTTCTGAGTTTTCTGGCCCCATACAGCCCAAGTTAATTTCAAAACAGGCTCCAAAGGCTATCACAGACTTTTCCCTTTGTTCTTTCCCCCTCTCTCCGCGCCCCCACCGCCCCCACTTTCCCTGCCTGTGCACTTGCTTAAAACCTGTTACATCTCTAACCTTTTCCAGTTCTGACGAAAGGTCGTTGACCTGAAGCATTAATCTGTTTCTCTCTCCACAGATGCTGCCTGACCTGCCAAGTACTTCATTTTATTTCAGATTTTCAGCATCCAGCATATCTTGCTTTTGTAAAAGTATCTCACCGTTATTTGCTGCAATTGCGGGGGGGATCGAAGGAAGTTTCAGGTGGGGGGGGGGGTGGTGTAGAGATAGAGGCTTGTGATCGGGATGGGTGAGGGAGGAGATGCAGTGCTGGAGATCGGGGATGAAGGCTTCCATGAGGAGTCTGGGGGAGCACTCCTACTCCTCCTGGCCCACAAGGAGTGGTAAAAGAGCCACTAAGCTGAGGAAACATGGTGCTCCCGCCTCTGTTTCACTTCTGAGTTTTCTGGCCCCTGGGATACCCATACAGCCCAAATTAATTTCAAATCAGGCTCCAGATTGCACTGTATTAACATATTAAACATTTAAATATGTTAACAAGCGTCCCATCTCTCCACAGACCCCCCGATATAGTGCGTGCGTGGCATGTGGATTCTGTGAATTTCACTTTTTAGCCACTCCTTTCCTCTCCGGTCCATCATGTAGGTATTAATATCAAGGCCATGAAATCAGCCTTTTACCCTTTCAGCATCACAACAACTTTACAGCTTTCAAAATACACAAAGCTTTTATTTCACTTGCCCTCATCGTTTTTTTTTTATACATCGTGATGACTACACAAAATAGTAGTGGAAAAATGTATCAAAACATAGAATGTTTCCCAGGGTAAAAATCCTGGCCTTTGATTCTCAGTTAGATGACTTAGTGGAGGAACTCATGATGACCGAGTAATGTATCTCAAGGAGATGAGATCATCAAGTGGGCCTCTGCTCCAGCACAAAGTATCCATCCTTGCCAGCCAATATAGAGTGGTATCAGGGACCAACATGCCACCCAGACTGTTCCGAGCTGAAGGAGAACAGGAATGAGAGGCAATTTAAAAGCAGCCGATTAACAATCATGTTTCCTAGTAGTTTGTGATATTCTGTTTTACATTATTTTTCATCCATATCCCTAAACAATTGAATGAAAATTCACAGGCTTCTGGAAAATAACTTGGCAATAAGTGGCAAGTCAAGAGGAAGCTAGTTGAAATAATGACCACGTCGTTTTAAGAAGTCCAAAAAAGGATTTAGTACTTTACAAAAAATGTGTTTTGAGCATCCATTGCCTGAAAACACACGAGGGGTGAAATTGGTTTTGGGCAGTAGTGTAAAACAAGTGATAGCTAACCAGTTTATTTTACACCCTGTCCGGTTTTTGTTTCCATTTACTTCTCTATCGCCCTGTTTGCACTCGCGCCCAAAACCAATTTCGCTCCCAAAACCAATTTCACCCCCTGGATTTATTATTGCACAAACCTGTTCCTAACAGTTTATTCATAAAAGCGTGTACTTATGAATTCAAATTCCATACAATATAGATAGTTTAACGATATCCCCTTCAATAGAAGCTTTGTTTGTGACCTTATAGATATTTGTACTATCAACACTCATCTATATCAGACCAATAAAAGATAAGACAGAGACGGAAATGCTGATGCTGTTAAAGTTGCAGTATCCTTTTCCTGAGCTTTCTTTCGCGGCCTGCATTGAAATCTAAAAACAATAGAAGCAGTTTGTCCTAAATTGAATTTCTGTTAACATTTCATCCATTATCTGTCTTTTGAAGGGTTTAACTCTTTCTCTGCTGATTTTATCTGCGTCTAATTGATCTAATGATCTTAAACGTATGGAATGATTCCCAGTTTCTCAGCTTGCTCCCTCATTTCCTTCCCCACTTCCCACTCCTGCCCCACCCCACAAAAAAACCCGAGGTTACTCAGTCTCTCCCACTTCCAAATCATTGCAGTTTTCAAGTAGAAGTTTTCCAGTAAAGTCTTTGTTAAAACCAGTAGCACCACAACGGTTTCAATAGGGGCTGAATTTGCAGTTGGATGCCTCCGACCAGCAAAAAATCTACGCATTTACCTTCTTTGGCATCCATGGAGACTTGCGGTCCTGAGCCTCGACGCATAGGCCTGCGCAGAGGCTCACGTATTGCAGGAGCGCATGCGGTTCATAAGTGCCCTTGGGATTATGTGGGCCAGCCCAACCAAACAAAGAAGGGAATCCATATTCATGCCTATGGGAATTACAGAATCCCCATAAGCATGAATGGGGATCACATCAAAAATATATTTATCATAACAACTAAAAAAAAATGACATATTTAAAATTAATTAAAATACAAAATAATTAAGCATTTAAAACAAAAATTTAATTTTTTGAAAAATAAATTTACATGTAACGGGGATAAAAATAAACTTACCTTATTGCACGATTTTTAATGTATAAATGATAACATTTTATTTTATATATTTTTAAACTATTTCGCTGGTCGGCGTAAGAATTTCACGAGCATTCGCTGGGCAGAAGTTGGGCAAATAGCCAAACTTTGTTCACGCGGAGGCCCTTTTCCTGGGGTTGCGCAGGATCTGTCAAGAGAATTCTTGACAAATAGCAAGTTCGGGGTATTAGTGCGTACGCAGCACATGCCTAAGCCCGTAACTTGCGTGGCCCCTACGTGCGCACCTCGTACACGCCCATAGGGGCCGCAACGGCCCAATATTAACAAAGAGCCGATGGTACGTCTACTCTTTGTTGACACAAAAGTTGACTTTGAACACTCTTAATACAGTCAGTGTGAAGCTGAAGCAGTTAACAAGAGCACCAAAGCTAATAGTGAATGCAGTTCACTGCAGTTACTCGCTGCAAAATCTGCAGTATTACTGGTTACTAAAGGTAAGGAGTTGGAGACCGACTTGGATAAAGAATAAAAAGAAAGAAAGACTTGCATTTATATAGCGCCTTTCATGACCACCGGACGTCTCAAAGCGCTTTGCAGCCAATGAATTACTTTTGGAGTGTAGTCACTGTTGCAATGTAGGAGTAAAAAGAACAAAGCAAGGCAGCTGGATTTGGAGGGAAAGTTTGAATTTAGTTTTGAAATCTGTTGACATGTATGATTATTTGATGGAATAGGTGATTCTTCATATCCTAAACTTCATACCAAAAGATCTGAACTGCTGGCTATTGCAAAAATGTTTAACTTCCACATTCAGTGTCTATTGTGAAGAATTAAGTTATCAAAAATGTTTTTTTTTGTCCAATCAATTTGCTTGTAAAAGATCATACAATATACTAAAACAAATTCATTCAACAGTTGATTTTGAATACTTGGAAGGAAGTTGTCAAAGGTAAGATTTATTTACATTCATTTGCTGGCATCTCATCAGAAACACAAAAAAAACATAAGGATACATCTTCACAGCCTGCTAGAAAGCACACACTGATTATAGTTGTGATGGGAATGATACTGTGCCTCCCCCCATCTAATGGATGATACACATCAAATATCTTGATGAACATAGCTGATACGAACCCTTGTGTGGTAAGCAGCATAGATAGTTTTCTATTCTGTCCTTGCTTTCCATTTCAAGGAGCAGATTTCATATAGTAGATTTTTTAGTTCAGATCCAGAAAGTTGTCATGTTTAACTTCTTAAATGAATGAATTCATATCTTGGGTTGAAGTCATGCTACCAGTTCAGGAATGAAACCTTATTAAATCTTTCTGAACATTTTTTTCCATTAATTAAAATATTATTCATCAGATATAATTTTATTAATATTACTAGTGGATCTTTCTCACTGTTGCTCATGGGATTGAGGAGGAGATTGAGCCATTTGTCTGCCGATGCCAGGTAGTGGGGGCAAGAGGATTTGGATGAAGGTCAGGGTTTAGGATGATACTGACGTTGGGAGCATCTGGGTACATAAGAACATAAGAAATAGGAGCACGAGTAGGCCATTTGGCTCCTCGAGCCTGCTCCACCATTTAATAAAATCATGACTGATCTGATCATGGACTCAGCTCCACTTCCCTGCCCACTCCCCATAACCCTTTATTCCCTTATCGCCCAATAATCTGTCTATCTCTGCCTCAATGACTCAACCTCCACAGCTCTCTGGGGCAGAGAATTCCACAGATTTACAACCCTCGGAGAAGAAATTCCTCCTCATCTCAGTTTTAAATGGGCGACCCCTTATTCTGAGACTATGGGCCCAAGTTTCGGATGTCCTCCCAGAACGGCGCACTCTGAGAGGTCCACCTATTTTTTTAAGAATAAAAAAAGTGTTTAAAACTTATCTCGCGATTCTCCGAGTCCAGCAGGCCTGTTTCACAGTCAACGCAGCGCAGCACAAGTAGCTGGGGGCGGAGCTACAGCCCTTGGCCAAAAAGAGTGCCTGCAGCTGCGCGCGTGCGCAGTGGAGTCTGCGCACATGTGCAGTAGCTCCTGTCCCCCAGATTCTGGGTGCGTGAGCTGCTGGCTGTGTGGGAGGGGCCCTGGATGAATGGGCTCCTGGAACGAGTGCCGATTTGTAGCACGCAGCCCCTAGCCCTGGCCGAATAGGCTCCTTGAGTGACCAGAGTGCCGATTTGAAGCACGCAGCCTCTAGCCCTGGCCGGGTTCCCGGTGCTCCCGAAAGTGTATAGGTGAGGTAGGAACTTTTTATTTTTTATTTATTGATTTATTGAATTATTTTTTTTCTACTTTTTATTTTTTATTTATTGATTTATTTATCATTTATTATTGATGATTTATTTTTAAAAGTGAAGTGTTTAATGCTTTGAAAATCCTCTAACTTCCCTTTCCCTCGCCCCACCCCCCCCCCATCTCTGGATACCTGCGCCTGATTTCAAAAGTCTCCGCAAGGTTTTTCAGAGCGTACAAAAGTAAAAACGCGGTATTCTCGAGCTCCTTGCAGCTCGATGTCTGCTTGGCGCGGCGCACAGGGGGCGGAGCCTACCACTCGCGCCAATTTTGTAAGTAGGAGGGGGCGGGTACAATTTAAATGATTTTTTTTAGTGCCGGCAACCCTGCGCGTGCGCGTTGGAGCGTTCGCGCACGCGCAGTCTGAAGTAAACATTGGCACTCGGCCATTTTTAAAAGTGCTGCAGAAAAAGTGAAAATTTGTTTAATTGAACCCTTGATATTTCTGTGTGTGAGGGACTGGCACTGCTGAATAAATCACCTGCTGAATTAATGTTGGCTCTTTAACCAGTGTTACTGCAGCAACTGTGAATTTTAATTCAGCCTTTACAACTCGTTACCGTTTCAATCTCCACCACTCATTCTGTAATTAAAGATAGACTGTGATAAACGGGACACATGCACTTGTTTGAAACTATTCAAATTCTTTGTAGCTGTTCAATTTTTAAAATGTTTTAATAAAACCACATTGCCCCTCCATGATCAGCTCTGAGGCTGCTTGCTGCTTCTTGTCCCTGCCGTCGGGACCGACACCACACCGCTGCCTCAAAGGCCTGCCTGAAGCACTTTCACACAGGTAGGAAGATGGTTTATTTAATCTTTGCTTATAAATTTTTATTCAGGTTGGATTTATTTGTATAATATTTGTATAAGTATAACTAAGGATTGATTGTAGAATTTAATGACTTCCCTTCCCCCCGCTCCCCCCCCACCTCGTTCCCGACGCCTAATTTGTAACCTGCGCCTGATTTTTTTAAGGTGTAGACAAGGTTTTTTCAAGCGTACAAAAATCTTCACTTGCTCCATTCTAAGTTAGTTTGGAGTACGTTTTCACTGTGGAAACTTTGAAATCAGGCGTCAGTGGCCGGACACGCCCCCTTTTGAAAAAAAAATTCTGTTCAAAAGTGAAACTGTTCTACCTGACTAGAACTGCAGAAAACTTAAATGTGGAGAATTGCGATTTCTAAGATACTCCGTTCTCCACCAGTTGCTCCTAAAAATCAGGAGCAAATCATGTGGAAACTTGGGGCCATACTCTGTTCTAACTTAGTTTGGAGTAACTTTTCGCTGCCTAAACTTGAAAAACAGGCGTAAGTGGCTGGTTTTTTAAAAAAAAACTCTACTAAAGCGAAACTCTACTAACTCACTTAAACCGGAGCAAACTTAATGCCGAGAATTGCGCTTTCTAAGATACTCCATACTAAACTAGTTGCTTCAAAAAAATAGGAGCAACTCAAACTGAAACTTTGGCCCTATGTCCCCTAGTTTTAGTTTCCCCAATGAGTGGAAATATCCTCCCTGCATCCATCTTGTCAAACCCCCTCATTATCTTACATGTTTCGATAAGATCGCCTCTCATTCTTCTGAACTCCAATGAGTATAGGCCCAACATACTTAACCTCATCTCTGGAATCAATCTTCTCTGAACAGCCTCCAATGCAAGTATATCCTTCTATGGAGACCAAAACTGTATGCAGTACTCTAGGTGTGGCCTCACCAATACCCTGTAGCAGGACTTGTCTGCTTTTATACTCTATCCCCCTTGCAATAAAGGCCAACATTCCATTTGCCTTCCTGATTACTTGCTGTACCTGCATACTAACCTTTTTGTGCTTCATGCACAAGGACCCCCAGGTCCCTCTGTACTGCAGCACTTTCCAGTTTTTTTCCATTTAAATTATAATTTGCTTTTCGATTTTTTTCTGCCAAAGTGGATAACCTCACATTTTCCCACATTATATTCCATCTGCCAAATTTTTGCCCACTCACTGAGCCTATCTATATCCCTTTGCAGATTTTTTGTGTCCTCCTCACAATTTGCTTTCCCACCCATCTTTGTATCATCAGCAAACTTGGCTACATTACACTCGGTCCCTTCATCCAAGTCATTAATATAGATTGTAAATAGTTGAGAACCCAGCACCGATCCCTGTGGCACCCCACTAGTTACTGTTTGCCAACCGGAAAATGACCCATTTATCCCGACTCTCTGTTTTCTGTTAGTTAGCCAATCCTCTATCCATGTTGCTATATTACCCCCAGCCCCGTGAACTTTTATTTTGTGTAGTACCTTTTATATGGCACCTTATCTAATGCCTTCTGAAAATCCAAATACACCACATCCACTGGTTCCCCCTTACCCACCCTGCTCATTACATCCTCAAAGAACTCCAGCAAATTTGACAAACATGATTTCGCTTTCATAAAACCATGCTGACTTTGCTTGATTGAATTATGCTTTTCCAAATATCTTCCTTAATAATGGACTCCAACATTTTCCCAACGACAGATGTTCGTCCATCTGGTCTATAGTTCCTGCTTTTTGTCTGCCTCATTTTTTTAAAGGGTAGTGGGACTGGACATTGATGCGTGGTTAGAAATCTAATAAAAATAAATCAATAAAAAGAAAATTAAGTCTGAGGAGCACAGAATGGTGTGGAATGGGGCATAAACTCCTCAGTGAGTCTGAGGGTTGTGGTGGTCCAAGCATTTCTACATCAGTGTGTTGTAAATGGAATACAGGATTATGCAGGTATTATTTCTGCCATTTTATTCTCGGGAGCTTATGGTAGTCCACTTGCCTCAGAATTAATGGCACTTAAAGCAATACTATTTTCAAACGGTTTCCTCACAATCATTCGGCTCAATTTTCCCCAAAGCTTTTTTTTAGCGTACTTGAAGAGTTATGCCTGTTTTTTTGGGGCCCCAAGTATGCCAAAAAAAAATGTTCTAAGTTTTTCCATTGGATTTCTTCATTTTGACGTGACCTAACCTGTCCTTTAGTTTTGGGGGTGGAGCCTTGATCTGTGCCAAAAAGATTGGGTTGCCATGGTAACCAGGGACACAATACAAGTTGAGGCTGCAAAGTGAAACATACAGTCAGCTCGCAACACATTAAAACACATTGTATCAACTTAAAAACACATTTAAATGTATTGCAACAACTTACCTCCAATTATTAAAGCCGGTCCCGATTCCCCCGCCCCTAACCCAGGCCGAATGGCCTCCTCTCTCCCAGTCCCCGCACCGAACTACACCTGAAAGCCTCCCCCCCCCCCCCACCTCTCTCTCCTCCCCCCCCTCCTCTCTCTGCCCGTCCTCTCTCTACCCCCTCTCTCCTACCTTTCCTGCTGCTGCTGTCCGGGCATCTGCTGCACTTAGCTGCGCCGATTTCCTTGGGGTCAAGTTTCGGCCTAAGTTGCTCCTATTTTTTTGGAGCAACTGGTTTAGAATGGAGTATCTTAGAAATTGCAATTCTCGGCATTTAATTTGCTCCAGTTCCAGTCAGTTAGAACAGTTTCATTTTGGAACAGATTTTTTTTTCCAAAAGGGGGCATGTCCGGCCACTTTACGCCTGTTTTGAAAGTTTAGGCAGTGAAAACTTACTCCAAACTAACTTAGAATGGAGTAAGTGTAGATTTTTGTACGCTCAGAAAAACCTTGCCTACACTTTAGAAATCAGGCGTAGGTTACAAATCAGGCGTAGGGAATGAGAGGGGGGGAGGGAAGCAATTAAATTCTACAAACATTCAACACTCTTACTTATACAAGTAAAGAGCCATCCTGACTAAAATATTATAAACAAAGCAAAGACAAAATATTGAATATTCCTACCTGTGTGAAGCAGCAGCAGCCTTCGAGCTGCGGTGCTTCAGGCAGGCCTTCCTTCCATGTAGGAAACAGGGGCGGCGTCAGTGGCTCGACGGCAGCCGAAGACACAGCAAGCAAGCAGCCTTTGAGCTGCGAGGGAAGCTGAGGCCATTCAGCCACGGGATAGGGGGCCACAAGACAAATCAACACTTTTCTTTAAGTCCCTTTAAAAATGGCCGCGTGCCAATGTTTCTGGGCTGCGCAGGGCTGCCGGCACAACCTTGCCTCATCTAACTTAGCCCCGCCCCCCTCCACTTGCAGAATTGCCACAACTCTGAGGCTCCGCCCCCCGCTGCTGTGTGCGCGCCACGTCGAGCACCCAGGGACCAGCAAGGAGCCGGAGAATTAAGAACTATTTTTCTGTCGCACTTTTAGGCGCGAAAAACGGGCGTCCAGGTCGGGGCTGCGCCGTTCTAGGCGCGGCCCGAAACTTGACCCCTTTAACTCTCCAGAAGGTTTTTCTGCAGAGGCCACATACGCTGGCCGAAGCAGAACTGGCCAAACTTGCCTAACTGGGCAGAATTGGCGCGGGTGGCAGGTTACTCCCACTTTGGCTGAAAAAAAAACTTACCTAAAAATATCGTAACTAACTGAGTTACGCTGGTGCAAATTGATTGGGGAAACTGTGGTTTTTCGAACTTGGGCCAAAAAAAGCAGCCTGCTTCAAAAAAACAGCACAAATCACTGGGGAAAATTGGGCCCTAAGTCTAGATAGGGAGTATCTTGCTGGTTCTATCTCATTTTTTTTGTCAAGAGATTGTGCACAATTTTTGGATTGAAGAAAATTAAAATTGAGAAGAAAAGTTTTGTATAATGTGATTGATGAATAATGAAATATAGCGGCAACTTGGTAGCACTCGTGTCTCTTGCTCAGAAGGTTGTGCATTCAAGCCCTACACCAGAACTTCAGAAAGTAATCTAGGCAATACTGAAGAAGTCCAGCCTTTTTAAATGTGCTGCCTGTTTTGATGGTTCAAGTACTCGAGAAAGATCCCATTCAAAGAGGAACAGGTAGTTCTGGTATCTTGACTAGCATTCCCTCCCTCAACAGATTAACTCGTTGTTACTGTTTGTGAGAATCTTGTACACAAAATGACTGCCAGGTTTGCTTGACCGCTACAGCCACTGCATTTCATTGCACATCATATGAGAAATACAAATTGATCACACGAGTGAACTTTTGCAAAAGAATTACTGTGTGGGAAAAATATGTGAATTACAATTCTGTCACTGTTAATTGTTTATTACTGCAATTATTCTTCAGTTACAACATATTGTCATACAATACATTGATGGTAAGCAAGGTACACTTGACATATTACGATGTGATGGTGAGTGAGCCTTACATTGTGACTTTGGTTACAGATGATCCAGAAGGCTGTTTATTTGGGGATTGACCTCAGTGTTAGGCTGTACTGCCGCTCTCGCTCATTAAGACATTGTCTTCTGGGTTTCGGTTGTGCTGTCACAGCTTTGTTTCAAACTTTTCTCTCTCAACAGCAAGGGAACAGTAAGTAAAAACAAAATGCTGGAACCGCTCAACAGGTCAGGCGGCATTTGTGTGAAGCGAAACATAGGGTTAATGTTTCAGGTCGATGACCTTTTGTCAGAACTAGTCAGAGCCAAGATAGTTACTAAGAAAAGAGATGTGGCTGTGAACAGAAGTTTTAGCAAACACATGATCAAACGTAAGAAGAGAAATGGATATCAATGACGGTGAACAGGGTAAATGAGACAAACGAAAATCTCGTAGAAGAGAGGAGCAGAACTTCTCAAGGTGGCCATTCCTGGAAGAGAGGTGCCAGTGACTTAAACAATTTTTTAAAAAAAAGCAAAATACTGCAAATGTTCTAAATCTGAAATAAAACAGAACTGAACCGTAAGCGCAGGACTGTGGGATTCCCATCACAACAGTAAGTATTTTGAAGTAATGATGTCAGTTTTGTTTCCTTGCTGAAGACAATAAAAGACCGATAGTTGAAAAATCCATGGCTGTTCTGACAGACACCTACCATTCGTTTAGCAGGAATCTCAGACTTAGTTCGGGATTATGGGATGGCTGTGTGGGGCCATCTGTGTTGGTGGGATGGAGCAGGGGTTGCCGGGATGGGTTGAGAATTAAGAAGGCTGGAGTTCCCGTGCCCTGGTTCTCAGTCAAGAACAAACATAGCTCCCTGGGCCCCATCTGGAGATCCAAGCCGGGGTCGAGGCCTAGGCCTCGGCCACCGAGGCCGAGCAGGACTCAAATTTTTGTTATATTTTTAAAAATCCAGGACCCACCTCTTCTGTGCCCATATACTCTCCAGGCATCCAAGGCCTAGCCTGGCCCCCATCCCCTCACCCGGTGCATCGTGACCAGATGATTGACAGCTGCAGCAGGCGGGCTCGTCCCAGCACTTAGGCCGGGAAGCAACCCTTCCCCAACCACAGTGACTCTTCAGGGCCCTGATCTGTGATCATTGGTTATCCCCTTTATCTACAAAACTAATCAATTCATTTTTACTTGCAAGTATTGCTCACAGACTTTAATTATCATTTAATACACAGACAATTCCATCCCACGCATGTACCCCTGCTTCCCCCGCATTCTGTAGTTTGTTGTTTTTTGATGAAACATCTTTTATTAATACCAAAGGTCACATATTTCCAGGGTAAAAAGTGCAAGGAATTATAGAATAAGACCAAGTAGGTCAAGGAAGACATATTTTATTGGAAGCAATTTACTCCTCCTCACCCTGGTAAAACAAAGTGGTCAACACTCCTTTTTAAAAAATAAATTATATATATTTCCCAACAATCATTATCTATGACAGATCTGATAGCATGAGAAAATTAGAACAGTATGTGGGATCGAACTGCCTTATGAAACTTCTGCACAAAGCAGATTTGCCCCAGAAAACGTTTCTTCCATGCTGAACACATTACAATAAACATCCTGCAAACCTAGAATGGATTTAATGAAATTTTGTGGTTCAGAGTTGGTCACAGCAATGGAATTTTCATGCCAGGATTAGCATGAGCAGGAAGTTAAGTGGATTCTAGTGAAATGCTCTACACTTACTTCATAAAGCTGTCGTTCTTTTACAGAATTTAGTAGGGGATAAGATTTACAAGCTATGTAGAGCGTAACACTCAAGTCCATTCTACTGACAGTAGCAGATATCATTTGATACAAAAAGCTGATACATTTTCCATTAAGCAGAGAGTATTTATTTCCATGTCTCATGTTATATCCCATACCCCTTTGGAGATTTTTCTAAGGAACTTTTGCTTGATTTTTCTTGCCCATTCATAATCAATGGTCAGAAAATCTAGCCCAATACTGTTGAATCTCCTTGTAACACTCATTATACCACAAACTTTGATATTGCATGTATTGCTTATGGTTTCTGCTTCAATACAGAAATCATATAAAACATCCTCACTGTAAAAGAGCTTACATTTATATAGCACCTTTCACATCCTCGATGTCCCAAACCACTCCACAGCCAATTCACTACTTTGAAGTGTAGTCACTGCTGTAACGTGGGCAAATTTATGCACAGCAAGGTCCTACAAACCACAGTGAGATAAATGACCAGTTAATCTGTTGTTATAGTGTTGATTGAAGGCAGAATGTTGGCCCGGACATCGGGAGAGCACCGGGTTTTTCTTTCAATAGGTCCATGGGATCTTTTATGCCCGTCTGAACAGTCAGAAGGCGATTCAGTTTAATCTCTCATCCAAAAGATTTGTAACAGTTATATACCACAGCCTCTGAAATAACACATTTCTTCCTGTTCCCATACTATAACTTTTAATGTAGAAGCTCACACATTTCTACAGATATGCTTGAACTCAAACTTAAAAATTATGAGAGGTTTTGACAGGGAGACTGTTTCCACTGGAAAGAGATTGGTAACCAGAAGTAACCAGAAGACACAGATTTAAGATAATTGCTAAAAACTCCAGGGCAGGGAATGGGGAGAATATTTTTTACACAGCGAGTTGTTATGATCTGGAATACATTGCCTGAATGGATGGTGGAAGCAGATTCAAAAAGTAACTTTCAAAAAGGAATTGAACATATACAGCTGGAGTACTGTGTGCAGTTTTGGTCACCACATTAATGGAAAGATGTGACTGTACTAGAGAGGGTACAGAGGAGATTTACAAGGATGTTGCCTGGACTGGAGAATTTTGGCTATGAAGAAAGATTGGATAGGCTGGGTTTGTTTTCTTTGGAACACAGGAGGCTGAGGGGAGATCTTACTGAGGTGTATAAAATTATGAGGAGCCGAGATAAAGTGGATAGGAAGGATCTATTTCCCTTGGAAGAGGGGTCAACAACAGGGGGGTATAGATTTAAAGTACAAGTTCAAGTTCCCTTATCAGGAACTCCCTTATCCGGAACCACCCCTCGTTCTGAACCATTTCCGGCCGCCAGGTGGTGCATGTGCAAAACGCGGCTGGTCAAAATCCTTGAAAAATATCAATGTAAAATAAATTTACTGAACTTCAGAGCCGACACCTCGGGGCCCGCCAATACCTTCAGGGCCCGCTGGACCGCCGACACCTTTGGGCATTCGCTGGATCGCCCACACCTCGGGGCCCGGCAGCCTGCCAACACCACACTGATGGAAATTCAAATAAAAATTCTTCAGAAAATGTTTTCAAATACTAACCTTTTTAATATTTTGGATCAGCTAACCATTCCATATCCTAACTCTAGAATATCCAAACTCCAGAATATCTTGGAGAATATCCTAACTCTAGAACTCTAGAATAGTTTGGTCTCCAATGTGAGCTGAGACTGTCTGACTGACAGTTGTTCCAGCCAATTGGTGCACACACGCACACTGAAAACACGTGATCTCCCTTTATCCAGAAATATCCCTCATTCGGAACAGGCCAGGTCCTGAGGGTTCCGGATAAGAGACGTTAAACCTGTAATTGGTAGAAGGTTTAGAAGGGATTTGAGGGGAAATTTCTTAACCCAGATGGTGGTGGGGATCTGGAACTCGCAGCCTGAAAGGGTGGTAGAGGCAGAAACTCTCAACCCATTTAAAAAGTACTTGGATGTGCACTTGAAGTGCTGTAACCTACAGGGCAATGGACCAAGAGCTGGAAAGTGGGATTAGGCTGGATAGCTCTTTGTTGGCAGTGTGGACACGATGGGCTGAAATAGCCTCCTTCCGTGATGTAAATTTCTATGATCCTTTGATATACTTGAAAGGAGAAATTTGCAGGGCTATGGGGAAAGAGCAGGGACGTGGGACTGATTGGTTTACACTTTCAGAAAGCTGGCATAGGCACAATGGACTGAATGGCTTCTTCTGTGCTGTATAAGCCATGATCTTATTGAATGGCGGAGCAGGTTCGAGGGGCCGTCTGGCCTATTCCTGTTCCTATTTCTTATGTTGTTATAATTCTATGAACTCCTCCCACTATGCACCCCAGCATGCTCTGTGCCCACCTGGCAATACCTGTACACCACATCTGTAGTTAAAGATGATAACACACTTTGGCACATGATCAGTGCAGATGGAGGCGACTTCCTAAAGAAACCTGAGAGAGCAGGCGCAATGGCATCACTAAAGATATATGAATGTCTGACTGTAATGCCAGTTGCTCCCAATCACTGTATGTCATGCTTTCAATTACACCGTGTCAAAGAAGGCATGCCAGGGTGACCAACAGAAATCGTAGCCTGATTCGACATACCAATATGCCACGATTCATTTCCATATACCCTGGCATACTCACCTGACAGTGATCATGGGAATCTACCTTCTCAGGGTTTGGTTCAGCAGAGAGGCAGAATATTATAGCATGGAGTCAACACCCTCAGGAATGGAATGGGAGGGAGAAAAATTGGCATGGCAAGGTAAAAAAGGATTTTGGCATGTGCAATTTTTCTTTTGGCATATTGGTACCAACATGCTAAATATCCATTTTATACTATGCCACGTCCTCTATGATTGTCAACAGTAATCACAGAAATCATCCTCTCTAACTTTGCTATTACAGTGTGTGATAGCAAGGCCCCACAAGAAAACCTGCACCAAGTTCCCCCTGCATCTGCCCAGAAAAATTTGCATTTAGTTCATTTTTATTTGTTTTTCCTTTTCCTTAATTTTTATACTTTTTATGGTCTTTAATGTGTTCTTTTTGTTTTATCTTTTATTTTATTCTGATGTTTTTTCATTTTCTATCTGTTTCTGTTTAAAGTTATTTAATTATCTGATCGGGTGAATAGATGGAATTTGTAGACACTGTAGATAACTCCTCAAGCGGCCCGTATAATTGCAGCCACTGAAGTGGAAACCCCTTCTTACCCCTGCTCCCCAGTCTGAGCCTGTCCTCTTGTCTTATTGACTCTCTGTGCTGTTCAGTTTGATATAGATTTTTGTCTTGTGTTGGTTTTAATGTTCCTGAGGCAAGATCTACCCACATAATTTTTTATTACAATATGGATAATGACACATTATCTTTATGGTCAGTATTGCAGCCATGTTAATCAGCAGGTCCATGCAGTATCACAAAAGATTAATGAATAAACCTGAAGTCTGGAGAATTAAACAGCTATAACGCAAGCCTAGATGTTCCAATATTGCCGTAGTTTAAACTGGAATGGTTATTGGTAGGTCTTAGACACATTCAAAGCAACATTGAAATTAAATGACCAAATGTTTGAGGTTGGCTGGACACCGTTACTGCCTCTCACCCCGGAAACTACATCACAGTGCGCAGGGTTCCAGTAGCACAAAACCCCTGCCCATTTTCGATGATCGGCCATCCAATTTATGCCACTGCAACAGTTTGCTAGCAAAGAAAAATCCAGGCTTGTAACAGATACCATCACCATAACACACCAAATAAAAGACAACCTAATGGAAAGGAAAGTGTCATTGGTTCTACAGACCAATTAATTGGACCACGATTAAGCTTCTGATTCAGGAATGAAATGATTATTTAATATATTCAGTTATTTGAAACACAAATGTTCACAGTGAAGCACTACATCAAACAAGTTTAAAAGTAACTATCTTGGAAGAACTTTACTGACCATATTGGGTGCTTTCCATTGCGAATATCATAAGATAAAAGCATGAGCAGCAAGTCAGTAGTAGCTAAACATATCTAAAGCCTTCAGATACTTAATAGTCCCTTTTATGTAGTTACAATGGCTAACAGCATTCCTGTTAAAATGTGATTGTTCAGTAGTTGTGCAAAACAGCAACGCAAATTTATCAAATGATGAAATCTCTAATGGTGCTGTTATACTTTTGGCACACTGCTTAGTGTGGTGAACAAATAGCAAAACTGAGTTATACTGCTGCCCACATCACAATCTGTCAAGGAAAGGTGGAGTTCCAGACATGCTTGTTTGCAACAGCTCTTTACTACTGTTAAAAGTTTAAACTGCCAGTGAAACTTTTAACATTAGTAAAGAGCTGTTGGAACAATCCAACCATCTGTCTGGGAACTTTTTACAAAGGTCACTCTTCTACAGCTGATGCAAAGCCAAAGGAGACTGTCATTTCTTGACAGGATTTAATCAGCCAACATCAATCCTGAGTTGTGCTGAACAGTGTGCATTGATACAAAGCTGGAACCAGTTCCAATTAGCACAAAATCTATAGTATAACTGTCCCATAAATCTGGTTTAGTTCCTTCTGTCTTTGTCTACGTTTGATCATTCATACCTGAGTGGTTATGTTTGGAATAGTCACAACATAGAGATAAATGTTTACAAGCATGCCGTTTCCGATATGAAAAGAAGCATAAAATATATAGGTTGCACCAAGCCATAACAACACTTTTGCACTTGACATTATCAGATAGCAAAATCTATGGTGCTGTATCGAAAGTCCGAACTTCTCATTTTTTATTACAGCTGTTTGGAATGGTTTAAATTAGCAAGCGGCATTATTTTCAAGCAGAAAAGAGAATTATTTAATGTTTGGGCTCCAACGCAACATTATTTTTAAGCCCTTTTCTTTGTAAAGCCCTTCATTCATTTAGGTAAGAAGCAATATGCAGAGCAGAATTGATCCCAAGATGTATTTCATAGCTTTATGTTGCATGGTAATTGACTAAGCAGCAAAGAAATTGGAGGCCAAAGTTCAAACAAAAACAAAGGGGTTTACGGTAGTCTTAGGAAAACATACAGGAGCTAATTTTAGCTTTTCAATCAAATTGACCCAGTCTTTAACCCTGGCAAACATAACTGCAACATACATCCAATAGACAATAGTTTGCATACCAGCAGTACACTGGAAACAGATGTCAAAGAGGAGTTTATGACTATCAGAATTCCAGCAGAGTTTGACTGTGCTAAAACTATATTTATTTCTTAATCTGAAGCTTTTGTGTGTGTGAGTAGTACTTGTTCTTGGAAATGATGAATATTTTTTAAATGTTAACATAATGCATGTTACAGTCATGTGATGAGATGAGAACTTTGAAGGTAATTATCTGCAGCAAGAGGATGGCTGTGTGCCATAGGAAAAAAAATTGCACGTTGATGAATCACGTGATTTTCTTCAGTGGTTTATTAACATTATTGCGTCTTGACAAATACCCCCTTCTCTCAGAGATGTGTTACTAGTATGAAATACGAGATTGAATATTTATTAGATATTTGGAAGAATTGATACAAAATAAAAAGCTTAACTGAGGTATTGGATCTGAACAATAAATTCTTAAATGTGCTGATTCACATGGAACAAATGCACCAAAATTAGTACCAACAAAGTAGAGTCCCTGAAATTTTGTGCTGTTTGTACTTTTTGGTTTTAAGCAAAGCAGATCTATTGTTTGATGAGGACTGTCTGCTCGTATGTATGACAGCAACTTACAATCTACTGGATACAGCACAAATGGAAAGGATGGCAATGCACCATAAAGTAGAATGGGAATTTCTAAATGGATGTTGGAGCTATGTTGGGACGTTGTGAAAACATATCTCAGTGGAAAAAGTAACTTGCACACAGGTCAAGCAAAACAGGAAATTGTAGTCAAGGAAGAGACGATAATAGTGTGACCCTGGAGGTGCCAGAGAGACAGTGGAATACTAAACTAAATAAATATGATCATAGTTGGCTGGGGGTAGTGAGAAAACTGAAAGGAACTATTGCATGGTCTGATGAGATCACTGGATGTTTGTGTCGTGATATGAGGTGGAATATTAGTTTTAAACCTTCACTGTTCTTCAACTGCATAATTATTGTAAATTGGCCATGTTCTCACTGGAAAAGAGAAGGTTCAGAGGATTGCTATTTTTAGGATCTAAAGGGGCTAGGTTATATAGACCATGAGAAGCTATGTTACCTTGTCCAGAACTGTAGAACCAGCGGACACAGCCTGCGCTTAAAGAGGGATGAATTCAAAACTAATCTGCGGAAACAATATTTCAGTGGGGGAGTGGTCAATCTGTGGAACATGCTCCCTAGGGACATGGTGGAAGCAGTTAGTATTGATACATTTAAATGCAATCTAGATCGCTTTCTTTCATTTTGGGATACAGTATATGAGTAATTTGAGATCTGACATGTGGTAAGTGCAGCAGATTCAGGAGGAACAGATGACTTTGGGCCTGTAGTTCGCAAAGCTCTCCACCATTGGGGTTTTTATCACGTCATGTCTGGCTCTGTTGTAGACTAATTGGTAGAAATTAATTGCTATGATGTAGTCAACAACTCCATTATCATTATATGATGCAACTACCCGGATGATAGAACGCGAACTAGATGTACCTTGGGTTTTTTTCGTCGAGCACTTCCTATGATCATTGGATATTATCCAGTGTTTCCACTTTGTGAAGCGTGTAGTGTCTCCTGGAGTCAGTAAAGCTGTAATTTAAAAGATATATTTGCATTCATTTTTTTCCAGATCAATGTTCACTGGAGCATTGAGTAGCACACTCACCTTTCAGCTCTGGGTCTTTAAATCCAGCATTGACTAATGAGATCAAAGTCTCCTCTCTCTAGTGGCTATATGGTTGAGGTTGGGCAGGTTCCAGCTAGTGCCATTAATTTGACACTAACTGCACTGAATTGGAAACCTCAAAGCTGCAGGATGGCTGGCATAGGAAATAAATCAAAATCACAATCATTCAGTAGGGAATCATCTTCTGAACTTGGATTTGAAGTACATTGGGGCACAATAGATGTTGTTTAACTAAACTTTACCTAATCGTGGATCTTTTGATGCTGAATTTTGAAACATGTTTCTTTTCCAGCACTGGCATTGTTCACCTTGATGGCCATGCATTGTTTTTTGTTTGCTTTCTTTTCAATTATTCTTTCCTTTTCCTGAGGATCTTGGCTCCTTCTGGAGAGCAGTTTCATGGGTGCTAGATACCCTCCAGTAGTTTGCTCACCTGACCTTTCCAGACAACAGGTGTTGGCGACATTCAACCTTGGGGTGGGAGGACACCATGGTCCAGCTTGATCCTGTCCATATTTACCCATTTTCCAACAGGAGTTGCTTGATGGTGATCAGGAGTGGGAATCCTGGATGAGTCCCCCCCCCCCCCCCCCCCCCCCCCTTGGGTTTGAGGCTAATTGAAGTACTCTTAACACTGACTTGGCTGAAATCAGCTAGCTCAGTACAGGTAAGGGAATCAAACTAGGGTGTTTCCTGGTTTTGTTTGATTCAGTTCCATACATGGCCACCTGGAGATATATATTTTATATAATAAGAAAAGGACCTGCAGGGACTGAGTGGTGCAATGGATTGGATATTGGCCTTTTTTACCTCTGGGACTGGGTTCAAATCTAGCCCAGACTGATCAAATGCGTCTCTTCTGTCTGAAAATTAGAAGGCTCCAATGTGAAATGAGTTTGGCCACAGCACAAAGCAGGTCCTTAATTTGGCACTAACTCACTGTAAGTTAGAGGGCTCCATCTGAGATCACCTGAGTCAATGCGATTTTATGGAAAGGAAATCATGTTTGACAAATCAATTAGAGTTTTTTGGGGGTGTAACTAGCAGGGTAGTTAGGGGGAACCAGTAGATGTAGTGTATTTGGATTTTCAGAAGGCATTCAATAAGATGCCACACAGGAGGTTGTTACACAAGATCATGGGATTGGGGGTATAACATTAGCATGGATTAAGGATTGGTTAACAGATAGAAAACAGTAGGAACAAACGGGTCTTTTTGGGATGGCAGCGTGTAACTAGTGGAGTGCCGCAAGGATAGTGCTTGGGCCTCAGCTGTTTGCAATCTAAATCAATGACTTAGATGAGGGGACCAAGTGTAATATATCCAAGTTTGCTGACTATACAAAGCTAGGTAGGAAAGTAAGCTGTGAGGAGGACATAAAGAGGCTGCAACAGGATATAGTGATTGGGCAAAAAGGTGGCAGATGGAGTATAATGTGGGTAAGTGTGAAATTATCCACTTTAGTAGGAATAATGGAACAGCAGAATATTTTTTAAAAGGTGAGAGAGTAAATTCAGAGTGATTTGGGGGTCCTTGTACACGAATCACAAAGTCAATATGCACATCAGCAAGTAATTAGGAAGGCAAATGGCATGTTGGCCTTTATTGCAATGGTGTTACTGTTAACAATTCTGGTTGCCATATTATAAAAAGGATATAGAGGCACTGGGGAGGGTGCGAAGATCTACAAGGATGATACCAGAAATGTGACGATATACCAATCCGGAAAGGATGAACAGGGTGGGTCACTTTTCGCTTGAAAAAAGGCGACTGAGAGGTGATCTAATTGAAGTCTTTAAAATTATAAAAGGTTTTGATAGAGTAGAAACAGAGACGGCTGGATTTTCGGGTGGTTTGCGACCGGGTTTTGAGCGCGTTTTGACCCTCTGCAGCAAAAACTCGGTCGCAAAGCCCGGGCGGGATCCTCGGTTTCTTCTTTGCAGCGGTGATGGGAGGTACCGCCGGGGAGAGATGCGCTGGACGTGTAATGACACAGATTGCGTTACCGTCGGACGTGCGGCTCTCTCCCGACCCAGAATAGCGACAGGTCAAACCTGTCGGTGCATCCCTGCCAGCAGCTGTAGTAGGAAAACCTGCAAAAGGTATGTTACAAGTTTTTTTTTAAATTTTGCAACGATTAATTAGTTATGGATCTTGGTTATGCTTTTGGAATTAAAAAAAAAATTTTTTTCCCTTTCCCAAGACCTCTCGTGTAGCGCTCCCAGCCGCACACTAAAGTTGGCGAAACTCTTGTTTTTGCGCCGCGAATGCTTGTGCAACCCCTCCCTTACCGATGCACCCCTGACGCAGACACCAAGTGCTGAAAGTGCGGCCTGAAATCGGTAGCCCAGTGAAAACGGTAATTTTCACGTATCGCTACCGTTTTCGGCGAAAAAAAATCCAAAGGGCGAAAATCTGGCTGAACTAGTGTTTCCACTTGTGGGGAAGAGCAAAACTAGATCGTCACCAAAAAATCAAAAAGGGAATTCAGAAGAAACTTCTTTACCCAGAGAGTGGTGAGAATGTGGAATTCGCTACCACAGGAAGTAGTTGAGGCAAATAGTATAGATGCATTTAAGGGGAGGCTAGATAAGTATATGAGGGAGAAGGGAATAGAGGGTTATGCTGACAGTTAGATGAAGAAAGACGGAAGGAGACTCGAGTGGAGAATAAACGCTGGCATGGACTGGTTGGGCCGAATGGCCTCTTTCTGCGCTGTATATCCTATGGAATCCTATGTGATGCAGTATAAGGATAAGGAAGTTTTGCTGCAATTACATAGGGATTTAGTGAGACTGGAGTACTGTGTACAGTTTTCGGCTCTTTACCTTCGAGGCCGTTCAAAAAAGGTTCATTAGATTGATTCCTTGGATGAGAGGGCCGTCCTATGAGGAAGGATTGAGTAGAATGGGCCTATATTCTCTGGCATTTAGAAAATGAGAGGTGATTTCATTGAAATGCAAAACATTCTTAGAGGGCTTGACAGGATAGATGCTGAGAGGCTGTTTTCCCTGGCTGGAGAATCTAGAACCTGGGGTCATAGTCTCAGGATTAGGAATCGCCCATTTAGAACCGAGATGAGAAATGTCTTCACTCGGAGGGTTGTGAATCTTTGGAATTCTCTACCCCAGAGGGCTGTGGATGCGCAGTCGATGAGTATATTCAAGAGTGAGATCAATAGATTTTTGGGCACTATGGGAATCAAGGAATATGGGATAGGGCGGGAAAGTGGAGTCGATGTCGAAGTCCAGCCATGATCTTAGATTGGCAGAGCAGCCTCAAGGGGCCATATGGCCTACACCTGCTCCTATTCCTTATGTTATTATATTCTTATGCTATTCCTGATCTGAGAGTTTGATGCTGATACTGGAAGCCCAAAATGAGAACGTATTCCGTTTCCCAGTAGTGATATTCCTCAACCTGAGCAGAAAATCCACAAAAAGAAACGGTAAAAGAAAAGACCAGAACTGAAACATCTTGGTTGCCATGTGAACACTAAGTGTGCAACATTTACACTTGGAAGAACCCATATTGAACATTTTCTCACCAAATTGTGTCCAAATTTATAAAAAAAATATATTGACGCAAATCGACTCTTATCTGCACCAGCTACCGACCCCAACAAAAACTTGGGGTTTAAAAAATTGAAACAGATTGTTACCTGCTAGGAAGTCTACAACCATTAACATGATGAAATAGTTGCACAGAATTGTGATGTTTAAATCCCCTCATCAATAGTGTGTAATACTGAGATCAAAATTAGAAATTTGGGCGTTGCATTTGTGTGCATTATTTTCCAGAATGTGAGCCTGGGAATACAGAAAGGAAATTGTGCCCAGATTTAGATTTTGTGGCCTACAAATTTGAGCCTGCCTAAGAACGGGATAGACCAGAGGCGCAGGTGATATCAACCGCGGGCCTCATTATCATCAAGCCAGCAAGCTGTGGACACCTTATGGGCATCCGCAGGAGGCTCATTGGCAAACAGAACCCGATGGTTGGGCATTCGGGTAAATCTTTTAAAGGAACATGGAAAAGGGGCGAAAATAGGGAGGGTCAGCGATTGGGGGTAGGGGTCATGGTTGCGATTGGGGGAGGCAGCAGTAGCTGGCAGCGGCCCACATGGTTTTAATGTGGGGTCAGGAGGAACAGTCCTGCTCTTTGTTTGTTGCAGCCCTGCATAGTCCCTTTAAGGACCACTGGTTAGGCCGCATATAGACCTGGTTTTCCTGAACGCAGTCGGCCCAGCGCCATCTGCATTCAGGGCAACCCGATTTTGCAGAGGGGGCTTTGAACAGGCGTTCGGCCCCTTATTTGAATATGTAGTGAGCCTATTGCCTGTTTCAGGCATAAGCCTTGGATGCCTATTTTTTTGCCTACACCAATATGGCAGGAAGTGCACTTCCTGCTTATACTGGGCGTGCACTTCCTGCCCACCATATTAGAGGCTTAGGAGGCCATTTAGTGCCCAAAAAACTAGTGATGCGAGGTCAGATTTCTCGGCCTGTCTGTTTAGTAATGTTTAAACACTTAACAGACTGAGCAAGTTATACTAAATGCTGAGATTGTATTTTGATATCACAACTTGATCTTTTCTCCATGAGATGAGTAAAAGTTAGATTTCTGTTACAAGCCCTGGCGGCAATATCCACAGATTCGCAAACCATCGCACGTTTCCTTGTGGAAAAAACTCTGGTGGCATCACATGGTAACTGCACTCACTGACTCAAGCTATCTGCATTTATCCACATCAGGCCTCACGTCTGCTGCAGATTTTCCTCTATCTTCTGTCCAACTCTAACTAGCCTTTCCTGAATGCTTATGTTGGCTCCATCTGTGACCTTTCACCTTTTGCTCTGCTCCAGCTGTGATCTTTCCCACTCATTTGACCCCACTCAAGCCTCAACCTTTCTCATTCATTCAACCCATTTACGTGCAGACCTACATTTCTCTCAGTTATTTGGTGTGCTTATGCTATGGCTTTTTCAGGATTTTTAGGCAGGCTCCTACCTGGAATGCCTCCCATTCATTGACCCCCTAGCTGAGTTCAAATTTAAGCTCTTCATGCAACAACAACAACTTGTATTTATATAGCACCTTTAACGTTGTAAAACATCCCAAGGAGCTTCACAGGAGTGTTATAAGACAAAGACCATTTTGAACCAGTAGATAAAAATACATGTACACTGTCTGAAGGTGAAATTATTGTACAGCATGGCAGGCTGCTCAAATCTAGGGTATAGCTGTAGTTAGATGAGGTGATACAATCTTGGATGGGGATTTCCTATTCTGACCTGTTGGTGTGAGTAACAATTTCCTGCTGTAGGCACATCGACTATCCCCAGCACAGGACGTGCTTGCAACAGGAAGTTTCTACCTATAGTAAATCTTTGCAACAGGAAGCTCATCCTCAGATTGCCAAGAGTAAATTAATCTCATGGTTTCTTTAATCCTATATAAAACCTATGTATATCTGTCATATACAGTGTGTATCTATAGCCTCTACAGTGTGTGCCTGTACATGTCTATTACATGTATGTGTGCAGTTTCTGAGCATTGATATATAGTTTGTGCCGATATGCAGATATTTATATATGTTGGATAGTGAGTGTAAGTTTTCTCATGAAGAGCACCATATCGCACTGAATTATTGCAGTGATTTGTTTAGGCCTCTGCATTTTAGATACATTTCATATGTAACATTGTTCATATACTCCATGACTTTGTAAAGCAGCTAGTGTTTAGCTTAAAAATGCAAAGTTTCCATAAACTTGCAAAGTAGAGAATCAGAAATTATTGACATGGGCCCATTTTAAATCTCCAACCTTGAAATTCATTGTCACAGCAACATTTTAACAATGTGGGCATTGATAATTGCCACTAATGTGGATGAGCTCCACACTAGTTCCTTTCTTAACTTAATGAATGAGGAACTGAAGCATAATTCCCTATTTCCAGTACTTGGAGGCCACAGTATTGATTTATTTAAATATACAGGTACAGCACCTAAAATCTGGACCCTCGGGACTGAAGCCGTTCTGGATTCCGGTCTTTTCCAGACTTTCGGTTTGTTTCTGACGTCACGAATCTGGAAACACCCGAGCCCAGGTTCGGGTATTTCCGGATTTCACAATGTCAGGAGGGAGGGGGGTGGGGGGGTGGGGAATTCCCGCGAGGAGCTGTTTAGGCCGTCCGGCTCCACCGAGGAGGTTGTTGGGCGGGCCGGATTGCCGAGATGTCATCGGGCAGGGCCCCGCAGTCAGGGCAGCGGCGGTGGGGTGAGGCAAGCGGAGGCGAGGCTAGGCCCAAGGTCAGGCAGCGGCAGGGCCCTGAGGTCGTCGGGTCCGGATTACGGAACATTTTACGGATTCCGGATGACCCTGCCACCAATCGTCCCGGATTCCGAACATTCTGGATTCCGGATTCGCGATGCTGCAGCTGTATATACTAGTAGCTCTTGCTGCATTGTTCACGTGTAATCCAGAGTAGTGGAGCAGTTGGTGAGGATTCGAGCTCAGTTAGGGACTGCAACACAGAGAGCAAAGCAGCTTGGGAGATTGGGAACTGGAGTGAGGGTGAATGCAACACAAGGCCCAAGTTCAAGCAGAGACAGAGCCAGTCTGCTTGCTGTGGCAACTATGAATGGAAAAGTCCATGGCCTGAATTGGGCAGAGGTGTTCCTGATGCAGAGATATTCCTGACTCAGAGGTAGGGACAGAGACATTCCTGACAGAAAGGAGGTTTTCCTGGTACAGAGAGGGGAAGCGGAGGCATCCAACGAGAGGCGGAAATGAGACTACATAAACTTGAGCTCATCCAAAACTCTACTGCCTGTATCCTAACTCGCACCAAGTCTCATTCACCCATCACCCCTGTGCTCACGGACCTACATTGACTCCTGGCCCGGCAGCATTTCAATTTTAAAATGCTCATCCTTGTTTTCAAATCATTCCATGGTCTAGCCCCTCCCGATCTCTACAAGCCTTCGAGATCTGTGTGTTCCTCCAATTCTGGTTTCTTGTGTGTCCCTGACTTTAATCGCTCCACCATTGGTGGCCGTGCCTTCAGCTGCCTCGGTCCTAAGCTCTGGAATTCCCTCCCTAAATCTCTCCACTTCTGTACCTCTCCTCCTTTAAGACACTCCGTAAACCCTACCCTACACTTTGACCAAACATTTGGTCATCTGCCTAATATCTCCTTAGGTGGCTCGGTGTCCAATTTTGTTTGCTAACACTCCTGTGCAGCGCCTTGGGACATTTTACTATGTTAAAGGCACCACATAAATGCAAGTTATTGTTGTTGTGGTTGAGACAAAGTGTCAACTACGCACCCAGATCATGTGCCTGTGAGGTGTTTCAGGCGGCGTGGTTAGGAGCGGAAACGTTTTTGAGATGGACAGTGTCAGCATCAGTTTCTATAAAGTTTACCATGGTTGCACTATTATTGTATTAATTATAAGCCCTTACCAATTGTTAGTTGCATTGTTTTTCTGTCAAAGATAGTTCAGATATAGTTCAAACAGTTCATGCTTTACTCTGCAGGTAGCTATTCAGTTTTGTTATATGAGAACACGCCAGATAATAACTCACATTTTAATAGTGTTAATTGTTTTCTGTCACTGGACTGGGAGAGGGAGCTCACGACCACCCTTCATAAACTCCAACTGGTCCAGAACCCCACCACCTGCATTCTGACCTGCAGGAGGTTCCAATTCCCCCATCACTGTCCCCTGCACATCAAATTTAAAATGTCCAACCTTGTGTTTGAATGCATCCACATCCTCACTCTGCCCTTCTATATATCCCTCTCCCTCCACTCTATCATTGTCTTTAGCTGCTTCTCAAGCCTTCTACCTCGGTACTTCTCTCTGTCTTCACACACTACCTCAAATCCCATCTCTTTGACCAAGCTTTCGGTCAACCCACTTACCTCCCTCACAAAGCCTGCATCCATTTTTTTCTCCCTCTGCGAAATGCTCTGGGATATTTTTCTATGTTAAAGTGCTTTATAAATGCAAGTTGTAAGCCTTGGCACACTTTGTGAAGAGCCATTCTTACTACCAAACATAAAAAAACGTGTCTCTGTCCTGCTCCATATCCTGATATTATTAGACACAGAAGGGAGTTGTAGTCTACAGTGCTTGCACAGAGTTACACCAGCGCAATCTGGGATGCGTTCTGCTATCTGGTTGAACTCCATGTGCAGTAGTAGCTCTGAGGAGGAGGAGAGTTCAGGCCCCAATTTCCTTGAAAGTGGGCAGACCTCCAGATGGTAACATTGTTGGAGAGATTTTCAATGCACGAGAAGCAACTGTAAGGGTAAGTTATAATCATTTTCTTGCACGTTATGTACTTTTCAATGTGTTTATTATTTAAAAAAACACAGAGCCTTGAGTTGTGCTGCAGCATACTAATGAACACTTATCATTTTCATCTGAAGTGACTTTCTCCACTATTTTAGCAAAGGCATTATCCTGTTTATTTTAAATGGGTTAACGCCTCTGTTAAAATAGCAGAGAGAAATTAGTGTTTGCATACTAATAATCCATGATGCAATTTCAGGGCGCTTAGACAATTTCCGAGAGTAACTGACAAAATAAGATGGCAGCCGAAAACATTTAAAAAAAATGTATCTTGAGTGATTTTATTGGTTGCCATTCTCCTCGTTAGTTGTTGTTGCAGTTTGCTGATTTTTGATTCGCTGTTTGCCTTGCTGTTTTCTAGTTGTTTATTAGATTCCATATTCAGATGCTGTTTTTTGAATATGAAATTCTGAGCCAATCTAGTGCAAGCATTCCGTAACTTTGCAAACGTGACACTTTCGAATGTGACACAGTGAAGTGTGACGGACATATGGTCAACACAGAACTTTTATTCGGTAGATAGATTTACTGTACAAATAACACCGGGAACTAGAAGGTAAAGTTATTGAAATCTAGAGTGTAGCGATAGAATAGTTAGACCTGATGAAACCTGGAGAATATAAAGGGCTCTTTTCTCATTCTTACCTGTTTGTAATCTGCAGCAATGTATTATTTTGAAATAAAATAGGCAATTTTAACTCTGCCCGCCCAGTGGAAATCATGCAGGCGGGCAGTTAAAATCACCTCGTACATCGCGGACCCAAGCTCTTCCAGCAGGTTCGGTTTTAACCTGCTCTTCTGAGCAGGCAGGAAGGAAACCTGATGTAAAATTAAGAGGTCCTTTTTTAAAAAAAAAATGCAGATATGGCTCCGATGACATCATCAGGGCTTAACTGCTCTTGTGGCTTTCCCGCCAACCCAATCTAGCGAAAAGAGGAGTTGAGGCTTGATGAGGTAATCGTTTTACTTTTTTTGTCTTTCCTTGTGGGGCCACGAGCCTCCTGTTGCAGTCATTGTCCCCTCCTCTGATTAGAAGTCCCTCCTGAACCCCTTTCCCACAACTTATCTGAGTGCTGGGGACTGTTCCTTAGGTACCTGTCACCCGACATTACGCCCCTACCCACCGGCCAGCAGCCACTTCCCACTGATTTTGGTGGGAGGCTAACTAAGGCAATACACAGTTGACTGCCAAGCCTCCTACTGCCGAGGTCTGAACAGTTTGCCACCCGCTTAGACCCCTGCCTACCCAGCTCTCCCACCCAGAGTTAAAATCGGGCCTAAAATCTCTTCCTGCTGCTTATGTGAATGAATTAAAACTGATTAGGCCTTATGGCTGAATTTAAACTTTGCTCGTTGTGACCAGTGGACAAAATATAATCGACTCCTCTGATGTACATTTTTATATCACGAAATTAATATTTATTAAACATTAAATCTCGCACCGATGACATTACACTGGTGTATCAGAGAGGAAACTACTTTATCTGACCTAGGACCACTTTCTGTCCATGGGGTAAAGAGATGGGTATAACTTTGAAGAAAATAGTTAACCCAATGAGCCATGGCACTACTGCAAGATATGGAGTGGGACAGGACTGAGCATGGTGTCTGGGTCTACATAAACTGCCCAACAGAATTGTTCCTAGTTATATGTACACAATAACCCTCTTAATATCTATGTCAATAAACACAATGTGGGCGAAATTGGGCTCTGTAGTGCCCCTTTTTGTGGGCGCTATGAGGCTTCTTAAACTATGAAAATGCCGTCTGCGACGCGCTAGGACACTTCCGATGGGATGTCCGCCAGGCACCATATTTGTGACGGGGTTTGCTCGTGCACACCTAACAACCTCCGGCAGTATGCAGAGCAGGCAGATCATGATGTCAATCAGGATTTGATGGCGACGCTGCCATGTTGAAGCTCCACGCTCCAGCCTACACCCTCCCTTAACCTCGCACAGCTGAACATGATGTTAAGCGGCATCAAGGACACCCAACCAGCGCTATTTAAAGGGATTGTCAACTACTTGCAAGTTAGTTGCTGGATTATTTCTTCTCGCTGTTGCTGCAATTCTTCACATTTTCGTTGCTTTTCTATACGTATTTAAAGTTTCAACAGACTATAGGGAGTGGTCTGGCTGCTGCTGAAGTACTTTTTTGCAGACTTAAAGGCAGACCTACCGGTCGCCTCCAGACATTGGTGACATAATAGGACTTCCTCTTGACATTGAGCATGACTGGGAGAATGTTCTGAAGCCACACACAGCTGTTCAAGCTGCGAGAAGAGGGAGATGGCATTTCTGTGTACCCTCCGGCAAACTGGGTATCCTTTCCTCCAGCTCTGGCTCTAGCGCACTTGTGTCCAGTGTCTCTCCGTGTGCAGATCCCACCTCCATCCAGTGTAAGTATCTGACTGGTGGCTGTGTAATCAAGTGTCGGTATCCCTTCATCTTCATTTTCTTCTTGCTCTTCCTCCGTTGCCTGGGCAGGTTCCAGTTCTTGAGTATCTGAAATTAAAAAAGGCCATGTGTTGGGCTTTGGTGAAGGGAGAGGAGAAAGTAAGTGGTGCATGCTTGCACCATCTGCATCTTGAAATCTTGTAAACTGCTTTAAAGAAGGCTGATTCTGCATGTCCTCAGCCATTACAGGGGGAAAAAATGAGTAGGAGTAAGCACAACTAACCTGCCAACAATATAATTGCCAATTTCTCAAAAATGAACAACCAGTTTGTTGCAATATTCATTAATTTCTCATGAACCCAGAGTAGAACGTTTGGAAAACATTTCCACTGCACACGTTCATATTCAATTACTGCCAGTTTGTTGTATTTTGCTGGCTAGCTATAATCTAAAGTACACATTGCATACAAATAGTTGCATGTGTGTACTCTGCAATTTTGCTGTTAAAATTGGCAATATGTACTATCTGGAAAGTAACATATTGGCCTGTAATTTGCGGTCGGTGGCGAATCTAAGGCGCTTGCCGCTGACCTCGGGGAAAGCTCGCGATCTCTGTGGCAAGAGGTTTACCTTTTTCTCAGCGTGCAATTGATTGTAGCACTGTGTAATGGGATTCCCCAGCGATGAGCTGCAGTGACGTCAACAAGCTGTCAAAGCAGCCAATCATATTGACGAATTTTCACAGACAGCAAACCAGGAAATAAAAAGCACTGAATTATCTGCACTTTAAAAAAAATGTTATAGAGAGCAAAATAAAGATTGGGACTTACTCATGTGGTTAAGGTAGAAGCTGAAATATCATGAACAAATAAATTGTAATTTTTATCATAATTTGACACTCCACAAATATAAAAGTTAGTTTTGCTGGGCCAGAACGGTTGTTTAGCAGTCAATACGCTGTTAAAACCCGTGGTTCACAGGATTTCAGGATTTAGCACATGCACATCTAAAGTTATGGTCAGTTTCAGAGGGGTAATGACAACAAACACTGACAGTTCGCCGTCATTGCCCACCTCAGAATCTGGGCCAATGAGTTAATGGATGTAGGTGCAAAATACTTCAGCATTTTCAACTTTTAGTCTCTTAATCAATCTGTTCACTTGCTGAATATTCACTTATTATCAAATCTGGTGTACTGGTCATAGGCACAGCCACGAATTTTACACTGGAAGCCTGATGAAGCATTACTCCCACCAGGTTTTCAGGTTGTCGTGGTGCATGTGTTGTTTGAAGAGAATTTTAGTGTAGAATTTACCATAGCAAACTATGTAAAAGTAACTGAGAATCAAATATAACTTATATTTCTTTAAACTGCTGCTGAATCTGCCAAATGTGAATCCACGCAGGAAATCTTTCTTGTTGCTTAATGTCATATTCGTTCATTGAAAAAGTAAAAAATGGTATAGGCCCTTTCCAAGCTGTTTCAGAGAACAAATTTCATATTGTTCTTCACTACTTTTATTTTTTTTTTAATACTTTGCTTTCCTGTCACCCAGTTTTCTCCATTCTCCTCCTGCTTCCTTCCGAGGATACTGCTTACAAGCCCCTCTCTGCAGCTAGGGTAAAATCCACACATTGCAACCCGGAAAACCAGCAAGGGCTGATGCACTCTCATAAAAGCTGACAATCAAAAACAATCCTGAATATAGGCTGATGATGTGCTGTTACACTGAGAGTAAAGCGGTGCACAGATTTTTCACAACTTAAGCTGCAAGTATATTCAGTTCTGCGGGAGATTTTGGACTGTCCGTGTCTTGCCTGAAAAACTGGTAGCCATCAGTGGAGGGGGTCGCAAAAACTGAGGAAAATTTTCCCCCATTTCTTATGAAAACATTGTAGGCTATTGTGGATATGTATTGGTACTTGCTTGTTAAAGTGAGTTAAAGTTGTAACAGTGACATTGAGGCATTTTTCTCACCCTTCCCAAAGTGGCAGGACATGAATTTTCATCTGTGATTTCTCACACTGTTACCAGTTCAGTGGAGGCCAGACTCCCAGAGGGAGGAAGGAAAAAATCAGTTACTCTGTGGCATTCTCACATGTCCCTGGTGGCTGGCTACAGAGAATCATTGATTGAAGCCTGGGAACTGGTCTCTCGCCCATTCTCTTTGCCTGACAAGGTGCCTGGTCTTGGAGGCGAACAGAGTTAAAAATGAGACAGGGTTCTGAAGAAAAATTAAATGATAGCTTAAAAGGTAATGTCATTTTGCTGTACCTTGCATTGCTGAAAGGGCCCCACTACCTCTCGTGACGGAATACACTGAACGTATGAGCTTAGCTTGCATCCTGGCTCTCTGGGACACAATGAGATAGGACATTATACAATAGCAGAGCTGAGTGCCCCTTTTTCAGTGTGAGCAGGAAGAGGGAAAGGGAAATGAGAAGCCAATCATCAGGTCCACTCCCCTTTTGCAGAAGGGCATTTTCGATTAACTAGTTGTGCAACAAATAAAATATTGTGATTAATGGGGATGCATATATGTTGAAAAATTTGGAATATGCAAGTTACTTGCTTATGATGTTTTATTGCTTTAATGCCCTGAAGTGCTGGGACCGTATTTTGGCATGATGTCACCTTCGTGTAAGCATTGTTTCACTTATTAGTTTGCATTTCTGGCAATAAGTGAATTGTCAGCAACTATTGTTACCAATAGCAGAATGCTTGAAATGTTTAAGTTCAGCCAACAGGAAGTTTGAAAACACTTTAAAACCGTTGTGATTATCAACACAACATTGTGCTGCTTGCTTCCCATTGCCTCCACCCCTATAAACACACCGCCCAAAACAAGAAATGCCATTGGGAAAAAAAAGTCTGCAATTTGATTTGACCCAGAATAACTTTTAATCAAGAGAAACTATTTAGCATAAAGAGAAATTTGTCCCCTGAGCTTTTTCATTAGTTGTGCTGATTGATATGTAGATCGTGCATTCTTACATAAGGATTGAATGCCACAAGCATTCCATGTGAGAAACAAAGGTGTTGCTTTGCTGCATGCTGCTATCTAGCATAGGATTCTGCAATTCAGGCTATGGCAAATCGGTTTTAATTAGGATTAATATTCTGCTAAAAGTGCACTGCTGTAAATCTTTCCATTTGGGAAAAATGTGGCACTCTTTTTTTTTTCTTATCAGTTCAACTAAGCCATTAATCGTTGCAGCTTTCAAGGGTTCTATCAGTCTCCGATCAGAACAGTTGGTGCATTTTACCTTCCAAGGAAGTGTACACTGAGCCAGATGGAGCAGCAAAAATGTAGGAGCTGGCGAAACTCATAATTGAAACAGGCGACTGCTCTACTACAGACAGGAAATAAAAGGAAGACTGGCTCTTCTATGGATTAAATTAGATGTTTCAGATTCAGACAGTATCAGGAAAAGAAGACTTATGTTATAAAAGGTAACAGTAAGTTCATTCGATTGAACCCCTACTGACACATGTTCTGTTGAACTCTCACCGTAATCTACTGGTTTGCTTAAAAATGACTCCGGAATCTGTATTGAAGACAAATAAACCAGTGCAGTTGTATTGCTGTTTTGGGGACATGAAATTACATCAGCGACCTCTTGTATGTTAATCCTGCACAAGGCATTTAAAAGGAGAAACTTGGCCCTTCCCTGTAAAGCTGTTGTATATGCTGTTTTTGCTCCATGTTAAGCAGACATGTTTTCACTATTTTAAAAAAAATGTTGAGTTGCACTTATGGGCTCTCTCTCTCTCTCTTACATACACACTCGCATTGAAATTCTTAAATTTTGAAACGATGAATACTACAAGTTGAGGGGAATTTGAGGCAACTCCTCATGATGATTGTGTTGTTTAAATACAAATAAAACCCTTCTGGTTTCAGTTGTTCCAAATTCTTAATTTGGAGTTTTGCAGCAATTTTTCCCTCATCAAAATGTACCAAGGTTGTAAATTTACCATTTGATTTTGTTTAGTAGGTTTCTGTTATTCATCTCTATAGAGTAGTCATATTTAAACATTTTCAAATGAGCAGTTTTTCAGATTTATGTGAGAGAACGGAGATGTTTATTGTGAAGCTGAAAAAACAGCTTTGGAGTACTTAGTTATACAAATTAAACATTGAGGTCTTGCATGTATTTGACAAACCACAACCTCCAGCAATAAAGTAGTTGAAACAAAGACCATCCTGGTTTTGCAGTATTGTAATGCTGCACACATTTTCTGAACTGATTTGTAAAGAAGTTACCGATTTAGCTTGTTTAAATTATAAGTTGCTGACCACAAGTATTTCCTAATTTTGTGCAGTATATGTATATGGACAGTAGTATTTGCATAGATGATGTAGATCTGTGCATATTTTTAAGTATAATTTGCACAGGGACTTATTTCTCTTCCCCTTCCCCCACAACTGTAACAATCTGATGGATTGCAATCTTTGAAAATGGTGCATATTTATTTTGGCACTCAGATTAATTAAGAATACATAGTGGTCAATCAAGCAATACATTCGATATTTCATTATTACCAAATTGCATAACCCATGAATGACAAAATGTCGAGGTCATGTCATCATAAAACATTGTTTGTATTGGATAGTACCCACCCACCCACCTTGACTTTCATGCTCTAAAAATAATGTGAAACTGAACCATTTAATAGTTATTTAAAAAAAAATTAAAAGACATTTCAATAAAAAATACTTGCATTTATATAGTACCTTTCACGACCTCAGGACGTCCCAAAACGCTTCATAGCCAATGAAGTACTTTTGAAGTGTAATCACTGTTGTAATGTAGGAACCACAGCAGCCAATTTGTGCACAGCAAGGTCCTACAAACAGCAATAAAATAAATGACCCAGATAATCTTTTTTTTTAAGTGATGTAGGTTGAGGGATAAATATTCGCCAGGACACCAGGTGAAACTCCCCTGTTCTTCTTCTTTGAATAGTGGTGTGGGAAATTTTACATCTACCAGAGAGAGCAGACGGGGTCTCGGTTTAACATGTCATCCAAAAAAATGTTAAGTACAGTTTGGAAGCATAAGTAAATGCACCTCAATGCAGGGCAGTGTGCAATCTGATTGGTTACAAGGCATTACTATGGTACATTCCTGGTTCTCCGTATCCTCATTGTGATGATGTTGAGCAATTTGCAGGCCAATGTCACAACAAAGTATAATAACATTATCTCTAACTTGGCTTTGTCACACTTCCTGATGCTTTATTGTGTGTGTTATGCACTGTATTGTATATTTACATATCTATGTAATGGCCATAAGGGTACAGACAGCAGCCAGAAAGCAAGTTACTTGAATGTCCTCTATACCAGGGAACTGCTTATAGCCTCGGAAAACTAAAGAGATGAAAATATTTTATTTCATAAACAGTAATGAAGGGAACTACATACATCATTTTACACTGCATATAATTCAAATTATATATTCAACGAGGAATGTGCTGCTTAGTAACAGATAGCTGCAGGCATCTATGAATTAATATTTTCATTTTAAATAAAGTGCATATTGATTGTTTATTTTATGTACTTTTTCACAACTTGTATTTGCTTTTTGCTTTGCTTTTTAAAAAGAAAAGTGTCCTTTTCTTTTAAATCTCGGCGTGCCACACATCATTCCCAGGCCAAGAAGGTGGGTGAGGAACCTTCTCCCAGGCCACTCCCTTTCCCACTTTATAACTAACTAGCCACTATGATGTGTGTTCACGGGATATTTTTCCTGGCAGTTTTCCCTCCTAATCTTCTAGGAATGCAAGAGCACAATTTTAGGTTAAAATGCTGTTCATAGCTAGGGGATTTGAGTATAGGAGCAGGGAGGTCTTACTGCAGTTGTACAGGGCCTTAGTGAGCCCTCACCTGGAATATTGGTCTCCTAATCTGAGGAAGGACGTTTTTGCTATTGAGGGAGTGCAGCGAAGGTTCACCAGACTGATTCCAGGGATGGCTGGACTGTCATATGAGGAGAGATTGGATCAACTGGGCCTTTATTCACTGGAGTTTAGAAGGATGAGAAGGGATCTCATAGAAACGTATAAGATTCTGACGGGACTGGACAGGTTAGATGTGGGAAGAATGTTCCCGATGTTGGGGAAGTCCAGAACCAGGGGACACGTTATTAGGATAAGGGGTAGGCCATTTAGGACTGAGATGAGGAGAAATTTCTTCACTCAGAGAGTTGTTAACCTATGGAATTCCCTGCCGCAGAGAGTTGTTGATGCCAGTTCATTGGATATATTCAAGAGGGAGTTAGATATGGCCCTTACGGCAAAGGGGATCAAGGGGTATGGAGAGGAAGCAGGAAAGGGGTACTGAGGGAATGATCAGCCATGATCTTATTGAATGGCAGTGCAGGCTCGAAGGGCCGAATGGCCTACTCCTGCATCTATTTTCTATGTTTCTATGATATATTCTATATATCTCCTGCAGCACTTCTCTCTACCATCCATCATGGATTAATGCCATTCCAACTGCACTTCAACATTTCCACCATTATGTGCATTCCTTACCTTGAAGAATAAAAATAAGCATTAATTACTAGTAAGACAGAAAAAAACCAGTGCCTTATCACATCCTTGGGGTGTCCAAAAGCACTTTACAACTAATTCATTAATTTTTAAGTGCAGTTGTGTCGAGTAAAATGGCAGCCAATTTGTGCACAGCAAGGTCCCACACGTAGCAAATGAATGAATGACCAGATTATCTGCCTTTGGTGTTGCTTGAAAAAGTAATGTTGGCCAGGACACCAGAAAAACCCTGCTCTTTCAATAGTGCTATAGGATTAGGCTAATTAGCTCTTAATTCAACATCTCATCTGAAAGATGATAATCTCCAATTCCTTCAGTACTGCCCAAATTCATAGTGTGGCTTGAACCCATAACCTTCTAACTTGGGCAAGAGTGGTACCAACTAAGCCAAGCTTGCACATGTAAAGGGAAAAAGGTTTCAATCACATTGTGTATAATTGGGCTCATTTTCATAGAATCATATATGCTTTAGAAATTCGGTTTGGGTCATAGCGGTTTTTTTCCACTATGATTTCGAGGCCGAATATTTGCATGAGGATTCACAGCAGAAAACACGAATTTCTGCAACTTTTCTCCGAGACCGATACCGCTGTGAGTTGGGCCAAGGGAGGGGGGCAAACCATTAAAAAAAAATTCCAAAAAATAAAAACATCACAAAACATTCACAAGACCCTTTTCTAGCGAATCTCTGCAAAATAACTTAAAAATAAAAACTTTAACTTAGCTTTTTTGCAGGGCTTCATAAATACTTCAGTTCCAAGGGCTACAGCACAGGTTTTTCCCCGGCGCTTTTTTATTGTCCTATCTACGGGTCACCGCTGAGCCAAATATCGGGCAAAAGTGCTTTTTCCAGTCTTTCTCGTCGGCAGTCCATTCCCCAGCGGTATTTCAAAATCGCCGGCACAAGACTTCAGGGAATTTCCCGCCGCACCGTTTTTTGCCGAAAACTGTGAGATACCACCGAAAAACCCGGTGCAAGGTTGCGGAATTTCCAGCTCATAGAATCATAGAAATCGGCATCACAGAGGAAAGCGCTTCAGCCCTTTGTGTCCGTGCCGGCCGACAAAGAGCTGTCCAGCCTAATACCACTTTCCAGCTCATGGACCATAGCCTTGTAGGTTAGGTCACTTCAAGTGCATGCCCAAGTACTTTTTAAATGCTATGAGGGTTTCTGCCTCTACAACTCTTTCAGGCCCCCGCCACCCTCTGGGTGAAAAATATTCTCCTCAAATCCCCTCTAAACCTCCTACCAATTACTTTAAATCTATTCTTGGTAGTCTGTCGCATCCAACAAAGACGTTGTTGTGCTAATCGGCAATGTCATCTGTCTTCAAGTGGCTGTATCGGCCAATTCTGGATGCACATAGTCTCTTGCACACCGGACAAGGGAAGTTTAGTGTGCCTGATGCTGACAGTACTGCCACCTGATGTCGTCTATCTCTAGTGTCCCGCAGGCGTTGACATTAGCTTTCTTCGAAGGTCTGGCAAGCAATCCTCGTGAGGGTTCGACACTGGTCTTTATTAGCTGCTGTATTCTCGAGGTCCTTTGGTCGGATGCCACAGTACTGGAGGTTAGCCTTAATGCAATCTTTATAACGCTTGCGGGGGCGCCCCTGGTGTCTTCGGCCTTCACAGAGCTCGCCGTGAAGAAGCTAATGAGGGATCCTTGACTCATCAATGCGGATGATATGTCCAGCCCACCGGAACTGGGCTCGCATGATCATCACCTCAATGCTAGTTGATTGTGCTCTCTTCAGAACCTCAAGGTTTGACACCCGGTCTTGCCAGCGTATGTGGAGTATAGTCTGAGACTGCGCATATGGAAAGCTTCCAACTTTTTGGTGTGTCACCTGTAGGGTGTCCAGGTCTCACATCCATAAAGGAGAGATGAGAGAATGACTGCTCTACACACCGACAGTTTAGTTGACAGTCGGATGTGGTAGTGACTCAACACCTTAGTGCGCAAGCGACCAAGTGCCTGGCTGGCTTTGCAGATCCTTGCATCAATCTTCTTGTCCAAGGACCCATCACTTGATATGGTGCTGCCAAGATACTTGAAGCTGTCCACTTTCTTTAGTTGTCTACTGCCGATGGAGACTGTGGGAGCAGGTGCTGTGGTGCCAGGGGCAGGCTGATAGAGAACCTCAGTTTTACTAAGGCTGATGGTTAGGCCAAACAGTTCTGTTGCCTCAGCAAATTTGCTGAGTATGAATTGTAGGCCACTCTCCTTGTGTGCCATGAGGGCGCAGTCGTCAGCAAAGAGTGCCTCTAAGATGAGTCGTTTCCGTACTTTGGTCTTTGCAGCAAGGCGGTGGAGGTCAAACAGCGAACCATCTAATCGATATTTCAGGTAGACCCCAAACTCCAAGTCGTTTATGACATAGTTCAAGACGCAGGTAAAGAATAGGTTGAACAGAACTGGAGCGAGTACACAACCTTGTTTTACTCCATTTGAGATGGCAATCCCCTCTAAACCTCCTACCAATTACTTTAAATCTATGCCCTCTACTTATTGACCTCTCTGCGAAGGGAAATAGGCCCTTCCGATCCAGCTATCTAGGCCCCTCATAATTTTATACACCTCAATTAGGTCTCCCTTCAGCTTCCTCCCTTCCAAAGAAAACAATCCCAGCTTATCCAATCTTTCCTCATAGCTAAAATTCTCCAGTCCAGACAACATCCTTGCTCTGCTCTGTACCCTCTCTAGTGCAATCACATCTTTCCTGTAATGTGGTGACCAGAACTGAAGGCGTAACTAGTATTTTATACAGATCAAGCATAACCTCCCTGCTCTTATATTCTGTCCCTTGGCTAATAAAGGCAAGTATCCTGGATGCCTTCTTAACCACCTTATCTACTTGTCCTGCTACCTTCACGGATCTGTGGACATGCACTCAAAGGTTCCTTTGTTCCTGTACACTTCTCAGTGTCCTACTATTTATGTGTATTCCCTTGCCTTGTTAGACCTCCCCAAAAGCTTTACCTCTCACTTTTCCAGATTGAATACCATCATCTGCAAACTTCTTAATCATACCTCCTACATTTAAGTCTAAGTCATTGATATATACCAAAAATCAAGGAACCTAGTACTGAGCCCTGCGGAATCCCACTGGAAACAGCCTTCCAATCACAAAAACACCCATCAACCATTTCCCTTTGCTTCCTGTCTCTGAGCCAGTTTTGGATCCAACTTGCCACTTTGCCTTGGATCCCATGGGCTTTTACTTTCGTGACCAGTCTGCCATGTGGGACCTTATCAAAAGCCTTGCTAAAATCAATATACACTACATCATCGACCCTCCTGAAAAAATTCAATTGCGTTATTGAGACACAATCTTCCCTTAATAAATCTGTGCTGACTATCCATGATTAATCCGTGTCTTTCTAAATGAAGATTTATCCTGTCCCTCAGAACTTTTTCCAATAATTTTCTCACCACCGAGGTTACGCTGACTGGCCTGTAATTACTCGGTCTATCCTTTTCTGCCTTTTTTAAACAACGGTACAACGTAAGTAGTCATCCAGTCCTCCGGCACCACACACCTGTAGCCAGAGAGGATTGGAAAATAATGGTCAGAGCCTCTGATACTTGCACTCTTGCTTCTCAACAGCCTGGGATACATTTCTTCCGGGCCTGGGGATTTATCCACTTTGAAAAATGCTAAATCCCTTAATACTTCCTCTCTCACTTTGCATATTTCATCTAATATTTCATACTCCTCCTCCCTGATTGCAATGTCTGCATCGTCCCTCTCTTTTGTGAAAACCGACGCAAAGTATTCATTAAGAACCTTCTGCCTCCACACACAGGTTACCGTTATGGTCTCTAATAGGCCCTACTCTTTCTTTAGTTATCCTCTTGCTATTAATGTATCTTTGGATTTCCCTTGATTTTACTTGCCAATATTTTTTCATGCCCTCTCTTTATTTCCTAATTTCCTTTTTAATTTCACCCCTGCACTTTCTATACTCCTCTAGGGTGTCTGCAGTATTGAGCCCTCGATATCTGTCATAAGCCTCCCTTTTGTCTTTATCCTACCCTGTATGCCCCTTAACATCCAGGGGGTTCTAGATTTGTTAGTCCCACCCTTTCTTTTTAAGGGAACATACTTTCTCTGAACCCTCGCTATCTCCTCCTTGAATGCCTTCCACCACTCTGACACTGATTTACCTTCATGTAGCTGTTTCCAGTCCACTTTGGCAAAATCACATCTCAGCTTAGTAAAATTGGCTTTTCCCCAATTGAGAACTTTTATTCCTGGTCTATCTTTGTCCATTTCCATAACTACCCTAAATCTAACTGAATTATGATCACTACCACCAAAATCATCATCATCATCATAGGCACTTCCTCAGAGTCTAAAGGTGAGTTCTCAGGTGGCTGAAGAGTCCAATGCGGGACCTACAGTCTCTGTCATAGATGGGGCAGACGGTGGTTGAAGGAAAGAGGGGGAGGAGAGCCTGGGTCGATGCATGCTTCTTCCACTGTCTGCGCTTGGTTTCTGCTTGCGCTCGGCGATGAGACTCGAGGTGCTCAATGCCCTCCCGGATGCTCTTCCTCCACTGGGCCAGGGAGTCCCAGGTGCCGGTGGGGATGTTGCACTTTATCAAAGAGGATTTGAGGGTGACTTGAAGCGTTTCCTCTGCCCACCTGGGACTCACTTGCCGTGACGAAGCTCTTTGGGAGTCCTGTGTTGTGCATGCGGACCGTGTGGCCCGCCCAACGGAGCTGATCGAGCGTGGTCAATGCTTCGATGCTGGGGATGTTGGCCTGAGCGAGAACACTGACTTTGGTGCGTCTGTCCTCCCAATGGGTGACTCACCAAAATGCTCTCTCACTGATAACCCTTCTACCTGCCCAGCTTCATTCCCTAAAACTAAGTCCAGAACTGCCCTCTCTTGTTGGGCTTGCTACGTACTGGCTAAAAAAGTTCTCCTGAATGCATTTTAAGAATTCTGCTCCCTCTATACCTTTCCACTAATTCTATCCCAGTTAATATTGGGGTAGTTGAAATCCCCAACTATTATTGCTCTATTGTTTTTGCACTTCTCAGAAATTTGTCTACATATTTGCTCTTCTATCTCCCTCTGACTGTTTGGGGGTCTATATTACACTCCCAACAATGTGATTGCCCCATTTTTTGTTTCTCAGTTGAACCCATATTGCCTCATTTGATGATCCTTCTATCTTATCTTCCCTCCTCACAGCTGTAATTGTTTCTTTAATCAATACCGCAACCACCTCCTTTTTTATCTCCTTCGTCTGAAAACCCTGTAACCAGGAATGTTGAGCTGCCATTCCTGCCCTTCTTTCAGCCATGTCTCAGTAATAGCTTTCTCATACTCCCATGTATCTATCTGTTCCCTCAGCTCATCTGCCTTATTCCCTAGATTCCTTGCATTGAAGTATATACCATCCAGCATTGCCAAACTTCCTTGTTGTCTATTTTCTAGCCTTTGTTTTCTCTGCCTTACAAACTGGCTTACTAATTTTCTGCCTTCCATTTCCAGCTTTGCTTCTCTCCCTTCTGAATTTACTCTCAACTTCCCACCCCCCTGCCTTGATAGTTTAAACTCTCCCTAACAGCACTCGCAACTCCTTCCCCCCCCCCCCCCCCCCCCACCCCCGCAAGCATATTGCTCCCGGCCCTGTTGAGGTGCAACCCGCCTGGCTTGTACAGGTCCCACCTCCCCCAGAAACAGTCCTAATGCCTCAGGAATCTAAAGCCCTCCCTCCTGCACCATCTCTCCAGCTACGCAGTCATCTGCTCCGTCCTCCTATTTCTGTACTCACTAGCACGGCACCGGGATTAATCTGGAGATTACTACCTTTTGAGGTCCTGCTTTTTAATCTCTTTCCTAGCTCCCTAAAATTTGCCTGCAGGACCTCATCCCTCTTTTGTGTTTTGTGCATGCGTCTGGTGGTAGTGGTGGTGTCTTACTGTGTCACCAAAATTGTAGTTTTAAATCTGCCATGGAGATGAAGCCTTTGTAGAATATATACCGGGGTATGTGACGAGCAATACTGTGGAGCGAGTCACTCTCGAATTTCCCCCTCCCCTCCGCAGAGCATTTCATCATTCTTGCTATAACATTACAGTATAAAGGAATGGTTTAGCTTCTGTTTGGCACCTCCTCCGGCAGTAAAGGCAAGTCCAGGAGCTCACATTATAAGTAATTAAAGACCCAAGCCTGTTTCCTACTGCACATTAGTTTTTTGCACCATTTCGCCTGTCTTTACACCTTTTTCCTTAGAAGATGCCGTCTAATTGTATTGTCCATTAGAGAATCCTCCTTTTCTCCCTTGCTGATTTTGTCCAAATTGCTTGGTGGGAAATGAGTGTTTTTTTTTGTTTCAATTGATTTTAAAATCTGCGAGTACTGTAACAGATTTATTTTTGTTTCTTTATGTGACTTGAACAACAGTAGGTACAGACCATGTGAACGACATATATTCCGGTGCTAATAAATGAACATAGATAAAGTACTTCAGCCAGCAGCCACAGATTTTCTGCATGAGAGGCCACTTCTGTTGAGGTTATGCATGAATGCAGTAGTTTATGAGTTTACTGCTGATTCAAGCAGGCAGTTTAATGTCTTATGTACTGCAAGCCAGATCTTTTGTTCTGTGTTTTTGTATATTTTACATAAGCTGACAGATTTCTCAAATGAGGAAATACTATAATCTATGCAGAGAGCAATGATGAAACTTAAATCTGACTTGGGAGAAGGAACTAGGGAACTTGGAAAATAAAAGCCTAAATGGAGTAGGGGACAAAGGGAACTCGGCGTACAAATTCACATCATTAAAAGAAGCAATGCAGGTTAACAAAGCCATTAAAAAATGAAAACAAAGCACTAGGGCTCATTTCAAGAGGAATAGAATTCAAAAGCAGAGAGATTACATTAAACTTGTATAGAACCTTAGTTAGACCACACCTAGAGTACTGTGCACAACTCAAATCTCCATATTACAAAAAGGATAGAGAAGCACTGGAAAAGGGATGATACTGAACTGAGAGGGTACAACTATCAGGAAAGACTGAACAGGCTGGAGCTCTTTTCTTTAGAAAAGAGAAGACAGAGGTGACCCGATAGAGGTCTTTAAAATTATGAAGGGGTTCGATAGGGTAGACGTAGAGAAGATGTTCCCACTTGTGGGAGCAGTCCAAAACTAGGAGCCATCAATATAAGGTAGTCACTAATAAATCCAATAAGGAAATTCAGGAGAAAGTTCTTTAATCAGAGAAGGGTGAGAATGTGGAATTCGCTACCTCACGGAGCGGTTGACGCAAATAGCTGGGATACATTTAAGGGGAAGCTAAATGAGGGAGAAAGAAATAGAAGGATATGTTGATAGGGTGAGATGGATTAAGGTGGGAGGGGACTCATCTGGAGCATAAATACTGGCATAGACCAGTTGGCCTGAATGGCCTGTTTCTATGCTTTAAGTTCTATGTAATTCTATGAACTGGGGTGAAATTGGTCTTCGACAGTAGTGTAAGAGAGGCGATATTGAACCAGCAGCTGGTTTTACACCCCACCGGATTTTCTTTTCTATTGACTTCCTTCAATTCAAACTTCTGGGTCTGGCCCTCGCTTCACTACAAATATTAACACCGGCACCAAAACCAAAACACTTTTTTTTAATCCAACAACTCAATTCCATCTGTGTCTAATATTGAACATTGTTAGGTCATTGAACTTCTTCCAGCAGTCAGTGCCACTGTCACCTCCCTGCACATGACACATGGAGAGTTTTTTGCGGCTTCCTCCCATGGTGACCCTGCAGTCTTTCTCTCCTTTATTACAACCTCCTACATACACTTCAAAATTACTTCATTGGCTCTAAAGCACTTTGAGATGTCTGGTGGTCTTGAAAGGCGCTATATAATGCAAGTCTTTCTTTTTGCTGTATCTGCTCCAGGCACGTTTGTAAGTTGGCTTCATTGAAATTGTGTATTTGTCTTCTCTGCTTCCTCTCAGTGCAGTCCTTCGTCTTTGCTGCCTCTGCCAGACATTTTTAAAAGTGACAATTAAAAGTCACTCAGTACAGCTACCAACTAAAAGTCAACTCAGTTTTCCCAGCACTTTCTTACTTACTCGCTGCTGCAATCTTAAGCCAGATTTGGCTTCTTAAAGGCTCCACTCCTAAGTTCCAAGCGCAACCACCCCCCGCCGCCCAGCCCAACCCAATGAGATTTCTCCCGCTTTCATGAGATTTGTACCACTGAACAACCAATGGATACTTAAATGAGCTGACCCCACAAAATCTAGCAGGGGTCAGCGCTGCAGAGGGGCAACTAGCGTAAGTTACAGCTCAACTGGCGTAAATGTGGAATTTCAGGACCTATTTTTGGTCATTAAGTGCCAATAAATGTTCTCTCTTTGAAAAGACCACCATGAAATAACAGGCACTGCTCAAATGAATATCTTCTAACTGCAGTTACCCTTACAACTTAAATAGCTCATCACAGTATGCATTAGGTCCAAACATTTTATCAACAAATAGTTCCTGCAATGTGTCAATTGCATTGTATGTTTTACCTTAATGACTGGTAATAGAATTATCTTTTTAAATCTGTAATTAAAGCATTCATTTTATTTTTGGGCAGCCGAATAAAATGTGATGGCGAGTGGAATCAAAATATGATCGACCATTCTAAAGGCCGAAGATTGATTTTTATTTTGTTTTTAAACTTGGCTTTAGAAAAATAATGCCTGTACAATTCCACTTACTCTTAGTCAAATACAAACTCAGCAAGCCATTTTAGAGAAGGTGATAAATAAATTAGAACAGAAAAGGGGATAGTTAGGGGGTTTGCTGAGCAACAGTGGGAATTAACTGCATTGTCACTTCTCACTTCTGAAATAATTTATTTTATATATATATATATATATATATATATATTACAGTTTAGAAAGTGATTATTTTTCTTATCCCCTTACTCCTTCTTTTCTGAAAGCAGCGACTCATGCTGAGGTATAAATCAGCAAGCATCTTTTTAAATATCTCATCAAAGCAAGCATTCTTCAAAGTTGTAAGCATCAACAACATCAGCAAGCTATTTGACTGTGGAAACCATCGTGGCTTAATCTGAGCCAATTCTCACTTATCTCCACCCATGTGGACAGCTATGGTCACTGGATAATTATTAGGAACAGGAACTGTTTTGCTTTTTAACTTTTGATTTCCTATCCTGGGGACACTGAGAAAATCTATAGCATCCTCACAGCCAATTTTCCCCTGCCCCTCGCAAACAAAGATTGGCTAACTCAGCATCGACCAGGGATTTAACCTGGGACTTTACAGTATTGTCTGGTTCTGTTCCACATTACGCAATGGACCTACTAACTGAGCCAGCCATGTTCTGATACAGGGTTACGCACATAATATGCTGACTTCTCTCTTTACAGATGGTGATTGACCTGCTTTGTATTTCCAACACCTTGCCTTTATTTCGACCTACTTTGACCTTACAAAGGCCTTTGACACTGTCAAAGCGTTCTCCTCCGTTTCGGATGCCCCCAAAAGTTTGTCACCATCCTCCGCCTGCTCCACAACGACATGCAGGCCGTGATCCTTACCAACGGATCCATCACAGACCCACTCCACGTCCGGACCAGGGTCAAAAAGGGCTGCGTCATCGCCCTAACCCTCTTCTCAATCTTTCTCGCCGCATGCTCCACCTCACAGTCAACAAACTCCCCGCTGGAGTGGAACTAAACTACAGAACCAGTGGGAACCTGTTCAACCTGCGCCATCTCCAGGCCAGATCCAAGATCACCCCAACTTCTGTCGTCGAGCTACAGTACGTGGACGATGCCTGCGTCTGCGCACATACAGAGGCTGCACTCCAGGACATATTTACTGAGGCGTACGAAAGCATAGGCCTTACGCTAAACATCCGTAAGACAAAGGTCCTCCACCAGCCTGTCCTCACCGCACAGCACTACCCCCCAGTCATCAAGATCCACGGCGCAGCCCTGGATACCGTGGACCACATCCCATATCTCGGGAGCCTCCTATCAACAAAAGCAGGCATCGACGATGAGATCCAACACCGCCTCTAGTGCGCCAGTGCAACCTTCGGCCGCCTGAGGAAAAGAATGTTCTAAGACCAGGCCCTCAAAACTGCCACCAAGCTCATGGTCCACAGGGCTGTAGTAATAGCTGCCCTCCTGTATGGCTCAGACACATGGACCATGTACAGTAGACACCTCAAGTTGGTGGAAAAATATCACCAACGATGTCTCTGCAAGATCCTACAAATCCCCTGGGAGGACAGGTGCACCAACATCAGCATCCTCATTCAGGCTAACATCCTCTGCATTGAAGCACTGACCACACTCGATCAGCTCCGCTGGGCAGGCCACATAGTCCGCATGCCAGACACGAGACTCCCAAAGCAAGTGCTCTACTCGGAGCTCCCTCACGGCAAACGAGCCAAAGGTGGGCAGCAAAAATGCTACAAGGACACCCTCAAAGCGTCGCTGATAAAGTGCGACATCCCCACTGACACCTGGGAGTCCCTGGCCCAAGACCGCCCTAAGTGGAGGAAGTGCATCCGAGAGGGTGCTGAGCACCTCGAGCCTCAATGCTGAGAGCATGCAGAAATCATGCGCAGACAGTGGAAAAAACGTGCAGCAAACCATTTCTACCCACCTCTTCTCTCAACAACTATCTGTCCCACCTGTGACAGAGTCTGTGGCTCTCGTATTGGACTGTTCAGCTACCAAAGAACTCACTTCAGGAGTGGAAGCAAGTCTTCCTCAATTCCGAGGGACTGCCTATGATGATGATTTCCAACACTTGCTTTTATTTCAGATTTCCAGCATTTATAGTGTTATCTTTCGTTTTTATTCTCGAGGAAATGAACATATCCATTTCTGTACATCATCCAGTTGTTGTTGTAGATGCTGCCCCATTAATAAAAACACTTACACTCAATAGATCTTTATAACCAGGCATGTTTTGTTGTAATACTTTATTCTTTCAGGAACTAGTTGATTGACTGTTACAGATTTACAGATTAACAAACAAGACAAAGAAATTAGATCAAGTTCAATTACTGTAAACCATCTATCTGGATGGGGTGTACAGTTTAGGTTAGGACCATGACCATCAACTTCATCAAAATATTCGATGCTGAATGACTATTTCCTATACATAAACTGAACTTCATGCTTTTACAAAAATAAGCAATATGTATGCAGAGATTAAATTCTTTATGACTAGAGGCACTGGCTTCCACTGATATTTACAGGCTAAATAGTGGATATTTAGTGTTCAGATTTTCATCATCAGTAAGTAGTTCCTTAATTATTGCAGAAAAGTTGTTCTATTCAGTTACATAGTACGTTCTCTGTACATGGAGTTTTTAATCACTATAGACAACTTACTTGTAAGCTAGTTCCAATGTATTATTTGTCATTTGAGGAATTGAACCAACTTGCATCTTTTCATTTTCTGTATTTGTTCAAGGACATTCAAAATTTTGCTGTTAAATGATTTTAGTTCAGATCAAAGTATTCAGGTCCAGATTCCAACATAACTTTAACCTACTGTACTCCAGCCCCTCCATTGTAGGATTCTAAATGACTCCTTCCCAGAAGAGAACACATTGAACAATTGAGGAAATAAAGCCACTCACAGTATAGAAATGAAGGAATCTATAATTTAGTAAATAAACTATGCCCCACTTTTTTTTCCAAAATAGCAGATCAAGTTATTCAAGTTCGACTCAACTTCAAAATTAAATTAAGTGCAGAAACAACAGAACCATCACCCTTCAATTTCTTTTCAGTTTCCCTAAATCTCCCTAATTGTGTGAAAAAACAGGCATTCCAGCAAAACAAATGAAACCTACTCTCTCACAGCAAATCTTAATGCCAACAGTGCCTCTGTTACAACGAACTGGGTACTTTGCACTACATGAAAGTACTCTCCACAATACGCAACACATTTTAAGCCAATTAAATGCAGCTAATGATCATCACAAATGTACTACGCCAAACCACTTTAACAGTTGGGAACACGTATAAAGTGAACTTTGAAAACCATGGAAAGAATACTGCTGGTTAAATAACTACAAATGATTTTGGGAATACAAAAGACCAGATGTCCATATTAAATGTATAGTCCCCTGAAGTGGTCAGTGGATGAAGCAAAATTATGTTCTTTCCATTCTGATACTTTGTACTTTTGTACAAAAGTTCTTTTTGGAAAGACTAAGGGGATAGTGGTAATCCCCTTGCATTTACTTGCACTTTCTTGGACATACTCAAGATACTGTGTAAGTTTATCATATACTGGCTAGCAATGATTTTACAAGACTTTATTTTGTGCAGTCGGGGAGATGATGCTTTTGTTTTTCACCCAGCATAACAATTTAATAGCATTTGAAATGTATCAGTATCGCAGCTTGCATTCTAGATTTATATCAACTAACAGGTTAAATCTTTATATGCATTGTGGGAATTGAATATCCTCACATGCTGAACCACACAGATAGTTGCTGAGATTAAATACAGGTCCCTGTGAGAATTCTGCTGCGCAGACATTCAAAGCAAAACATCATGAAAACTCATATGCTGCAGTTTTGTGAGTTCACATATGCTGCACAGTTGATTCCTGTGAAGAGGAAATTCGGTTAGTCAGGAAAAAAAAACATTTTTCAGGAATGGCTCTTACTAGAATTCATCTTTTCACTGTTACTAACTAATCTCAGAATGGATGTGTTGAAGGTAAATTGCCTCTAAATCTTTTTTTCACTTTGGAAACCTGGAAAGAATAGTATAGTAACGTTGTTTGTCCCAAATGTGCTCCCCTAATTTCCTCCTCTTACTACAGTGAATTACTGTAATGGTGTTACTTGGGCACTGGCAGCGCTCTGGTACATCACCCAAATGACCATTCATGATTAATGTGTGAACCTAGACAGGAATGTCTTGGGACTATTCAACTTTGAGAGGCTTAACATCCGTATTAAATTCTGTCACTCTGTATGTGAATATGTATGAATATGCATATGTATTGTTCATAGTAGATATAACCACTATGAATAAAGCTTATATACACACACACACACACACACACAAATAATAAATGGAAATTCTGGCTGACTTTTCCTCAAATGAGCAAAAGAGTAGCGATCGAGCCATTTCTGGTCTATATGATTCAATACCACGCTTGGGTGGTGCTTTATATACTGAGCCATTGGGGACTTAAAAGCACCTTTGTGGCACTCTGTACAAATATGTAACAGTTTGCCAAGAATCAAATATCTGGTAGGATCACTACGGTAAGTTTGAACTGATTATCCTGTGTTTTGCAAACTTGACTGCATTATGCGTTTGGTGCCGTTAGTTGAGATTTGAATGTTGGCCAGGACACTGAGTTCCAATGCAATCTTTTACCTCCACTTGAACAGGCATATGGAGCCTCAGTTTAACATATCTCTGACCATGCAGTAGTCCCTCAGTACTGCACAAAAGTGTCAGCCGAGATTATGTGGTTAGTGGGGTGGGGCTCAAACCCACAACCTGCTGATTCAGAGGCTGATTCAGTTACTACCTCTGGGCCAGCCTGACACTTAAATTATTATGGTTTGCAGAAAGTGGAGCATTAGAGGCAAAACTCATTCTTATCAGTAACTTCGTTGCACTGTGAACAGAGCTCGGACTGTTGGAGCTTTTATGCGACAGAGGTAGGATAATTTTTTAATTAACTTGAAATTATAATGTACGAAATAAGATGTACAGAATGTACAGAGTTGGAGTGGGGAATAAATTACACCAGCTTTCCATTTTCGATTGGAAACACTATGAATATGACCACATTGCTTGTCCTAAATAGTACCATATATAGTTGTAGAAAAGTTGGTTAACTGACTATGGTTTATTTATTTGTAATGTAATTTTGATGTCCCTTTATCCTTAAGAATATTGTTTTAAAAAAATATATACTTTTATTTTGCTTAAAGGATTAGGGAGTGGATTAGGCAGTGGAAGTACTGTTGAAAATTTGCAGGATATGGTGAGACCACACCTAGAGTACTGCATACAGTTTTGGCCTCCTTATTTAAGGAGGGATATGCTTGCATTGGAGGCAGTTCAGAGAAGATTCACAAGGTTGATTTCTGAGATGAGGGGGCTGACTTACGAAGAAAGGTTGAGTAGGTTGGGCCTATACTCATTGGGGTTTAGAAGAATGAGAGGGGATCTATTGAAACATATAAGATACTGAGGGGGCTTGACAAGGTAGATGCAGAGAGGATATTTCCACTCGTGGGGGAATCTGGAACTAGTAGAACTAGGGAGCATAGTTTAAGGGGTCGCCCATTTAGAACTGAGATGAGCAGGAATTTCTTCTGAGGGTCGTAAATCTGTGGAATTCTCTGCCCCAGAGAGCTGTGGAGGCTGGATCATTGAATATATTTAAGGTGGAGATAGACAGATTTTTGAAAGATAAGGGAGTGAAGGGTTCTGGGGAGTGAACAGGGAAGTGGAGCTGAACCCAAGATCAGATCAGCCATGATATAGAATGGCGGAGCAGGCTCGAGGGTCTGAATGGCTAACTCTTCCTATTTCATATGTTCCAATCCAGTGAATTTTAAACATTTCTGTGTGGCGGACCCCTTGAAAATATTGACCCTCTATCCTAATTTCCAAAAGATGTTTCAACTACCCAAAGGAAAACAATGCTATCATTGCAGAAAAAAATCATTAGTATGCAGCTGAAGTAATAATTTGGTAATAAGGCAAAAAATCTAAGTACTGAATTCTCGAGTCGTTGTGCTTACAGTGTGGAATATACCTGGCCCAAAATAGAAATCTGCTGACCTTGTAAACCCTTGGGATCTCCTTGCAGACCCCGGTTTAAAAAGCTTTGCCATATTTCAGCCAGTACTGCCTACATGAATCCATCTTGCCTCCGGGTCAAGTATGATGATAGATAAGCCGTATGACACAGTCGCAGTTTCTCAGGCCCACCCACGTTGAAACAAGTGGCCTTGGCTGGGTAGCAGGAGTGCTATTCTGTTCAAAATTTAAAATATATAAGCACATTTTTTAATATATATAATTATATTGCTAATTATTTGTTCAATTTCAGTTTTAACAATTCACCTGCCAAAGAAATATGACTCCTTTAATTTCCTGCACAGATTTGATACTGGGCAACATTTTTTGTAGGTTACTGTAGAAAAGCATCTAAGACCTCAGTGCCGCAGATACATTGAACTTTGGGGTTTAGACTTCAAAATGAACCACAATCTGACCTCTGATGTGTATGACCCACCATTCTAATGTTTCCCCACTTACTCACCAACTCACACCTACCCAAAGTCTCTCACCTGCCTCAGCTTGAAACCTGTATTCTTCTCTAGTTTCTCTCCTACTCCCCTCATGCATGCCCCCTCCATGTTTATCTTGTTCATGAGATCCACTAGCTACTCCCTTGACCCCATTCCCGCTAAACTGCTGATCACCCAACCTCACTTCCTGGTCCTCATGCTAATTGACATTGTAATTGCTTCCCTTTGCTCAGATACTGGTTTCTTCCTTTCAAAACTGCTGTCATCAACCCCTCCTCAAAAAACACATCCAAGCCCCTCTGTCCTTACAAACTTCAGCCCCGTCACAAACCTCCCTTTCCTTTCCAAAGTCCTTGAACATGTTGTTGTCTCCCAAACATCACTACACTGATTGCAGTGGTTCAAGAAGGTGGCTCACCACCATCTTCTCTAGGGCAATTAGGGATTGGCAATAAATGCTGGGCAATAAATGCTGGCCTTGCCAACGATGCTCACATTCTGTGAACGAATAAAAAATAAAACATGCCCATTTCCCCACAACTCAATGTCTCTGCCCTTTCTATCTCTGCCACTCACAGAAAAGGTCCCAACCAAATGACATCCTCTGACTGTATCCGTGATGTATTATCCCTCCTCATCCTCCCCAACCTCTCAGCAGCCTTTTACACAGTTGACCACACCCTCCTTTTGCATCACGTATCCTGTGTTGTCCAGCTCAGTCGGACTGCTCTCTCTTGGTTCCACACTTAGCTATTTAATCATAGTCACAGCATCCACAAAAATGGCTTCTCTTCTCGCCCCTGCACCGTTACCTCCAGAATACCCCAAGAATCTATCCTTGGCTTCCTCCTCTTCTTTATCCACTTGCATCTGTGTAACATCCCTCCACCCCTACCATGCCCCATCTGCTGCTGAAACCCTCATCCATGTCTTTGTTATCTCCATGCTCGACTATTCCAATGCTTTCCTGGCTAGCCTCTCATCCTCCACATCTCGTAAATTTCAGTTTGTCCAAAACTGCTGACCCATTCAGTCCCACTCGCCCATCACCCCTACCCTCGCTGACCTACATTGGCTTCCAGTGTCACAGTGCCCTAAATTTGAAATTCTCACCTTGTGTTTAAATCCTTCTGGCTTCACCTGTCCCTACCTCTGTAACCTCCTACAACCATCACCTCTAAACACTCTGTTATCCAAATGTGGCCTCGCGTGCATCCCCCTCCCATCAACCCAACATTGGTGGCTGTGCCTTCAACTACTTGGGTCCCACGCTCAGGAATTCCCTCTCTAAATCCCTCTGCCTCTCCCTCTCCACTGTTCTTTTCTGCTTTAAGACCTTCCTTAAAACCTATCACTTTGACCAAGCTTTTTGTCACCACTTCTAATATCTCCTTCTTTGGCTTGGTGCCCATTTTGTTTTTGATTACACCTCTGTGAAACGCCTTGGAACATTTTTCTATGTTGAAGGTGATATGTACAACTTGTTGCTACACATGGTTTAAGAATTAAAACCACCAACACATTGTCATCTGTTTCTTTTAATTGGGTGACCTCACACCAAAACAATTGGAGTTCACTGCAAACATGACAAATGTTCATGTATTTGTCCCTAAAAGCTCTTAAAGACTTGGGGCACGAATTTGGTCCCGGCTACGGCTCGCCCATTTCTCAGTGGCCTCCGGGCGGGAGGTCCGTTTCTGTCGCCGGGTCCCATTGGGAGCCATTTTCGGCTCTGTTGTGTGGGTGGCAGCGGGAGCAGCAGTCGGCAGGCGGGAGTGGTACTCAGCGGCTGACGTCACTAATGTGCATCAGTTGGAGGCCTCTCCACTCGGGGATCTACGGAGGGCCTCCACTGCGCTTGCGCGAGATTTCGTTTTTTTTTGTAGTTTACTTGATCCGACGTGTAGTCCTTTCGTAGCCCTTGGAGGCTGATTGGGGAACTACGCATGCGCATAAAGGGAGAGCACTTTATTCCACCTGTGAGTGTGAGAGGAGAGTGTTGGAGGTTAGAGAGCAGAGAGGTGGCATTATAGAGGAGAGAGTTGGAGGTTAGAGAGCAGAGAGATGGCATTACAGGGGACAGAGTTGGAGGTTAGAGAGCAGAGAGGTGGCATTACAGAGGACAGAGTTGGAGGTTAGGGAGCAGAGAGGTGGCATTATAGAGGAGAGAGTTGGAGGTTAGAGAGCAGAGAGATGGCATTACAGGGGACAGAGTTGGAGGTTAGAGAGCAGAGAGGTGGCATTACAGAGGACAGAGTTGGAGGTTAGGGAGCAGAGAGGTGGCATTATAGAGGAGAGAGTTGGAGGTTAGAGAGCAGAGAGATGGCATTACAGGGGACAGAGTTGGAGGTTAGAGAGCAGAGAGGTGGCATTACAGAGGACAGAGTTGGAGGTTAGAGAGCAGAGAGGTGGCATTACAGGGGACAGAGTTGGAGGTTAGGGAGCAGAGAGGTGGCATTACAGGGAACAGAGTTGGAGGTTAGAGAGCAGAGAGGTGGCATTACAGAGGACAGAGTTGGAGGTTAGAGAGCAGAGAGGTGGCATTACAGAGGACAGAGTTGGAGGTTAGGGAGCAGAGAGGTGGCATTACAGGGGACAGAGTTGGAGGTTAGAGAGCAGAGAGGTGACATTACAGGGGACAGAGTTGGAGGTTAGAGAGCAGAGAGATGGCGGTGCCAGGTAGAGGGGTGGGTGTTGCTCCTTTAAATTTATGTAAATGTAATAACCTTTGTTATTGTGCACTTGTAAATACACTCACATTGCTGACCCTCTGTTGTTGAGTGTGTCATTTTAATGTCAAGTATGGTGCGTTGCGAGAAACACACATCTGTCCCTCAGGTTCTCTGCTTCATCAGGTTTACCTTCCCATCCACATCTGACTACAGTGTATAATGGGTCCTATCATCAGGCCATCGCAAGACGACAAGTAAGGGTCACCAATGCAGGAAGCCTGCCAGTCAATTGCTCTCAGTTTACCTATTTGCAGGGCAGACCTTAAGACTTGCACTTCAACCCTATTTTTTCGAGGCCAAATATGGAAGAGTGCCACCCCGCGATGACATGGTTATCAGTTACGTTGCAGTACATTGTGTGACACAATTAATGAATCAGCTTGGATGTACAAAATGTGACATGCTGAACACTTTTCAGTTACTCATAATTTTCCCTTCGCCATAGGGAATGAAGGACTTTCAGCAAGGTCCAACAAAAAAGCCTCCATCAGCTTAGATACATTTCAGTCGCTTTTATGACATCCAATTTAATCATCACCATTCGCAAGAAAGTAATGCAACATGCACCTAACTTTTTTCCAGCAGTCCCACTCATATGGTGCAGCATCCACCCGGCTGCCGTGATGTGATGGCCACCAGCACTCCCTCCCACCCATTCTCCGTGCTGCCCGACTGCCATCAGATCACCGGCCTCCCATTCTCCGTGCTGCCCGACTGCCGTCCACTTCTCCCTCCCTCCCTCCCACCCGATCTCGCTGCTGGCCGACTGCCGTCCAGGTCAGACCTGCTTTTCCCGAGCGGGTCGACCGGAGGCCAGCATAACTGATGAAAATGGCACTTTTCCAACATCTGGCATGGGCAGGCGGCACAATCTGACGTCTGTGGTACCCACCCTCACCAATCTTCGGCTGGGCGGAACCTCGACGGTAGATGGGCGGTTCCAGAGGAATTGCCCAGAAAACCGACATTTGCGGCGGGACCTCGGCAGGCGCGAGCGGAACATCGACCACTTTCGGCCGCTTGGAGACAGAGAACTGTGGTACCAGTGGGGAAATGCATTCTGATTACAGTACTGGAATTTAGTATGATTGAGGCTGTGAATCAATGAAGACAGGCTAAAAAGAAAGCAAACTACGAGTATACGTGAGGTATTGTGCGGCGTGTTTCCCAGCCTGTAGTAAAGACCCAGTTTGGCTTTCCCCCTTTCATTGTTTTCAGCAGGAGTACGAAACATAGTATTGCACGTTCTTCAGAATCCACCTCTGCAGGGCAGGCATTCAGTTGTTTATGCTTTGTGTTGGATCTTTTAACACTACCAGTAGAAATTGGCAGATAATGGAGTGATTAACCTCAATAAGTAGTTAATTATCTGAAACAGCCAGTTAGCCACATTGTCGCTTTTTCCAGTTGATCTTCTGACCCCCAGCTTACTAAGGTCTAGAATAAGCATATCCCATGACACTATCCCTTACCTGTCGTATAAATAATTGCTCCACCACAACAAGACCCGAGGGGGCTGTTGCTGGGGTGTTGAGAAGTACAGTACAGACTGATGGAGAAACCCAGCATTTGACCCTAGCTGTTCTTCATTACTCATACAACTTTTCACTCAACACTCTCGATATTATACAGTAAACATACAGCCATTAAATCCATTTTATTTTGGAGTCCTATCGCTTGTAAAATGTGGACAGATTTTGCAAATCCCCAGTTTCAAGTTTTAAGTTTGCAAACAAAGTTAACAGAAAATGCCATGTCAAGTATAAACAAATAAGACAGTGACTTTTCTCATAGGATGCAAAGAGTTTTTTGGTAAGCATAAATTAAATCCCTATATTAAGCTTTGCCTGTGCACGGTCCTAAAAGCATAAAACTGGCAGTAGAGTACGATTCTAGATTGCTCCAATGGCTGCCAAGTTGAACTTGTTATTAATCATTGTGAAAAGTCCTTTGTGGAAAAGGTGAACTCTTGTAGAGGAGTCCATAATGAAGTCAAAACCAGATTACATTGTTTAGATCATACTTCTTAAGATCACCATTTATTTTCTCAATTCTCTAACCACGCATTACCCCCATTCCTTCTCTGACACGCATGTTTCATATCCACTCCGCCGACTCTGCCCCCTCCCGCGAACCTTCCCCTGGATTGGCTCTTTGCAACTGAGGCCTACCCACCCGCAGCCAGCCAGCCTCTCAACTAGCTGGCTGTGGGGGGGGGAAACCAAGGCCTCACATTCAAATTAGGCCCTGCCGGTAAACACAGCCTCCCGGGTTTCCCCCCCATCTGCCCCAACCAACCTCCCCGAACAAAATTATGGCCAACATCACCCTGTTGTTCCAGTGTTGTGATAAGTTTCACTGACTTAAACTGTACAAACTTGTTATTGTGCATCTAGATGTAAATATTGGCACATCTTGCAGTTTTATTGCCACTCTAATGGGAATGGAAATTAATCAAGATACTTTCTGATTTTTTTTTAATGTGCTTATATAATCTGCACGGCATACCCAAATAACTTACTGCACATTTAAGTAGCTTGTAACTCGATAGCGATGTAAAAAGCTACATAGATACTGGAAACATAATACAGAAACCATAAATCCCAATTGTATCTTTGTAAAATATATTAAGTAGATAAGATGCAGCTGTAATGATTCCTGCAGGTTCTGAATATGGTCTGATGATGCAGTCCGAAGAGGCATCCTGGGATAATAAGTAACTCAACTGTTCAGGTCCACCAAACCTCCCCTGACCCGCAGAAACATTAGGAGAGGCTTGCTGATCAGAGGAGTTTAGGTAAAAAATTTTTAGACATTACTTCTGGTGGATATGAAACATGGTTACAGTTGACCATCCAACAGATTTAAGATTAACATTTTAATTAAGTTCAGAAGGATGGCTGACTGCAAAATGCAAAATTTTGTTTGCACCATTATCTACAGGTAGAATGCAGTTTTCAGACATACAGATTGCTTATCCTATTTTTGTCCATTTACAGCACTCTCTCAGCTTGGTTCAGTTCAACCTCAGCAATGGACTGGATCAGCCCGAGCTCACGAAAGGTTGTGATTTCAGTTATTTTATTTCTTTTATTTTGCTAGTTTCTGCTGCTTTTAATGACATTTTGATTTCTTTCGCGTAAAGTGATTTATTTCAGTGAGTTACCTTTGTGCCTGAGAGGTCCCTTTCACCCAGCAATAACATCCTCCTCGTGACACCACCTGTTGCCCCTGCTCACTATTGTTCTTTGTGTCATGTGGGACAGTCCCCTCTTCCTCTCTGTCTAATTCCCCCATGGTAGATGTCTCTGAGCTGGTGCTTGAGAGAGATGGAGTGAATGAATATGCATACTTGCACTACTGGATGATGAGGGGCCTGCCTCTTGGTCATGCACTACATCTCGAGGATGAAAAGAGGTTAGAATGGTTTCCTGAAGAGCTGAGCTCATCGATCACTTTCAGTAGAAGAAGTGACATGAGGGGTTCATGGTATGGTTCAGTGGTAACTAACGAAGGGCAGAAGAGGAAGAGAAGCAGATGTCGTGACGAGCCTTTAGCTGAGACAAGTCTCTAATACATGTTTGGATTCATTTACCCTCTTTCCTATTGATATTTTTGGTTTCCAAGTTTCAAACTATGTGAATCCTATCTTCCTATATCCTTGAAAGTGTCATTGCCCTGTTATCTAGGTAACATAGGGCTCTGATTTTGATGACTTCATCTGCTGATTCTATTCTTGCTTCCTCTTTGACTTTGAAAGGCAGCAGGATAACACTATAATAGACTTTTAGATATTTTTACAGTAGTTAAACTCTAATAATGCTATATATGCTAGAAAATAATGTAATATTTGTAACTGTGGCTGGTATATTTGTCCTGGCCAATATTTATCCCTCAATCAACATCATTGAAACAGATTATCTGGTCATTATCACATTGCTGTTTGTGGGAGCGTGCTGTGCGCAAATTGACTGCCGCATTTCCTACACTGCAACAGCGACTACACTTCAAGAAGTACTTAATTGGCTGTAAAGTGCTTTTGGGACATCCGGTGGTTGTGAAAGGCACTTTATAAATGCAAGTCTTTCTTTTTCTCTTGTGCTAACACTATGCTAGAATTGCTTTTTAATGTAGTAGTTTATTATTGTTCTCTTCAACTACGGAAGTTGTCTGACTTAGCTAATTCTCTTCAGAGATTCTAGACCCACATCATCCCATCTGAGGCTACAGGTCAAACTCTCTTATTTGAAAAATGCAGGCTGATATATACCTGAAAACAGCAACCGAAGCTTTGTAAATTTAAATAACTGTTGATCAAACACATTTAACCAGATTACACAGAATGTTTGTATTTGAATTGAGTTACTTTTGGTCAAATTAAGTAGGTTTTAAGGACTGTGTTAAAGGATGATAGAGAGCTGAAGAGTTTTAGTCAGCTGAAGGCATGGCCGTCAATGGTGGAGTGAAGGAAATCGGGTTTGCGCAAGAAGCCAGAATTGGAGGAACACAGAGTTGTGGGAGGGTTGCAGGGCTGGAGGAGGTAACAGAGATAGGGAGGCAGCACATAATGAGTGTGATGTTCAGTGTATGCAACAAGCAATCATGTTCCATGTGAGACTTTTTCAGGGATAATTGCATGTAAAGATGTGAGTGAAGAAACTTTCTCAATTGAATGCTGGGATTGTAAAGGGTATTGCGCTACCTGAAGTGTTGAGATTAAGCTATGCAGGCGTTTTAAGACAATAATGGAAAAGTGATTATAAGTCGCATATATGCTGACTATAATGCATATTTGGAAAATATGGCTGACTCCTCTTACCTTGCATAACATGTTACGGTCATTAACCTTTTTGTGGCACTGAGTAGCCACATGTTGAATGGCAGAATTTGTATTGAATGGACTGAACATCATCTTCCACGTAAGTGCTTTCCTTGGAGTCAGCTGCGGCTCAGTGGGTAGCACTCTCGCCTCTGAGTCAGAAGGTTGTGGGTTCAAGTCCCATCATAGGCAGTCCCTCGAAATCGAGGAAGACTTACTTCCACTCCTGAAGTGAGTTCTTTGGTGGCTGAGCAGTCCAATACAAGAGCCACAGACTCTGGCACAGGTGGGACAGATAGTCATTGAGGGAAGGAGTGGGTGGGACTGGTTCGCCGCATGCTCTTTCCGCTGTCTGCACTTTAATTCTGCATGCTCTCGGCGTTGAGACTCAAGTCCAGTACAGTGCTGAGGGAGTGGTGCACTGTCAGAGGTGCTGTCTTTCAGATGCAACATTAAACCGAGGCCCCGTCTGCTCTCTCAGGTGGGCGTAAAAGATCCCATGGTACTATTTCGAAGAAGAGATTGGGAGTTATCCCTGGTGTCCTGGCCAATATTTCATTCATAGGCAGTCAATTTATCCCTCAATCAACATAACAAAAAAACAGATCATCTGGTCAGTATCACATTGCTGTTTGTGGGAGCTTGCTGTGTGCAAATTGGCTGCCGTGTTTCTCACATTACAACAGTGACTACACTCCAAAAGTACTTCATTAGCAATAAAACGCTTTGAGAAGTCCGATGGAAATAAAAGGCGCTAAAAAAATCCAAGTTTTTCTTTTTTTTCCTGTTGTCAATTCCAAAGGAGGCCTCCCTCCTGTGAGTAACCTGAAAAATCACTTCAATATTAATCTACAAAGCTCTGTGCCTGTAGTAGTCCTCTCGGACACTTTTAGATGAATAAATTAATTTGGTGCAGCCAAAGTGAAGTTTGGTGTTGTGGCCTCTTTAAGCTATTGCAGGGCTTTATATCCCACAGCAACATACTGCAAAATGGATGAGCTCCCAATTACAGGCATTGCCAATGAAAAACATGTTGATCCCAGAAATTACAGTGGACTCAGCACTTATGATGTCAGGCAGGTGGAATTCCCACCCTGCCCCATCGCAAGAAACCCAAGGATCGGCAAGAATTGGTCCTCGGGCCTCGTCTACACATTTGGGGTGGGTTGCGAGAGCATGTTGTGCCTCCACAGGTAGTTCGCTCGCAATTTCACGTCGCCTGTCTTGTTGGTCTCCATGGAGGTTTTCTTTGAAGTAAATATTAAGATAAAACTTTAGTTGTTGGTCGCAGGGACCACTGAAGAATCTAGCTTCTAGCTTACTCATCGGTAACTAAATGTACACAGGGCTCCTTCAACGGGCGTTAGGCCCCTAATTAACATATTCAAGGACCCGCCCGCCTGTTTTATGTGGCTGGCTGGAATGCTCAGAAATGGGCCCTGCGAATTTAGCAGTGGGACCAATGCCTGTCCAGATTTGCCGCAGGCCACCCCACTCCTGAATTGGTATGCTTTGCACCTGTTTTACATCCGAAAACAAAGGCGTGACGCACACCAATTTCTACGCCAGTTTGTCATTTCTTTGCTCAGTTGTATGACCAATCTAAATCCTTCTACAAATTTCCAACTGCAGTATTCATCCTTACTGCTCGCTCTATGTTAGTTTTCTTTGCAAATTTAACAAGCTTACAGTTGGCCTCTGTATCCAGGTCATTTGAGTAGATAAAAAGCATGGAGTAGGCCCCTGTGGTACTCCCTTAAAACCTCCCTGCAGTTCAACACTACGCCTCTTCTGAGTGCTCTTTGTTTCTTACTTTTATTGAACTTTTTATTCAGTCCCATGTTCTACCCTGGATTCCCATGCTTTTTAGTTTTGTTAGAAGTTTTGTCATCTGGGACCTTGTCGAAGGCTTTATGAAAGTCCAAATAAACAATATGATTGGGGAGTTCTACTTCATTTATAATATCTTCAAAGAAGTCAATGAAATTTGTCAAGCTTCTCCTTCTGAATGTATTCTGGCTGTTTCTTATTAAGTTACTGCTGTATAGGTACTCCTTCAGATTATTCTTTAGAGGGTTTCCATTAGTTTACCTGCTGTTGATAGGCTAATGGTGTTGCATATGTAGCTTTCTCTCTCTTTTTAAATAGAATTACTACATTTACTTGGATTCAATCTTATGAAATCTCTCCAGTACTCGATGATTCTTTCATGGCTAAAGCTGATGCCCCACAGGTTTATTTCTTAGTCTCTTCCAGCGCCTTAGGATATATTCTATATGTACCAGGGGTTTTGATGGATTTCAGTGCCCCTTAATTTATCAAGTACTTGCTCCACATTAATTTCTGAATGCTGTATGATGTTCACAATATCATAATAATTGGATAGCAATAGCTGCACCAAATTAATCTTTTCATCTAAAAATGTCCGAGAGGACTACAAGAGGTACAGACCTTTGCAGATTGAATTTGAAGTGATCCTTCAGGTTAGGCTCAGGCCCTCTTTGGAACTGACAGAAGGAGGACCCCAAGGAAAGCACTTAAGTGGAAGATGATGTTCAGGTCATTCAATACAAATTCTGCCATTTTACACATGGCTACACAGGGCCACAAAAAGTTTAATGACCGTAACATGTTATGCAAGGTAAGAGGAGTCTGTCATATTTTCCAAATATGCTATATAGTGCATACTTTTAGAAAATAACCAGAATAATTCTACCATGTTCCCTTTTCAAGTTACTTCACCACTTTTCTTCTTTAAATAGGAAAAACTTGTTATTTAGATAGCATGTTGTTTATATAGTGTGTTCATCTTCAGTATTGCACTAAACTGACTGCCTAGATTACGTGCTCAGGTCTGTAGTGGGGTGTAAACCCACAAGTTTAGAGTTATAATCTCGCGCCCCCCCCCCCCCCTTAGCACTCCATTATAATATTGTTTAATATAATAAAAGCAGTGTTTCATTGCAATATAACAATTTCAGTGGCCTGATACCATTTTCTGTATTGTTTATTGTTTTCATCCAAGAGCAAGGGATAGAATTGGTTTTTTATAACTTTCCAGTGCCATGTGAAGTTCTTCTCTCTGGGAACACTGACTTAACTCCAGTATGGCACTTTAATTAGGCTGTAAATAGTCGGTTGATAACATAAAACCACACCATTAGAGGAAAACAGAATTTTTTTTTGCATCACACCACCAATGGAATCAATTTAAGATAGTCACCAAGCAATCCCATAAGGAATTCAGAAGAAACTTCTTTACCCAGAGAGTGGTGAGAATGTGGAACTCGCTACCATAGGGAGCAGTTGAGACGAATAGTACAGATACATTTAAGGGGAGGCTAGATAAGCAAGAGGGAGTGGGAATAGAGGGTTATGTTGATAGATTTAGATGAGGAAAGACAGGAAGAGGCTCGAGTGGAGCATCAACGCCGGCATGGACTAGTTGGGCTGAATGGCCTGTTTCTGTGCTGTATGTCCTATGTAATTGTATGTAAAAACCAAGCTTTGCATTTGTGTTAACTATCACTATGCATTGAAGTAATAAAAGTCATCTAAGATTTTATCTTACGCTTTTGCTTTAGGATGAATCCGAAATATTCATCAATGATGTCTCATAACATTGAGATTTAATGAGTTTATCTAATCAGAGTTGAACTGAAGATGAGTATATTGCGGTTTGCTGTGGGACTGATAATGTGAGGACGACTCATTTAAATATTTTAGCGGCACATCCTTAATGCATGACGCACTGGGAGCGTCAGTGCCAACAGCAGTAGTCACTGGCTGCTGGTAAAGTGCCACTAATCTTTCTTTGTCACAGTCTTGGGGAACCACGTCCAAATTGAAGAATTGCCTGTTGGTGGTTGAAAGCTGAAAATCAGGGTGGCCCTCTAACAAAGAGAGAACCACCAAACCTCCTAATTTAAAGAATTTCTAGGACTTTAAGAGCCCTCACACTGTGGCTAGCAGTGATGAAAGGACAAAACAATAAAACAGCGGCACTTTACAGGCAGCTGGCAGCCCTTCCATTATCAGCCTCTGTTGACAGTGCATATGTATTGTATTAAATATATGTGTTTAAAAACTAAAATACTGCCTAATGCAATGCATTGCCCTGACATATTTTGATGAAACATGCAGTTCACTTAAACATTTGGCCCATCAGTTCAACTGAAAAAACTAAACTTGGCTAGAGTGACTGTTGTGTGCACTACTCCCTAAGACAGTAACAGAAGTGATGGTTCCTGTGGAAGTACACTGTGTGTTATTAAGGAAATGGCCCCTTTTCACAAGTCAAGGATGCAATTGACTTTCTAAAACTCTTAAGACCATTCCATGATGATCTTTGATTTACGGCCAGTTTTATGTTGTCATCTCAGATTTTAAAAATGCTTTTAAAGAAATAATCAAAGCATTTTTTTTTTCAGAATAGACTTCTATTAATTTTGTAACTGTAATCTTTTTTAAATTAGCTGAGACCACACCTCACTAGAATAGTTTGATGCCGTGACAGAAAACGATGTGATTATTCCGTTTGTTTTCTGTGCTGGAGATGAGTGTTTAGTTACGTGGGGAAGGGGAAGGGTCAATAAGCTGGAAGCTGAAGTGGCTGAAACTTCTTCCTGAAAATTCTGATACAGGTTGAAACTCCCTTATCCGGAACCCTCGGGACCTGGCCTGTTCTGGATAAAGGATTTTTCCGGACGAGGGGTGGTCGCGTTAAATTGGATGGTATACGAACTGAGCAAGGAGACATCAGGGCTGGCTGGCTTGGGGCTGGGAGTGTGGCAGAGAGATCATGGAGCGGGGGGGGGGAGGTGGCGGTGGATCGCGGGGTCAGGCCAGCGATTGCGGGAGTCGGCAGCAAGGAAGGACTTCAATTTGATCATGTCTGAGTTCTGCACATGCGCCACCCGGTAGCCGGGAATGGTTCTGGATGAGGGGTAGTTCTGGATAAGGGAGGTTCAATCTGTAGACCCACAGTGTCTGTGTTGTATGGCTCCTATTTTCCACTTGCTGGATTTTTGGCACCCGCGCATGTTAACATGTGATTATTTTTGTACGTTTGCGCCAGAAAATGAGATCTGGACTTTAGCCAAAGAAATATTTGAATTTGGCACCGCGCTCTTCGAAGTTAATCTTGGGGGGGGCGGAACTTCAAGTCTGTACTAAAAACTTTTGGGCATGCGTGAAAAGCTGACGTTGCCAGGGCAACCAGAGGCGCTGAAGCTCGCTCCCCCGAAAGGACTGCTACCCCACCACTGCTGAAAGGGCCACAAAGGACCTCTCCACCCACTGGACCCGTGACCACCACTTCCCCCCCCCCCCACCCCTCCCCCAGGCTGGATTTGCTGCCACCGCTCCCCCCCTCCACCCTCCCCGCTGGACCTGATGCAACCCCGGGCCGAAAGGACTACTTCCGACTGGCTGGACCTGCTGCAATCCCTAGCCGAATGGCCCTCCCACTCCCGAACTTCAACTCGCAGGGGGAGTGGGACTGAGCGGGGGGGGGGGGGGGGGGGGCCATTCGGCCCAGGATTGCAGTCAGTGGAGAGCAATCCTTTCGCCTCGGAAATCTTCTTCCCTTGTTCGAAAAAAAGTTCCCTGTGGGGGAAAAAACCTATCTTATCGTGTATTATTGCCTTGCCCCTGTCCTCTTGTGCCCCGTGCTGATTCCTTAAGTTAACAAATGGGGTTTTTTGCAGGGCTTTTGTGCAGTATGTGCCGCGCTGAAAAAAATCGTGGACGGCCAAAATCTATTAAGTCCAGAATTGTAAGGGGAATAGATAGACGTTTCTGCGGCCGCAACCGAGACTCCAGGATGTTATGTTGCCTCCCTGGTGCAAGGGCCAAGGATGTCTCTGAGCGGGTGCAGGGCATTCTGAAAAGGGAGGGTGAACAGCCAGTTGTCATGGTGCATATAGGTACCAACGATATAGGTAAAAAATGGGATGAGGTCCTACGAGATGAATTTAGGGAGCTAGGAGCTAAATTTAAAAAGTAGGACCTGAAAGGTGGTAACCTCAGGATTGCTACCAGTGCCACGTGCTAATCAGAGTCGGAATCGCAGGATAGCTCAGATGAACACGTGGCTTGAGGTGTGGTGCAGAAGGGAGGGATTCAAATTCCTGGGACATTGGAACCGGTTCTGGGGGAGGTGGGACCAGTACAAACCGGACGGTCTGCACCTGGGCAGGACCGGAACCAATGTCCCAGGGGGAGTGTTTGCTAGTGCTGTTGCGGAGGAGTTAAACTAATATGGCAGGGGGATGGGAACCTATGCAGGGAGACAGAGGGAAGTAGAATGGGGGCAGAAGCAAAAGATAGAAAGAAGAAAAGTAAAAGTGGAGGGCAGAGAAACCTAAGGCAAAAAACAAAAAGGGCCACATTACAGCAAAATTCTAAAGGGGCAAAGTGTGTTCGAAAGACAATCCTGAAGGCTCTGTGCCTCAATGCAAGCAGTATTCGGAATAAGGTGGACAAATCAACTGCGCAGATAACAGTTAACGCGTATGATGTAATTAGCATCACGGAGACATGGCTCCAGGGTGATCAAGGCTGGGAACTCAACATCCAGGGGTATTCAACATTTAGGAAGGATAGACAGAAAGGAAAAGGAGGCGGGGTGGCATTGCTGGTTAAAGAGGAAATTAATGCAATAGTAAGAAAGGACATTAGCTTGGATGATGTGGAATCGGTATGGGTGGAGCTGCGGAATACCAAGGGGCAGAAAATGCTAGTGGGAGTTGTGTACAGACCACCAAACAGTAGTAGTAAGGTTGGGGACAGCATCAAACAAAAAATAAGGAATGCATGCAATAAAGGTACAGCAGTTATCATGGGTGACTTTAATCTACATATTGATTATACGAACCAAACTGGTAGCAATGTGGTGGAGGAGGATTTCCTGGAGTGTATTAGGGATGGTTTTCTGGACCAATATGTCGAGGAACCAACTTAGTGAGCTGGCCATCCTAGACTGGGTGATGTGTAATGAGAAAGGACTAATTAGCAATCTTGTTGCGTGAGGCCCCTTGGGGAAGAGTGACCATAACATGGAGGAATTCTTTATTAAGATGGAGAGTGACACAGTTAATTCAGAAACTAGGGTCCTGAACTTAAGGAAAGGTAACTTCGATGTTTTGAGGCGTGAATTGGCTAGAATAGACTGGCAAATCTTAAAGGGTTGACGGTGGATAGGTAATGGCAAACATTTAAAGATCACATTGATGAACTTCAGCAATTGTACATCCCTGTCTGGAGTAAAAATAAAACTGGGAAGGTGGCTCAACCGTGGCTAACAAGGGAAATTAAGGATAGTGTTAAATCCAAGGAAGAGGCATATAAATTGGCCAGAAAAAGCAGCAAACCTGAGGACTGGGAGAAATTTCGAATTCAGCAGAGGAGGGCAAAGGGTTTAATTAAGAGGGGGAAAATAGAGTACGAGAAGAAGCTTGCTGGGAATATAAAAACTGACTGCAAAAGCTTCTATAGATATGTGAAGGGAAAAAGATTAGTGAAGACAAACGTAGGTCCCTTGCAGTTGGATTCAGCCGAATTTATAATGGGGAACAAAGAAATGGCAGACCAATTGAACAAATGCTTTGGTTCTGTCTTCACAAAGGAAGACACAAATAACCTTCTGGAAGTACTAGGGGACAGTGGGTCCAGTGAGAAGGAGGAACTGAAGGATATCCTTATTAGGCGGGAAATTGTGTTAGGGAAGTTGATGGGATTGAAGGCCGCTAAATCCCTGGGGCCTGATAGTCTGCATCCCAGAGTACTTAAGGAAGTGGCCCTAGAAATAGTGGATGCATTGTGATCATTTTCCAACAGGCTATCGACTCTGGATCAGTTCCTATGGACTGGAGGGTAGCTAATGTAACACCACTTTTTAAAAAGGGAGGGAGAGAGAAAGCAGGTAATTATAGACCGGTTAGCCTGACATCAGTAGTGGGAAAAATGTTGGAATCAATTATTAAGGATGAAATAGCAGCGCATTTGGAAAGCAGTGACAGGATCGGTCCAAGTCAGCATGGATTTATGAAGGGGAAATCATGCTTGACAAATCTTCTGGAATTTTTTGAGGATGCAACTAGTAGAGTGGACAAGGGAGAACCAGTGGATGTGATGTGTTTGGACTTTCAAAAGGCTTTTGACAAGGCCCCACACAAGAGATTGGTGTGCAAAATCAAAGCACATGGTATTGGGGGTAATATACTGAAGCGGATAGAGAACTGGTTGGCAGACAGGAAGCAGAGAGTCGGGATAAACGGGTCCTTTTCAGAATGGCAGGCAGTGACTAGTGGAGTGCCGCAGGGCTCAGTGCTCGCACCCCAGCTCTTTACAATATACATTAATGATTTAGATGAAGTAATTGAGTGTAATATCTCCAAGTTTGCAGATGACACGAAACTGGGTGGCAGTGTGAGCTGTGAGGGGGACGCTCAGAGGCTGCAGGGTGACTTGGACAGGTTAGGTGATTGGGCAAATGCATGGCAGATGCAGTATAATGTGGATAAATGTGAGGTTATCCACTCTGGGGGCAAAACGCAAAGACAGAATATTATCTGAACGGCAGATTAGGAAAAGGGGAGGTGCAACGTGACCTGGGTGTCATGATTCATCAGTCATTGAAAGTTGGCATACAGGTACAGCAGGCAGTGAAGAAGGCAAATGGTATGTTGGCCTTCATAGCTAGGGGATTTGAGTACAGGAGCAGGGAGGTCTTACTGCAGTTGTGCAGGGCCTTGATGAGGCCTCACCTGGAATATTGTGTTCAGTTTTGGTCTCCTAATCTGATGAAGGACGTTCTTGCTATTGAGGGAGTGCAACAAAGGTTCATCAAACTGATTCCCGGGATGGCAGGACTGACATATGAGGATCAACTGGGCCTTTATACATTGGAGTTTAGAAGGATGAGAGGGGATCTCAGAGAAACATATAAGATTCTGACAGGATGGGACAGGTTAGATGTGGGTAGAATGTTCCCAATGTTGGGGAAGTCCAGAACCAGGGGGCACAATCTTAGGATAAGGAGTAGGCCATGTAGGACTGAGATGAGGAGAAACTTCTTCACTCAGAGAGTTGTTAACCTGTGGAATTCCCTGCCACAGAGAGTTGTTGATACCAGTTCATTGGATATATTCAAGAGGGAGTTAGATATGGCCCTCATGGCTAAGGGGATCAAGGGGTATGGAGAGAAAGCAAGAAAGGGATACTGAGGGAATGATCAGCCATGATTTTATCGAAGGGCCGAACGGCCTACTTCTGCACCTATTTTCTATGTTTTCGATGTCTATGCTGCAATGAAGTATAACAGCACACGGACTGCAGCAGTTCAAGAAGGCTCTCACCATCACCACCTTATTCGTCAATTAGGGATGAGCAATAAACGCTGCCCTTGCTAGCAATGCCCACAACCCATGAACAAATAAAATAATTATAAATATGTAGGTGTTTCTGAATGTGGTGAACCATTTTTCTTTCCTTATTCAGTATGTCAAGTAACTAACATAGTTGAAGGCTATTCTGGATCCAATCTTCAATAATCACCTTGGTATGGTAAATAAGGTAGAAGTAGAGGACCATCTAGGATGGAGTGATGATTTTCGAATGAAGGAATGTAAAAATGACATCAACACAAAAGTTGGCACTAGAAATTTCTGGCCTCTGACAAGATAAGTCACTGTTATCGAGGTGGGAATATAAGTAACCTCAAACTACATTCTTCCAAATCACTCAAGGCACTGATCATTTCTTTCTATGAAGGGAATGTTCTATCTTACCAACTTTACCACCTTCTAGCTCATTTGCTGATCCTCTGTAGCTTTTATATCCTGGTATTTTGATCTCGGAGTTCCATCCATCTTATCCTTTGTGAAATGACCAACAATACTTGTTGCACCCATCCCTCCTCCGTCTCCCCATACTCGCATCAGAAGAAGAGGTGTTGTAACATTAACTACAGAAATACCACTATTTTCCACTTGCTTCGCTCCCAATGGAAAGTGTTGTGTATCTGTAAAGCATGCACTCCCATGTTCCGCCACCAGGGAGCGCATCCCCTAAAGTCCCAAGGGATCCCTGCATCCCTTGGGAGCACTGTATATAAGCCGGCCCCCAAGGCCTCTTCCTCACTCTGGAGTGTCTTAAGAAAGACTGAGGTCACTCTTACTTTAACCTCCCTGTGCGCAGTCTCATCTGTGTTAGGAACACAATAACTGGCGACGAGAATACGAATCCAATGCAAAGATGCAGCAAACTGTGGGCATCCTGGAGAAGTTCTCGGAGGGTGAGGACTGGGAAGCCTATGTCGAACGGCTAGACCAGTACTTTGTAGCCACCGAGCTGGACGGAGAAGGAAGCGCTGCAAAAAGGAGAGCTGTCCTCCTCACAGTCTGCGGGGCACCGACCGACAGCCTCATGAAGAATCTTCTGGCTCTGGTGAAACCCACAGATAAGTCGCATGAGGAGCTGTGTACACTGGTTCGGGAGCATCTTAACCCGAGGGAGAGCGTGCTGATGGCGAGGTATCAGTTCTACACGTGCCAGCGATCTGAAGGTCAGGAAGTGGCGAGCTACGTCGCCGAGCTAAGGCCACTTGCAGGACAATGTGAGTTTGATGGCTACCTGGAGCAAATGCTCAGAGACTTTTTTGTACGAAAACTTTTGACTGTAGAGACACCGACCCTCAGTAAGGCCATTGTGATAGCACAGGCGTTTATGTCCACCAGTGATAACACCAAACAAATCTCTCAGCACACAAGTGCTAGCAATGTTCATAAATTAACTGGAACTGTGTTTGTGAGCAGAAATGTACAGGGCAGAAACCACGACTCTGCAACTCCAGCAGGCCTCAGGTGACCCAGATGACTCAGAATCCGCAACAAAGCTCTGCAAAACCTGCTAACCACCACGCGGCAGAGGAAGATTGGTCCATGGTGGATCAAAGCAATTTCGAGCCTCAGAGAGAGGAGGCAGATGCTGAAGTACACTGGGTGCACACATTTTCACGAAATGTCCACCTATAATGCTAAATGTAAAATTGAATGGCTTACCCGTAGCCATGGAAGTGGACACTGGTGCTAGCCAATCCATCATGAGGAAAAAGAAGTTTGAGAGACTGTGGTGCAACAAGGCACTCAGACCAGCGCTGAGAACATATACCCAAGAGCTTTTCACTGTCCTGGGCAGCGCCATGGTCAAGGTCACCTGCAAGGGCACGGAGCACGAACTGCCACTCTGGATTGTCTCGGGCGATGGTCCCACACTGCTTGGAAGGAGCTGGCTGGGAAAAATCCGCTGGAACTGGGATGACATCCGAGCACTATCACATGTCGATGAGGCCTCATTTACCCAGGTTCTTAACAAATATCCTTCCCTTTTTGAGCCAGTCATTGGAAACTTTTCCGGGGCAAAGGTGTGGATCCACTTGGTCCCAGAGGCACGACCCATTCACCACAAGGCGCGAGCGGTACCTCACATGATGAGGGAGAGAGTGGAAATCGAACTGGACAGGCTGCAACGCGAGGGCATCATCTCCCCAGTGGAATTCAGCGAATGGGCCAGCCCGATTATTCCAGTACTCAAAAGTGATGGCACGGTCAGGATTTGCAGCGATTATAAAGTAACTATTAATTGTTTCCCGATACAGGACCAATACGCGCTACCTAAGGCAGACGACCTATTTGCGACGCTGGCAGGAGGCAAAACGTTCACCAAGCTCAACCTGACTTCGGCCTACATGACGGAGGAGCTGGAGGGGTCTTCGAAGGGCCTCACCAGCATCAACACACACAAGGGACTGTTCATCGACAACAGATGCCCGTTTGGAATTCGGTCGGCTGCAGCGATCTTGCAGAGAAACATGGAGAGCCTACTCAAGTCGGTACCACGCATGGTGGTTTTTCAGGACGACATATTGGTCATGAGTCGGGACACCGTTGAGCACCTACAAAACCTGGAGGAGGTCCTCCAACGACTGGATCGCGTAGGGCTGCGGCTGAAGAGGTCGAAATGCATCTTCATGGTGACAGAAGTGGAATTTTTGGGGAGAAAGATCGCTGCGGACGGCATTCGGCCCACAGACACCAAGACAGAGGCTATCCGGAACGTGCCCACACCACAGAACATCATGGAGCTGCGGTCGTTCCTTGGACTCTTCAACTATTTTGGTAACTTCCTACCGGGGTTAAGCACCCTCTTAGAGCCCCTACATTTGTTATTGCGTAAAGGTGAGAACTGGGTATGGGGAAAAAATCAAGTAATTGCTTTTGAGAAAGCCAGAAACATTTTATGTTCCAACAAGCTGCTTGTATTGTATAACCCGTGTAAAAGACTTGTGCTAGCATGTGATGCGTCGTCGTACGGAGTCGGGTGTCTATTACAACAAGCTAACGTTGCGGGGAAGTTGCAACCTGTCGCCTATGCCTCCAGGAGCTTGTCGAAGGCCGAGAGGGCCTACAGCATGATTGAGAAAGAGGCATTAGCATGTGTGTTCGGGGTAAAGAAAATGCATCAGTACCTGTTTGGCCTCAAATTTGAGCTGGAAACCGATCACAAGCCCCTCATATCCCTGTTCATTGAAAACAAAGGGATAAATACTGATGCCTCAGCCCGCATACAAAGGTGGGCACTCGCGCTATCAGCGTATAACTATACCATCCGCCACAGGCCAGGCACCGAGAACTGCGCGGATGCTCTCAGTCGGCTACCATTGCCCACCACGGGGGTGGAAATGGCGCAGCCCGCAAACTTGTTGATGGTGGCGCAGCCCGCAGACTTTTTGATGGTCATGGAAGCGTTTGAAAATGATAAATCACCTGTCATGGCTCGCCAGATTAGGACTTGGGCCAGCCAAGATCCTCTGCTGTCCCGAGTAAAAAAAAAACTGTGTACTGCATGGGAGCTGGGCCAGCATCTCCGTTGAAATGCAAGAGCTAATCAAGCCGTTCCAGCAGCAAAAGGACGAGCTATCCAATCAGGCAGACTGCCTGTTGTGGGGTAACCGCGTAGTGCTACCCAAAAAGGGCAGGGAGACATTCATCTTGGATCTCCACAGTGCACACCCAGGTATAGTAATGATGAAAGCGATAGCCAGTTCCCACGTGTGGTGGCCCAGTATCGACTCTGACTTAGAGTCCTGTGTACGGCAATGCAGCGTATGTGCTCAGTTGAGCAACGCGCCCAGAGAGGCACCACTAAATTTGTGGTCCTGGCCCTCCAGACCATGGTCGAGGATCCATGTCGACTATCCGGGCCCGTTTCTCGGTAAAATGTTCTTGGTGGTGGTGGATGCTTTTTCAAAATGGATTGAATATGAAATAATGTCGGGAAGCACCGCCACCGCCACCCATTGAAAGCCTGAGGGCCATGTTTGCCACCCACGGCCTGCCTGACATACTGGTCAGTGACAATGGGCCATGTTTCACCAGTGCCGAATTTAAAGAATTCATGACCCGCAATGGGATCAAACATGTCACCTCGGCCCCATTTAAACCAGCCTCCAATGGACAGGCAGAGCTGGCAGTACAATCAAACAGAGCCTTAAACGAGACCCCACTAGCTCACAGGGGTGCCCCTGGCTGAGCTACTCATGAAAAGGACACTTAAAACCGGACTCTCGCTGATTCTCCCCAACCTGCATGATCAGGTCGAGAGCAGGTGGAAGCAACAAAATGTAAACGATGGTCGCGCCACTGTGTCACGGGAAATTGATCTGAATGACTCTGTGTATGTGCTAAACTATGGACATGGTCCCAAGTGGATCGCGGGCACGGTGATAGCTAAAGAAGAGAGTAGGGTGTTTGCAGTCAAACTGGACAAGGGACAAATTTGCAGAAAGCACCTGGACCAAACGAGGCTGCGGTTCACAGACTGCCCTGAACAACCCACAGCAGACACCACCTTTTTCGAGCCCACAACACGCACCCAAAGGATCAACAACACCACCCAGGAACTGGAAATTGAACCCATCACGCCCAACAAGTCCAGGCTCACCCAGCAGCCCTACAGGACCAACAAAACGCCAGCCCAGCGAGGGCACAGCCAACACACCAGAACAGACATTTGTACCGAGGCAGTCCACCAGGGAAAGAAAGGCTCCCGACTGCGTCACCTTGTAAATAGTTTTCACTTTGACTTTGGGGGGGAGTGATGTTGTGTATCTGTAAAGCATGCACTCCAATGTTCATAGAAACATAGAAAATAGCTGCAGGAGTAGGCCATTCGGCCTTTCGAGCCTGCACCGCCATTCAATGAGTTCATGGCTGAACATGCAACTTCAGTACCCCATTCCTGCTTTCTCGCCTTACCCCTTGATCCCCCTAGTCGTAAGGACTATATCTAACTCCATTTTGAATATATTTAGTGAATTGGCCTCAACAACTTTCTGTGGTAGAGAATTCCACAGGTTCACCACTCTCTGGGTGAAGAAGTTTCTCCTCATCTCGGTCCTAAATGGCTTACCCCTTATCCTTAGACTGTGATCCCTGGTTCTGGACTTCCCAAACATTGGGAACATTCTTCCTGCATCTGACCTGTCTAAACCCATCAGAATTTTATGTTTCTATGAGATCCCCTCTCACTCTTCTGAACTCCAGTGAATACAAGCCCAGTTGATCCAGTCTTTCTTGATATGTCAGTCTCGCCATCCCGGGAATCAGTCTGGTGAACCTTCGCTGCACTCCCTCAATAGCTAAAATGTCCTTCCTCAAGTTAGGAGATCAAAACTGTACACAATACTCCAGGTGTGGCCTCACCAAGACCCTGTACAACTGTAGTAACACCTCCCTGCCCCTGTACTCAAATCCCCTTGCTATGAAGGCCAACATGCCATTTGCTTTCTTAACCGCCTGCTGTACCTGCATGCCAACCTTCAATGACTGATGTACCATGACACCCAGGTCTCGTTGCACCTCCCCTTTTCCTAATCTATCACCATTCAGATAATAGTCTATCTCTCTGTTTTTACAACCAAAGTGGACAACCTCACATTATCCACGTTATACTTCATCTGCCATGCATTTGCCCACTCACCTAACCTATCCAAGTCACTTTGCAGCCTCATAGCATCCTCCTCGCAGCTCACATTGCCACCCAACTTAGTGTCATCCGCAAATTTGGAGATACTACATTTAATCCCCTCGTCTAAATCATTAATGTACAATGTAAACAGCTGGGGCCCCAGCACAGAACCTTGCGGTACCCCACTAGTCACTGCCTGCCATTCTGAAAAGTACCCATTTACTCCTACTCTTTGCTTCCTGTCTGCCAACCAGTTTTCAATCCACGTCAGCACACTACCCCCAATCCCATGTGCTTTAACTTTGCACATTAATCTCTCGTGTGGGACCTTGTCGAAAGCCTTCTGAAAGTCCAAATACACCACATCAACTGGTTCTCCCTTGTCCACTCTACTGGAAACATCCTCAAAAAATTCCAGAAGATTTGTCAAGCATGATTTCCCTTTCACAAATCCATGCTGACTTGGACCTATCATGTCACCTCTTTCCAAATGCGCTGCTATGACATCTTTAATAATTGATTCCATCATTTTACCCACTACCGATGTCAGGCTGACCGGTCTATAATTCCCTGTTTTCTCTCTCCCTCCTTTTTTAAAAAGTGGGGTTACATTGGCTACCCTCCACTCCATAGGAACTGATCCAGAGTCTATGGAATGTTGGAAAATGACTGTCAATGCATCCGCTATTTCCAAGGCCACCTCCTTAAGTACTCTGGGATGCAGTCCATCAGGCCCTGGGGATTTATCGGCCATCAATCCCATCAATTTCTCCAACACAATTTCCCGACTAATAAGGATTTCCCTCAGTTCCTCCTTCTTACTAGATCCTCTGACCCCTTTTATATCCGGAAGGTTGTTTGTGTCCTCCTTAGTGAATACTGAACCCAAGTACTTGTTCAATTGGTCTGCCATTTCTTTGTTCCCCATTATGACTTCCCCTGATTCTGACTGCAGGGGACCTATGTATGTATTTACTAACCTTTTTCTCCTTCCATAACTATCGAAGCTTTTGCAGTCCGTCTTAATGTTCCCTGCAAACTTCCTCTCGTACTATATTTTCCCTGCCCTAATCAAACCCTTTGTCCTCCTCTGCTGAATTCTAAATTTCTCCCAGTCCCCGGGTTCGCTGCTATTTCTGGCCAATTTGTATGCCACTTCCTTGGCTTTAATACTATCCCTGATTTTCCTTGATAGCCACGATTGAGCCACCTTCCCTTTTTTATTTTTACGCCAGACAGGGATGTACAATTGTTGTAGTTCATCCATGCGGTCTCTAAATGTCTGCCATTGCCCATCCACTGTCAACCCCTTGAGTATCATTCGCCAATCTATCCTAGCCAATTCATGCCTCATACCTTCAAAGTTTCCCTTCTTTAAGTTCTGGACCATGGTCTCTGAATTAACTGTTTCATTCTCCATCCTAATGTAGAATTCCACCATATTATGACCACTCTTTCCCAAGGAGCCTCGCACAACGAGATTGCTAATTAATTCTCTCTCATTACATAACACCTAGTCTAAGATGGCCTCCCCCCTAGTTGGCTCCTCGACATATTGGTCGAGGAAACCATCCCTTATGCACTCTAGGATATCCTCCTCCATCGTATTGCTTCCAGTTTGGTTAGCCCAATCTATAAGCATATTAAAATCACCCATGATAACTGCTGCACCTTTATTGCATGCACCCCTAATTTCCTGTTTGATGCCCTCCCCAACATCACTATTACTGTTTGGAGGTCTGTACACAACTCCCACTAACGTTTTTTGCCCTTTGGTGTTCTGCAGCTCTACCCATATAGATTCCACATCATCCAAGCTAATGTCCTTCCTAACTATTGCATTAATCTCCTCTTTAACCAGCAATGCTACCCCACCTCCTTTTCCTTTTATTCTATCCTTCCTGAATGTTGAATATCCTTGGATGTTGAGTTCCCAGCCCTGATCATCCTGGAGCCATGACTCTAACCCCAATCACATCATATCTGTTAACATCTATTTGCACAGTTAATTCATCCACCTTATTACGGATACTCCTTGCATTAAGACACAAAGCCTTCAGGCTTGTTTTTCTAACACCCTTTGTCCTTTTAGCATTATGATGTAGTGTGGCCCTTTTTATTTCTTGCCTTTGTTTACTCGGCCTTCCACTATTGCTTTTTACCTTTCTGCCATCTGTTTCTGACTCCATATTACTTTGCCCTGTCTCGCTGCATAGGTCCCCATCCCCCTGCCATATTAGTTTAAACACTCCCGAACTGCATTAGCAAATGTTACCCCCAGGACATCAGTTCCAGTCCTGCCCAAGTGCAGATCGTCCTTTTTGTACAGGTCCCACTTCCCCCAGAACTGGTTCCAATGTCCCAGGAATTTGAATCCCTCCCTCTTGCACCACTGCTCAAGCCACGTATTTATTCTAACTATCCTGCTCCCTCTAATCTGATTAGCACGTGACACTGGTAGCAATCCAGAGATTACTATCTTTGAGGTCCCACTTTTTAATTTAATTCCTAGCTCCCTAAATTCAGCTTGACGGACCTCTTCCCGCTTCTTACCTATATCGTTGGTACCTACATGTAGAGCTCCCTGTGGGGGAAAAAAAGGTATTTTATTATGTATTCTTATTGCCTTGCTCCTGTCTTCTTGTGCGCCGCGCTGGTTTCTTAAGTTAACATATGGATTTTTTTGCAGGATTTTTGGGCAGTGTTTGCCGCGTTAAAAAAAATTGTGGACAGCCAAAATTGATTAAGCCCACAGAAATGGTGCCAGATCCTGTTTTAACTCATGTCTGCGCCAAAAAATTTTAAACTGGCGCACATGGTTGGGGCCGGTATCCAAAAGTTGGAAAGTGAGTATTTCATGCCGAAAAACGTTTGGATGCCAAAAATCGATGTAGAATCGTGGCGAAAATAGGGGCCAAAATACCTCATTCCTCATACCCCCACAGGACAGATACAGAGTGTCGCAAATGGCACAGGTTCCCGCCCCTTTTATACCACACTTGGGGCAGATTGGTGGGTGGAAGCTGCACTTGCAGCAGCACAACAGTCCACCAGGAATTTTGAGACTATGGACTTTAAGAGCAGACTTCAAGATAATATGAAATGAAATGAGTTTAAAATAATTAATTGTTGTCAGAAAAGTGGGAGGCATTTGAGGAACTTGCGTATCATGTCCCTTCATTATAGCAGTGACTGCACTTCAAAAGTACTTTGTTGACTGTAAAGCACCTTGGGTCCTGAGGTCATGAAATGTGCTATATAACTGCAAGTGCTTTGCTTCCTTAACTGTTAACTGGAATAATTCTGATTGTAGTCTTACTATGTCAAAACATATTAAGAGGCAACAGAGGTCAATGTAGTTAAGCAGGGATGTAAAGAGAAATATTAGAGATAAATTGAAATATTTAAAACATTCAAGAAAACTGATAGCCAGGAAAATTGGCTAAAGTATATAGACAAGCAAAAACAGGATGCCAAGAGAAATAATTAATTTGATTGCTGATCATAAAGGATTTTTCAAATTTGTACACCATTATTAAGTATTGGATTACTTGAAATTAAATGGAAAACTGGGATTTGGGGGAAGGGAAATCGAGAAATAGTCATAAAATGGTTGCTTCATAATTCATCATTACTCAACAAGATATCTCCAGAAATGTCAGAAGAGGAACAAGGTAGTATGCAAGAACATTAGACGTGGTTAGAAAAAGGCAAGATGCCCTTAAAATAGACAAAGTACTTGATCCAGACAACATCTCCATCATCATCATCATCATAGGCAGTCCCTCGAAGCGAGGATGACTTGCTTCCACGCCAAAAAGGATGAGTTCACAGGTGTTTTAATGAAGGACCTAATATTCCAGGTCCCGAACTACATCCTGAAGAGTGGAAGATGCCTGTGCGTGGATTTTTTTAACAAGTGGTGACCATTGCACACCAGCCACCACACGGGCTTGACAGAGCTAAGTCTTGGTACACGTCTTAAAGGAGTCAGGGACAGAAATCCAAGGAGGTTTAACTGACATTTTTGTAAGTTCACTAAACTTGATAACATTCCTGGAAAGTAGCTAGCATCTCTCCATAATTTAATAAAGAGTAAAGATACATACTTGGAAACTTTCAGATAAGAAAGTTTAATGTAAGTTGCAAGGAAGATCATTGAAGCAATCTTAAAATATCTTCTCGGTGGCCACTTGATAGAATATAACTTGTTAAAGGACAGGCAATATAGATTCAGAGGAGGTCACGTTGAATGGGGGTTTTGGGGGAGTTCAGTTGATGATATGTACCTGGATTCTACATTGGAAGTTAATAGCTAAGATAAGGGTTCATGGAATATAGTATTGCACTGATATGAAAATGGGGATTAAAACATTATACAGACACCTGTAAATTAGAACTTTTCAAGGTGGAAAGAGGGAACACCAGGTTGATCTTGGAACTCTTGCCATTTTTAATATATCCTCGTTGATCTCCTGTGGCATTGCTCATGGTGAATCAGATGATATGCTGTTTTCCACTTCACATCGCCCATGTATTTTTATGCAATAAAATCAACTGCTGATTTTCCCCACTGCCCTTAGGATATGTGTCACAGAACTGTTCGAATCAATTAAAGAAGAACACCCATACAAGTAAAAGAAATAGGGTCCTGGGAATGGTTGGCCTACCTACGATCCAAGCCTGGAATTGTGTGTGTTTGTGTACATTTCTGTCTGTATCTCTGGAGAGGGTCCAAAATAATGAGTAAAAGGGGAAGAATGTATAGGACTAGAATCCTTGACATTTAGAATTTTCTTTTTAGCAACTTTTAAATATGTATGAGGAGCTTGTGAATAGGTATAATCCCAAAGGAAGACTGGGCTTAGTTTTAGTAGGGTGGCCCTTTCTCTCAGGTACTACATTACAAAATAGAGGGTAGCATAGGAACATAGGAAACTTAGGAAGAGCCCCTCAAGCCTAATCAATTAGATTATGGATAATCTGTACCTCAACTCCATTTACCTGCCTTTAATTCATATCCGTTAATACCATTAAAAATCTGGCAATCTTAGATTGACCCAGCCTTTTTGAGTGCGGGGGGGGCGGGGTAGGTTCCACATTTACACTGGCCTTTGTGTCAAAAAATGCTTCCTGATTTCACTCCTGAATGCCCTGGTTCTGATTTTAAGTTTGTGCTCCTATGTTCTGGATTCTCCCCCCAGAGGAAACAGATTCTCTATATCTACTCTACCAAATCCTTCAATCATTTTAAACACCTAGATTACATCACCCCGCAACATTCTAAACTCAAGGGAACACCACCCAAGTTTATGCAACCTGTTCTCACAATTTAAGCCTTTAGCTCTGGTATCATTCTGGTGAATCTGCACTGCACCCCCTCCAAGGCCAATATATCCTTCCTGAGGTGCAGTGCCAAAAACTGAAGGCAGTACTCCAGATGGGGTCTGACCAAGGCTCTATACAACTGAAGCATAACTTCCTCCCCTTTGTATTCTATCCCCCTTGAGATAAAGGCCAACATTCCATTAGCCTTTTTGATTGCTTTTTGTAGCAACACATACACTGTCCAATAATGTGTTTAGATTTGGATTACAATATTATAATCCCATATTGTAATGTCATTATTGGCACAAATTAAAATAAAATTCCACCCATTGACTCTGTGGCTACGTTTTAATATCCGGTACACCTGATTTGAGGCACTTGCAGATTTCCAAGAGCCACAGTTGAGTGTCGATGGATAATTTCTGAACAACTGTTAAAAAGGTATAGTACTTGTACATATTTGTGTGACTTGTAATCCTGAGGGTAATCTTCACAACTTTTATACAACAATGTGATCTTGAGAATTTGCCAGTTGGCCCAAAAATCATAGATGTGACCTTCACACCAGTGTGATCATTAAACCAGATTTTATGCTAAGTGTCATTGGAGGTCTACAGCACATTATTAGCTACAGTTTGGTATGAATGATAAATTGTTTTGAACAAGTAGTATAAAGAACTGACCAGCATGATGTGGAAGGTAAATTAGCTTTGTGAAAAAACATCAAAGGGCCGAATTTGGTCAAAGCCTCTGTCCGCCGAGGTACCGGACGGTACTTTCGGCGGGGTTTTCTTTGCCGAGGTCCCTGGAAGGCCAATCTGGGCGGCAGTGGACGGGAGGTCTCATTCTCAGCGACAGAGGCGCTTGCCACCCAAGTGCCGTCGAGGATGGAGTTGGGCCCACGGAGGGTCAAACAATTGAAAATAAAAATCATCAGGAAAAAATAAAAATACTATCGGAAGACTTTCAGGGGACCCCGCCCAGGTAAGTCGCTGTGGGGAAAAAAAAATGTTCACTAACCTTTTTTTCAGGATCTTCAGCCTTACCGTCGGGGACAGACCAGCCTCCAGCCAGCGGTCCACTCCCGTTCTGCCGCCGACTCCTGCCCGCAGGAATCTGGGAGCTCGGCAGACGGGAGGTCAGTTGTGCCACTCGGCCGTCCGCTGACGTCAGCGGGCGGTTCCCGGCGGCTCTCCCCTCCCGCCCGTTCCAGGCCATGTCGAAAGTAGCACTGGGCGCATCTTGCAGAGGAATGTCTGTGGCAGTGGGTGGTAAGTTGATCAATTTCGGCCCCCAAGATCATACAAGGAACAATATGAACATAATTTCATGCAACGTTTGTTAAGTCAAGTTAAACTGCATGCTGTTCCTAAACTGCAGTCTTCTCCTTTTAATGCAAAATAATATAATTCTATTGAAGAAAGCAAAGTACTACTAACTTTGTCTTCCAAAATCCCCATTATGATGAGCTTCCAGCCTCCCACATATTGTCACAGGACACCATCAAACTGGGGCACAAAGTTCAACCAATGAAGACATACAGGCCTAGAGATCCAGCTACAGAACACCTGTTTTTTGGGTGCTAAGCGGCCGACAATGTCCCCAATATGGCAGCCAGGAAGCGCGTGCATACTTCTGCCATATTGAAAAAGGGATGTTGCGCTGGTGACAGAAATGCATGCCAGTGGCATTCTAAATAAAGAATAATATATTCAAATTAGGGTCTTGAGCTGCTTACAGGACTGGCTTTCCATTTTAGACCGATCCAGCACTTCACTCGCCACCTGCTCGCTCAGCACAATATGACGCAATCCAGCAGGAAGGCCCCCTCGCCAGCGCTATTTAAAGGCATCATGCAGTATGGCCTCATTGCTGGCGTGGTCTGGTTGGGCCACATAGCCTGTTTCTGTGCTGTACATCCTACTTCTATCCTATGGAGTACTTGCAGAGTAGCTGCTGGTTTGGTATTTCTGGTTACTGCTCGATGTCTAAGCATTTTTGCTGTGTTGTTTCACTCTTGAAAGTTCACTTTGTCTGTACAGAGAGAGGTTTTGCTGCATTTGTACTGTTGCTCTTTGCCTCACAGTCTGCAGACATGGATGGCATCATAGGGCAAGGATGACACCACAGAGGAGGAGAAGCTGCCAGAAGAGGGAGGTATAGGAGGAGGCCACTAAATAGGAGATCTTAACCACAAACGTTCTTCAGGGGGCATTTCTTCTACATCAAGTTTACCGCTTCACAAAGGAGATTGTCACCGAGCTATGTCACCTGCTGCAGCCACGAACCAGGGAATGGACGGCACTGCCTGTGACTGTCAGGGTCAGAATCGCCTTCAACCTTTGTACCACGTACTCATTCAGGCTGCAACAGATGACATCAGCAACATTTAAGATTTTCTGGCTGCCTTTAAGTAGCATCCTGGACTCCCAATATCGCCCCTCCCTGATAGCTATACAGCTGGCTGAACGCTCGAGCCATTGTAATTAATCTGTGCTGCCTGCATTGATTGTACCTGGCGTGGGTAGTCCACTCACTGCCCCCTGTGTGACCGGTTTCGGGCACGATCCGATTTCTAGGCCACAATGTGCCGCACTCTTATGCCTTAATGTGGCTGGCCTAAAATAGCAATGGGAGAAGCCAGGGAAATGTTTGGCTTTACCCAACACACCCACCCCCTCTTGATCTCTATGGAACTGAAAGAATCAGGATAAAATTAATTTTAACAAAAAACAGAAAGGACACAAACAAAAAATAAACTAAAAGTCTTCTGTTGTTCCTGTCCGAGACTAATGTACCCAAGCAACTGATTCTCTGAGCCAGAAATTATTGTCTAGAGTTGACTGAGGTCAAGTTGTGCGTTTTACATATTTTTTGTTGAAGCGCATTTATTGAACTGGACAACATTGCTTGGAGGGTTTTCACACAAACGAGAAGAGTCTCTCTACCGCAGTTTACTGATGGGATTAACTTGGATCACCCACCTCTCTGAGTTTAATGAAATTCTCTCCTGTATTTTCATGTTTGGATGAGAATCTAAACTTATCTCATGCTAATTTCGTTATCCAGTGCCCTCTAGGGAGGTTAGATAGGCCGGAGTCCTCCTTGAGGGAAACATGCAGGGATGTAGTGAATTAAACATTCCTGAGAAATTGCAAAGCCACAGCCCCCAGAGAATTTAGACATAAACTGGCTCCAGACTAGCTGCCTGAGACCTTAGTCACCTTTTCAGCACTTCTCTGACATAGTCACCAATCAAGGCTGGGCCTCCTTGGTCAACAGGGAAGGTAGCAACGGGGGGAAAAGGGGAGGAATTCTGGGAGGTCTGCAGGTTTCTCAATAATTCAGCCAAGTTTATATGTTGTAAAGGCCAAGCCCTTGTCAAGAGTTATGGGGCATGGGAGACATTTCTGTCACAAATTATGGCAATATGTAATAAATTAATTTGATGGTGATAATTATAGCAACGTGAGATCAAAAGTTCCAAAAGTAACACAAAATTGTGCAAAAGAATAAGAAAATTGTAATAAGAGTAAAGGGTAAAGTTACAATCTATAACTATAAAAACAAGAAGGCTTTCATGAAAAGTTTTTAAAGTTTTTTTTTTAAAAGGCAGAAAAAATAGATCACCTCCCACTCGGTATACCACAGGGAGCATTATTTCCCTGATTTTCATTATTACATTTCAATATAAGTTAACTTTTTTTATATATATATATATAACTTATATTGAAATATGGGGGGCGTGTGGTTAGGGGTGGGGGGGGGGGGCGGGAGAGAATGAAGATATTTGGCACGGTTAAAATGCCTCCTGTCTGCATTAGACCGCGCCTATCTGTTTAATCTGATACCTTGTGTATATATATTTTTTTCAAATTAAATACATTTATAAAAACAGTTGTAAATAAATAAATGTTATTAGCACAATGTAAGTCATTTTCCCACAATGGTAATGATGATATTGGCTCCTTTTCAACTTTATATTGCATTTCGACACAACTACTGTATTATACAAAATTTCCTGAGGTTTCTTTTATAAAATTTTCATTTATTATTTAATCTTTTAGATATCCCAGTAGGGCAGCAGTTAACAGCTGTTATACTCTATATAGTAAGTTCTCAATCTGAGCCAGACCTGTCTGAGTAGGATGCTGGTATGAACGATAACAGTTTTGCTTTTGTACATACAGATGTTGTAAATGTGCTGGGCTATTGCACTTTAACTTTCGTTTACTGCCGTTTTAAACAATGTTATGTTAGAATCGTACATTTTTTGGACTAACTTATTTTTTTAGAAAGGACTGGTTAAGATTGTTCCTAGAGTTAATTAGGGAATATTTAGTTTTACGTGACCTAACGATGCTCAGAAGATTATGTGCATGTTTCATTTCTCTGTCCTCCCATTCCGCTTCAGGCTCTAACCGAGGGGGTAAGTCAGCAATCCGCTCTCCCCGGCCTCTGCTATTACTCATTGTTATTGCCTCCTCCTGGGCCTCTATCACTGCTGCTCATTTTATCCTCCTCATTTGCTGTGGGAAGTACCAAGCCTCACTGAGTATTACAACTGCAGTTGCAAACTCACTATGTGAGGATCCTAGAAGATTCTTTAGGTGGCAGTGTTTTTTGCATCTTACCTAACATTAGTCTAACAAAATCTCCATCTGCTTGTCTAAGGCAAGACTATGTGCTGACTTTTGGTCAGGGTCATAATTCCATGCAGTAACTTGTTTGAGGGCTACCCTCACAAACCCACCATAGGCAATGTGTTTCTTTTTAAGGTTTTGGATTAGGATTTTGTGTCTTTGTTATTGCCTATTTTGCTGCCTTTCCTTGATCCCCTTTTCCAAGCAGCGGATAATGTTGATGATGCTAACGGTACTAAATAAGAACTGAGTAATCTTTTATTAGTGCTGAGGTCCTGTAACAACATAGACACTGGCTGAACTCAATTATATAATTAACTGCATGGTCTGTACACTCACCTCAATGCTTTAATCACAAAACCCTCCAGCAGTGTCACTTCATTCTCAGTGAAATGAGTAGTTAACTAAGCAAGAGCAGCTCCACACCAGCCTCCAGCTACCAATCCTGCAAATTAACTTTTCACACTGCTGTTTTAAAATGGACTGATTAACAGGCTGACTGGTTTAAAAAAAAAACCAGAGTATCTCCTGCTTCTGAGCAAAGTATGAGCAATAGCAGCAGGAGATAGTGCTCAGTGGAGCTGGATTGGATTCTGATAGATCAGAGCAAGAGGCTTTTAAACGCCACAGTTAACCCACTGGCTATATGATGAGCACCTCGGCCTAATTTTTGAATGAATGGGGAGCGGGCAGGGAAGTGGAGTTGAGGCCAAGATCAGATCAGCCTTGATCTTATTGAATGGCGGAGCAGGCTCGAGGGGCCAAATGGCTTACTTCTGCTCCTATTTCTTATGTTGTTATGTTCTAATGTTCGAGTCTGCGGGTCCAAATAGTATACTTTTTCTTGGCCATCAGTGTTGCCATTTCTAATATGATCTGCTTTGGAAAAGTTGCAGGGTTTTTAAGTTCATATTGTCCACCATCCAAAAGCTTTCTTCAACATTCTTTCATTGAAGCTGATTTCAAAATGTTCTGAAATCGATCATGAAGTTCTGCTTCAAAAAATTACAAATTCTGTTAAGAAAACAGTCAAGACATTTTTTTAATGCCCATTACTTAACTCTTTCTGTCGATGTAGGACAAGTCCTCAAAGAGTCCATCAAAAAAAGGGTTGTGTTGGCTGCTTTTTGATTTGTCTCTGCAAGTGAGACCTCCTCCAGTATATATTGAGCAAATTTAACATGATACATGCAACACTTCTGTTTAGATGCCATCATTGTTTGACTTGTGGAAATTCTTTCAAAAGTCTCTGAGGATGATTGTGTTGGCCTCATTTTACAATTGCATTCCATGAAGGAGGCAGTAACATTCACATAGTGTAGCAGGCATAAAATTTCAGGCAATGTATTGCTTGACTTCTTAATATACTGAAATTACTTGCACAGCACATCAACTGGTTTCGGTGCTTGCTCCAAACAGGGAGAGAAATTTATGTTGGTTCATTGTCATTAAAATAATTTGGAGCGCAAATTCCGTTTTTTAAACATTTTATAAAAGATAAACCAGCTTAGATAACATTTTAAGACCCAATATATACAGTCATAGTAAAATACAAAGTTAATTGAATTCCAAATATGTGGGATATAATGACATAAGAACATAACATGAGAATTAGGAGCAGGAGTAAGCCATTAGGCCCCTCGAGCCTGCTCCGCCATTCAATGAGATCATGGCTGATCTTCTACCTCAACTCCAATTTCCTGCACTCTCCCCATATCCCTTGACTCCCTTAATATTCAAAAATCTATCGATCTGTCTTGAATATACTCAAAGACTAAGCTGCCACAGCCCTCTGGAGTAGAGAATTCCAGAGATTCACCACCCTCTGAGTGAAGAAGTTTCTCCTCATCTCAGTCCTAAATGGCCAACCCCTTATTTTGAGACTGTGACCCCTTGTTCTAGACTCCTCAGCCAGAGGAAATATCCTCCCTGCATCTACCCTGTCAAGCCCTGTACAAATTTTGTGTGTTTCAACGAGATCACCTCTCATTCTTCTCAACTCTAGAGAATATAGGCCTAGTCTACTCAATCTCTCCTCATAGGACAATCCCTCCCATCCCAGGAATCAGTCTGTTGAACCTTCGTTGTACTCCCTCAATGGAAAGTATCTCCTTCCTTAGGTAAGGAGACCAAAACTGTACACAATACTTCAGGTGTGGTCTCACCATGGCCCTATTTAATTGCAGGAAGACGTCTTTACTCTTTTACTCAAATCCTCTTGTAATAAAGGCCAACATATTATTTGCTTTGTTAATTGCTGTACCTGCATGTTAACTTTCAGTGATTCGTGTAAAAGGACACCCAGGTCCCTCTGAACACCAACACTTCCCAATCTCTCACCATTTTAAAAAATACTCTGCTTTTCTATTTTTCCTACTAAACTGACAAACTGAACAGGACTAATGATATATATTTCTCAAACTGCAATGCACAGAAAAAGAGGATTAATGTAGTGATTCAAATATATTAAAGGAGGAGATTGGAAAATGCGTATTTCTCCCAGCTATATTGAAAGGGAGCTAAATCTAATGATCAAGTTATTCCTTTCATCTGTTCTATTGAACTGTTGTGAATGTTTCTCAGTAACTCCATATTCCTATGTCCTGTGCACATTATCCTTGCGTAGTTAAAGCATCAGAGATGCCATGTTTTTTTTAACCATTGATATAATTGTGCTCTGGATTCAGTTCATGTGTAAATTATCCTTTCCGATAATCTCATTCTTAATTGATGTAATAAAAAGTCCATTTTATACATTCATGAATGTGAATTCACAATTACATCATTTACCTAAGGTTATCAGTGCCATAAAGAAGAGAGCGCAGAATACTTTGACCAGAGGAATAGTTAACATCTGAGAAAAAAGAGTGTAATAAAAAATTTTATCCTTGTAATGTTACCCCTTTAACAACTCAGTGAACATTTCTGTACAATGGAACTGCTCGAGCTAAAGACTACAGCGTTTCTGGACAGTGTGAGAAGCCCCACTACAATTTGGGCGGAACCTTATTTTAAACCAGTGACTCATCATTGCCACTGCCAAATATATTGCTGCTGTCCTCTGTAAGAAAGACAGGCATCCGATCATGAAACTGACCAACAAAATCCACCCCCTCACAAAAAAGATCCAAAATCCCATCACATCACAACGCACAGCGAGTTGTTGTGATCTGGAATGCACTGTCTGAAAGAGTGATAGAAGCAGATTCAGTAGCAACTTTTGAAAAGAGAATTGTATTTTCAGCATACTTGAAAAGGAGACATTTGCAGAGCTTTGGGGAAAGAGCAGGGGAGTGGGACTAATTGGATAGCTTTTTTAAAGAGCCAACACAGGCACATTGGGCTGAATGGCCTCCATTTCATGATTCTATGATCTGAGTTGAAACTTGTCAAAATGAGTGGTGTGTCATTTTAATCATCTTTCTTTGATAGTGCAATTTTAAAGTGGGTGGGTTGTACCTACACAAGTCTTTGAATGTGGCAGGAGAAGTGGTGATGTCTGTTAAAAAATACATAGAGGATCCTTGCCTTTATAAATAGAGGTTTTGGGGTTATTTTGGTGGAAGGGTGAAAACAGGCAGTCAGTGGGCGCTGTGTTAATAACACATGACTGTTTGAAAGTCTGGTTTTGACATGTAATTTTGGGCCTAATTGCTGATTACCATAATTTGAATTTGCCTGGAGGGAAAACCTGGGCCAGAAGTTTCCCATTTTAAAAAAAGGGGTGTGTTTGGTGTGTGGGGGCAGTTAAATTGTGAATCCCAATCTGATCCAAGCCGCGCATTTCCAGTTTTCCTGGAGGCGGGACGCAGTCCGACGGTTGCAACCAACCTGCTCCCAAGGAGCATTACATCGATTTAAATATTGTAATAAGGCTGGAAGCCTCTCTCTTTTTTCCCTCCATTTTGTGTTTAACTGCCTGTGGACGGGTTTCACACAATTTGTGAAACCCGGCAGTTAAACAGAGGCAGAGACTGCTACATCCAGGAGGTAAGTGGCTTAATACCGGGATTGAATACAGGGTCCTGAACATTCCCACCCCACTATGATCGGAGCCCCCACCTCCAGCCCCACCCACGAGGCCTCCAATCACCTTCCCAGGCTTGCCCCTGCCCCCAACGATGATGATTAGGCCTGTCATGATCCTCCACCCACCCTGATCCCTGGCCAAGCCCTCCTCCCGCGATCTCCGGTCTCCCCCCCCATGTTTCCTGATCTCACCCCCCCCGCCCCTGCCCAATTCTCGACCATCTCTCATTGCCTGCCGATCTCCGATCTCCCCAATCCCCGACCCCTCCCGATCCCCTGCCAATCCTGCAATGTCCCCACTGATCATCTCTTCCCCTCCTGATTGCCCAGCCCCATCCTGCCGATTGCAGAAACCCCTCCCACCCCTGCCGATCCCTGACCCCCCCTCCCCCCCCCTCCCCACTGTAATCCCTCCCCAGGACCAACCCTCCCCGCGACTGAGGCCCGCCCACCCACAGCCAGCCTGTTTACTTGTTTACTCCTGATCAGCTTGCCGCTGTTAGGAGAATGTGTTCATTCAAGTGCTCGCCACCAAAATGACTTGCAGCCTCTTTAATGAGCGATAGCAGGCAATTTTAGTGGCAATCAACCCCTTAATAATCCTCCCAGGCAGCCGTGCCTAGTGCATGCATCACATTCATCAAGATGGCTTCTTGTGCTAAATGTGTCATTGCAGCTCAAGACCCCCATCTTGGCCACCTCAGAGGCTCTTTAGTGCCTAAATTATCTGGGGGAAATCGCCCCCATAAAGTACAAAACACTGGTTAGGTCCCAGCTGGAGTATTGTGTTCAATTCTGGGAAGGTTGGCAAGGCCTCAGAGTGAGTGCAGAGGAGATTTACTAGAATGGTAACAGAGCTGAAAGACTACAGAGGACTAGAGAAAATGGGGTTGTTCTCCTTCGAACAGAAAAGATTAAGGGGAGATTTGATAAAGATGTTCAAAATCATGAGTGGTTTTGATTGAGTAAATAACGAGAAATTGTTTCCAGTGGCAGAAGAATCAGTAATCAGAGGACACAGATTTAAGATAATTGGCAAAAGAACCAGAGGCAACATGAGGGAAACAAATTTGCGCAGCAAGTTGTTTTGATTTGGAATGCAATGCCTGAAAGTGTGGTGAACACAGATTCCATAATAACGTTCCAAAGGGAATTGGATAAATAGTTGAAGTGAAAAATTTATGAACTATGGGGAAAGCGCAGGGGAGTGGAACTAATTGGACAGCTCTTTCTAGGAGCCAGCATAAGCACGATGGGCCAAATGGCCTCCTTCTATACTGTATGATTCTATGAAATACTTTTCATGGCTGACGGTTTCCTTGGAGCTGCTCCACTTCACGCTGTGACCGCACCAGAGTTACAGTGGAAACCCTGTTAGCTTGCATAAATGGGATGTCTGGTGCACTTCTGACAAAGTTACAGCAGGAGCAGCTCAGAAGAACATAAGAAATAGGCGCAGACGTAGGCCCTACGGCCCCTCGAGCCTGCTCCTCCTTTCAATAAGATCATGGCTGATCGCCAACCTCAACTCCACTTTCCCGCCCGATCTCCATTTCTCTTGATTCCCCAAGACTCCAAAAATCTATCCATCACAGCCTTGAATATATTCAGAGACTCAGCATCCACAGCTCCTCTGGGGCAGAGAATTCCAAAGATTCACAACCCTCTGGGCCCAAGTTTCCACACGCGCCTAGAACGGCGCAGTCCCGACCTGGACGCCCGTTTTTCGCGCCACAAAGTGCGCCTAAAAAAATCCTCGGTATTCTCCAGCTACCTGCAGGTCCTCTGGCCCTCGGCGCAGCCAGCACGAGCTGTGGGGGGGCGGAGCCAGGTCCCTGCGCTGAAAACCGTGCCGGGAACTCTGCACATGCGCGCTACAGTGGGCACGCAAGTGCAGTAGCTCCAGGCGCCGAAGCACGCAGCCCCTAGCCCTGGCTGAATGGCCTCACTGGGGCTGCGTGAATAAGGCTCCTCCCACGGCCAGCTCCTGCTCCCCCCCCCCCCCCCCCCCCCGGACCAGACCCGACACTCGCTCCCCGCCCCCCCCCGCCTCCGGACCAGACCCGACACCCGCTCCCCGCCCCCCCCGCCTCTGGACCAGACCCGACACCTGCGCCCCCCCCCCCCCCCCGGACCAGACCAGACCCGACACCTTCTCCCCGTCCCCCCCTGCCTCCGGACCAGACCCGACACCCGCGCCCCCCCCCCCCCCCCCCCCGACTGACCCGACCCGCGCTCCTGTTCCCGCTCCCCACCTCGACCCGTGCTCCTGTTCCCGCTCCCCGCCCCCCCGACTGGACCCGACCCTACCAGTGCTCCTGTTCCCGCTCCCCGCCTCCCCAACTGGACCCAACCCGACCCGAGCTCCTGTTCCCGCTCCCCGACTGGACCCGACCCGACCCGAGCTCCTGTTCCCGCTCCCCGACTGGACCCGACCCGACCCGAGCTCCTGTTCCCGCTCTCCGACTGGACCCGACCCGACCTGCGCTCCTGTTCCCGCTCCCCGCCTCCCCGACTCGACCCGACCCGACCGCGCTCCTGTTCCCGCTCCCCGCCCTCCCGACTGGACCTAACCCGACCCGCGCTCCCACCCCCCGACCCGACCCTCCCCCCACCCCCACTGGACCCGACCCGACTCCCGCTCCCGGACTGGATCCGACCTGACCTCCCTCCCTCCCTCTCTCTCTTCCCCCCTCTCCCCCCTTACCCCCCCTCTCCCCCCTCTCCCCCCTTACTCCCCCCTCACCCCCCTCTCTCTCCCCCCTTCTCCCTTCCTCCCCCCCCCTCTCTCTCCCCCCTTCTCCCTCCCCTCTCTCTCCCTCTCTCTCTCTCTCTTCCCCCCGACCTGACCCGAACCGAACATCCCCGACCCGACCCGACCCAACCCAACGCCACCTACCTGTAAATCTGGTGCTGGGGACGGGCCCTGCCTGAAGTCTCGGGCCGGCCCGTTCAGCCTTCGGTCCCGAAAGGCCTGCCTGAAGCACTTTCACACGGGTGGGAAGATGGTTTATTTAATCTTTTCTTTACTTATAAATGTTTATTCAGGTTGGATTTATTTGTATAATATTTGTATAAGTATAAATAAGGATTTATTATAGAATTTAATGACTTCCCTTCCCCCCCCCCCCCAACCTCGTTCTGGATGCCTAATTTGTAACCTGATCCTGATTTTTTAATGTGTAGAACAGGTTTTTTCAGTTCTACAAAAATCTTCACTTGCTCCATTCTACTTTAGTTTGGAGTACGTTTTCACTGTGGAAACTTTCAAATCAGGCGTCAGTGGTCGGACACGCCCCCTTTTGAAGAAAAAATTCTGTTCCAAAGTAGAACTGTTCTACCTGACTAGAACTGCAGAAAAAAAAATGTGGAGAATTGCGATTTCTAAGATAGTCTATTCTCCACCAGTTGCTCCTAAAAATCAGGCGCAAATCATGTGGAAACTTGGGCCCTCTAAGTGAAGAAATTCCTCCTCATCTCGGTCTTAAATGGCCGACCCCTTATCCTGAGACTATGCCCGCTAGTTCTAGACACTCCAGCCAAGGGAAACAGCCTCTCAGCATCCACCCTGTCGATCCCCTTCTGAATCTAGAAATCCCCTCTCCAACCCCACCCCAGTATTTGTGTTTTTAATTATCTGAGGAGAAAGAGGTTGGATTGATTGTGGGAAGTAGCAAAGGTACAACACTAGAATCTTTACTCAAGCTACATATACTTGCCTTAATAAGATATTCAAGGACAGTATGGTGGTCTGCATCTCATTGATGATGGTGTTTTTTTTTTAAATCTCTGACATTAACATTTGAATGAAAAGAATGTAAAACTGGCCAACAGCACCAAGTCATAAAATAAGCCCAGAATCTATCCCCAATACAAGTACAAGCTCTGTGGAAAAGACAAAGGTGCACTTGAAATAGCAGTGCCGAATGTCATGTGACACTGAGTATGAGCAGGAAGGTGGGAATAAGTGAACTTTTGCCTCCGTTGTGCAGCCCATCAGAGACTAAATGGACCAAATCAACTGAGCAGATGTGTAAGGATGTGGAAGGTTGAATACCTTTCACACAGAGGCCTTTGTGTTCTGGGCATGATCTGGCATTATGATGGGATGCAATAGGCCTCAGCTTTGCAGCAATTACTAAGCCATTATCACGCTACAACACAAGATCGTTTTTCTTCTGATTTGGGCTGTCACCTGTTCTTCATTTACCAGTCAATAACCATTAATTATCCTCTGTAGAAGTTTAAACAAAGCGTCCCTCCTGTTAAAACCAGTAAACCATTCAGTAATGATAAATAAACTGAGAATTGCAGAGACCCCCCCCCCCTTCCACCAGCACCGTTTACTGCCTGAAGTCCTATATGATGGGAACTACTAAAGGAAATACCTAGAAATTGGAAGGTCAAGGGCCTGATGAGGTCAAATTCTAGGCTGCAGAAGAAGCAAAATCAGAATTCTTGCTGCAGCCGTGCAGTAATTTGTAGATTTGTCATTAGCCGGCAGAATAATACACTTTGTGAATGTGTAGATCTGAAAACTAGACTAAACTTTAAAATTTTGACATTAAATGAAGACATTCGTAATTACATTTTTAGCGAATACATTTCTTTGAAAAATGGAACGATTGCAATGTTTTATCAGTCTTGCTCATCACATTGCTCACATTATTTGCTTTTACAGTTTTGTCCTTTTTGATATGGTTCAATGGGCACTGGCAGCCACCCAGTACCTTACCCACATGGCCATTCTTCATGTGAGCCTTGACAGTAGCTGTTGGCAGGCAACTCAGCTATGCGGGGCATCACAGCCAAGTGCAATCCTACCTCATCCTAGTGTCAGCTGTGGCTCAGTGGTGGTACTCTTGCCTCTGAGTCAGGTTGTGGGTTCAAGTCCCATGCCAGAAACTTGAACACAAAATCTAGACTCAGTGCAGTAGAGTGATTGATGTACTTCTATTGATATTTATATCCATAGTTATTTAATGTGATTCATTTATATTTCAAATACCTATGTTGACATCCTGTGAAAAGCCTGCATAGTTGTATATGAGACACATGAAATAAAGGACTGTGCATTTTTGTGTAATAAATTAATGTGGTATAATAAATTATTGTAATAAATTTATATATTTTAATTATCCAGAAGGTAATACTTGTTGATGGATCAGGAAAATATTTACCTAATTAATTAAGTTTAGTTGATGACATGAACTAGATTATTTCAAACAATGAAAATATTGCTCTGATTCGCTGGGTTTTAAGTTTACCTTTACTTAGGGTTCTTAGTTTTGAGCTTTTCTTTATTATGCAATTTTTTAAAATTCAGGTGATACACTGCAACACAAATGTATATTGCATTTTGTAGATGAATATCAGAGGGCTGAGAAGGTTTTAAAGGAATTTAGCGTTATTTTTTAAATGTTTTTTCTAGTTTTTAAAAATTTTATTGAGGTCAGTGGTCATAATGAGGTTGGGCGCAGATGAAGCAAGACCTCACCTTTGTATTCTCCTCGCTGATAGGTGTCGTAACTGTCTGCCTCATTTCTCAGTTCTTCCTAGACCCAGTATCACCTATGAGTTGTGCTGGAGAAGAGAGGCAGAAATGATTGCAGGCATACGAAATACAAATTGTGCTTCCTTGGGCCCAAGTTTCCACATGATTTGCGCCTGAGGGAGGGAAGGAGTGCGGGCCCGCCCGCCCGAACGCAGCGGAGGGGGGGGGGGGGGGGGGAGGAGGGAAGACATTCCCGACGGAGGGAGGGAGGGAGGGAGGGATTGCGGGCCCGAACGCAGCGGGGGTGGGGGAGGAAGTCCCACTTACAAAATCGGCGCGAGTGTAGGCTCCGCCCCCCTGGGCGCCGCGTCAAACAGACAAGGAGCTGCGGGGCTCTCCAGAATCGCGAGTTTTTTTTCCGGCGCCGTTTTAGGCGCGAAAAACGGGCGCCCAGCTCGGAAGGGGCGCCCGTTTTTTATCGTGTGGAAACTTGGGCCCCTTGAGTTGTCGCAAGACGTCGGTACAGAATCTCCAACTGAAATTCACAATAATTTCTCCAAATAAACCCAAACAAATAGATTGATAAAGGATTATATAACTATTCCTTCCTGAATAATCAACCAACCAGAGAAAAACATTGAAAGGGTGCCTGATTAAATAACATCCTGGTTTTATCGATGTATGAGCTGCGAGGAGGATGCTGTGAAGCTGCAGAGCGACTTGGATAGGTTAGGTGAGTGGGCAAATGCATGGCAGATGAAGTATAATGTGGATAAATGTGAGGTTATCCACTTTGGTGGTAAAAACAGAGAGACAGACTATTATCTGAATGGTGACAGATTAGGAAAAGGGGAGGTGCAAAGAGACCTGGGTGTCATGGTACATCAGTCATTGAAGGTTGGCATGCAGGTGCAGCAGGCGGTTAAGAAAGCAAATGGCATGTTGGCCTTCATAGCAAGGGGATTTGAGTACAGGGGCAGGGAGGTGTTGCTGCAGTTGTACAGGGCCTTGGTGAGGCCACACCTGGAGTATTGTGTACAGTTTTGGTCTCCTAACCTGAGGAAGGACATTCTTGCTATTGAGGGAGTGCAGCGAAGGTTCACCAGACTGATTCCCGGGATGGCGGGACTGACCTATCAAGAAAGACTGGATCAACTGGGCTTGTATTCACTGGAGTTCAGAAGAATGAGAGGGGACCTCATAGAAACATTTAAAATTCTGACGGGGTTAGACAGGTTAGATGCAGGAAGAATGTTCCCAATGTTGGGGAAGTCCAGAACCAGAGGTCACAGTCTAAGGATAAGGGGTAAGCCATTTAGGACCGAGATGCGGAGGAACTTCTTCACCCAGAGAGTGGTGAACCTGTGGAATTCTCTACCACAGAAAGTTGTTGAGGCCAATTCACTAAATATATTCAAAAAGGAGTTAGATGAGGTCCTTACTACTAGGGGGATCAAGGGGTATGGCGAGAAAGCAGGAATGGGGTACTGAAGTTGAATGTTCAGCCATGAACTCATTGAATGGCGGTGCAGGCTAGAAGGGCCAAATGGCCTACTCCTGCACCTATTTTCTATGTTTCTATGTATTATACACGAGGTTTTGGACATATGGAGGACACTGGGAGTTTGTGAAATTGGAAAAGTGTTTATTCGCAATGGACAGGCTTGATGACTTGCTGTTTTTCACACATTTAAAGAACAATTCTTCATAATTAAAAAAAATAATTCATAATTATTTTTCTTTGTAATGGTCTTTCATTTCAACTTTTCTGTGTACTGTGACAGAAATGCCATAATGGATTGTTACATCACAAGTGTAGAAGGATAATATTTAAACACTTATGACAACCTTGTACGTGACAAACAGAGGATACATTACAAAGAACAGTTAGTTTATATCCCATAAAAGAACTGACCTTGCAATTCACAAGCCACAAAATCGTAAGTTAGTTAAGTCTGTGCAATGAGTAGGTTATGTAGAGATATGTCACAGAGTCAGTGTGATGTGATGCATGTCTCCAAGTGAGGCTGACTGGTTAATCACTGGGGAGTAGAGGAAGAGCTTGCTGCAGCGTTGGGTAGTCCCTACGTAAACCAGTGCTGCTTGTGGTTTTCAGAATCTTACAACGATGCTAAGTCATTCTTTGGAACTTGTGTGTGAAGATCAAATGAATTTCAAAGGCAGATGTTGCATTTGATACAACAACTCTTTTATCAGTTACATTATTCTCATTAACTTTGCCACAATGATCTTACTTTTGGATGAAGAAAAGTTGTTACATGCTTGACTCTGAGAAATAATAGATATTTGGCTTCATCTCGAACTTTATACGCTGATTGCAACTCAGTAATTCACTCCACTTGCTTCTATGGCAACTAATGGCCTGCTTTTCTCTTCTGTGCTACAGATGGAGGAGAGTGACGGCACTCCCCCAATATCTATTAGGGCTAGAATTTCATTGAAGATGTTAAATCAAGTCCCTTCTGTCTGTTCTGGTAGGTCAGGTGAATGTTAAAGAAAAGGGAGCACTCCCAGTGTTCTTTCCAAAATTCCTCCATCAACTAACATCACCAAAACACATTAACTAGCTATTCATCTCATTGCTGCTTATGCAATCTTGCAGCATGTTAAATGGCATCCATGTTTACTTAAATAACAGCAGTGTTTGCACTTAAACATAATTCATTTTCTTTGAAGCACTTTGGAACATTTTTGAGCGGTTATTTATAACTGGCAAGCCATACTGTATGGGCCCAATTTTGAAAAATGGTCAATTGTATCAAGTATTGAAGATTTACCCCCTCACTTTGGTGGAACCATATGGCACCTTCAAGAGAAGAGGAAAGGAAATTGGAGAAAAATAAATACAAACATTGTCTGTAGGGGCATATTTTGTTTGTATTTTTGTAATCTTAACCAATCTCTAGTTCCTCCAATTTTTGGAGATAATTTATCAATCCTTTCAGATTTCAGGGTATACCTTGGGGGAAAGTGAAGGTACCTCCACCTAAAATGATGTTAGGTAAAATTTGTTATACCCTTTGAACATAAGAACATAAGAAATAGGAGCAGGAGGAGGCCAATAAGATCATGGCTGATCTGATCATGGACTCAGCTCCACTTCCCTGCCCGCTCCCCATAACCCTTTACTCCCTTATCGCTCAAAAATCTGTCTATCTCTGCCTTAAATATATTCAATGACCCAGCCTCCACAGCACTCTGGGGCAGAGAATTCCATAGATTTACAACCCTCTGAGAGAAGAAATTTCTCCTCATCTGTCTTAGTTTTAAATGGGCGGCTCCTTATTCTATGTCCCCTAGTTTTAGTTTCCCCTATGAGTGGAAATATCCTCTCTGCATCCACCTTGTCGAGCCCCCGCATTATCTTATAAGTTTCAATAAGATCACCTCTCATTCTTCTGAACATGTATGCAACCTTCATACAACTGTAACCTTCATGTAACTGTAACTTTCATGCAACCACACTGTACACTGTATATATGTTGACCACAGGGGGTGAACTTGTGGGAGACATTCCTCACCTGGGCACTCAGGTATTTAAAGGGAGGTCCCATGCAGGGTCATCACTTCTTGGTCCTGGGAATAAAGAAAGGTCACGCAGTGACCGTGTCTGCAGTACATGCCTCGTGTGATTCAGTAGCAAGGTGCAGGGACACCACATTTGGTGACGAGAAACGGGAATCACCGAACCACGAGGATGGCCACAGAGGGACGTTACTGTGTGGGTGAGGACTGGGACGACTTCATTGAGAGACTCCAGCAGAGTTTCGTCACGAAGGACTGGCTGGGAACGGCAGCGGCTGACAAGTGGAAGACACATCTACTGACCAGCTGCGGCCCAAAGACGTATGCGCTGATGAAAGACCTGCTCGCACCCGAGAAGCCGGCGGACAAGTCCTTTGAAGAGCTCAGCCAGCTGATCAGTGAGCATCTTAAACTGGCGAGTAGCGTACACATGGCCCGGCACCAGTTCTACACACACCGGCGTCAGGAGGGACAAAACATCTCGGACTTCGCTGCGGACCTGCGGCGCTTGGCCAGTCTCTAAGTTCACGGATGCTTTCAGGGGGGAGATGTTAAGGGATTTTTTCATTGAGGGCATTAGTCATGCTGGGATTTTCAGGAAGCTCAGAGGGACTAAGGACTTGACTTTAGAAGGGGCGGTGTTGATAGCTCAGACCTTCATGGCAGGGGAAGAGGAGACCAAGCGAATTTACGCACGCAGCTCTGGTTCCAACGTGGCGATGCACCAGGGAGTTAACATTGTGAACGCGGACCTCGCAGGCAGGCAAGGGCATTTTGAAACCGACCCGGCAGCAACAGATACTATGGTGGGCCCACAACAGGGACAATGGAAAGGGGATCGGCAATTCATGCCAACTCGAGGAACAATGCGTCCCATGATGGGACCATTTGACACCCACCATCAGAGCGCTTAGAAACAACCAAAGGGACAATCAGAGAGGAATGCCTGGCAACAGACCTTTTGTTAACAACAACCTCAGCTCATGCTGGAGGTGTGGGGGTAGACATACTGTGAAAAGCTGCAGGTTCCAGCAATTTTTCTGTAGGAATTGCAACATCAGTGGACATTTGGCCAGAATGTGCACGAAGGCTGTAGCGAGGCTAATCTACGAGACAGGAACCAGACGAGGGGTCTGCAATGCAGGATGATGCTTGGGGCAAAGCCATGGATGCTGAAGTTCAGCGGGTTCATGTGGCTGACGTCCACAGGTCATATACCAAAACGCCACCCATGATGATGAAAGTTTTATTGAATAGCATCCCGGTGCGCATGGAGCTGGACACAGGAGCCAACCAGTCCCTTATGAGCGCCCAACTATTTGAGAGACTATGGCCACACAGAGCTAGCAGGCCAAAACTAAAACGCATTGACATGCAGCTACGGACGTACACCAAAGAGAACATCCCAGTGCTAGGCAGTACAAACTTGGTGGTAATACATAATGGGTCAGAGAACCGGCTGCCACTCTGGATTGTCCCGGGATACGGCCCCGCACTTTTGGGGAGGAGCTGGCTAGCCGAGATGAACTGGAAATGGGGGGATGTGCACGCCATTTCATCTGTGGAGCGAAGCTCATGCTCACAGGTCCTATAGAAATTCGGGGCACTGTTTCAACCAGGTGTCGGGACTTTCAAGGGCACCAAAGTAGTGATACGCATCACCCCGGACGCCAGACCAGTGCACCACAAAGCCAGAGCGGTGCCGTATGTGATGCGTGAGAAAATTGAAAGTGAACTGGACAGGCTGCTCAGAGAGGGCATAATCTCAGCAGTTGAATTTAGTGACTGGGCAAGCCCCATCGTTCCTGTTCTCAAAGCGGATGGCTCGGTCAGGATTTGTTGCGACTACAAGGCCACCATCAACCGAGTGACACTGCAGGACCAGTACCCGCTTCCGAGAGCGGAAGACCTTTTTGCCACGCTGGCAGGTGGCAAGCTGTTCACCAAGTTGGACCTCACTTCGGCCTACATGACTCAGGAACTGGCTGAAGAATCCGAGCTTCTGACCACCATCACGACACACAAGGGGCCATTTATCTACGACAGGTGTCCGTTTGGCATTCGTTCGGTGGCTGCTATCTTTCAGAGGAACATGGAAAGCTTGCTTAAATCCATTCCTGGAACGATCGTATTCCAAGACGACATCCTAATTACAGGTCGAGACACCGAGGAACACCTCCAAAACCTGGGGGAGGTGCTACGCCGACTGGACCGGTTGAAAAAGCCCAAGTGTGTGTTTGTAGCCCCAGAGGTCAAGTTTTTGGGCAGGAGAGGTGCCGCAGACGGGATTCGGCCCACCGAAGCTAAAACGGAGGCGATCCGCCGGGCGCCCAGGCCCGGCAACACATTGGAGTTGTGATCATTCCTGGGACTTTTGAACTATTTCGGGAACTTTGCTCTTGCGTAAAGGTTGTGAATAGTTTTGGGGGGTCAAGAATGGGCTTTCAATAAAGCGTGGAATCTTATTTGTTCTAACAAGCTGTTGACCTTGTACGACCCCTGTAAAAAAACTGGTTTTAACGTGTGATGCATCATCCTACGGGGTTGGGTGCGTATTGCAGCAGAGTAATGATGATGACCGACTCCAACCGGTGGCTTATGCCTCCAGGTCGCTCTCCCAGGCAGAGCATGGATACGGCATGGTCGAAAAGGAAGCACTCGCTTGTGTTTACGGTGTGAAAAAGATGCAGCAGTACGTTTTCAGTAGGCGGTTCGAGCTAGTAACGGACCACAAGCCGTTAACATTCCTGTTGTCCGACAGCAAGGCTGTCAATGCCAATGCGTCAGCTCGCATACAGCGATGGGCTCTCACGCTGGCTGCGTCTGACTACACCATACGGCACTGGCCAGGCACCGAGAATTGCGCTGACGCGCTCAGCAGGCTTCCACTGGCCACCACTGAGGGGGCGTCGGAGCAAAGCACTGAGATGGTCATGGCCGTTGAGGCTTTTGACACCACAGGCTCCCCCATCACAGCCCACCAGATCAAAATCTGGACCAACCGGGACCACCTCCTGTCCATGATAAAGAAATATGTTCTCACTGGGGATTGGGCGCCCGCACACGGGCCGTGCCCCAAGGAGGTCAGACCGTTCCACAGATGGATGGATGAGCTCTCCATCCAAGCCGACTGCCTGCTATGGGGCAGCCGGGTAGTCATGCCCCAGAAAGGAAGGGAAGCATTCATCAGGGAACTCCACAGCGATCACCCTGGCATCGTGCTAATGAAGGCCATTGCCCGGTCACATGTATGGTGGCCGGGAATTGACTCAGACCTGGAACACTGGGTTCGCAGGTGCATGACGTGTGCTCAGCTGGGCAATGCCCCCAGGGAGGCTCCCCTCAGTCCGTGGCCCTGGCCCACCAGGCCATGGTCACGCGTTCACGTAGACTACGCGGGCCCGTTCATGGGAAAAATGTTCCTGATCGTTGTCGATGCATACTCGAAATGGATCGAGTGCATCATATTGAATTCGTGCACGACATCCATCACAGTGGAGAGTCTGCGCACGGTTTTCGCGACCCACGGCTTGCCGGACATTCTGGTCAGCGACAATGGCCCGTGCTTCACCAGCCATGAATTCCAGAAGTTTATGTCGGGTAATGGCATCAAACACGTCCGGACAGCGCCGTTCAAGCCGGCTTCCAATGGCCAGGCAGAACATGCGGTCCAAGTCATAAAACAGGGCATGCTCCGTATCCAAGGACCCTCCCTTCAGCACCGCCTATTGCGCCTCCTGCTGGCCTACAGGTCCTGCCCTCATTCACTCACGGGAGTCCCGCCAGCGGAACTACTCATGAAACGCACGATTAAAACGCGGCTGTCCCTCATTCATCCAGCCCTGGCAGACATTGTTGAGGGCAAGCCCCGGTCCCAAACTGAGTGCCATGATCGAAACGCAAGGGGGTGGTGTATAGAAATTGATGACCCGATATTTGTTCTTAACCATGCTTTGGGACCCAAGTGGCTTGAGGGCACCGTAATTGGCAAAGAGGGGAATAGGGTCATAGTGGTCAGACTCAACAATGGGCAGATATGCCGAAAACACTTGGACCAAGTAAAGAAAAGGTTCAGCACAGAAACTGAGGAACCTGAGGAAGAGCATGAGATGTTACCCACACCACTGCCAGTGGACGAGCAACAAGGACATTCACCAACACGCACAGTCCCTGCAGCCAGCCCAGACAGGCCAGAATCACCTCAGGTGACAGAGAAGCCATGCCAAGGTTCAGCCACCAGAGCCCCAACTGCGGCGCTCCACGAGAGAGCGTCGACCACCTGAAAGACTTAGCCTTTGACACAAAAAGACGAGAAGGGGGAGGTGATGTCATGTATGCAACCTTCATACAACTGTAACCTTCATGTGACTGTAACCTTCATGCAACCACACTGTACACTGTATATATGTCCTGGAAATGCACACCTTGACCACAGGGGGTGAACTCGTGGGAGACACTCCTCACCTGGGCACTCGGGTATTTAAAGGGAGGTCCCACGCAGGGTCATCACTTCTTGGTCCTGGGAATAAAGAAAGGTCACGCAGTGACCGTGTCTGCAGTACATGCCTCGTGTGATTCAGTAGCAAGGTGCAGGGACACCACACATTGCCCAACCTACTCAACCTCATAAGTCAACCCCCTCATCTCCGGAATCAACCAAGTGAACTTGCTCTGAACAGCCTCCAATGCAAGTATTGTGCGTGCGGTAAACCAGACTCCTCACCCACCCTTTCCTTCCACGACTGCCTGTCCCATCTGAGACAGAGACTGTAATTCCCGTCTTGGACTGTTCAGTCATAGAACATAGAAACATAGAAAATAGGTGCAGGAGTAGGCCATTCAGCCCTTCTAGCCTGCACCGCCATTCAGTGAGTTCATGGCTGAACATGCACTTCAGTACCCCCTTATAGAAACATAGAAAATAGGTGCAGGAGTACTAATTTTTAGAGTGGAAGCAAGTCTTCGTCGATTTCGAGGGACTGCCTATGATTATGATCCTTCCTTAAATACGGAGACCAAAACTGTACCCAGTACTCCAGGTGTGGCCTCACCAATACCCTGAACAGTTATAGCAGGACTTGTCTGCTTTTATACTCTATTTCCTTTGCAATAAAGGCCAACATTCCATTTGCCTTCCTGATTACTTGCTGTACCTGCATACTAACTTTTTGTGTTTCATGCACAAGGAACCCGAGGTCTCACTGTACTGCAGCACTTTGCAATTTTTCTCCATTTAAATTGTAATTTGCTTTTCTATTTTTTCTGCCAAAGTGCATAATCTCACGTTTTCCACATATACTCCATCTGCCAAATTTTTGCCCACTCATTTAGCCTGTCTATATCCCATTGCAGATTTGTTGTGTTCTCCTCACAATTTGCTTTCCCACCCATCTTTGTATCATCAGTAAACTTGGCTACATTACACTCGGTCCCTTCATCCAAGTCATTAATATAGATTGTAAGTAGTTGAGAACCCAGCACCGATCCCTGCGGTACCCCGCTAGTCACTGTTTGCCATTTTTTCTGATTCTCTGTTTTCTTTTAATTAGCCAATCCTCTGTCCATGCTAATATATTACCCCCAACCCCGTGAGCTTTTATCTGACATAGAAACATAGAAAATAGGTGCAGGAGTAGGCCATTCGGCCCTTTGAGCCTGCACCATCATTCAATAAGATCATGGCTGATCATTCCCTCAGTACCCCTTTCCTGCTTTTTCTCCATAGCCCTTGATCCCTTTAGCCGTAAGGGCCATATCTAACTCCCTCTTGAATATATCCAATGAACTGGCATCAACAACTCTCTGCGGTAGGGAATTCCACAGGTTAACAACTCTCTGACTGAAGAAGTTTCTCCTTATCTCAGTCCTAATTGGCCTACCCCTTATCCTTAGACTATGTCCCCTGGTTCTGGACTTCCCCAACATCGGGAACATTCGTCCCGCATCTAACCTGTCCAGTCCCGTCAGAATCTTATATGTTTCTATGAGATCCCCTCTCATCCTTCTAAACTCCAGTGTATAAAGGCCCAATCGATCCAATCTCTCCTCATATGTCAGTCCAGCCATCCCGGGAATCAGTCTGGTGAACCTTCGCTGCACTCCCTCAATAGCAAGAACATCCTTACTCAGATTAGGAGACCAAAACTGAACACAATATTCCAGGTGAGGCCTCACCAAGGCCTGTACAGCTGCAGTAAGACCTCCCTGCTCCTATACTCAAATCCCTTAGCTATGAAGGCAAACATATCATTTGCCTTCTTCACCGCCTACTGTACCTGCATGCCAACTTTCAGTGATTGATGAACCATGACACCCAGGTCTCGTTGCGCCTCCCCTTTTCCTAATCTACCGCCATTCAGATAATATTCTGCCATCGTGTTTTTGCCCCCAAATTGGATAACCTCATATTTATCCACATTATACTGCATCTGCCGTAATGTGGCCATGCTTTTGCCTAACCTGTGTAAGTCACCCTGCAGCCTCTTGGCGTCCTCCTCACAGCTCACACCGCCACCCAGTTTAGTGTCATCTGCAAACTTGGAGATATTGCACTCAATTCCTTCATCTAAATCATTAATGTATATTGTAAAGAGCTGGGGTCCCAGCATTGAGCCCTGTGGCACCCCACTAGTCACTGCCTGCCATTCTGAAAAGGACCCGTTTATCCCGACTTTGTGCTCCCTGTCTGCCAACCAGTTCTCTATCCACATCAGTACATTACCCCCAATACCATGTGGTTTGATTTTGCACACTAATCTCTTGTGGTGGGACCTTGTCAAAAGCCTTTTGAAAGTCCAAATACATCACATCCACTGGTTCTCCCTTGTCCACTCTACCAGTTACATCCTCAAAATATTCTAGAAGATTTATCAAGCATGATTTCCCTTTCATAAATCCATGCTGACTTGGACCGATCCTGTCACTGCTTTTCAAATGCGCTGCTATTTCATCCTTAATGATTGATACCAACATTTTCCCCACTACTGATGTCAGGTTAACCGGTCTATAATTACCCGCTTTCTCTCTCCCTCCTTTTTTAAAAAGTGGTGTTACATTAGCTACCCTCCAATCCATAGGAACTGATCCAGAGTCGATAGACTGTTGGAACATGATCACCAATGCATCCACTATTTCTAGGGCCACTTCCTTAAGTACTCTGGGATGCAGACCATCAGGCCCCAGGGATTTATTGGCCTTCAATCCCATCAATTTCCCTAACACAATTTCCCGCCTAATAAGGATATCCTTCAGTTCCTCCTTCTCACTGGACCCTCGGTCCCCTAGTACTTCTGGAAGGTTATTTGTGTCTTCGTGAAGACAGAACCAAAGTATTTGTTCAATTGGTCTGCCATTTCTTTGTTCCCAATTATAAATTCACCTTAATCTGACTGCAGGGGACCAACGTTTGTCTTCACTAATCCTTTTCTCTTCACATATCTATAGAAGCTTTTGCAGTCAGTTTTTATGTTCCTGGCAAGTCTCCTCTCATACTCGATTTTCCCCCTCCTTTGTCCTCCTCTGCTGAATTCTAAATTTCTCCCAGTCCTCAGGTTTGCTGCTTTTTCTGGCCAATTTATATGCCGTTCCTTGGATTCAACACTATCCTTAATTTCCCTTGTTAGCCACGGTTGAGCCACCTTCCCCGTTTTATTTTTACTCCAGACAGGGATGTACAATTGTTGAAGTTCATCCATGTGATCTTCAAATGTTTGCCATTGCCTATCCACCGTCAACCCTTTTAAGTATCAATTGACAGTCTATTCTAGCTAATTTATGCTTCATACCATCGAAGTTACCTTTCCTTAAGTTCAGGACCCTGGTCTCTGAATTAACTGTATCACTCTCCATCTTAATAAAGAATTCTACCATATTATGGTCACTCTTCCCCAAGGGGCCTCGCACAAAAAGATTGCTAATTAGCCCTTTCTCATTACACATCACTCAGTCCAGGATGGCCAGCCCTCTAGTTGGTTCCTTAACATATTGGTCTAGAAAACCATCCCTAATACACTCCAGGAAATCCTCCTCCACCGTATTGCTACCAGTTTGGTTAGCCCAATCTATATGTAGATTAAAGTCGCCCATGATAACTGCTGTACCTTTATTGCACGCATCCCTAATTTCTTGTTTGATGCTGTCCCCAACCTCACTACTACTGTTTGGTGGTCTGTACACAACTCCCACTAGCGTTTTCTGCCCTTTGGTATTCCGCAGCTCCACCCATACAGATTCCACATCATCCAAGCATATGTCCTTCCTTACTATTGCGTGAATTTCCTTGTTAACCAGCACTGCTACCCCATCTCCTTTTCCTTTCTGTCTATCCTTCCTGAATGTTGAATACCCCTGGATGTTGAGTTCCCAGCCTTGGTCACTCTGGAGCCATGTCTCCGTGATGCCAATTATATCATATTCATTTATTGCTGCCTGTGCAGTTAATTCATCCACCTTATTACGAATACCTCTCGCATTGAGGCACAGTAATCTCTTATGTGGCCCCTTATTGAATGCCTTCTGGAAATCCAAATACACCACATCCACTGGTTCCTCCTTATCCACCCTGCTCGTTATATCGTCAAAGAACTCCAGCAAATTTGTCAAACATGATTTGCCTTTCATAAAACCATGCTGACGCTGCTTGATTGAATCATGCTTTTCCAAATGTCCCGCTACTGCTTCCTTTATAATGGACTCCAGCATTTTCCGAATGACAAATGTTAGGCTAACTGGTCTATAGTTTCTTGCTTTTTTGTCTGCCTCCTTTTTTTAAAAGATTTGAAGATTGAACTGAATCTAAAAATGATGAAAGTCAACCTCTCAAGTAATCTAAATTTCTGGAATTATATATGGTGAATTTACCATGGACCCCCCCAGAGTAGAATTTCTCCTGCAGGTCTAGAGATACATTCCAGTATTTGTAGCTAAACTAATTGTCCCATGATCTAATGATTTGGTGAATGAAAGTTAATTGACATTGCATTCAAGGTGCTGATGTTCTTGCACAGAAAATTTAAAAACTGTCTCTGCAGGTGCCCCAGTGCAAAGTAGCTGTAGAAATGGGAAGGAGTAATATAAATAGCATAATGTGATTTTTATTTAAATTGGTCAATAGGGTCTGTGGTCAAGGAGCTTATTCAAATATAGGAAACAATGCAGACATCAACATTTAAGATTAGATTGGCTAGGTGAATGAAGGAAAAGGAGATGACGGGATGTAGGAACAGGGTGGGTAGATCTGATTAAGACTGTTTGCTTGTGTGGTGGATAAACACTGACACAGACTAGTTGGGCCGCATGGCCAGGTTCCATATCTGAAACTTTAATATCTGGGACAGCTTGCTAGCGGGCCCACCATAACAGCCTAATTTCACATACAACATTGTATTTTTGTATTTTTGATTTATCGTGTACAAAAGAAAGTGTATTCCCCACAAAACAAACTCTTCTACATAGTTCTATATTGGCCAGTCTACAATAACTCAATTCTGTTTAACTCATGAAGAGGCCCAAACTCTGTGCATCAGGTTTTCTTGTTGGACAGGGATAATTTACTGCAGTAATTTCATTGAAATCGCAAGAGATATGTTTAAATTTTGCAAAATATTGGTTAAACCAAACTGATTCCTGGGATGAGGGGATTTTTCCTATGGGGAGGGATTGAGTAGACTGAGTTTAGAAGAATGAGAGGTGATCTAATTCAAAATTCTTACAGGGCTTGACAGGGTAGATGCAGGGAGAATGTGTCCCCTCGCTGGGGAGTCTAGAACCAGGGGTCACAGTCTCAGAATAAGGGGTCGGCCATTTAAGACTGAGATGAGGTGAAATTTCTTCACTCAGGGTGGTGAATCTTTGGAATTATCTACCCCCGAGGGCTGTGGATGCTCAGTCATTGAGTATATTCAAGACAGAGATCAATAGATTTTTGAATATTCAGGGAGTCAAGGGATATGGAGAAAGAGCAGGAAAGTAGACTTAAGGTTGAAGATCAGCCATGATCTTATTGTGGTGGAGCAAGCTCGAGGGGCTGAATGGCCTACTCCTGCTCCTAAGTCTTATGTTCTTAAAGATGCCAGAATTGAGCTTTTAAATTAAATTTGGTTTGCCTTCAATCATGGCAAAGTGTTGAAGCATAGATGGACCAGTTGAGTTGAACCATTGACTCATTCATCTCTGAATTATGTGTCATCATCATCATCATAGGCAGTCCCTCAGAATTGAGGAAGACTTGCTTCCACTCTTAAACTGAGTTCTTAGGTGGCTGAACAGTCCAATCGAATTATGTGTAAGGCTAATTTAATAAGCAAATGTATACAATCTTGGCATAAGGAATAAAACAATAGGAGAAGTGTATTCTCCCACTTATGCTATGACTATATCCAAAGACTAAGACATTTGGAGAGGGTTGGATATGGTGATGGAAAGGATGGTTACTTTGATTAATTAAACTTAGCAGTTGAATATTACAAGACAGAGACAGGAAAGGAAGGCCATTCAGCCCATCTTAGTTCATGTACCCAGAAAGATCCTACATTCCTGTTTCTATACCCCAAACAGCCAGCACCCTCTTTCACCACCACCACCACCACCACCACCACACACGCACACACACACACACACACACACACACACACACACACACAAGGTCCAACTATTTCATAAATGATTTCATGTTTTTTTTACCTCCATGAAATCCCCAGAGTTTCATTCACTTGTGTGAAAAAGAACTTCCTAACATCGGTCTTAAAGTTGCTTTTTAACAAAGGTCTAAAGGAAGAACATGCATTTATATATCACCTTTCATTAGTGTCAGCTGAGCTTAATGGGTAGCACACTCACCTCAGAGTCAGAAGGTTGTGGGGTCAAGTCCCACTCTAGGGACCTGAGCGCACAAATCTAGGCTGACACTCCAGTGCAGTGCTGAGGTGAGTGCTGCACTGTTGGAGGTGCCTTCTTTCGGATGAGTCGTTAAACCGAGGCCCCGTCTGTTCTCTCAGGTGGCCATAAAAGATTATTTCGAAGAAGAGCAGGGGAGTTATCCCCGGTGTCTTGGTCAATATTTAACCCTCAATCAACATAACAAAAAAACACAGATTATCTGGTCATTATCACATTGCTGTTTGTGGGAGCTTGCTGTGCGCAGGTTGGCTGCCCCGTTTCCCACATTACAACCGTGACTACACTCCAAAAGTATTTCATTGGTTATAAATCGCTTTGAGACGTCTAGTGGTCGTGAAAGATGCTATATAAATGCAAGTCTTTTTTCTTCTTTCTTTCACATTCTCAGGACATCTTAAAGCATTTGAGTGTCAAGTCTACTAAAATCTCTAGAATTCTTTCAACTTATTCCTCAGCTATTTCAAATCCCATCATGGAATACTTATGAGTGTGGTTTCACCTATTTTCTTCTTTGTATTTTCTTTTTGTTATAGACATTTAAGTATTCTGTAATTTAACAACAGGAACCTTTGAATAACCCGTACTCTTGGAAAATCAAGGATTTCTCTTGTGCCCCAAACATCTGTTTATTATTCCAAGTTGCAATTCTAAAATGTCTCTGTTTATTACTTGGAGGAGCTACTAGTCAAGATAATCTAGCTGTGGAGTAATAATAATAATCAAGATAATCTATGATTCTATGAGTTTCAGCTGGCAGTTATTGATCATGTGTAAATCTCCAAGTTGTAAATCTGAAATTTTACTTGAGTTATTACTTTTTATGCAGTTATTTACCTCACATTACCTGTACAGGAAATGAAAAGAAGGCAGAGAATTTTTATAAAAAAAGTAAAAGTAGTTTTGGGCACTGAGTATTAGAACACTGAATGGTAGCTTTTATACAGAAATAAACAAAGAATACAGAATATACAAAGCAGTATTTTATGGAACTTTTGGCACCTGAATATTGGTTGCTCACTTCATTTTTGGGATGAGGTCCATATGTGAAGTATTAAGAAGTATAGTTATACCTTATACTTTTTCTCGCAAGAGTGCTTTTTCATTTGTGGATGGAGAATGCTAGCATGAAGCCCCAATAGTCTGCTTTGTCTGCAGGATGGCGCAGAGCTAGCTGCTATGGTGTGTAATGAAAGACTCAAGGTATGACAGCATTCTTTCACACTTCTGGGATCTCAGTTTGTATCAGCTTTGATGAGTTCTCTCAGTTTCTCTTTCTTGTTCCCCCACTCAGAGTTCAATCAGGTCACAATGCACAATGCCAAGTGCAAAATGTGCCTACAGTTAATGCCAGTAAAATGATCATGAGATTTGTATAAACCCGTCGGTGCTGGCAAGTTAGAAGTAATGCATATGTTAGCAGCCAAAAAACAAGGGTTCTGTGGTGATCCCTGACAGGTTATGCGTCTCTGTTTTCATCCATCACTGATGCTTCTTAAAATTGAGTCCATTTTACAGTAATTACAAACCATATGTCTACTAGCTTTTTTGTAAGCTGTACTGTGATCTTAAACATTAAATATTATTTGACTGAAATCACAAAGTAAGACTGTGCTAAGGACACCACAGATGATTCACTCCAGTCTTTTCTCTCATATTACCAGGCAATGTGGTTGATGGTGCAACAGGATGAACCAGAGGATTTTATCATAGCTACAGGAGAAGTGCACAGTGTTCGAGAGTTTGTGGAAAAAGCCTTCAAGCACATTGATAAAACCATTATGTGAGTATCAAAATGTGCCACAAACAGCTTGATTCATGGATACTGGTCTGTTTTATTTCTAATTTGGTCTTCCTCTAATCTCACCATGTTTTTATATTTGCATTATGAACAGGATATAGACATAACAAAATAGAAGGCTTTTTACAGACAAATAGTTTATAATCTATTGTGAGTTGCCAAATAACTACACATATTGCAGGCTGATAGACAAGAAGAAAATCATGTTAAAGATTTGTGCTTAGTGTAAAACTGCACAGGAATGGATAAGAATTTGGAACATTAAGCATGCTTAAGTGGAGTTTACAAAGTGATGCTCCCATCACGTTACGGGACAAGCTATGGTGACAGTTCTTCAACTAATTAGGATACATTTATAATAGTTTACATTATGATTTGATGTTGGATCTGTTTAAATATGTGTTAACAGGGAGAGGACAAATCTTGAATGTGATGCAGTTCATGTAATCCAACCTGTAGCCTTTTGCATTGCATTGACACAAGTAGTCTTAATACAACATCCTGGTCATTATGATATTGTTTGACTTTGACATGATGTGTGTTAGCTTGCTGTTAATATTTGTTTTTGATTTTGTTTTATTTGCATGCAATTCACATGAAGCGAATCCTTGTAGTGTCATACAGATCAAGAATAGGTTGTTCAGAAGTAAAGGCAAAACGCTACACACACACACACACACACACACACACACACACACACACACACACACACTTTCTCAGATTTATTCTCTTTAAGAAGCATTGTGTTTGAATCCAATTACTAATCATGAGTGCAAGACAGCCATATATTTAAGCAATAATTTTTTTTTAACCATGTTCTATACTAGGCAATTGAGTATAGTTAGTTGGATTGAAAGATGAGACCGTTAGGTCGAGTCCTTCAGTTGAACTCCCTGCACTCAATTCCCCAGTACAGTGCACAGTGAGGCTCTTTATTGCTATTCATTCACAGGTTTAAAAAGTTAAGTCTCAAGTTTGTTTTTACTTTGGGGAAAATACTTTGAGTATGAGCAAGGCAGCAGATTTCTTTGAATTTCCAAGAGTTGTTCAATCAGTTCTAGGAAAAGGTCTGTTGTCACTGTTGAGAAAAAGAGGGGGTTTCAAAACGTAGCATCTCATTGTGTAAAGGAACGTCTTGTGAGGCTGTGTTCCATTGTATATATTTTGCACCAGAATTTTAGACATGGAGACCTAGTTTCCTTTCGACTCATTCCATCAGTGTATAGTGAATCTCTCATCAACTCTGGAGTTCCCCAGGGCGCCTCTGCTTGTCAACTTCAAAAAAAATTCAACCTGAGTAAACCTCAGTTAAATGTTTTAACTCCAAATATTTTGATTATTTTTAAATACAGGTGGATAGTACATCTCCCCTTGTGCATGACTGGACAGCAGCTATTAGACTATTAGCGACTTACATCTCACAACACAGCAATCGTGCAATTGCACTTAAATGTATGTTGATAGCTGACCAAAGAAAACAGTGCATCAGTAAAGCCAATGTTAAAAGTTTTAGTGTCTGTACTCCAAAATCTTTGCTTGATAGGTAGAAAGTAGTTCATTGTCATTTTACATGCTTTTACACTGGTACTTGTTTAGTTTCAGTCATGAGCAAGTGGCTCCCATCTGTTGGCTCACAACTTTCACAATTCAACAATTGGCTTCATTATCCTGATGACGGAATTGTCGCCCTAGATTTTCATGGGTCTGCGATATTGCCACTGAGATAAAGGGAGCCTATTTTAGCAATGTAAACGGTGGGGACTAGTGTATGGACAGTCTTCTCCTGTGACTCAAACTAAACCAGCACCAGTATAAAACTGCTTTTATTGGTCATTTGCAGTCTAATTATTATGATGCACAGCCTTAATTGGTCTGACACCATTAATGGTGGGACACACTTCAATGCAGTGATTATAAAAATATGACCACTTGACACTAACTAGCTTACTTAAAACTATTTATTATATAAAATCATTGCAATTCTGCATGATTCCCAGACAGAACACATTGCTTTTTGCGCTCCCATAGACACATAATGGGTGTGTGTGAGGACAGCAGAACTGCTTCTTGCCCAAAGGTAAAATTACTTGCACACCTTTGTTTTCAATAGGAACAGCAAGTACTTTCTGCCATCACTTTGATTAATGGCCAAAATAGTTCTGTTTACTTTGTGCATTGGATCTATCAATTTTGTACACAAAAGCTATTTCATATTAAAATAGCTACGCTGTCTTATTAGCATGCTGAAGATGTTAATTGAAGATATACCTGTATAGCCTTTTTGTGCTGGTTACTTGTGGCATAAGAAGTCACCAATACTGCTCAAATACTAAACATTCCTTAGTGCACTGGGTATTTGCCATTATTTCTATCAAACTGTGTGGTTTAATCCCGCCTGCAACATGGGCAGACAGGTCTGCGCAACATGTTTCTTTGATGTCCTCATTGTACATGTAAGCACACAGTTGAACTCCTAATGCCCCCAAATCACTGTTGATGTTAAATTTAGTAGATTAGCCTCAGGACAGAATAGTATTGTTTCTACTCGTTTCATATTTGCTTTTCTCTTAACCTGTGACCCTCTGTGGTTCATGACAGCAGCCAGTTATGTTTTACCAGCAATACTGGATGATCTAGTGTGGTTCTTTATCTAAAGCTCCTTACCTTTTTGATTTTTTAGAACTCTTTCTTCAGCAGGCACTGTGCCATAGATTGGCAGAGGATGAGTTCACACCTGCATTTCCCAACTTGGTGACGCAAGGTTATTTTTGAAGCTGCCATGGGGAAGAGAGGTTGCCTGATGTATGGGGAGGCATTTACTCAGTTGAAGTGTGGCAGAATGGGATGTTGAAGGGCGAATTTTGCATCCCTCAGAGGTGACTTCTAACGCAGCAGTCACCAAGACCTCTGAACAGAATGTCTTCTTGCCTTTCCGTTCACAAGTGAATTGGCGGAGCAGGCTCGAGGGGCTAGATGGCCTACTCCTGTTCCTAATTCTTATGTTCTAATTCTTATGTCTGATGAAAGAGATGTAATGGGGGATTTTTAATATTAAACTTTATTGGTTAGAAGGTAGGATATTCTTTGGAGTATAGATCGATCAAGTTAACAGATACGTACAAAATAATTTAAAACCTGATTATCTTGAACCAATTCCATCATGTTCCTTTAAGAACATAAGAAATAGGAGCAGGAGTAGGCCATTTAGCCCCTGGATTCTGCTGCGCATTTCAATAAGATCATGGCTGATCTGATCTTGGACTCAACTCCACTTCCCTGCCCGCTCCCCATAACCCTTGATTCCCTTATCGTTCAAAAATCTGTTTATCTCCACCTTAAATATATTCAATGACCCAGCCTTCACAGCTCTCTGGGGTAGAGAATTCCAAAGATTCACGACCCTCTGAGAGAAGAAATTCCTCCTCATTTCCGTTTTAAATGGGCGACCCCTTATTCTGAAACTATGCCCCCTAGTACTAGATTCCCCCATGAGGGGAAGCATCCTCGCTGCATCTACTCTGTCAAGCCCCCTCAGAATCTTATAAGTTTCAATAAGATCACCTCTCATTCTTCTAAACTCCAATGAATATAGGCCTTTGGTGGAGAAAATACCCTTGTTTTATTCTCTTACAAACAGTTTTTCTCTTGGTGGTCCTCTATCTTTCATGACAAAATGAAACTTTGCTGTTATGCTCTGATTCAGATGAATTTTCCTAATGTGTGATTTAAGGCTGAACATGAGTTGGTAAATATCTTTATATTTACATTACGTATGTGGGGGGATAAAAACTTCTTTTGAGTCGTACAAGCTACATGTTGAAACTAATCCATTCTTGGCAAGTAAGAAGACTGTAATACATGTATAAGTCTTTGTAGTTTTTACTGAGTTGTTTATACTCATTTTAAGTTAGCTAAAATGTCTGGAAGGCTTTCTGAAATAGAGATTGTTATACAGTGGAGCCATGCTGTGATTGTTTTTAATTTGCCAGTGATACAAGTGATCTGGAGCGTGATTTGATCTTCTGAAATATGATTACAAAGACTAAAGCTTTATTAGTAACACTGGTGTCAGTATCTCTTTGGTTGCTATTCATAGCTAAATCATAAATACATTTGTGACAATTAGAATGGGATTACAATTTCTGAGGAAATACTGAACCCATGAACACTTCACAAACACATTTACAATGTCACTACACATAGCAACCAAAGGAATTCTTACTCCAATATTTTTCCACCATTAGACATAATGAGGTGGAAATTTGGTTGGGTGCTAACTAGGGCGCTAATGGTGGCAGGGCGGTAAATTTTGCGCCGGAAAAGATTTGCGTCTACAGCCACAAAATTCATCAGCTGGGCCCTGAGTGTGGAAAGAGCACCAGTGGAGGTGTTCCACACCTCTCTTAGGGTGCTAGGCCGGCTGAGCAACTGAAAATCCAAGCAAAAGAGCCGGCCTCAGAGGACCCTAAGAGAGGCTTCCCTGTGAAAAAAAAATCAGCAAAAAAACAAAAAAAAAGCATTCCCAATACCTTGCTCACCCCACATAAACATAAATCGCAAAAAATTTTAAAAAAAACATCACACTTGCCTCAGGTATTCATTCCTTCTCTCACCGCCACCCAAACACCTCAGACCGCCCACTTTCCCAGATGGTCCCACCAGGGCGTGCTACAGCCCTGCTGCAGCCAAATTTCAGGATGGTGTTGCAGCCGTGGGTGTTGCACACCGGCTCGACTCTCCCGGGCGGTACTGCTCCGCGCATGCAAAACCGGCACCAAATGTCCCAGCGGGTCGCTGAAAGCTGGCCACCCGCCCAGAAATCATTACCATTGCCATTACCGCCCCTCCGGGGCACAAGCAGAGGCAGCAACAGACCAAATAACCACCCCAAAGAGTGCAGAAATAATAAACTAATATAAATATATTGCATAAATACTAAGAGAAAAATGTAGTGGTCCAGTTGCCAAGCCCGCTTACTTCCATCTCCAGAATATTTCCCAGCTCCACTCGTAACTCACTACCATCAGTGCTGACACCTTTATCGACGGTTTTGTTATCTCAAATCTCAATTCTCAATTTTGCCAACGCTCTTATTGTTAGCCTCCCCAGATCCACCCTACACAAACTGCAACTCATCCAGAATTCTGTGACCCTGTCCCCAAGTACACTAATTAAAAAAACTCCTCATCCTGCTCTTCAAATCCCTCCATAGCCTCAGTTCACCTTACCATTGCAATCTTCTCTAGCTCTACCACCTGGCACACATCCTTTGCTTTTCTGAATATGGCCTACTATGTGTTCCCTACAACAAGAGAAGTGTCTAAATCAAATGTCAAGTTAATAAAGGAAACTGAAAAGCACTAGAATGAAATCTAAAATGACCAGAGACTGAATGAAAATACCAAATGTTACAGTAAGTGGCGACTGTTCCTGTGAGAACTATTTTTGCTTTGTTGCCATTTACTGCCTCCACTTTAGCAGGGTCCACCTGCTTTCCAAATTCTGGGGCATCAAACCACATAATCTTTATAATATCAGAAGGGAATTGAGAACAATCAAATCGGATGTAATATCATCCAACACACACACTAAGTTTGTACATCTCTCTTTTTGTGTGTGGAATAGGTGCTTCTTAAGGTGAGTGATTGTGCAAATAGTGGGGAATATAAGTGTTTCACTTTTTCCATGTACTGCTCATGTCAATAAGCATAAATTATAGAGTAAGCTGTGCACAAGTGCATATATATATATTTACATGCACCCCAATATTATTTTATATTTAATCTAAAATATATATTAAATTGTGAGTTGCATGCACCTATGACTGTCACACTTCTGACATTACACCTTGAGGACTTGCACCTAAAAGTGCATGTCACACTTTCATCTATTGACTCAAATTTCATACCCAGAATGCGATAACGGATCGTAACTGAACGTGTAGGGAACATGATAATCAACTTCCAGTCAAACACTGCTAAAGATGTCTGAAAGAAATCAGTTGTAATTAGTCAGCAAACATTAGCAATAAAAAGGTGGAACCAATGAAATCATTCAATATTTTTTTGAAAATTCTTACTTTCTCCACAAAGCTGTGGATTTAGTACTGGAAATAAGGTTTATAGCATATTAAAGACAACATTTAGAAGAAAATTATTAAACTTACCTATGCAATTGCCTCTGGCAATTTTTTCTGTTGGGATGTTTGAGGCTTGAGTTCATGCTCATGGCCAGAGCAATCACTATCAACTAAGCCACTCAACAAGATTGTGCAATGCAACTCCCAGTGTAATTCTGTGCCTACAACTATTTTTATGATTGACAGAAACACTAATTACTTACAGAGTATGCTGTTTATAAGCCCCGTCCCCTGCTCCACAAGGGCAATTAATTTTAAGAACAATGACAGAGCCAGAATTTTTTATTGTGTACAATACATAATAAAGTGTGAACTCATCTTTTCGGAGATAGTTTTGGTGAAAGAACCAAGAATGTTACTATATTTATTTTGCAAAAATGCCATGTTCTGTGTGTAACAAATGATACTTTGAATGTTGAAATTTTGCTATTGTTTCTTTTTCACTTATATTTTATAATGTATTCTAAATGATTATGACAGTTTTGATTTATGTGTACTTGAAAGAGAACTCAAAGCAATCAGCAAAATGAGTTGTCAGAGATCTTCTGAATAAAAGTCCTGAATTTAAACATGCTTATTTAAGCAGAACTCTCTTTTGACACAAAAAGAAAGACTTGGATTTATATAGCACCATTCACGGCTACTGGACGTCTCAAAGTACTTTTGGAATGCAGTCACGGTTGCAATGTGGAGGGCATCATTGGGAAACCTTTGAGGAGAGACTTGACCAATACTTCATGGCCAACGAGCTGGAAGGAGAAGGGAATGCTGCCAAACGAAGAGCGATCCTCCTCACCGTTTGCGGGGCATCAGCGTATGGCCTCGTGAAAAACCTGCTCGCTCCAGCAAAACTCGCAGACAAGTCGTACGGTGAGTTGTGCACACTGGTCCGGGAGCACCTAAACCCGAAGGAAAGAGTTCTGATGGCGAGGTATCGGTTCTACACGTACAAGAGGTCTGAAGGCCAGGAAGTGGCGAGCTACGTTGCCGAGCTAAAGCGCTTTGCAGGACATTGCGAATTTGAAGGACACTTGGAGCATATGCTGAAGGACTTCTTTGCACTTGGCATTGGCCATGCAGTAATACTTAGCAAACTTTTGACTGTAGAGACCCCAACCTTGAAGAAAGGCATAGCGATAGCCCAGGTATTTATCTCCACCAGTGACAATACCAAACAAATTTCCCAGCACACTAGTGCTGCTGCAAGTAGTGTAAACAAAGTACCGTTGTTTTTGAATCGAAATGTACATGGCAGGACTTAGACGCCTGTAGCTGCACGTCGGCAGATGACTCAGAGTCCGCCATCAAGGGTGGTGAATACAAGGCAATTAACACCTTGTTGGCGCTGCGGGGGTGATCATCGATTCCATTCATGCCGCTTCAAAGGATACGTTTGCAAGGGCTGTGGAACAACGGGACACCTCCAACATATGTGCAGGCGAGCTGCAAACCCTGCTAATCCTGCAAACACCATGTTGCAGAGGAGGACAGATCCACGGTGGATCATGATGAACCAGAGCCTCAGACCTAGGGGGCACACATTTACCACAAAGTGTCCCCCGATAATGCTGAAGGTTGAATTAAATGGACTCCCGGTGTCCATGGAGCTGGACACGGGCGTAAGCCAGTCCATAATGAGCAGAAAGACTTTCGATAAGTTGTGGTGCAACAAGGCTTCAAGGCCAGTCCTGACTCCCATTCGTACCAAACTTAGAACGTACACAAAGGAACTGATTCCCCATAATTGGCAGTGCTACCGTAAAGGCCTCCTACGATGGAGCGGTGCACGATTTACCACTCTGGGTGGTACCGGGCGATGGCCCCACGCTGTTCGGCAGGTGCTGGCTGGGAAAAGATATGCTGGAATTGGGACGACGTCCAAGCACTTTCGTCCGTCGACGACACCTCATGTGCCCAGGTCCTAAGCAAGTTCCCCTCGCTGTTCGAACCAGGCATCAGGCAGTTCCAAGGAACAAAAGTGCAGATCCATTTGGTTCCGGTGACGTGACCCATCCATCACAAGGCGAGAGCAGTACCTTACATGATGAGAGAGAGGGTGGAGATCGAGCTGGACAGGCTGCAACGAGAGGGCATCATTTCGCTGATCGAATTCAATGAGTGGGCCAGTCTGATTGTTGCAGTCCTCAAGGGAGATGGCACCGTCAGAATCTGTGGTGATTACAAAGTAACTATCAATCGTTTCTCGCTGCAGGGTCATTACCCGCTACCAAAGGCAGACGACCTATTTGCGACGCTGGCGGGAGGGAAAATGTTCATGAAGCTGGACTTGACCTCGGCCTACATGACGCAGGAGCTGGAGGAATCTTCGAAAGGCTTCACCTGCATCAACATGCACAAGGTCTCTTCATTTACAACAGATGCCCGTTTGGGATTCGATCGGCCGCGACGATATTCCAGAGGAACATGGAAAGCTTGCTGAAGTCGGTCCCGCGCACCGTGGTCTTCCAGGATAACATCTTGGTTACAGGTCGGGACACCATTGAGCACCTGCAGAACCTGGAGGAGGTTCTTCGTCGGCTTAATCGAGTGGGGCTCAGGCTAAAACGCTCGAAGAGCATTTTCCTGGCGCCTGAAGTGGAGTTCCTGGGGAGAAAAATTGCGGCGGACGGCATCAGGCCCACCGATTCGAAGACTGGGGCAATCAAAAACGCAGCAAGACCACAGAACGTGATGGAACTGCGGTCGTTTCTAGGACTCCTGAACTATTTTGGTAACTTCTTACCGGGTCTTAGCACAGTGTTAGATCCCCTGCACTCTTTACTGTGTAAAGGAGATGAATGGGTATGGGGTAAAAGTCAAGAAAATGCCTTTGAGAAAGCTAGGAAGCTGCTATGTTCAAACAAATTGCTTGTGTTGTACGATTCATGTAAACGTTTGGTACTAGCATGTGATGCGTCGTCATATGGGGTCGGGTGTGTATTGCAGCAAGCTAATGAATTTGTGAAATTGCAACCGGTTGTTTATGCATCCAGAAGTCTGTCTAAGGCCGAGAGGGCCTACAGTATGATCGAAAAAGAAAGATTAGCGTGTGTTTACAGGGTAAAGAAAATGCATCAATATCTGTTCGGGCTCAAATTTGAATTGGAAACCGACCATAAGCCGCTTATATCTCTCTCTTCTGAAAATAAGGGGATAAATACGAATGCATCGGCCCGCATCCAGAGATGGGCGCTCACATTTTTTTTTTTTCTTCCCCGGTTGCCAATCTTTCCAATTCTTTGTCAAATCACAAACGCCAGAGGTCACCTTGCACACATCAAGGATCACTCTGCGCCAATGCTCTTAGCCAAAAGGCCGAGAGCCACTACACCGTTCCTGGAAGTACTGCAATACCAGGTTCGTGCCATGGAGGTGGATGGGTCAGGCCCCCCACACACCTCCGTGGAGGTGGATGGGTCAATCCACCCCACCCACCTCCTATTTCCAAAATGCATAGGAGAACCACCTTCCTGATCCAGGGAGAACCACTTTGGGGTCATGGTTACTCCCCTGTCAGGTCAGTTACGCATGATCTTAGCCAAAAGGCCGAGAAGCGAGATGGGCGCTCACATTGGCATACAACTACGCCATCTGCCACAGACCAGGCACATAAAACTGTGCCAATGCTGTTAGTAGGCTATCATTGCCCACCACCAGGGTGGAGATGGCACAGCCTGCAGATTTAGTTATGGTAATGGAAGCATTCGAGAGTGAGCAATCACCTGTTACTGCCCGACAGATCAGAACCTGAATGAGCCAGGACCCCTTACTGTCCTTAGTAAAAAAAAAAACTGTGTGCTCCACGGCAGTTGGTCTAGTGTCCCGTTAGAGATGCAGGAATAAATAAAGCCGTACCAGCAGCGCAAAGATGAAATGTCTATACGGCAGACTGCCTCCTATGGGGTAATCGGGTAGTTGTGCCAAAAAAGGGCAGGGACACTTTTATTAGTGATCTCCACAGTACCCACCCAGGCATTGTAATGATGAAAGCGATAGCCAGATCCCATGTGTGGTGGCCCGGTATCGATGCAGACTTAGAATCCTGTATGCACAAATGTAATACATGTTCCCAGTTAAGCAATGTACCTAGGGAGGCACCACTAAGTTTATGGTCTTGGCCCTCCAAACCGTGATCTCGGGTTCATTTTGGGAAAAATGTTTTTAGTGGTTGTAGATGCGTACTCCATGTGGAATGAATGTGTGATAATGTCGGCAAGCACGTCTGCTGCCACCATTGAAAGCCTACGGGCCATGTTTGCCACGCACAGCCTGCCTGATGTCCTTGTAAGTGACAATGGGCCGTGCTTTACCAGTGCCGAATTCAAGGAATTCATGACCCACAATGGGGTCAAACATGTCATGTCTGCCCCATTTAAGCCAGCATCCAACGGTCAGGCAGAGCGAGCAGTTCAAATAATCAAGCAGAGCTTGAAAAGAGTAACTGAAGGCTCACTGCAGACTCGCTTATCCCAGTCCTGCTTAGTTACCGCACAAGACCCCACCCGCTCACTGGAGTCCCTCCCGCTGAACTGCTCATGAAAAGGGCACTTAAGTCAAGGCTCTCGTTAGTCCACCCTGATCTACACGAACAGGTAGAGAGCAGGCGGCTTCAACAGAATACATATCATGATCGCGCAAATGTGTCATGCGAAATTGAAGTAAATGATCCTGTATTTGTGTTGAACTATGGACAAGGTCCCAAGTGGATTGCTGGCACTGTTTTGGCCAAAGAGGGGAGTAGGGTGCTTGTGGTCAAACTCGCAAATGGACTCGCCTGCAGAAAACACTTGGACCAAACCAAACTCAGATTTACGGACTATCCAGAACAACCCAAAATAGACTCTACCTTTTTCGACCCTCCAACACACACACACACACAACCGACCCAGCGGTTGACCACGAAGCAGGACCCATCACCTGCAGCAGCCCAGCAAGACTCACCACCCCGAGCAGTCCAGCAAGCCCAACTGCGCAGCAGCCCAGCGAAGGCCCAACACCAGCAATTGTACCGAGACGATCAACCAGGGAAAGGAAGGCCCCAGATCGACTCACATTGTAAATAGTTACACTATTGACTTTTGGGGGGGGGAGGGCGGGGTAGTGTTGTTATGTATGTAAACCTGTAAATACCATGTCTAACCACCAGAGGGCTTATCCCCTGGAGGCCCAAGGGATCCCACAATCCCTTGGGAGCACCTGTATATAAGGAGGCCTCACAGGCTGGAGAGGCACTCTGAGATCTGTAATAAAGGACTATGGTCACACTTATTTTGAGCTTGCAGTATCTAGTCTGACTCTTTTCCAAGACATAACAGACCCGATATTCCAGCTTCACAATTTGGAAAGCAAGCGTGACAGTTCAGCTGGAAACAGTAAATGTTATTTTTTAAGGGAACATACTTGCTCTGTACCCTCAGAATCTCCTCCTTGAATGCATCCCACTGCTGTGACACTGATTTACCATCAAGTAGCTGTTTCCAGTCCACTTTGGCCAAATCCCATCTCAGCTCAGCAAATTTGCTTTACCCTAATTGAGAACCTTTATTCCTGGTCCACCTTTTTCATAACTACCCTAAATTTTACTGAATTATGATCACTAGCACCTAAATGCTCTCCCGCTGATACCCCTTCCACCTGCCCTTCTTCATTCCCCAAAACCAAGTCCAGAACTGCCCCCTCCCTTGTTGGGCTTGTTGCATACTGGCTAAAGAAGTTCTCCTGAATGCATTTTAGGAATTCCGCTCCCTCTGTACCATTTACATTACTTTTTCTCCAATTAATATAACGGTAGTTGAAATCCCCCACCATTGCAGCTCTGTAGTTTTTGAATTTCACAGCAATTGGCCCACATATTTGTTCTGTCTCCCTATGACTGTTTGGGGGTCTATAGTACACTCCCAGGAGTGTGATCACCCCTTTTTTGATCTTCAATTCAAACCATATGGCCTCATTTGATGACCCCCTCTAACATGTTTTCCCTTCTCACAGCTGTAATTGTTTCTTTAATTAATACTGCGACCCCCACCCCCCCTCCTTTTTTACACCCCTCTCTATTCGGTCTGAAAACCCTGACCAGCCCATGCTGCAATATGTGCGCGCATATGTCTGTGCAGCACAGCTGGTCTCCAGTCATCTTGGTTAATCCTTGCTACTGGACCAAGACCTAGTTCTGTCAAGCCTGTGTGGTGGCTGGTGTGCAACGGCAACCACACATTCAAAAAATCCACGCACAGGCATCTTCCACCCTTCAAAATTTAGTTTGTGACCTGGAATATTAGGTCCTTCATTGAAACACCTGTGAACTTTTTGCCGTGGAAGCAAGTCATCCTCGTTTCGAGGGACTGTCTATGATGCCTATGATGATGAAATATCAACAAAACAATAATATACGTAATCTAGGTGTCACCACAACAGCTGTCAGTCTAAGGATAACGGGTAAGTCATTTAGGACCAAGATGAGGAGAAACTTCTTCACTCAGAGAATTGTGAACCTGTCAAATTCTCTACCACAAAGTTGTTGAGGCCAGTTCGTTCGATATATTCAAAAGAGAGTTAGATGTGGCCCTTACGGTTAAAGGGATCAAGGGTTATGGAGAGAAAGCAGGAATGGGGTACTGAAGTTGCATGATCAGCCATGATCATATTGAATGGTGGTGCAGGCTCGAAGGGCCGAATGGCCTACTCCTGCACCTATTTTCTATGTTTCTATAACATGTCAGATGTTTCAGCTTATTTGGGTGGGAACAGAAATATTTTCCCAGCCATTTCTGGAAGGAATGCCCAAAAAACCTTTGAAGGATTGCTAAGATAGGAGGGCACTTTTTCCTGCGCCTGGCCATATTGCATTGCCTCGGGAATGACACCACAGAGGAAACTCAGGTGGGGAGGATCACATGCCCAAAAGAGAGCCTGTCCAATTTTCTGTCAGAAAAATCAGACATATGCTTCCTCCAACCTGATTTTCCTCGGTGTACTGTGCCCAATTGATCAAATATGCTCAGGTGCAGGAACTGGAAAAGCTGATGCTGGGCGTATGGCGTAGTTAAGGTATTTGTGAGATGAGAGTACCTGAAAAGTTGCGGTGCAGTTCAAAAATTATAATACCTCGAATTGTCCAATTTGTTTCTTTGTACTATTGCTCCTTTGTTCGCCTGTCACTGTGATGTAACATCAAACATCTATAAATGCACCACCTACTTCTATTGACGCAGATGATGTATTGACATTGACGCATTGCACATATGTAATAGTGAAACTACATAACATTTGTATGCATCACAGCCAGTAACTTACTACTAAACCATGTACCCTGACATCACAGATACCCTTTCTCTGAACTCTTTTTTTGTAGCTGTAGGTGTCAGTGGCTTGGATTGTCAACTATCGCCTAACCACGTATTGTTTTCTTTAAAGTAATGATAAATTTCTACGGCATTGCCCTATGGCACCAGGTGAGCCTCATTATTTACATTGCTTAAAATAATTTTGATTGTACGCTTCAGGGAGTTAAGCATAGAGGCACAATTGAATGAAGTTTCATAAGATTTTTTCCTCAGAATTATTGTATTAATGATATCAATATATTATCACAACTATTTTCCTACATTCAAATTTTCTATAAATAAATGATTTATCATGAAGTGATGACAACAAAAATGCTGATCCATATCAAATCAAACTGTGGTAGCTTTCCACTTGCCACAATTCATGCTGAATCTTGCCCTGCACTCAACATTCTTTTGACCCCTTCTTTTCCAAGCAAGAAAGAAAGATCTGTAAAATCTTCAAAAAAAGCATTTATGTTGATAATGTTTGGACGTAGGAGACAGAAGAGTAAGGATAACATAGGAACAGGAGTAGGCCAATCAGTCCCTCGAGCCTGTTCCACTATTCAATGAGATCATGGCTGATCCATCCATCTGCCTTGGCTCCATATCCCTTAATACCCTTGACTAGTAAAAATCGAGCGATCTCAGATTTAAAATTATTAAAGGGAATTGGCAGGATGCGATTGTCATAATTTTCCAAAGCGTTCAAGATTTGGGAATTGTGTCCCTGGACTAGAAAATTCCAGATGTTACTTCACTTTTTAAGACAGGAGCGAGGGAGTAACCAGGATACTACAGACCTATCAGTTTAAGACCAGTTTTAGAGAAATTATTGGAATCTATTATCGGGGACAGAGCAGCTGAACATTTGAACAAGTATGAGCTGATGAAAAAGAGTACGCATGTATTTGTGAAGAGTATCACTAATCCGGTTGAGTGTTTTGTGGAGGGCACTAACCAGGTGAACAGGGAAGTAACCATGGATGTTGTCTATATGGACTTCCATAAAGCATTTGATAAGGGTCCGCACAAGAGATTGTTAGCAAAAACGAGTGCATGAAATTGTAGGTAACCTTAGGTTATGGTTTGATTGTAGGGATAAATGGAATGTACTCTGATTGGCAGAATGTGATAAGTGGTGTTCCCCAGGGATCTGTACTGGAACCTCAGCTTTTCACCATGCATATCAATGACTTGGATGAAGGAATACAGAGTTGTATGTCCAGGATTGCAGATTTAGGAGGCACCATAAATTGTGTAGCTGGGAGCAGGAAGGTACAAAGGGACATAGACAGATTAAGTAACTGGGCAAAATTGGTAGATGGAGTTCAAGGTGAGGAAGTGTGTGGTCATCCACTTGGATCCAAGGAAAACACATCGGAATATTTTCATAATGGCGAAAGATTGGGAGCTGTGGAGAAGCAAAGGGATTGATGGGTCCATGTGCACAAATCATTAAAAACTAGTGCATAGGTACAAAAAGTAACCAAAAAGGCTAATGGAATGTTGGCCTTTATCTCAACAAGGCTGGAATACAAAGTGGAGGAAGTTATGTTTCAGTTGTGTAGAGCCTTGGTCAGAACCCCATCTGGAGTACAGTGTTCAGTTTTGGGCATCACCCTGCGGAAGGGCATATTGGCCTTAAAGGAGGTACTGTACATATTCACGAGAATGATACCAGGGCTTAAAGGTTTAAATTATGGGGACTGGTTGCATAAACTTGGCTTGTATTCCCTTGAGTTTAGAAGATTGAGGAGTGATCTAATTGAGATTTTTTTAAATGATTAAATAATTCAACAGGATAGATACAGAGAAACTATTTCCTCTGGTGGGGGAATGCAGAACAAGGGGACATAATCTTATAATTAGAGCTTGGGAATTTAGGAGTGAAATTAGGAAGCACATCAAAGGGTAGTGGAAATCTGGAATTATCTTCCCCAAAACATGGTATACTGGGTCAATTGAAATTTTCAAGACTGAGATCGACAGATTTGTATTAGGTAAATGTATCAAGGGTTATGGATCTAAAGCAGATAAATTGAATTGTGATAGATCAGCCATGATCTAATTGAATGGTCTAACAGGTTTGAGGGGCTGAATGGCTTCCTCCTGCACTTATGAGATATTTACGCACCGAGAACTTGACAGTTGATTGAAGTGGATGGTTGCCTGTGCTGGTTAACCAAGTGATATCAGGAGAGTCGTGTTGCTTCCATCTGGCAGAATGAAAAGTACCCTGTTGTTTTATGTCATGGATGAGGTGAAGGTCACATTGCGAGGCCCAGTCCAAAATGTCAACTCCATTTTTATCTGACCTTGTGGGCTGGATTTTCCCTATGTCGCTGCCTCTGTTCGTGCCCTGGAGAGGCGGCAATGGTTTCCGGGCGGGCGGCCAGCTCGGAGCGCCCCACTGGGAAATTAGTTGCCGGTTTTGCGGGAGTGCAGAGCAGCACCGCCCGGGAGTGTCAAGCAGGTGTGCAACGTTACCGGTTTCGACTGCGCTTTGAAATTTGTTATGCGCTGAACCTGTGCCGTACCGTGGTGGGACCGTGTGGAAAACCAGACCTGTACCAGCGGCGGTGAGTGGTGGAATTGGTGAATGAGGCAAGTTTGATTGTTTTGTATAGTTTTATTCTTGCGATGTAGCTTATTGTGGGGTGTTTAAGGTATTGGGAATGTTTATTGTGTTTTTAAGTGCGAATTTTTTTTTTTGTTGTCACAGAATCCTCCTCGGGGTGCTCCGAGACCGGCTCTTTAGCAACGGAGTTCCAGTTGCTCAGCTGGCCTTGCGCCCTAAAAGAGATGTGTAACGCCTCCCTTAGTGCTCCGCCCCACACTCAGGGCCCAGCTGATGAACTTTGCTGAGTGAGGCGCAAACTGTTTCCAGGCGCAAACTTTACTGCCCCACCGCCATGAAATCCAGCCCTGTAGTCCTAGGTGGTATGCCAGCTATTAAATTTTCCATCTTGGAATGCAGGGTTTGGGAGTTGAGGAAGAATATTTGGCATAGGCCAGGGTTGGCTGAGAGGCTTGGCACATTTGCCACTCTGACATGACTGACTTTCATATTATTACAGACATTCAAATTTAATGGGCGTAATTCCATGCCAGCAAGATTTTCTCAAACATAGGTAGTGCAGTCATATTTGCTTTGCAGAGATTAACTCACAAGGTCAGAACCTTTTATGTTAAGGCAGCTGGTCGGAAGGGTGTTGATGTGTGTCTCTTAAAGGCAGATTACGTCCATGTTATGTTTGGAGTCTAGGGAGTAGAGAACGGAGAGTTTAGCAGCTTAGAGACTTTAATCGTTTTGCTGAAGGATTTTCAGGGATTGGCCAATGTCCAAAGTTTCTGGATCATGGATGAGATCGCTTCAGAGTCTATGCTGACCAAGTACTGAAAGATTTGGCTGGCTAGTTGCAACTTTGGTGTCCCCTGCTTAAGCAGCATATATTATACCATAGTTGTGCAGTAATAACTGCACTAGTTCTCCGGTCTAAATGGTATTACATTTTGATGACAAAGAACACACCGAACTATAACACAAAATGAAAATAATAAGTATTTTTAAAAATTAGGAATAATTGCCAGGCTGTAATGTAATTTATGAATTTAAATAATGATTCTAAACTGGTTCGGGGAAATTTTAATTTTTATGGTCAAGTGAAAAAAGGGTACTCGCGAATCAGCAGTTCACTTAACACCATGCATGATTTTCTTTTCCACGTGAAGTTAATATTGCAGGATAGAATGCCAGTTTTTGACAAGTTGGAACTTGTGAAGGGTGTAACTCGAGCCTCGAGATAAATACATTGTTGGTAATGGCTCCAGCAACGATGCTGGTGAGGCAGGAGCAGAGCCAGGCAAAGTTATCGAGGTGGAGTGAGCATGATGGACAGGATATGGGATTTGAAACTCAGCTCCAGGTCAAACAGTACACCCAGGTTTCACACTATCTGGTTCCGCCTGACCGAGCATTGTGGGCGATGGATGAACTTTTGATCAAGGATACAGAGTTTTTGGTGGGGGAAAGTTCTGCAAGGTGATATTAGCTAAGACTCATGAAACATATGATTACAAAATCCAAGGAGATGGTGGCAAGGTGAAGCTGCATATTGTCAGCATATTTGTAGAAACTGATTACTGCCTGTGGATAATGTCTCTGAGGAGCAGCATGTAAATGAGGAAAGGGAAGGGACTAAGGACAGAAGCATGGAATACACTGGAGTGACCGTGTAGGGACGAGGAAAATTCATTGTTGCAGACATGCTGGTTGTTTTGATATAGGTAAGTGGAGCCAAGCAAAGGTGTTCCCTGGAAGATAAGCTGCAGAGGAGAGGCAGTGGAGGATGACAAATGTTCTGAACACCTTGGAGATGTTGAGGAGGACAAGTAAGGATAACGTGCTACTGGCATAGCCATATAGGATGTCTTTAGTGGCTATTATATGGTAGTCTTGGTGATGTGAGCAAGACAGAAGCTAGATTGAAAGGATTCAAAAAGGGAATTTTGGAAGAGCTGAGCATTGAGCTGGTTGGCAATGAACATGGAGTAAAAAGAGTTTACACATTGAACAGTGGGATCAAGGTTCAGTTCTTTGGACTGTGTGATGTCAGTGGTGCCTCATCATCATCATAGGCAGTCCCTCGAACCGAGGATGACTTGCTTCCACGTCAAAAAGCTCACAGGTGTTTCAATGATGGACCTAAAATTCCAGGTCCGAACTAAATCTTGAAGGGTGGAAGATGCCTGTGCTTGGATTTTTTTTAACTTGTGGTGACCGTTGCACATCAGCCAACACACGGGCTTGACAGAACTAGGTCTTGGTTCAGTAGCAAGGATTAACCAAGATGACTGGAGACCTGCTCTGCTGCACGGACCTAGTGCGCACACATATCGCATTGTGAGCTGGCCCGTGCTGCCCCTGGGCCCTCGCCTCTCCTGGGCCCCGAACCCGCACCTCTCCTGGGCCCCGATCACGTCCCTCTACAGTCTCTCACCGCTTCTTCGCCCCGACCTCACCGCTCCTGCAGTACCTGCCCACACTCCAATCAGCGACCTGTACCTTGATGACGTCCCTTTTCACTGCCGTTGCTCTCCTGCTCCAGCATGTGCTGCTCCCTGGAGTGGTATGCTGCCACGTTGCTCCTTCCGCTCCCCGGCCTGCTCCAATGGTGCCTGCGAGCCTATCTATCCTGCAACTCCCTGTTTGAATCTCTCAGATCAGATGACCTTTTTCTTACTCATTTTCGGAATGTGGGCGATGCTGGCAAATGTAGCATTTATTATCCATCCTGGTTGCCCTGAGAAAATAGTGTTGCGTCCTCTACGTGAACCGCTGCAGTCCATGTGGTGAAGGTGTTCCTACAATGGTATTAGGTAGGGAGTTCCAGGATTTTTGGCCCAACAACAATGAAGGAATTGCAATATATGTCCAAGTCAGCATGGTGTGTAACTCGGAGGGTAATTTATAGGTGATGGTGTTACCATGCACCTACTGCTCTTGTCCTTCTAGGTGGTGGAGGTTGTGGGTTTGGGAGGTGCTGCCGAAGAAGTCATGGCGAGTTGCTGCAGTGCATCTTGTAGATAGTACACACTGTAGCCACTGTACTGGAGGGAGTGGATTGGGCGCCAATCAAGCAAACTGCTTTGTCCTGGATAGTGTCAAGCTCCTTGAGTGTTGTTAGAGCTACACCCATCCAGGCAAGTGGAGAGTATTTAATCACAGTACTGACTTGTTTCTTGTAGGTGGTAGAGAGGCTTTGGGGGGTCAAGTGGTGAACCACTCGTCACATGATACCAAGAAACTTCCATCTTTTACCAGAAAATATACCCTCCATCATTAATTAATTATCACTTCTATAACTTAAAATTAAATGTCGTGTTGCTCTGAAAGCTGCAGTGAGATTTTTTTTTCTAGGAATCAATTGTCAAAACTCTTCTTTAGGGATCTTCATGAGCTCTCCTGAAAATGCTTCCTTTGCAAATTGATGTTGATGACAATTGATGTTGGAGACAATGATTCAGCTGACTTTTCATTAATAAAAACATTTTATACATGTTCTGATCCATGTATACTTCAAACTTCATAAATAAAATCAAAGAAAACAACATAAAAGCTAGTGTCCATTTAAGAGCTCCGTTTCATACACATCTTACTTTATCCATTTAATCTGGATATTAAAGGTAACACTGGGCAGGATTTTGTCCAAAGGTCAGGAAATCCAGAGAATCTACTGGTGTCCCCTTTATTTGTATGTGGGACCCAGGCTAAATGAAGCTCTCATACAAAATGTGTGACAACAGGATATGTGGATGTATTCTGTGAATTACAGAATAGCACATCAACAGGTTCCACCAGGGACTGGGTAAAATTGATTGGGTGCTGAATGTTCCAGCCCACACAACCCAAATTTCACGAGTGATACAGGTCCCCGCCCGCCCAAGTGTTGCCCAAAGGATCGCGGATGGCCATCGAGGTACCTGACGATACTTTGAGTGGGGTTTTCGTCAAAAAGGTCCTTGAAAGGGCGGTGGGTGGCAAAAGAGGGAAATACGCCGCCAATCTGGGCAGCAGCCGGTGGGAGCTCCCAATTTCGGTGGCAAAGGCGCTTGACACCCAAATGCCACCAAGGGTGGAGTCGGGCCCACGGAGGGTCGAAGAGCTGAAAAGTAAAATCATCAAAAAAAAACCATTGGAACATCTTCAGGTAAGTCGCTGTAAAGAAAATGTGAAAACTGTTTACTAACCATTTTTTTCAGCTCTTCATACTCACCATCCGGGATAGAACAGCCTCCAGCCGGCGATCCTTCCCTGTTCCGACGCCGACTCCCGCTGCATCAATATGGCATCTCAACGGGCGGGAGTTCAGTTGCACCACTCGGCCGTCCACTGATGTCAGCGGGCGGTTCCCGGCTGTTCTCCCATCCCGCCCGCTCCAGCCCAAATGGAAAGTGGCACTGGCTGCAACTTCAAGAGGAATATTAGTGGCAGTGGGCAGTAAAGCCATCAATTTCGGGCTCCTGGTTTCTCCCCCTTTCCTTCCCTTCTTAAATAATGGAATGACATTTGCAATTTTTCTATCCAAACACACAATTCTTTAATGATGGAATTTTTGGAAAATTATGACTAATGAAATTTTCTCAACTATCTCTGTTAATACTTTGGGATGGAAACCATCAGGTTCTGGAGATTTGTCTATCTTAAGTCCCAGTATTTTTGCCGTTACCATTTTTATAACTTGTACTAAATCCACCAAGTTCCTTCTCTTGACTTATTTTCATGTTCCCTTTTACCACTGGTATTTTTTCCTCCTCCACTGTGAAAATGGGTACAAAGTACTCCTTTAACAAGTCAGCCATTTCCTATTGACCATTTACAGTTTCACCTACATCTGTCTTTAATGATCTCGTATTCCCCTTCACCACTCTCTTTCTCAATATATTTATAAAAACTTTTGCTGTTAGCTTTGATATCCCTGCCAATTTGTTTTTCATATTTCCTTTTTGCACCTCTTTATTATTTACTTTGTATGCCTTTGTTGCTTTTTATGGCTGTCCCCAGTCCACTGGATTTCCACTTTTCATACATTTGTATAAGACTTTTCTTTTAACTTGATAATGTATCTTGCCTCATTTGTTGACCACGATTGCTTAACCGCAAAAGTGGAGCCATGGTTTTGTATTGTATCAAGTACTTATTTGAATACTTCCCACTGTCTATAGGTTTGCCGTTAACAGTTTAGCCCAGTTTAATGTAGTCAATTCATTTCTCATTGTTTTGAAGTTTGCATTACTTAAACTAAATTTTAGTTTGTGACTTTCCTTTTCCCCCTCAAACCTAATATCAAATTCAGTCATATTATGGTCAGTATTTGCCAGATGTTCCCATAATGTCACACAACAAGTTGTATTTATATAGCGCCTTTAACATAGTAAACTTCCCTAGGTGCTTCACAGGAGTATTATGAGATAAAAGAATTTGACACTGAGCCACATAAGTAGAAATTAGTGCAGGTGCTGGTTTATTACTCATCACTAAATCTACTATGGCCTGTTCCCTCCGTTCTAAAACATATTGACCGAAAAATTCCAGATGTCCTAACCAGATGTTTTTTTACAACAATCCGGTAGTTCCATAGTCACCATTATTGACACTAGCTTTTTATTCCAGATTTATTTAATTAACTGGTTAAATTGCACAGCTGCCGTGGTGGGATTTGAACTTGCGTCTCCGGATTATTAATCCAGGCCTCTGGATTGCTAGTCCCATAACTTAACCACTATGCTAACGTTACCGAGTCTTCAGCTCTTAAAGCTGAATTGCCTTCTGCACCTATAAAAAAAAATGGGTAAAAGTGCTTCAGCACAAACACAAATGGCTCAACAAGCCAGGGAAGAGTCTTACATGCAGCACTCCAGCTTTCTGCAAGGGGTCAACACTGCCACAGGAGCCAGGAGGCCCTCCAGAAAGAAGGACGTGGGACCGCCACGACCTGGCTCCAGTGCCTAAAGAAGCTTCATGACCTCAGACCAGTGGTCAAGGTCAGTGAATGCATCTTCAAAAGCTGTCTCCTACCAACTGCACCACTAGGCTTGCACACTGCTCAATGCATGACCCCCCCTGCACACCACCACCCCCCCCCCCCCAATCATTCACCTAATAACAATCTGCACCAAACACGAAGCACACCTCCCATTTCTAGCTTCACATCACCCCCTTGGAGGAGGCGGTGCTGGCCCTTCTTGGCAGGGGCATGGCTGAACACTTTGGCAGTCGCGGGATGAAAGGATACAAGATGCTGGTATCATCGTACGTTATCGTCCTTCTCGCTTTCCCATCCTCCCTCATCACAACTCTACCCTTGTGTCTTCCTCATTTCACACACCCAAGAAGAGAGAAAGGATAGTGTTGAAGAAGAAACACAGTCACTCGATTTCACACTCACAGTCACCAGCTCCTCGAGATTGTCCTTCAAGGCCATCTGCAGTATCCCCCACTGAAAGTCAACAATCTTCCACCAACCATGCTGCAGCCACTGGGGTAGCACTGCATGATATCAGTAGGATAAGCAAAGGCCCACACAAGACGGTCACTAAGGGAATGCACAAGGATGATTACTTGATTTCTTGATGTTTTACTGGATGGATAGATGTATAAAGTTGAATTGGAAATTTGCTTTGTGGTGGCTTTTATTTAGCATTGTGGCCAAGAGTAGGATGTGATGGTCAGTAAAAGAGGATAGGTAAGGTGTGGGACAAATGTTGAAAGGGCAATAGGGGTTGTAGTAACTGATACTGCAGGTGGATGATTCCATCCCCAATATCCTGGCCAGAAATGGGCTATCTTGATTGCATCCTTCCTTCTGCTTCTTCCTTTTCTGCATCTTCCTCTTCCCTCTGCGAGCAGATGCTGGAAATTTAAAATAAAAGCATAAAATATTGGAAATATTCAGTAGCTCAGGCAGCATCTCGACCTGAGACGTTAACTCTGTTTCTCTCTCTATGGCTTCTGCCTAACCTGCTGAGTATTTGCAGCATTTTCTGTCTTAGAGGCCTTTCTTTACCATCTGAGGCCTTGCAAGCATCCAGCAGCGCTCCATGCAAACTTTAAAAACTTTTAACATCTATTGCGCCAAGCCACTACTTCAATAAAATATTTTAAAATCCAGTTCAAAAGCTTAAATCCAAACTTACCTGAAAGATGTGCGTATGCCCCTTTAAGAAGCGTGCCTCGGACCCAGCGTTAGTCAGCGCAAAGGTCAAAGTTTGCAGATGTGGCATCAAGTCGCGTTGCACGCCAACTGACATCATGCTCTGCTGATTTGCAATTCTAGGACCAGCGCTGCTAACGGCAGCGCTATAGTCCTCACCAAAATGGCGGCCGCCGAGTCCCGTACTGGAGGCAGGCGGAAGTGAGGCGGCTGACATTTCTTTTCAGAAATGGGCCTTAATGGAGAACAGTATGTCCGCAAATTTCTAGGCCATAGGTCTACAATACTGTCCTGAATGCATTCTCTCAATTTGTTGCCTTTAACTACTTGAGCTGTTCTGCTTCTCCCAGTCTGTGTGCTAATTAAAATACAAGTATGTAACACTTTAATAAGCATTTAAGTTGGGCTGTAACTTCATCATTGTGTTACTGTTTATTGTCTTTACTTTGTTGTTAACATGTGGTAAACCTCTTTTCATGTTGTGGTGTCTACTGTGATTGGAGAATGAAGTATTTTCCTTCTGCTTTATTGAGTAATGACTGGCGAGGCTTCATGGTTTTTCTCAACGGGTGTGGCATACTGTTACAAGGTTTAAGAACCCCTGGTTTAATCTCGTGCAGCTAAATCATTCTCCGTTGCAACGCATTTATTCATTGAAATTGAAAAGTAGCAGACCCTGCGTAAATAGCGCATTTAATGAGGTGTGACATGCTCTATTTAATCTCTGTAACTGCTCAACTGCAAAAAAAAAACTTCTGATTACCATTTTAAAGCTGAAAAGCAGTGGAAAGTACATTGTAAGTGTGGGAACCAAGTAAAGTTTGCATTCCATCCAAAATAACACTGTAAAATATTATATTGAAAAGGCACTGTACCATATTTGCCTCTTTTACTTCAACCTCACACTGTGCTGATAATTTAATACATTCATCCTCAATAGCCTATATCTCACAAGAAGGCAAGATAGATACAGGTGAGGAATGCCATATTTGAAGGAGTATTTGTTACGGAAACAACCCAGAGCACGATCTGCTGGATGTAAAGCAGTAGAAGAAATGGGTTATCTCACATGCCATTAGGCAGGGAAGAGAAGAAACGAGAAAGAGAGACCAAACTAGCAATGGTAGGTGAACGTGAGGAACCAGCTTGGGAACTACAAAATGAGTTAGACAAAATATGAAAGTCGGCTGATCAATGGCAAATGAAATGTAATATGGATGAGTGTACAAAGCAAGCAAAGTGGGCGAACCTTATAAATGGTGTTGAAATAACTATGGATGAAGTTGAAAGCTATCTAGGGCTTTTATTAGACTCAACAATAACATGAATTTCTATGTGCCTTTAATGTGGAAAAATGATGGATGAGGAAACTGGATGTAAAAGCCAAAGGAGAGATTAGGAAGGGTGCTGAAAAGTTTGGTCAAAGAGGTAGCTTTCAAAGAACATCTTAGAAGAGAGGGAGACAGAGAGGCAGTGGGGTTTAGTGAAGGAATGCCATAGATTGGGGCCGAGGTAACCGAGTCTTGCACAAAGGGAGGGGAAATGCACAACAGGCCAGGGTCAGAGGAAGGGAGAATTTGCGGGGAAAGGAGGGGTTATATGGCTGGAGGAGGGTACAGAGACTGGTTGGGGAAAATGCCTTGGAGGGATTTCAAGACAATGAAAGGAAATTAAACCCTGATGCATTGGAGGGACAGTGAGCAGATGTAAGTCAATGAAGACAGGGTTAACAGGACTTGGTGTGGACTTATAATATAGATACATAGACTCCTTTTTTGGCCCGTTATGTCTGCCTGTTTCTGCAATATGGCTCTGAGTTACTGCATTCATATTTGCCTCCCCTCCCACCCCCATTCTCCGATCAGTCTTATCTGGAAATCAATTTCCTCCCTGCTCTACTTTACATATCTCAATAGCTGTCTCAATGTTCCTTGCGAATCTCATTGGCCCAGAAATTGCATCTCATGACGAAATCCACGAGTTAGATTTTTCTTTCCCTCACCCTTTCAGCTCTAAATATTTTTTAATCGCAAATTGCCAGAAGTACAAATTGATAATGATGTGGTGACAATAACAGGGCATCGGGACCTCCTGAAAGTTGGGTGCACAGTCTATCTCCTTAACCAATGAAATTTAAGGATAGAGAAAGAAACAGAGCAAATGACGGGGAAGGAAATAGGGTGAACTACAGTTGAATCAGCTGCTGAATTTCTGGGCTATTGTTCGTGCTTTGTTTAGGTGAAGCCAGTCTTGTGCCTGTCTTTTTTGTCCTGAAAGTATTCCATTGTTTATAAAAATGACACAATTATTTTTGCACCAAATTGCCAGTGACTTAATTACATTCTGAATTTTCTTGAGGTCCATTTCTGATTTCTCCCTATGTTGTTTATTCCTCCACAGACTACCACCAGTTGCCCTCTTTCTGTCCCCACCCAACCCTTTCAAAATGTGAGCTAGTCTAACTGCATCTTAAAAAAAACTCACCATCCTAGAGGTGTAGTGTACTTATGACGCACATGGGTAACTACCATCCTGAGTAAAGAGTTCCGAAAATTACAGTCTCCCTTTGCCTTTCGTTTTGTATCATTGTCTCCACTAGCTTCTCCCTCCTTTTCCTGAATCCATGCCATCTGTCACTTAATACATTATGCTTTTCAAATTGTTCACCTACTAGATCTCTCAAGATAGATTCAAAAACTTTCCCTAGAAGAGATGGTATGTTTACTGGTCGATAGTTTCTGTATTTGTCTCAAACAATGGGGTCAGGTTAGCGTTTTTCTGGAAACCTTTTCTGATGTAACCAAACTAATAACATTTGCAATTAAAGCTTCATCTCATTTTAACCCCTTTCTCCTTTGAGTCGTCAATACACGTTAAAAGAACATCAAACCTTCTTAGAACCATATATTATTTGCATTCTGCGTAACTCCTCCTCTGATGTTCTGAGACATTTGATCTCTGACTTGGGCTTACTTCCCTCCTCTTCCTGGATAAAAGACCAGTGGTTAAAATGGAATTTCCTAAGAAGAACTAATCAGCATCCCAACCGTTGTAATCTTAGACCCTGGTGCTGTGAGAAGTACTCTGTTTATATTGCAGGGCAGTTTCTACAGCAGCTGGAACAACAGAAGAAAGTTGCACATGCAGGATAATTTTGTTTCTGCTCACTGTAACTTCCCCAGTGGCTGCAAAAGATAAGTAGGCGGTAGTTCATGTGATGAAACCTCCAGAAACATGTCCAATCAGAGTTGGCAACTCTACCTGGTACCCTTGCAAAGCACCAGTTCTGCTTCACTTACTTTGGCTTGCATAGGAACAAGAGTTGGCCATTCAGCCCCCCACCCCGAGCCTGTTAAATTCAATGACATCACGGTTGATCTATACCTCAAATCTATTTACCTGACTTTGCTCCATATCTCTTGACACTCTTGCCTAACACAAATCGTTTTTGTTTTTTTAATGGTTGGATTTCTTTGATTCTGCGTAGCTTTAGACACAGCACACGGGTCCACAAAACATACAAAGGGAAGTTAGCACAAGATTTAACTTTTAGTTTGAAAGGGGAGGATTTTGTTTTTAAAATTATATAAGAAGAGCATTCAGTAAAGATCATTTCTTTTCTTTTTCAAAAAGGCATGGGGAGATGCTCGGGTAAAGTTCATCTACATTGTGCTGTTTTAAAACAACCTCCGTTAACCATAATTATGGGATTTTAAATAAACGAATGTTCTCTCAGTAAAGTTCATCATTTAAAAAATGAAAGGGAATAGCATCCTGTCAAGTTTATCCTCACCAATATGGAATTTAACTACATTAGCCTCTGTTGCCCATTAATTTGTTGAGAGTTGACCAGGATGCATTTTGATTGTGCCCTGACCAACATTTCCTTAGAATTTTCCAATTTTCTACCACAGATTTTCCAAGCCATTACTGTATTTGAATTAACTTTTTGAACATGTTTGATATTCTATTGCTATTAATTTAAATGGAAGTAAAATAGGACAGGCTGCATTACACCCAGGTGGTAATCACAGCAAACAAATTCATTTACAATTGTTGAATTGGTTAACGAACAGAAAACAGAGAGTAGGAATAAATGGGTCATCTTCGGGTTGTCAGGCTGTAGCTAGTGGGGTACCGCAAGGATCAGTACTTGGGCCCCAGCTATTCACAATCTATATCAATGATTTGGATGAGGAGACCAAATGTAATAGATCCAAGTTTGCTGATGATGCAAAGCTAGGTGGAAATGTAAGTTGTGAGGAGGATACAAAGAGGCTTCAAGAGGATATAGACAGGCTAAGTGGGTGGGCAAGAACATGGCAAATGGAATATAATGTGGAGAAATTTGAAGTTATCCACTTTGGTGGGCAAAATAGAAAAGCAGAGTACTTTTAAATGGTGAGAGATTAGGAAATGTTGGTGTTCAGAAGGACCTGAGTGTCCTTGTACACGAATCACTGAAAGTTAACATGCAAGTACAGCAAGCAATTAAGAAAAATGGTATGTTGGCCTTTAGAAACATAGAAAATAGGTGCAGGAGTAGGCCATTCGGCCCTTCCTTTTTATTACAAGAGGATTTGAATATAAGAGTAAAGACGTTTTACTACAATTATATAGGGCCCTGGTGAGACCACACCTGGAGTATTGTGTACAAATTTGGTCTCCTTACCTAAGGAAGGATATAATTGCCATAGAGGGAGTGCAACAAAGGTTCACCAGACTGATTCCTGGAATGAGGGGGATTGTCCTATGAGGAGAGATTGAGTAGACTAGGCCTATATTCTCTAGAGCTTAGAAGAATGAGAGGTGATCGCATTGAAACATACAAAATTCTTACAGGGCTTGACAGGGTAGATGCAGGGAGGATGTTTCCTCTGGCTGGCGGGGGGGTCATAGTCTCAGAATAAGAGGTCGGCCATTTAGGACTGAGATGAGGAGAAATTTATTCACTCATGGCCTGCTGCTACTCCTAATTCTTATGTTCTAATGCCCGCCTACCTCCAGCATCTACAATATTACTGGATAACAACTAAAGATTAGGTCAAGAATAGCTGCTGACTGTCCTGCCTGTACTGTAAATTGAGTAAGGAAGTGGTCCTGTACCATGTCAGAAACATGCAATTCTCTTCAGTTTTTCTTTTGCTTTATCCTAGTCAATATCCAGGCAATTGAAGTCCCCAATGATGAACATTTTGTGTGTTTTCAGACCTCCCAGAGCTGCAAGAAATGTTTCCCTGGCAATCTTCTCTTATCCAGGAAGTCTACTATAGCCACTATTAATGACCTTTATAACATCTAATAATTATTTTCTTTATAACAACAACTAATAATGACCACCTTTCCTTTTCTATTCTTAATATCAATCTGCATCACTTTTCTGTAGAAGCCAAGACATATCAGCTTGGATTTGACGGGGCCCATGACGGTGTATGCACGCGCAGTCGTAAGTGCCCCACAAGTTCCGGATTTCCGCATGTGATCTGAATGTGGAGCCAGGTGGTGTTGGAGTGCTTCTACCAATGTCACATTAAAAGAATGCGGACTGCTCCCCACACCAATTACCTCCCAGCTATCGATTGCTCACCCCCCCAATCCCCTGGGCCAACGCTTCCTCCCCCCTAACCACCTCCCTCTGGCCCGAGGCCCAACTACCCACACTTCCTCATTTACCTGAGGGCTGCTGCGATGCCAGTGGCAGCCTGATCTTCAATCGTGCTTCACTGGCAGCTCTGCGCAACTCGGTGGCTCCATGGAAATGCGGCTCGAGGCCCAATATCGAGGGTGTCTTGGGCCTCAACATTTATGGGCTCGTTTTGTACCAAATATGGGCGCCCTTGAATTTCTAACCCTCTGTGTCGCACAGTTTGACACCTTTAACAGTGAAAATACTTACCATAGTGCCACCTTCAGGACGAGCAGGTACTGAAGGTACATAAAAGGAGTTTTCAATGAAACGCTTGCTTTATGTTCCAAATTTACTGTACAATGAGTCAATCACCATGGGAATGCACATGGGCAAACAGTGCTAGGAAGTGAAGAAAAATATCCTGTAAGAAAAGCTGACTGGTTCTAATGCATATTGTGAACTTAGACTACACAATCCAATTTCAGCTCACAGTCACTTGTCCAAACAGAAATAGTGGGGCAGAAATTCAGGGTCCAGATAAGACCCGTTACCGCCGTTTTATGGCGGCCATGCGGCGGAATCTAGTGGCTACCGATTTCTGGTCGAATGGCGACCGCAAGCAGGGTTTTTTTTCTGGCAGTCCCCACTTCTGCCCCACTGCTGCCGAGTGGCCGTATCATTAGCGCATTCTCTGCCGGGACCACCTACCTCCGTCCATATTCAGCCAGAAAAATCGAATTCCCGCCGAGCGGTGCCCCGGCCAGCTTTTTCTGTCGATGCACCTTCTCTTCTCACTGCAAGCCCTGGCTGCGCGGCGGCCATTAAAGGCGAAGGCCCATTGCCGCAGCCGCCATTTTTTTTTTGCCAGCCGACTTCCATGTCGGCCAGACTATTGTGCCCCCAGGTTCGGCCAGGCCGCCAGCAAACAGCCGCTGACCGGGCCAAAACCTTCCCTGGTGGCCCAGTGGCCGATCCTAAATATTCACCAATTATCTCCCCTTTAATGCAGGGGAGATACGTGCTGATGCAGGCACGCAATGACGTCACCACCACTCCATCGCTGAGTGACAGCGGTGGCGAATCCGTCCCGCCCCCACTTCCGCTCCTCACCAGGACTCACCGCCGCCCTTCTGCCCCCATTATGACCAGCTTCCAGTCCGCTCCAAAAAAAAAAGGACAAACAGATGAAAATTGATTGCGAGCCCGCCTCATCGGACCTGACGGTAAAAACTTGTGAAAAATGTAATGTACGCCAGCTTTCTGGCGGGCATGAATTTCGGCCCCATCAAGTCCAAACTGATGCTTTGCAGAGAGGTTAAAGCCTTCAAATAAAAACCTTAATGAAGACATTCAAAGACACAAAAGAAAATTCATATATATTGGGCCTGAATTTGCAGTCAGAGGCTTCCCGCAGGCGGCTGTCTCTAAGGAAGGTAGTACAGGGGTCCCGGAAGGTAGTGCAGGGGTCCCCTGCGATCATCCCCCTGCAAAACAGATACACCGCTTTGGGTACTGTTGAGGGGGATGACTCATCAGGGGAGGGCAGCAGCAGCCAAGTTCATGGCACCGTAGGTGGCTCTGCTGCACAGGAGGGCAGGAAAACGAGTGGAAGAGCTATAGTGATAGGGAATTCAATTGTAAAGGGAATAGATGGACGTTTCTGCGGCCGCAACCGAGACTCCAGGATGGCATGTTGTCTCCCTGGTGCAAGGGTCAAGGAGGTCTCGGAGCGGGTGCAGGACATTCTGAAAAGGGAGGATGAACAGCCAGTTGTTGTGGTGCATATAGGTACCAATGATAGTGGTAAAAAACAGGATGAGGTCCTACAAGACAAATTTAGGGAGCTAGGAGCTAAATTAAAAAGTAGGACATCAAAAGTAGTAATCTCAGGATTGAGGAGTGGTGCAGAAGGGAGGGATTCAAATTCCTGGGACATTGGAACCGGTTCTGGGGTAGGTGGAACCAGTACAAACTGGACGGTCTGCACCTGGGCAGGATTGGAATCAATGTCCTCGGGGGAGTGTTTGCTAGTGCTGTTGGGGAGGAGTTAAACTAATATGGCAGGGGGATGGGAACCTATGCAGGGAGACAGAGGGAAATAGAATGGGGACAGAAGCAAAATATAGAAAGAAGAAAAGTAAAAGTGGAGGGCAGAGAAACCTAAGGCAAAAAGGGCCACATTACAGCAAAATTCTAAAGAGGCAAAATGTGTTAGAAAGATAAGCCTGAAGGCTCTGTGCCTCAATGCGAGGAGTATTCGGAATAAGGTGGACGAATTAACTTCGCAGAATTAACGGGTATGATGTAATTGGCATCACGGAGACATGACTCCAGGGTGACCAAGGCTGGGAACTCAACATGCAGGAGTATTCAACATTTAGGAAGAATAGACAGAAAGGAAAAGGAGGCAGGGTGGCATTGCTGGTTAAAGAGGAAATTAATGCAATAGTAAGAAGGGCCATTAGCTTGGATGATGTGGAATTGATATGGGTGGAGCTACGGAATACCAAGTGGCAGAAAATGCTATTGGGAGTTAAACAGCAGTAGTAAGGTTGGGGACAGCATCAAACAAGAAATTAGGGATGCATGCAATAAAGGTACAGCAGTTATCATGGGTGACTTTCATCTACATATTGATTGGGCTAACCAAACTGGTAGCAATGTAGTGGAAGAGGATTTCATGGAGTGCATTAGAGATGGATTTCTACACCAATATGTCGAGGAACCAACTTAGGGAGCTGACCATCCTAGACTGGGTGATGTTTAATGAGAAAGGACTAATTAGCAATCTTGTTGTGCAAGGCCCTTTGAGGAAGAGTGATCATAACATGGCAGAATTCTTTATTAAGATGGAGAGTGACACAGTTAATTCAGAAACTAGGGTCCTGAACTTAAGGAAAGGTAACTTCGATGGTATGAGGCGTGAATTTGCTTGAATAGACTGGCAAATGATACTTAAAGGGTTGACAGTGGATAGGCAATGGCAAATATTTAAAGATCACATGGATGAACTTCAACAATTATACATCCCTGTCTGGAATAAAAATACAACGGGGGAGGTGGCTCAACTGTGGCTAACAAGGGAAATTAAGGATAGTGTTAACTCCAAGGAAGAGGCATATAAATTGGCCAGAAAAAGCAGCAAACTTGAGGACTGGGAGAAATTTAGAATTCAGCAGAGGAGGACAAAGGGTTTAATTAAGAGGGGGAAAATAGAGTACGAGAAGAAGCTTGCCGGGAACATAAAAACTGACTGCGAAAGCTTCTATAGATATGTGAAGAGAAAAAGATTAGTGAAGACAATCGTAGGGTCCTTGCAGTCGGATTGAGGTGAATTTATAATGGGGAACAAAGAAATGGCAGACCAATTGAACAAGTACTTTAGTTCTGTCTTCACAAAGGAAGACACAAATAACCTTCCGAAAGGACGAGGGGACAGAGGGCCTAGTGAGAAGAAGGAACTCAAGGATATCCTTATTAGGCGAGAAATTATGTTAGGGAATATTGATGGGATTGAAGGCCGATAAATCCCCGGGGCCTGATAGTCTGCATCCCAGAGTACTGAAGGAAGTGGCCCTAGAAATAGTGGATGCATTGGTGATCATTTTCCAACAGTTTATCAACTCTGGACCAGTTCCTATGGACTGGAGGGTAGCTTAATGTGACACCACTTTTTAAAAAGGGAGGGAGAGAGAAAGCGGATAATTATAGACCGGCTCATCTGACATCAGTAGTGGGGAAAATGTTGGAATCAATTATTAAGGATGAAATAGCAGCGCATTTGGAAAGCAGTGACAGGATCGGTCCAAGTCAGCATGGATTTATGAAGGGGAAATCATGCTTGACAAATCTTCTGGAATTTTTTGAGGATGTAACTAGTAGAGTGGACAAGGGAGAACTTTCAAAAGGCTTTTGACAAGGCCCCACACAAGAGATTGGTGTGCAAAATCAAAGCACATGGTATTGGGGGTAATATACTGACGTGGATAGAGAACTGGTTGGCAGACAGGAAGCAGAGAGTCGGGATAAACGGGTTCTTTTCAGAATGGCAGGCAGTGACTAGTGGAGTTCCACAGGGCTCAGTGCTGGGACCCCAGCTCTTTACAATATACATCAATAATTTAGATGAAGGAATTGAGTGTAATATCTCCAAGTTTGCAGATGACACTAAACTGGGTGGCGGTGTGAGCTGTGAGGGGGATGCTAAAAGGCAGCAGGGTGACTTGGACAGATTAGGTGAGCGGGCAAATGCATGGCAGATGCAGTATAATGTGGATAAGTGTGAGGTTATCCACTTTGGGGGCAAAAACACGAAGACAGAATATTATCTGAATGGCGGCAGATTAGGAAAAGGGAAGGTGCAACGAGACCTGGGTGTCATGGTTCATCAGTCATTTAAAGTTGGCATGCAGGTACAGCAGGTGGTGAAGAAGGCAAATGGCATGTTGGCCTTCATAGCTAGGGTATTTGAGTATAGGAGCAGGGAGGTCTTACTGCAGTTGTACAGGGCCTTGGTGAGGCCTCATCTGGAATATTGTTTTCAGTTTTGGTCTCCTAATCTGAGGAAGGACGTTCTTGCTATTGAGGGAATGCAGCAAAGGTTCACCAGACTGATTCCTGGGATGGCAGGACTAACACATGAGGAGAGACTGGATCAACTGGGCCTTTATACATTGGAGTTTAGAAGGATGAGAGGGGATTTCATAGAAACATATCAGATTCTGACGGGTCTGGACAGGTTAGATGCGGGAAGAATGTTCCCAATGTTGGGGAAGTCCAGAACCAGGGGACATAGTCTTAGGATAAGGGGTAGGCCAATTAGGACTGAGATGAGGAGAAACTTCTTCACTCAGAGAGTTGTTAACCTGTGGAATTCCCTGCCGCAGAGAGTTGTTGATGCCAGTTCATTGGATATATTCAAGAGGGAGTTAGATGTGGCCCATACGGCGAAAGGGATCAAGGGGTATGGAGAGAAAGCAGGAAAAAGGGGTACTGAGGGAATGATCAGCCATGATCTTATTGAATGGTGGTGCAGGCTCGAAGGGCCGAATGGCCTACTCCTGCATCTATTTTCTATCTTTCTACGTAAACCGCAACAATTCTACGCACCTACCTGATCGTCCTGGATCAACAGAGACTTGCACTCCTGGGCCTCTACATGCAGGCAAACGTCGAGCCCCACATATCTTAGGGGTGCAGGCAGTTCCGAAGCGTCCCAGCGATCACTTGGGCCGGCTCAATCAATCAGAAAGGGGATTCCCATTATGGGGATTCCATTTACGTATGGAATCCCCATAAGTTTAATAGGAATCACCCAAAAAATACATTTTTACAGTACTGAACTTTTTAAAATCATTATACGTTTCAAATGAATTAAAATGCAATTTTATTAAACATTTAAAACAAAGATGTAATTTTTTGAAAAAATAAAGTTAAATATTTTTTATGGAGCCAAAAATAACACAATCTTATTTTGCAGGTTTTTGCATGTTAAAATGATTTTTTTAAAATGTATTTTAATGTTTATTTTCACCCTTATGCTGGTAAAAAGAAGGCCTTATGCCTACTTTTACCAGGTGTAAGCATTTCATGGACATTGGCTGGGCAATAGTTGGGCAAATAGCCCACCTCTCCGCCAGTTACTGTCCATTTCCTGCGCGTGCGGAGAATCTGTTAAGATTCTTGACAGATCGCAAGTTGCAGGTTTTCGCGCATGAGCAGCCCATGTGTAAACTCGGAACTTGTGAGGCACTTACGTGCGTACGCGCTGCGTATGCGGTCATGGGCCCCGGAAAATCAGAATTTTCTTATTTTATTTCATAGAATCATAGAAATTTATAGCACGGAAGGAGGCCATTTCGACTCATCGTGTCTGCGTCGGCCAGCCTAATCCCACTTTCCAGCTCTTGGTCGGTAGCCCTGTCGGTTACAGCACTTTAAGTGCACATCCAAGTATCTTTTAAATGTGGTGAGGGTTTCTGCCTCTACCATCCTTTCAGGCAGTGAGTTCCAGACCTCCACCACCCTCTGGGTGAAGAAATTTCCCCTCGTATCTCCTCTAAACCTCCCCCAAATCACTTTAAATCTATGCCCCCTGGTTGTTGACCACTCTGCCAAGGGAAACAGGTCCTTCCTATCCACTCTATCCAGGCCCCTCATCATTTTATACACTTCATTTTATACACTTCAATCAGGTCTCCAGTGCAATCACATCTTTCCTGTAATGTAGTGACCAGAACTGCACACAGTACTCCAGCTGCGGCCTACAGTTCATGCATAACCTCCCTGCTCTTGTATTCCATGCCTCAACTTATAAAGGAAAGTATTCCATATGCGTTCTTCACCACCTTAATTACCTGGCCTACCTTCAGGGATCTGTGGACCTGCACTCCAAGGTCCCTTTGTTCCTCTACACTCTTCGTGTACCATTTAATGTGTATTCCCTTGCCTTGTTCGACCTCCCCAAATGCATGACCTCACACTTATCTGGATTGAATTCCATTTGCCACTGTTCTGCCCACCTAACCAGTACATTGATATCTTCCTGCAACCCGCAGCTTTTTTCATCATTATCAACTTCACGGCCTATTTTTGTGTCATCTGCAAACTTCTTAATTATGCCCCCAACATTTAAGTCCAAGTCATTGATATATATCACAAAAAGCAAGGGACCCAGCATTGAGCCCTGCGGAACCCCACTGGATACAGCCTTTCAGTGTCAAAAATACCCATCAACCATTACCCTTTGCTTCCTGCCTCCGAGCCAATTTTAGATCCAACTTGCCACTTTGCCCTGGATCCCATGGCTATTAATTTCGTGACCAGTCTGCATTGTGGGACCTTAAGAAAAGCTTTGCTAAAATCCATATACACTATATCATATGCACTGCCCTCATCGACCCTCCTGGTTACCTCCTCGAAAAATTCAATCAAGTTCGTCAGATATAACCTTCCCTTGACAAATCCATGCTGACTGTCCTTGATAATTTTCCCACTACCGAGGTTAGGCTGACTGGCCTGTAATTACTCAGTCTATCCCTTTCTCCCTTTTTAAACAAGAGTAGTGGGGGTAGTGTGCTGACGTGGATTGAGAACTGGTTGTCCGACAGGAAGCAAAGAGTAGGAGTAAATGGGTACTTTTCAGAATGGCAGGCAGTGACTAGTGGGGTACTGCAAGGTTCTGTGCTGGGGCCCCAGCTGTTTACATTGTACATTAATGATTTAGACGAGGGGATTAAATGTAGTATCTCCAAATTTGCGGATGACACTAAGTTGGGTGGCAGTGTAAGCTGCGAGGAGGATGCTATGAGGCTGCAGAGTGACTTGGATAGGTTAGGTGGGTGGGCAAATGCATGGCAGATGAAGTATAATGTGGATAAATGTGAGGTTATCCACTTTGGTGGTAAAAACAGAGAGACAGACTATTATCTGAATGGTGACAGATTAGGAAAAGGGGAGGTGCAACGAGACCTGGGTGTCATGGTACATCAGTCATTGAAGGTTGGCATGCAGGTACAGCAGGCGGTTAAGAAAGCAAATGGCATGTTGGCCTTCATAGCGAGGGGCTTTGAGTACAGGGCAGGAAGGTGTTGCTACAGTTGTACAGGGCCTTGGTGAGGCCACACCTGGAGTATTGTGTACAGTTTTGGTCTCCTAACTTGAGGAAGGACATTCTTGCTATTGAGGGAGTGCAGCGAAGATTCACCAGACTGATTCCCGGGATGGTGGGACTGACCTATCAAGAAAGACTGGATCAACTGGGCTTGTATTCACTGGAGTTCAGAAGAATGAGAGGGGACCTCATAGAAACGTTTAAAATTCTGACGGGTTGAGACAGGTTGGATGCAGGAAGAATGTTCCCAATGTTGGGGAAGTCCAGAACCAGGGGTCACAGTCTAAGGATAAGGGGTAAGCCATTTAGGACCGAGATGAGGAGAAACTTCTTCACCCAGAGAGTGGTGAACCTGTGGAATTCTCTACCACAGAAAGTTGTTGAGGCCAATTCACTAAATATATTCAAAAGGGAGTTAGATGAAGTCCTTACTACTCAGGGGATCAAGGGGTATGGTGAGAAAGCAGGAATGGGGTACTGAAGTTGCATGTTCAGACATGAACTCATTGAATGGCGGTGCAGGCTAGAAGGGCTGAATGGCCTACTCCTGCACCTATTTTCTATGTTTCTATTAGCAGTCCTCCAGTCCTCTGGCACCGCACCTGTAGCCAGAGAGAACTGCAAAATGATGGTCAAAGCCTCTGTTTCGACCCTTATTTTGGACATTCGAAATTTCCAAGAAAGAAAATGGCAGATTTATTTTTAAGAAAGCAGTTGAGCGATTTATGGAAACTGGCCAGATTGTGTAATCTCAGGGTGAACTATAAAATGGCACATATTGTGTGTCATAAGTGTGACACCTTTACATTGAAAAGGCCCATCACAGAACCCACTTACAGGAGTGACCGGTACATATAATCAGTTTTCAATTTAACCACATGCACTGAAGATATATTAGATATTTTAAAAAGTATGTTTAGCATGCACAGACTTCACACCAATTGCTACATGTGGAAAACAATTTAAAATGCTGAGTTCTTATGCGATGCAGTCAGAAATTGGCTGACACATTCTCGCCTGCAAAGTTCCCGAGAATAATTAAACTCTGGACATGAGCCCTGGCCTTAGTAATCATACTTAAATGAGAAACTAAAAGAGAAAACAACCCAGTCTGACCTGTTATTGCCTTAGCATTGATTTCATGAATGCAGAACAATTACATCTTGAAGGGACATGTCTGCACTTCAGCAACAGAATAATGCATATGCATTGCAAGGTGTAATTGGCTTGTCCTTATGAAACAATGTCATCTGACTTACAGTGCTATGGAATTTTCACTTTTTTCCCACCTTTTTTCCACCTTATAAAGTTAGCCAAAATTATGTTGAAAACTTACAAAATAGTTCTCATTCCCAGAAATTGCTAGATTCAATCATTTTTTGGTTGTTTTTTCATGTCCTGTTCATTGCAGTCAACATTTCTCTGCCACCTCTTTTATGCCATTAAGGGGAATCTTGTAACACTTTGTAAATCTTCAGAAACTTTTTTTTTCACACTACTGGAGTAATTTGATGAATTGCGCTCCCACTGTGGATTTTTTCCCCGTCAGGAGTGCATGTTGGGAATTTGGGTCATCGGATTGTATGGGAGCACAAATTTGTCAAAATTTGCCTTTTAAAAAATTATGATCTCAGCCTTTTGTAGTTGGAAGAACAGATTGGGTTTTTTTTAAGCCAAAAAGGCATATTTATGCCTGATAACGTATTTGGCGAGAATAAACAATGCAACTTTTGACAAACACTGTTGCCATTTAGCTCCAACAGCATTAACGTTCATTAGTAAAGGTGAAATAAATCATTTCCATTCATTGAGTGTAGATTTCAATAATTTGTGGTGTCTCAACTTACTGCCAAGATCTTGACATCAGAATATGCAGTTTATCTCGCTGAGCAGTAAATGTATGCAAATCAGAAGGGCATTTAACCTATATGCCTGGCAGAGTTCATGCGACGTTGCTCAAGGTGAGCTGGAGGATACACTATTTTGCCATTCCAGTGACTACATAAACAGAATCCCCAGGCAAATTTCATTGTCCATAGCAAAATGAAAGGTAAATTTAAAATAAAAAACTCAAAGGGGCCGAAATTGCCCCGCACTAGGATTGCAGCACATAATTTGAATTGTAGGATGTTTTTGAGTTATAAAACTAAATGATGGGCAGATTTGAGCGACTCACACCACAGCATCATTATTGATGCCATCTTTTACCACAACACTCGAGTCTTGCACCACATCACCCACAGTAGCCAAAAAGCTGTAACTACAGTAAAACGCAATGTTGACATAAAGATTTTCTGTTTTAAAATTGTTAATGCTCTGCTAAGGCTTTATTTCCCCCATCATAAATTACATAACACAGTGACATAAAATGGTGACTACAGGGTGTAGGTGTTCTGGAAATTAATATATGCCCGATGCGGGTGTGTCAGCCATGGCTCAGTAGTAGCACTGTCTCCTCTGAGTCAGAAGTTTGTGGGTTTAAGTCCCACTCCAGAGACTTGAGCATATAATCCAGGCAGTCCAGAGGGAATTTTCAGAAGTGCTGATTTTCAGATAATACGTTACACCAAGGCCCCGTCTGCACTCTTATGGGCCGAAATTGCCCTCCAACCGAAAGGAGGCGCTATCACCAATCTTGAATATTTTTCTCCACCCCAATCCATAGGGCGGAGAGTCGAGTGAAATTCAGCTCTTTGATTTTTTTTCCGTTTGGGGCGGCTGCAGGGCAGAAGTACCCTTGGAGCGGACGTCGCTCGGAGTCATTAGCGCTGTGCTAATGACATCAGAACGATGCGGATGTGTCACAACGTCCCTCCCCTTCAGTTAAACGCGCCGCCCAGCCACACACAAGCTGTCGGGAGCCCCGAGCAGCGGCCAATCCCCTTCCGCGGAGCAATTTCCCACACGGGGCGGAAAGGGGTCGTTGCCGGTCGGTGGGTGGGGGGAGGTTCCCGACGGGGGGGGGGGCGTGGGGGCAGCAACATGGGCGCCGTGGTAATGATCACCGCTGGAAAAAAATGGAGGGCAATTTCATAAATGTTGGTGACTCCACACCAACTAGGCCGTGGCCACCTCTCTGAGGTTGTCATAGCTCTTTTTAAAAAAAAAAGGGGGCAATTTTGGCCCGTTGGTGTCCTGGGCAGCATTTATCTAAATAAAATTAAAAGAGATGATCTGGTCATTTACTAAACTGCCGTTTGTGGGAGCTTGCTGTGCGCAAATTGGTTGACGCATTTCCTACATTACAACAGTGACTAATAGAAAAGTAATTCATTGGCTGTCAAGTGCTTTGGGACGTCTTGAGGACGTGAAGTGCACTATATAAATTCAAGTCCTTTTATTCCTTCTATTAATTTGCAGATCGATAGTGTTTTTTCCCGTGGATATTAAATTCACTGTATTTGGACAAAAATTAGTTTCCGGACTTTGAAAAGTATTTTCCAATCAGAATATGCAGTATCTTCATAAACTATGTATGGGAATGTACACTCTCATAAAATGTGTGTCATTGTACCTCAACATACAAATATCTCATTGAATATCTATCTGAATATAAGTAACATAGTAACAGTTTCAGCAAGGAGAGGACCTTTGATCCATCGGGCTCACTGTATTCTCTTGGTACATTTCTAATAACCTTAATTGCCATTTGTTAACAACAATAGGTCTGGCTCCTTCTTGGAACCTGTGATGGTTTCTTGTTCCACTATCTGTGCTGGTAATCTGTTTTGTGTTGTTAATCATACAAGGGCTTCATAAAATATGTGTGAATGTGCATGTGTATGTATAATAGCTTCATAATATGTATGTGTGAATGTAATAAGGATAAAAGCGATGTCAGTCCCATTAATATGTTTTCTTTTAACAAAATAGTCAAAACTATGTCATTGTCTTTTTCTAGATGGGAAGGTCAGGGTGAACAAGAAGTGGGCAGATGTCAGGAAACGGGCCAAGTCCACGTAAAGGTTGATCCCAAGTACTACAGACCCACTGAAGTGGTAAGATCATTTTAAAATCAATTGAAAGGTAACCTGCTTCTGTTCATGTGAATTGCTTTATTTGACTGTTTGTTTCTAAAATTACCTATTATATCATCTAAAATTGTAACTTTCTTCAGAAATACTATGCCAGTGGTGTTAGAAGCATCTCTAATAGTTGGTAATATACCTTCACTGATACTAAAATGGATTATTTGGTGGTTTACTCTTGTTTCTGACTATTAAAGTTGCTGTAGCCAATTTATTGTGCCTCTTTGGACGTGTATTCAAGTTGGTAGCATAAACGTTCATTGTTTATAATTCAGCTCTTAATTTCTCCTTGAGAGAATTTCTTCCAAATTTGCATTTTTATTTGTTTTTGCTTTGACCAATTTACTTTTCTAAGTTGAATTCCATAAGAGATCATTGGGTAACTTGAGCCATATTTATACTTCTTTGTGTCAAGTCCACAAAAAGCAGGGCCAATTACTGCTACACCAGCCAACTCCCAATCATCAGCAAACTGACGGAAGAAATCATCCAGAGTGCTATCAAGTGGCACTTACTCACCAATAACTTGCTCACCGATACTCCGTTTGGGTTCTGCCAGAACCACCTGGCGCCAGACCTCATTACAGCCTGTTCCAAACATGAACAAAAGAGCTGAATGCCAGAAGTGAGGTGAGAGTGACTCAGGTTATGCATATGTACTAGGGTCTGTGGATTCTGGAGGAGCTGGTCCACCCAGTATGTGCACACTCTGTTTCACTTGGCTGCATATATTTACTGCTATTTACGAGAGTCGGACTACTGGCCTGAAGTGTTGAAGTGGTGCCAGTAAGTAGGTACAGGGTATTTCAATATGAATTGTGTTCGTTTGACTTGATTAGATCTTGACGAATTTTCTCTACCTGAAATGTTATCCAGAACTATGACAGCTACTCTTTTTATTGTGTTTTTCAAATTTATGCGAAAGGGCATAAACTTATTGTCAAAATGATAGTACAATGTAGACATATGTAACTAGCTGCTGGGAGGCCGGCAGATATGATCCAAGCAACTCACCTGTTTTTTCCTGCGTTGTTTTCCCTCTGTTGCAACTTCCACCAGAGAAAAACCTAGGGGGCCAAATTGGGCTTTGTAGGTATGTTTTGGGGGCGCTAGAGGGCACCTTAGTAATCCAAAATGGCATCCGCGGTGCGCGGACACTCCTAGCGCGAAGCGAGCCGGACGCCATGTTGGTAAAGGGGTTAGTGTGCCCGCAGTTAACCGAGGCTGGAAGTTTACAGAGCAGACAAATCATGATGTCAATCAGCGTGCACTGCCATTTTGGAGCTCTTAACCTCGCACAGCTGAACACTATGTGAAGCAGCATGAAGCAGCACCCCCCCACCAGTGCTATTTAAAGGGCTCATCAACTACTTACAGGTTAGTTGCTGGTTAATTTCTTCCGGCTGTTCCTACAATTCTACAAGCTTTTGGTGCTTTCAAGTTTCAACGGTCTGCAGGGAGTGGTGTGGCAGGTGCTGAAGGAATCTTTGCTGACTCCAAGGCTTCTGCACGAACCATTTGCTCCCAGACACTGGTGTACGAGTAGGGTTTCCTCTTGGAATTGAGCATGACTGGGAGAATGAGCAGAGGCCACACAAAGCAGGACAAACTGCTAGAAGAGGGAGGAGGAGGAGCGGGAGAAGAGCTCTCAGCAGGGTGTTCAGGAAGAAATTCTCCTACTTGAACCTCAGCGATGACCAATGTTTGAGACGTCTGCACTTCACTAAGGAGTCATCACCAAAATCTGCCAACTATTGCGGCCACAACTCCAACCTCAGTGCAGGACAAGGACTCCATTGCCAGTGGCTGTGAAAGTGACTGTGGCTAAGAACTTTTATGTGTCTGGCTCCTTCCAGGCTTGTGCTGGAGATATTGGCAACATATCACAGTTTGCAGTGCACTGTTGGATAAGGGAGGCTCTCTGTTCAAAGAGAAGTAACTTCCATTTCATTCCCTCTTGCCAGAGAGAAGCAGGCAGAGTGAGCAAGAGGGTTTGCAAGAATTGCAGGCTTCCCCATGATGCAGTGTGCCATTGCCTGCATGCACATTGCTTTGTTTGAGCGCCTTATATCAACTCTGCCATGTATTTGAACTGAAAGGGATTCGACTCCCTCAAAGTGAAGTGTGTGACGATAGGCAGCGCATCATGCAGGTCAATGCCCGGTATCCTCACAGTATCACGGTGCATTAATTCTGCTGCACTCCGCTGTGCCAAGGGTATTTCAACCACCACGGCAAACCAAAAGGGTGGCTACTGGGCGACAAAGCCTATCTGCTGACGACATGGCACATGACGCCGATTCACATTCCACAGACACGTGTGCAGCATGCATACAATGAGAGCCATGCTGCCACAAGAAATCTGATAGAGCAGACCATTGGCGTGCTGAAACAACAGTTCCGCAGGCTGTCTGCTCTGGAAAAGCCTTGAAGTATTTGCTGAGCGGGACTCAAGATTTGTGGTAGAATGCTGCACAACCTTGCCATCATGAGCGAATAGTCCTTACCACCACCTATCAGGCGAGCAGCTGAGGAGCAAGAGCACCTGGAAGAAAAGGAGGAAGTTGAAGAGGAAGGGAGGCTGCATCCTAGACAGCCCATTGCTGCCCGGCGCTGTAGGTGAAGAACAAATTTAAGTGCAAAACCACCAACCACAACCCCAATTCCTCATTCACCAACCGTCCCATGCCTTACCTTACCTCTGCCACAATGCAAAAATAAAAGCCAACACAAAATACATATTCCAAACCAAATTTATTAATTAAATCATGCCATATTGCATACAAACTTAAACTAATCACCCATGTGCATTCCCTTAGTGGCTGTCATCCATCTGTCTTTGCCTGTCTTAATGCTCCTACAAAGTGCTATCCCAGTGGCTGCAGCATGGCTAGTGGAAGGCTGCTAACTTTCAGTGGAGGTGACTGCAGATGGCCTTGCAGGACGATCTCGAGCAGCTCTGGGCCTCGAAGGCCCGGCTTTAGACTGCACCATAAAAACATAAGAATTAGGAGCAGGAGTAGGCCATATGGCGCCTTGAGCCTGCTCCATCAGTTAGTACGACCATGGCTGATCTGATCATGGACTCAGGTCCACATCCCTGCCCGCTCCCCAGAACCCCTTATTTCCTTATCGGTTAAGAAACTGTCTATCTCTGTCTTAAATTTATTCAATGACCCAGCTTCCACAGCTCTCTGAGACAGCGAATTCCACAGATTTACAACCCTCTGAGAGAAGAAATTCCTCCTCATCTCAGTTTTAAATGGGCGACCCCTTATTCTAAGATTATGCCCCCTAGTTCTAGTCTCCCCCATCAGTGGAAACATCCTCTCTGCATCCACCTTGTCAAGCCCCCTTATAATCTTATATGTTTCGATAGGATCACCTCTCATTCTTCTGAATTCCAATGAGTAGAGGCCCAACCTCCTCAACCTTTCCTCATAAGTCAACCCCCTCATCTCCGGAATCAACCTAGTGAACCTTCTCTGAACTGCCTCCAAAGCAAATATGGAAACCAAAACTGTATGCAGTATTCCAGGGTATTGGCCTCACCAATACCCTGCACAACTGTCGCAAGACTTGGCTGCTTTTATACTCCATCCCCTTTGCAATAAAGGCTAAAATTCCATTGGCCTTCCTGATCACTTCTTGTACCTGCATACTAACCTTTTGTGTTTCATGCACCAGGACCCCAGGTCCTGCTACACTGCAGCACTTGGCAATTTTTCTCCATTTAAATAATAACTTATTCTTCGATTTTTTTTTTCTGCCAAAGTGCATGACCTCACACTTTCCAACATTATACTCCATCTGCCAAATTTTTGACAGTCACTTAGCCTGTCTATATCCCTTTGCAGGTTTTTTTGTGTCCTCCTCACACATTGCTTTTCCTTCCATCTTTGTGTCGTCAGCAAACTTGGCTACGTTATACTCGGTCCCTTCTTCCAAGTCGTTATTATAGATTGTAAATAGTTGGGGTTCCAGCACTAATCCCTGCGGCACCCCACTAGTTACTGATTGCCAACCCGAGAATGAACCATTTATCCCGACTCTCTGTTTTCTGTTCGTTAGCCAATCCTCTATCCATGCAAATATATTACCCCCAACCCCGTGAACTTTTATTTTGTGCAGTAATCTTTTATGTGGCACCTTGTCAAATGCCTTCTGGAAGTCCAAATACACCACATCCACTGGTTCCCCTTTATCCATCCTGTTCATTACATCCTCAAAAGAATTCCAGCAAATTTGTCAAACATGACTTCCCCTTCATAAATTCATGCTGACTCTGCCTGACTGAATTATGCTTTTCCAAATGTCCTGCTACTGCTTCTTTAATAATGGACTCCAGCATTTTCCCAACCACAGATGTTAAGCTAACTGGTCTATAGTTTCCTGCTTTTTGTCTGCCGCCTTTTTTAAATAGGGGCGTTACATTTGCAGTTTTCCAATTTGCTGGGACTTCCCCAGAATCCAGGGGATTTTGGTAACTTGCAATCAATGCAACCACTGTCCCTGCCGCTACTTCTCTTAAGACCTTAGGATGCAAGCCACCAAGTCCAGGGGATTTTATCCGCCTTTAGTCCCATTATCTTACTGAGTACCACCTCCTTAGTGATTGTGATTGTGTTAAGTTCTACCTCCCCCCCCACTTTATAGCCCCTTGACAAACCATCTCGGCATGGGCGGCAGCAGTCTGGACTGGATGCTGACGGGTAACAGCAAGAGAGGCAGGCGGGGTGGGATAACAAATGCTGTCATCCTGAGAGAGGACAGCAGGTTCATGCTCCATGGAACCACTGTTGCTTCCCCAGGCTGGAGTTTCAGTAATCATAGTAATTAACCTGTTGGAGGACAGATTACTGAACTGCTGTCGCACCCTGGAAGCCTCTTTGAATACTGGTATCCAGAGCCATGATGACAACAGTCTGAGCTTCCACTGCAGAACTCAGACTTTGGGCGGATGCTGCTTGTGTTGTAATGGAAGCTGAGACATCGGTCATTAGATGCTGCATCATAAGAACATAAGAATTAGGAACAGGAGTAGGCTATCTAGCCCCTCGAGCCTGCTCCGCCACTCAACAAGATCATGGCTGATCTGGCCATGGACTCAGCTCCACTTACCCGCCTGCTCCCCATAACCCTTAATTCCCTTATTGGTTAAAAATCTATCTATCTATGATTTGAATACATTCAATGAGCTAGCCTCAACTGCTTCCCTGGGCAGAGAATTCCATAGATTCACAACCCTCTGGGAGAAAAAATTCCTCTCAACTCTGTTTTAAATTGGCTCCCCCCATATTTTGAGGCTGTGCCCCCTAGTTCTAGTCTCCCCGACCAGTGGAAGCAACCTCTCTGCCTCTATCTTGTCTATCCCTTTCATTATTTTAAATGTTTCTATAAGATCACCCCTCATCCTTCTGAACTCCAACGAGTAAAGACCCAGTCTACTCAATCTATCATCATAAGGTAACCCCCTCATCTCCGGAATCAGCCTAATGAATCGTCTCTGTACCCCCTCCAGAGCTACTATATTCTTCTTTAAGTAAGGTGACCAAAACTGCACACAGTACTCCAGGTGCGGCCTCACCAATACCCTGTACAGTTGCAGCAGGACCTCCCTGCTTTTGTACTCCATCCCTCTCGCAATGAAGGCCAACATTCCATTCGCCTTCCTGATTACCTGCTACACCTGCAAACTAACTTTTTGGGATTCATGCACAAGAACCCCCAGGTCCCTCTGCACCACAGCATGTTGTAATTTCTCCCCATTCAAATAATATTCCCTTTTACTGTTTTTTTTTCCCAAGGTGGATGACCTCACATTTTCCGACATTGTACTCCATCTGCCAAACCTTAGCCCATTCGCTTAACCTATCTAAATCTCTTTGCAGCCTCTCTGTGTCCTCTACACAACCCGCTTTCCCACTAATTTTTGTGTCATCTGCAAATTTTGTTACACTACACTCTGTGCCCTCTTCCAGGTCATCTATGTATATTGTAAACAGTTGTGGTCCCAGCAGCGATCCTTGTGGCACACCACTAACCATCAATTTCCAACCCGAATCATGGTTGGTTTAACAAATGTGTTGATGGAGTTGGCCACCAGTTCCATGCTGGACAGGATGGTCACCAAGCTCTGTGCAAAGCCCTGTGCCAAGTTGGTGCCGGAGTCCTCCATGCTCCTTGACATTGAATGTATGCTTTCTGGCAGGCTTCCCAATGCGCCAAGCATTTCGGTGTGTAGACCCAATCGGCCTTTATCTGAAGCCTGGTCCATTGAAGTCCGCGTCTGAGTCCTCTGCAGCAGAATTCGTGTGTGACCTCACTTCTAGCGAGTTGGCCCTTGCGCTATCCTTGCTCCCTGCCCTGGCTGCAACCCACTTGTGCCAACTGTCTCACCATATGCAGATCCCGCCTCGATGCTATCCTTGCAATACAGTATCAATATGTGAGCTAGTGGCTGTGAGGGCAAAATTGAGTGATGGTGTGTTTTCATCATCACTGTCTTCTTGGTCTTCCTCCACTGCTTGGGCAGGTTGCAGTTCTTGGGTATCTGAAAGTGGCTGAGGTTGTAGAGAGGAGAAAGTAAGAAGTGCATGCTTATACCAACTGCAGCTTCTCAGTCAGAAGAGATTATGAGTTGAGGGGAAAATGGAATGTGGAAAGTAAGATTAGGTATGAAGATAGTATCGTCTTCAGTGGATTCCCTGCCAGTGGTCACGGCCCCAGCCCTTCCCATAATGACCAGCACCATCTCCTCCATGGGGATTAGAACATGAAGGCATATCTCTCTCCCTCCAGTTAGTTCCTGCTGTCTCCAGTTTTGCACCACCTCCTGTCACATAGAGGGAAACGTGTCAGTGAGTGTCGTGTAATATGCTTGGGTGATGTGGGTGATGTGGCTGTCGTGGTTGAATAGCTGGCAGTGTGTGCAAGCTGTGAGATATGGGTGTGAGGCTTGCAACAGTGCTGTGTGTTGAGCTGTGGGTGAGGTGAAGCATATGAATGTTAGATATGAGTCCTGATTAATTGAGATTGTTGGTAGCTGAGTGATTGGGGTTTGGTGAATTGAGCAGTGGCTGAGGCTAGTGGTGCAGTTGTTAGGATATGGCATTTGAAGATGCATTCATTGACCTTGACCACTCGTGTAAGATTATTAAAATTCTTGTACTACATTCAGGTCCTTGGAGCTAAACTCCTTGCATTGACCTTCGCAGCCATCTGATCCCACTGCCTTTTATCATGTGTCTGAAGGGCCTCCTGGCCCCGCTGTGGATGCAGGACATCTCCCCTCCTTTCTACCTCCTCCACCAAGACCTCCAGTGCAGCATTGTAAAACCTTGGTGCACACTCTCTCCCATGGTCAGCTATTGTTGATTGTTGCACAGAATCACGATTCCCAATGATCTGAACACCTCCAGCAGCCACAATGCACCTCCCCTTTAAGAGGTGCAGACTAGCTTTAAGCTGTGCAGGCTAGCTTTAAGTAGCACTAGCACTGGCTGCATGCAGAAATTATTATAATGAGCAGGCAGCATGAAGTTGGCATGCTGCCTGCATTACACTGAAGGAACACAGAGTGATTGCGCAAAAAGATCCCTGCGCCCGATTTCGGGGGCTATCCAATTTAATCCCCACAGTTTACACCAGTAACACTTACCTGACAGCAAAGATTTTCTTGTAAAGAAATCGCTGATGCCAATCCATGTCCTTTGCAGCATAATAGATCGATAACCAATGTGCTAAGGAACTTGAATGGAACCTGGTGCGTTATATAAATGTTTTTGAAGTTGAACTTAATCATTAGAAATGTAGGAGAGGCATTGGAGGAGGATGGTGTGGTCAACCATGTCAAAGGCTGCAGAGGGGTCGAGAAGGATGAAAAGGGATAGTGCACCATAGTTACTGATACGTCCTTACTACACAGTATAAATGCACAAGAGGCCCATGCTTGAGAGAAGGTCAGTCTGTGACCTGTCCTTTATTCCTTAGCACTCAAGTGATGAAGGTGGGTGGAGCTTCCCCTTTTGTACCTGAAGGTCCAGGTTAGGAGTGTCTCCGACCTAGTGGTCAGTGTTCCCACGGTGTACAACTTAGGTCAGTTTATACATGGGTTACAATGCTGGTTGAATACATGACATCACCTCCCCCCCCCCCCACCCCCAAAGTCTTATTGGGATCACAGGTTGAGTCTCTCTGGTGGTTTACGCTCCCTTGTAGAGCGCCTGAGTTGGGGCTCCGGTTGTTGGGCGCTGGCCTGAGTGTCTGCTGTTTGCAGTGCCTCAGGTCTGTCCGGACTGCCCACAGTGACTGGGTTCTCCTCCCTTTGGTTCCGGTGTTCGGTCACCTGTGGTGGAGTGTTCTTCCTCTGCTTCTTCTATTGGGTTGCTGAACCTCCTTTTTGTTTGATCCACATGTTTGCGGCAGATTTGTCCATTGGTAAGTTTAACTACCAGAATCCTATTTCCCTCTTTGGCAACCACAGTGCCTACGAGCCATTTGGGCCCTGCAGCGTAGTTGAGGACAAAAACAGGATCATTTACATCAATACATCGCGCCCTCGCATTCCTGTCATGGTAGTCATATTGTGACTGGCGCCTGCTCTCGACAATTTCTTTCATGGTGGGGTGTATAAGGGATAATCGGGTTTTGAGCGTCCTTTTCGTTAGTAGCTCTGCGGGTGGAACCCCTGTGAGCGAGTGTGGTCGGGATCTATAGGCCAACAGGAGGCGTGATAAGCGGGTTTGTAGGGAACCCCCTTGGAATCTGAGCATCCCCTGTTTGATTATCTGCACTGTTTGTTCTGCCTGGCCATTTGAGGCCGGCTTGAACGGTGCCGTTCTAACATGGTTAATTCCATTGCCTGCCATGAAGTCCTGGAATTCAGTGCTTGTGAAGCACGGGCCGTTGTCGCTGACCAAGATGTCCGGTAGACCGTGGGCGGCGAACATTGCCCGTAGACTTTCTACCGTGGCAGAGGATGTGCTTGAATTTAAAATGTCACACTCGATCCATTTGGAGTAGGCGTCTACTACAGCCAAAAACATTTTCCCCATGAAAGGACCTGCGTAGTCCACATGGATGCGTGACCAAGGCTTGGCGGGCCATGGCCAGGGGCTAAGGGGCATGGCCCAGCTGGGCACACGTGTTGCACCTGCGAACACAAAGTTCCAGATCTGCGTCTATCCCTGGCCACCAAACGTGTGACCTGGCAATTGCCTTCATTGTGACAATGCCCGGGTGCCCATTGTGGAGTTCTCTGATGAACACCTCTCTGCCCATCTGGGGCATGACTACGCGGTTTCCCCACAGTAGGCAATCGGCCTGAATCGAGAGTTCATCCTTGCGCCTGTGAAATGGTTTAAATTTCTCAGGGCATGCCCTGTACGTGGCTGCCCAGTCCCCATTCAGGACACATTTCTTGACTAGAGACAATAGCGGGTCTCTATTTGTCCAGACTTTAATCTGACGGGCTGTCACGGGTGAACCTTCGCTTCCGAAAGCTTCAACAGCCATGACCATCTCAGCACCATGCTCGGTAGCCCCCTCAGTGGTGGCTAGTGGGAGCCTGCTGAGTGCATCGGCGCAGTTTTCGGTGCCCGATCTGTGCCGAATTGTGTAGTCATAGGCAGCTAACGTGAGTGCCCACCTCTGTATGCGGGCCGATGCGTTTGCATTTATGGCCTTGTTGTCGGCCAAAAGGGACGTTAGGGGTTTGTGATCTGTCTCCAGCTCAAATTTCCTGCCAAACAGGTACTGGTGCATTTTCTTTACCACATATACACATGCGAGCACCTCCTTTTCTACCATCCCGTAGCCCCTTTCTGCCTGGGACAGACTCCTGGAGGCATAAGCTACCGGCTGTAACTGACCCTTGGCATTGACATGCTGCAACACACACCCGACCCCATAGGACGACGCATCGCACGTTAACACAAGTTTCTTACATGGGTCATATAGCGTTAACAGATTGTTGGAACTTAACAAATTGCGTGCTCTATTAAAAGCCCTTTCCTGGCTGTCCCCCCAGACCCATTCGCGACCTTTGCGTAGGAGCACATGTAGCGGCTCTAGCAGCGTGCTCAATTTGGGAAGGAAGTTACCAAAATAGTTCAGGAGCCCCAGGAACGAACGCAGCTCCGTCGTGTTACGGGGTCTGGGTGCTCTCTGGATCGCTTCCGTCTTGGATGCAGTAGGGCTGATCCCGTCTGCCCTACTGCATTCCCAGGAATTCTACCTCTGGAGCTAGGAAGATGCACTTCGCCTTTTTCAGTCGCAGACCTACCCGGTCCAGTCTGCGTAGCACCTCCTCCAGGTTGTGGAGGTGTTCTTCAGTATCGTAACCCGTAATGAGGATTCGTCCTGAAAAACCACCGTCCCTGGAATCGACTTGAGGAGGCTTTCCATATTTCGTTGGAAGATCGCCGCGGCCGAGCGAATCCCGAACGGACATCTGTTGTACTCAAACAACCCCTTGTGTGTCGTGATGGTGGTCAGCTTCTTCGACTCACTCGCCAGCTCCTGGGTCATGTAAGCTGAGGTCAGGTCCAATTTTGAAAAAAGTTTGCCACCGGATAGCGTCGCAAAGAGGTCCTCCGCTCTCGGTAGCGGGTACTGGTCTTGGAGTGACACCCGATTGATGGTGGCCTTGTAATCGCCACATATCCTGACCGACCTATCCGCCTTGAGCACCGGCACAATCGGGCTCGCCCAGTCACTGAATTCGACTGGCGAGATGATGCCTTCCCTCAACAGGCGGTCCAATTCGCCTTCTATCTTTTCCCGCATCACGTACGGCACCGCTCTGGCCTTGTGATGTACTGGTCTGGCGTCCGGGTTTATGTGAATCACTACCTTGGCCCCCATGAAAGTGCCAATGCCGGGTTGAAATAATGAGTCAAATTTGTCCAGGACCTGTGAGCATGATACTCGCTCCACAGAGGAAATTGCATTGACATCGCCCCATTTCCAGTTCATGACAGCAAGCCAACTCCTCCCCAGTAGTGCGGGACCGTCCCCTGGGACAATCCAGAGTGGCAACCTGTTCTCCGAATCTTTGTGGGTCACGACTACCGTGGCGCTGCCTAGCACCGGAATGATCTGCTTTGTGTAAGTCCGTAGCTGTGCGTCAATCGGCGATAATTTTGGCCTCCTGGCCTTGGATGCCCACAACTTTTCGAACTGTTTGATACCCATCAGGGACTGGCTGGCACCCGTGTCTAACTCCATTGATACTGGGATGCCATTGAGGAGCACTTTGATCATTATCGGTGGCGTCCTGGTGTATGAACTGTATACATGCTCCACATGAACCCGCTGAACTTTAGCTTCTAGCGATTTCCCCCAGTGTCCATTTCTGCAATTTCTGCAGGTATTTTGCTCATCTCTGCAAACTCCGGCTGAATGTATGCCTCCACGCCTCCAGCATGAGTTGCGGTTTGAAACAAAAGGTCCCTTGCCAGTTGATCGTCCCTGACTGCCCCTGTTATTGTCCTTGAGTGCACCATTAATAGGTGTTGATGGCCCCATTGCTGGCCGCATTGTCCCTTGCAATGGCGTGAATCGCTGTTCAGCTTGCCATTGTCTCTGTCGAACTCCCCCTCTGGGTTCGACTACATGTTGGGGCATGCCTGACTGCCCTTGTCTGCCTGGGGAACTGTGTGCTGCTTTAACAATGTTGAATCTCTGTCCCAACCATTCCTTAACACAGTACCTCTCGTCTGTTCTGATAGTGGCCATGCTCGCGTGGTTTAAATCCCAGTTTCTTGTCGCCATTGATACGTCCTTACTACACAGTATAAATGCACAAGAGGCCCATGCTTGAGAGAAGATCAGTCTGTGACCTGTCCTTTATTCCTTAGCACTCAAGTGATGAAGGTGGATGGAGCTTCCCCTTTTATACCTGGTCCAGGTTAGGAGTGTCTCCCACCTAGTGGTCAGTGTTCTCACGGTGTACAACTTCGGTCAGTTTATACATGGGTTACAATGCTGGTTGAATACATGACAGTTACAGTCACAGAGGATGTACATTGTGACTTTAATTAAGGCCGTGGCAGGGGCACAAACCAGATTGGAGCGGTTCAAATATGGAGATGGGGAAAGAGAGGCACAGATTTTGGAGTCGACAACATCCTCTGCTGACTTAAATCGCTTTATAAATCTGTAATTATGAAATTTCTCTGTCTATTTAACAGAGAAATCGTTGATAGTTTTAGCCCCAATATTTGTACATATTATAGAATGTAATATTGTTCTGAATAAGTCCCCACTGATGAATTGAAAAAGGTTACTCATTAATTATGCTTTTTACTAACTAGCAAAACGTTTTTGATTTGTGTCAGGATCCTACCAATTGGTGTGTGTGCAAGAGAGAAAAAGATAGTTGGGGGGAAATTGGAGGTGGCAACAGCCCCAGTATTTGTTTTGTTTTGTGCTGAGTCTCAATGTACAGTATGTCCGGATACATCATTATATTTTGATGGAGTTCACTAAGGAACAAGATACTCTTGGCTAAAAATTTGAGTGCGCCCCGTTTTGGGGGTGGTAAACACTTACGAGGCACGAGACTTTGCGGCAGGCGCAGAAGTCTGGCCTCTCATGCGAAATTGAGGGTTACCGCCGCTCCACTTCCCTTTTGGGGCGGTAGCGGGGCGGACGCCTGGGGAGCGGGGTGCAAGACTCAGCAGTGCTACGCACTGGGCCGCGTAGCACTGCCGTGCAGGAGGGGTTCTTCCCTGAGTTAAAGAGAAGGGCCCAAGCTGCATGCAATGCAGGAAATAAAGGTCCTTCCTGGACCACCAGGGAGTGGGGGTGCCAACAGCCGCTCCAACAGCCCGGTACTCAAGCAGAGTGCCGGGCTGACCAATCGCGGCACAGACCCCCCCCCGCCGTCCATAGCAGCAACAGGGTGCAGGAGACAGCTGGCCACCTCCCCTTTAACTTTTGCTGCGCTCGCGGCCGGCCGGCCGGTACGCATCTCCTGAAGCTGTCGCTGTCATCACCCGGTGCAGCTTCAGGGGCGATACCTAATTTAGGGTCCGGGGCAGTAACGGGGCGCTACACACAGTGATGATGTCGGCATCGCCGGTGCAGCAAGGCGGGACACTACATGTTGCCGCCGCCGCTAAACTCCCGCCGAGTTTAGCGGGATTTGTTAGTGGTGCCGAGCCCGGTCGCAGAGTCGTTTGCGCCCCTATAAGCGCCCCCCCCCGGGGGGCCGCTAATAGGACCTGCAAATGACCCGAATTTCTATCCCCGAGACCAAATGTGTCTGCACCAGGACAGCATCACAGCAGCTGCTACTAAGTATCTCAAACACTATGAAATGCTGAGTACAGTGACTAAATTACATTTTGAACAACAGATCAGGAACTTAAGGCTGTGTAAAATAAATGAAATATAAGACATAAATGGTGAGTAGAAGGTCAGATCCATGATTCCACCTGTCGGAGTTTGTGGATCTTTCCGGGATGGTCAGTCAAAGGAAGATGGTTGTGGTTGTTGAAGATCAATCATTCCAGCCCCAGCACATTACTCAGGGCTGTGTGCTCGACCCAATCATCTTCAGCTGCTTCATCAATGACTTTCCCTTCACCATAAGGTCAGAAGTAGGGATGTTCGCTGATGATTACACGTGGTTCAGTTCCATTCGCAAATCCTCAGAAAATGAAGCAGTCCATGCTGTATGCAGCAAGACCTGGCTGACATTCAAACTTGGCTAATAAGTGCAAGTAACTTTCACTCCACGCAAGTGCCAGGCAACGATCACCTCCAACAAGCGAAAGTTGAGCCACCAACCCTTGATATTCAACGGCATTCCCATTGCCGAATCCCCCATCATCAACATCCTGTGGGTTACCTTGACCAGAAATTTAAACTGGGCCAGCTACATAAATAATGTTGCAATAAGAGGCTTGGTATTCTGCAGCGAGTGTCTTGCATCCTGACTCGCCAAAGCTTGTTCACTATCTACAAGTCAGGAGTGTGATGGAATACTCTCCACTTGCCTGGATGAAAACAGCTTCACAGTACTCAAGAAGCTCAACACCATCCAGGACAAAGCAGCCCGCTTGATTGGCACCCCACATATTATCTTCAACTTTCACTCCTTTCACCACCGGCGTACTGTGGCTGTAGTGTGTACCATCTATAAGATACACTGCAGCAACTCGACACAGCTTCTTCGACAGCACCTCCTAAACCCGCGACCTCTACCACCTAGAAGGACAAGGGCAGCAGACGCACAGGAACATCATCATCATCATCATAGGCAGTCCCTTGGAATCAAGGAAGACTTGCTTCCACTCTTAGCATGAGTTCTTAGGTGGCTGTACAGTCCAATACGAGAACCACAGTCTCTGTCACAGGTGGGACAGACAGTGGTTGAGGGGGAGTGTGGGCAGGGAGCCTGGTTTGCCACATGCTCTTTCTGCTACATGCTCTTGGCGACGATACTCGAGGAGCTCAGCGCCCTCCCGGATGCACTTCCTCCACTTAGGGCGATCTTTGGCCAGGGACACCCAGGTGTCAGTGGGGGTGCTGCACTTTACCAGGGAGGCTTTGAGGGTGTCCTTGTAACATTTCCTTTGCCTGCCTTTGGCTCGTTTGCCATGGACGCTTGCTTTGGGAGTCTCATGTCTGGCATGCGAACTATGTAGCCTGCCCAGCGGAGCTGATCAAGTGTGGTCAGTGCTTCAATGCTGGGGATGTTGGCCTGGTCGAGGATGCTAATGTTGGTGAGTCTGTCCTCCCAGGGGATTTGTAGGATCTTGCGGAGACATCGCTGGTGGTATTTCTCCAGCGACTTGAGGTGTCTACTGTACATGGTCCACGTCTCTGAGCCATACAGGAGGGCGGGTATTACTCCTGCCCTGTAGACCATGAGCTTGGTGACAGTTTTGAGGGCCTGGTCTTCAAACACTCTTTTCCTCAGGCGGTGTTGGATCTCGTCGTCAATGCCTGCACTCGTTGATAGGGGGTTCCCAAGATAAGGGAAGTGGTCCACGATGTCTGGGGGGCAGTGCTGTGCGGCGAGGACAGGTTGGTGGAGGACCTTTGTGTTACTGATGTTTAACGTAAGGCCCATGTTTTCATGCGCCTCGGTAAATACGTCGACTGTGTCCTGGAGTTCAGCCTCTGTGTGTGCACAGACGCAGGTGTCGTCCGCGTACTGTAGCTCGACGACAGAGGTTGGAGTGGTCACCTGCAAGTATCCCTCTAAGTTACACACCATCCTGACTTGGAAGTATATCTCCATTCCTTCATTGTTGCTGGGTCAAAATTCTGGAACTCCCTCCTTCACAGCACTATGGGAGTTCCTTCACCACCAGGACTGCAGCAGTTCGAGAAGGCGGTTCACCACCACCTTCTCAAGGACAATTAGGGATGAGCAATAAATGCTGGCCCCACATCCCAGAACAATTTTTTTTTAAAGTACTAATGTCTCAGCTTAAGATCTGGGTTTATCACCCATGCAGGGTGGATAAACAGCAAATTAACCAAGAGTGTTGTTCTGTATACTTTTATAAGGGGTGTTGGATGTGGTTTATTCTGCTGGCCCCCATGGCATTCTGATAAAGAACAATGGAGCTGTGAGCATTGCAGCATCCAAATGTCAGTGTTCCTCTACTACTAAAAAAATTAAGAGGATCCAGTGATTATACTACAACCAGTGCAGAGCTGAAGTAGTGTGGACGTACGTACTAGAGGGGGGCCTCAAATCTCCTGTATAAACACCCAAAATACATGTGGTGCAAAGCTTTAAACATTTTATATTGGCCTGTTGTACATTTCCAATCGTTTCAATATCTAGAAGGCCAATAAATGACCCCCTCCCACTCCTCCAGTTGCTGGTTTAAATATCTTTTATATTGATTCCTGTTGCTCCGCTGTATATTTTTTGACACTTTTTGCAATGGTCATGTTTGTAATCTATTCACAAGAAAAACTGATGTTGATGTACGACAGGATAGTTCCAGTACCTTTGGCAGAAACTGGAACCGCATCATCTGTTATAAGAACAGTGCTACTGCAATTAGATTCCATGTTTTTAAAATAATCCAGTGTTGTCCAGACATATTTGTGGTTGTATAGCAGTGCTATCATTTTTGTTTCCAAGTCTATAAATTGTTTAAAAGGATTGTGGTTCTCAATCTTGAGACTTCACTTATTGTTTAGATCCAATCAGTACTCACTTAAGCATTGCAATCGGTTTAAGGGATTTTCATACTGGGGAATGTAATAATACTGCTTTACAGCCACAAATATGTCTGGCGAATGTTGCATTTTCAGAATGCAGTGTGTAATTGCAATAATAAATCTGGCACATGGCACAACTTTAGTGACCTCACAGACAGACAGTGCAGCTACTGTTTAGTAAGAGATTTCTTATACTGTATTAAAGACAAACCTTAGTTGATTATTTTTCTTAGTGAATTATATTTATCATTTCTGCTTATTTTTGGCCAAGTATAGAGACTAACTAGTGAATAGTTTGGATGTCTAGTAGGGCCAGTTTGCCGTAACCACGGGAGAACGGGCAGGAAAAAGCCATGTTTGGCCAGTAGAGCGGAATTTTTCATATTTGCTGCAGTTAATCAGCACCGAAATTACCCGAATAATACATATAGTAAAGTTAATGTTTTCAGTGATTCACGCTGTTGGAAGGAGGGGGGGGGGGTTTACAAGGGTGGTTGTTGGGGATAATTTCATGATGCAACAAAGTTTGATGAGGAAATTGCTCCTACTGCAACACGAGAATTGCTAGAAATAACTACCTTTGTAGATAAAAATTATAGAAAATAACAAGTTGAACAAACTAAAGCCCCTCAATTTATTTTTTCATCTATGCTACATGCCATTCTTCAGTCAAGAGGGTGAGCAGCAGATAATCCCAGGCCTTTACTATCTGCTGTGTAATCAGCGAATGTGCAGCAGCAGCCATAGCGATTTTATTTTTACTACCTCCTCCAAGCGAAGAAGCATCTGGCATTCCACTCAATGCAAACATAATGCTAACATGTGGACAATTATGGGTGCCGGAGAGAAGATCCAAGTCCAATGAAAGGGAGCAGAATAAGAGGTTGATAGCAAAGCTCCCTGGCTGGGGCACAGTCTCAGGATAAGAGGTAGGCCATTTAAAACAGAGATGAGGAGGAATTTCTTCATTGAGGGTTGTGAATCTTTGGAATTCTCTACCCCAGAGGGCTGTGGAGGCTGAGTGTCTCAATATATTCAAGGCTGAGATAGATAGATTTTTGGAGTTTAGGGGAATTGAGGGATATGGAGATCGGGCGGGAAAGTGGAATTGAGGTCGATGATCAACCATAATCTTATTGAATGGCGGAGCAGGCTAGAGGGGCCATAGGATCTGCTCCTGCTCCTGCTCCTGCTCCTATTTCTTATGTTCTTAAAATTAGAAGCTTAACCCATATCAGCACAAAACTGGTTTCTAATGTGAAAGCACTTTGTCAGTTTAATTTTCTTCTCCTTTCACTTTTGGAAGGTTTCCTATACCGTAGGCCTTGTTTATTTAAGAAGACAAGCCTACACCAATACCGCTAAATGATCAGGAGATACCGGGTTTCCAATTTCTCCTCCCTCTTTATTCTAATTGACACCTCCCCACAGCAGCCTGTTGAGATTAGTAACTCACCATATGGGGAGTCACAAGCATAAACCGATGTCTACTTACAGTTGCATCACCATGCCATCCACGTGGTTGCAAGATTAGCTATTAACTCTTGGTGCACAACTGATGAGTGTACTCATTCTGGTGCACTATTACACTGGAGGCAACAACAGCAACTTGCATTTATAATAACGCTCATGCGAAGGGCATCAAAGGCGCTATCAGACCAAATGTGACACCGAGCCACGTAAGAGCTATTAGTACAGGTGACGAAAAGTTTGGTCAAAGAGGTAGATTTTAAGGAGCGGCATAAAGAAGGAGAGAGAGGTGGGGAGGTTTAGGGAGGGAATTCCAAAGCATTGTGCCAAGACAGATGAAGGCACAGCCACCAATGTTGGGGTGAAGGAAAGCTCACAGATGAGCATTCTTGTTTTTTGCCAACCACTTTCTATTTTGATGCATTAAAAACTCATCAGAGACTGGTGGGTCATATTGTTGGTGCATTTTGCACTGCTCTCTGATGTTCTTATAATGGATTTTGGAGCAGTTTTCTTTTGCCAAATAAAGCCAATTTATTCTTTTAAGGTTGGTCTCACCTAAAGTGCTGGGCCAAGACTTGAAAGTTACATTTAAAGGTGGAAAAGCTGGAATTGTTAGGAAAAAAAGTAAAGTTTAATAAGTTACATTTAAAGAAATAGAGAAAATGGCACAGGATAGTGCGCTAAATTTAAAAATTATTTTTAACTAAAATTGCTTTCCTCGTTTAAGTGTACTATTGCAGCAGAAAAGCTACTCCTGACATTTGAGTACCTTTATTACTGTAATAATGTTTTCTCTGTCTGCATGTGCGCTGAAGAGCATCCTGTTTAAGAAGATGGTCATTTCCAGAAAGCTGCTAAAAGTCCTTGGAGCTAATAGCTCTCTACCAGAGTAGAAGGAAATTGCAGCAAATGTACCTTCAGAAAAAAAAACAATGATCTACCCTATGAGAAATAATAATCTTGTATTTAGTTATATTCAAAGTTGTAGATGATCATAGTTTAAAAAACATTATTCTCATTTTGTAAATTGGAAATATAGCAGAATCTTTTGCAGCAGAATAGGTCAGAAGACAAGAATGTAACATATATACAGATTTGTATATTATGGAATGTCCCTTGGTATCATAGGAGTTTCTTAGCGTGCCAGGGACAAGACAACTGTTCCCTTTGTACACTCCTTAAGCTAACAGAAAAAAAAATTAAAATTTACGAGGAAAGAACCTGCACGCCTTGCAAATATTCATTTTAAAGGAATGAGTGGATATGTCTCCACTGAGGAAGTCGGGAACAAATTGGGACTTTGGAAACTTTTACAGATAGGAAAATAAATGGCCCAGTTGTGTGGTGCTACGTTCTTGTGTCAATAACTTTCCTTGCTGTACACAACACATATAATTTGCCACAATTAGAAGGGATAAAAATATAGTTTAGAATGCTGCCTGAACCGGTTTGGCTTAATGACAAGGGCTCGCTGACTATAAAAAGCTTTTTGGATTGACTTTACCTAACAAGCTTTGCAACAGAACAAAAGCTGTACTGTAATCTCTTCCAGTGGTTATCCTTATCCTATGTTCAGTTTTACTTTGTTCCGGGATTAAACGCTGTTTAAGCAGGTTTAGCTGTAAACAGTGGGAATGTGTCAAGTAATAGCAGAGGTGCAGGTGAGTGATTACAGAGTTCACACTGTGGGCTGTGGTACTTTCGACAGAGCAGTAATCCCTTAATACTGCATCGAAGTGTCAGCCTGGATTAATACTCAATATCTCATCATAAGATTTCCTCGGTTTGTAACAAGACCATAACTGCTCTTTATACTTGCATTTAAAATTTCACTTAAATGCAAAGATAAAGACCATTCCCCCGAGATTCTCCTTTTACATAGTCACAGCTACCCTCAACTGTCTTACCGTGTGGGCTTACCAAAAGTATCTTTGCTATCATTCCCATTATCATCCCTGTCCCGGGGAGAATTGTGCACATTCAGATTGTATCCAGTGGCATGTTTACATAAGAACATAAGAATTAGGAGCAAGAGTAGGCTATTCAGTAAGATCATGGCTGATCTTCTACCTCAACTTCACTTTCCTGCACTGCCCCCATATCCGTTGATTCCCTTAATAGCCAAAAATCTATCTATCGCTGTCTAGAATATACTCAAAGACTGAGCCTCCACTGCCCTCTGAGGTAGAGAATTCCAAAGATTCACCACCCTCTGACTGAAGAGGTTTCTCCTCATCTCAGTCCTAATTGGCCAATCCCTTATTCTGAGACTGTGACCCTGGTTCTAGACTCCTCAGCCAGAGGAAATATCCTTCCTACATTTACCCTGTCAAGCTCTATAAAAAATGTTGTATGTTTAAATGAGATCATCTCTCATTCTTCTAAACTCTAGAGAATATAGGCCTAGTCTACTCAGTCTCTCCCTATAGGACAATCACCCCCATCCCAGGAATCAGTCTGGTGAACCTCCGTTGCACACCCTCAATGGCAGATATAGTCGTCTTTCGGGATAGAGACCAAAACTGTACACAATACTCCAGATGTGGTCTCACCAGGGCCCTATATAATTGCAGTAAGACATCTTTACTCTTATACTCGAATCCTCTAGTAATAAAGGCCAACATGTTAATTTTCTGATTCATCCAGGTCCCTCTGAACACCAACATTTCCCAATCTCTCACCATTTAAAAAATACTCTGGTGGTGCGTAAGGAGTTAAAATGCAAGGTTCATTTTAGGAGACAAAGGTACATTTTAGATGCCAGCCTTGGCTCAGTTGTAACATTCTTACCTGTGAGTCAGATGGTTATGGGTTCAGGTCCCACTCCAGAGACTTGATCACATAATCTAGGATGACACTTAAGTGCAGTGCTGAGGGATTACTGCACTGTCGGAGAGGTCAACTTTATAAGAGACATTAACTGAGTTCCTGTCTGCCCCCTCGAACATGTAAAAGATCTTGTGACACTATTCAAGTAAGAGCACAGGAGTGTTCTCCAGGTGTTCTGGCCAAAATGTATCCCTGAACAAACACCACTAAAACACATGATCTGGTCATTTATCTCATTGCTGTTTGTGGGACCTTGCTTGATGCAAATTGGCTGCCGTGATTCCCGATGCTGTAACAGTGATTACACATCAAAATAACTTAATTTACTATGAAGAACTTTGGAACATCCTGAAGTCATGAAAGTCATTATATAAATTAACGTTCTTAATTTATTGAACCAAATACATGTAACATATGTAAGCCAAATCACTAGTTTTAAGAAAATAAATAAAAAAGTGAATGTCACCAGCAGGAATTCTCAAAGCAAAAGCTACAAAAATGATAATTTCCTTTATTTTACTTTTTTAAGTGTGATTATTTTTATTTAGCAAATCCTCTTTATTTTTTAATCTTTTCTGCCATTCTTTGCTCTAAGGGGTGATTTTCAACTGCCAATCACTCGTTTCTCACCTGAAAAACAGGTAAACGGCACGAGGACAAGTGAACACCTTTGACACCCAAGGCCCAGTCTTCAGGGAGGCTTGTAAATGGGCATCAACACTCAGAGGGGCCGAAATTCAGCTCCCGAATAAGGCCCGTTCCAGCCGGATTGCGGCAGCTATGTGGCGGAATTGAGTGGCTGCCGATTTCTGGTCGAATGACCGCCGCAAGCTGAATTCAGCAAGAGGGGGGGGTTTCTGGCGGTCCCCACTTCCGCCCTGCCACTGCCGAGCGGCCGTGAGTGCGTCATCAGTGCGCGCACCGCCGGGACCCCCCACCTTCCTCCATTAAAGGCAAGGGCCCAATGCTGCAGCCGCCATTTTACTTTTTTTGCCGGTCGACTTCCATGTCGGCTGAACTATTGTGCCCCCAGATTCGGCCGGGCTGCCAAGAGGCAGCCTGGCACCCCCTCTTGGCTGTCAGGCCACTAGCCTGGCCGAAAGCCTCCCTGATGGCCTAGTGGCCGATCCTAAATAATCGCTGATTCTCTCCCCTTTAAAGGAGGGGAGAGACGTGGTGATGCAGATGCGCAATGACGTCACAACCGCTCCGCTGCTGAATCCATCCCGCCTCCACTTCTGCCCCTCACCAGCACTTACTGCCGCACTTCCATCCCCATTATGACCAACTTCCTGGTTGCTTTTTTTAAAAAAAAAACGACAAAGCTGAATTTCGCAAAAGAGGCGACCTCATCCGAAATGACGGTAAAAACTCTTTGGAAAAAGGTAGGTGCGCCAGATTTCCGGCGAGGCTGAAGTTCGGCCCCATAGAATCACACAGCACAGAAGGAGGCTATTTGGCCCATCGTGCATGTGCTGGCTCTCTAAAAGAGCTAACCAATTAGTCTCACTCTCCTGTTCTCTCCCCATAGCTCTTTCCACTTCAAGTATTTATCCAGTTCCCTTTTGGAAGCTATTATTGAATCTGCTTCCACTGCCCTTTCAGGCACTGCATTCCAGGTCACAATAACTTGCTGTGTAAAGAAATGTCCTCATGTCGCCTCTGGTTCTTTTGCCAATTACCTTAAATCTCTGTCCTCTGGTTACTGACCCTTCTGCCACTGGAAACAGTTTCTCCTTATTTACTCTATCAAAATCCTTCATGATTTTGGACACCTCTATCAAATTTCCCTTTAACCTTCTCTCCTCTCAGGAGAACAACCCCAATTTCTCTAGTCTCTCCACGTAACTGCTTTCCTCCCTGGTACCATTCGAGTAAATCCCTTCTGCATCCTCTCTAACGCCTTGACAACCTTCCTAAAGTGTGGTGCCCAGAATTGGCCAAAATACTCCAGCTGGGGCCTAACCAGTGTTTTATAAAGGTTTGGGGTAACTTAAAAAAAATTCATTCATGGGATGTGGGCGACGCTGCCAAGGCCAGCATTTATTGCCATCCCTAATTGCCTTTGAGAAGATGGTGTTGATGTGGGTCTGGAGTCACATATAGGCCAGACCGGGCAAGGACGGCAGATTTCCTTCCCTAAAGGACATTAGTTGTCCTTGCTTTTGTACGCTATGCCTCTATTTATAAAGCCAAAGATCCCATATGCCTTTTTAACAGCCTTCTCAATTTGCCCAAAGACTGTTTAAATATGCAAAGTAGGGCCTGCGCCAGTTGTAGAACCACGGTTGCGTGGCATGTGCCGTGTAGGCTAGGCCAAGTTGTTCCAGACATTAACTGGCCTAACCAGCGGTCCTTTAAAGGCATAATAATAATTCCAATAACATCCAAATGCAGCCTTAAGAAAATGTTTCAGAGGCAGGAAATTTTGGGGGGCCCAGCGAAACAAGATTGCTCCTCTGGGTCTCTCGAAATTACAGCAGCCTGCTCCAAGCCCAATCATTACAAAATATTACAAATCTAACTGCTAATCTGTATCTCTATAAACAGCTGTTATATACACAGTTCTCCTTATCTCCTCAGGAGCTGTGGGAGACCCGAGATCTTTCAATAAAGATCTTAGTTGTTTGATTCAACTATACTCCGAGGACTGTTGTCCCTTTTGATAGCTCTCAACCTGAGGTTCATTATAAATGAATAACCCAACCTCATTCAACATATAACAAGCTGTCATATTCATAACTGAACCTGTCACAAAGTCAGTATATAATGTATTAGAAAGATATGCATTAGAGGCCCTCTTAAGCCTGTTACGAAGGTGAGTGTAGCAACAAAATTTGCAACATATGTAATGAATTTAGTTGAAGAATGCAGGTGAATTTTAAATTTTTCAAGGGGCAGCTACCAGACCAAAACAACACAGATCTGCTTCATATTTGTCATAGACCCCATCAGAGAATTGATTATTTTTTTTAAAGAATGAACTGGAAATCTCGTCATAAAAATGGAAAATGCTGGAAATGTACAGCAGGTACATCAGCATTGGTTAATAGAAAAGATAGATTATGCTTTTGTGTTTCAAAATGTCTGGATCTGAAACATTAACCTAACTTTTCTCTTCACCATTGTTGATGGCCTTTCTGTGTATCTCCAGTTATTTTCTTTTTTAATTCATTGGAATTACTGAGCCTGTGAAAGCTGAATTATCAGTTGAGATACAACAATTTACTTGCGTACTGCAGATTCCTACTGTGTGTATTGATTCTGATCCCTTACATTCTTATTAAAAAAAGGCAAAGTAAGGAAACTGATAAAGCTAGATATAGTTCTTTAAAATGCAATACTTAAGTGTCAAAGTGGCAGTCACAAAATGGATGTGGTAGATTTAACGCACAGATTCCACTCCAAGGAATAAATGGGTCCTTTTCAGAATGGCAGGCAGTGACTAGTGGGGTACCGCATGGTTCAGTGTTGGGACCCCAGCTATTTACAATATACATCAATGATTTAAATGAAGGAATTGAATGTAATATCTCCAAGTTTGCAGATGACACTAAGCTGGGTGGCAGTGTGAGCTGTGAGGAGGATGCTAAGAGGCTGCAGGGTGACTTGGACAGGTTAGATAAGTGGTCAAATGCATGGCAGACGCAGTATAATGTAGATAAATGTGAGGTTGTCCACTTTGGTGGCAAAAACAGGAAGACAGAATATTATCTGAATGTTGACAGATTAGTAAAAGGGGAGGTGCACTGAGACCTGGGTGTCATGGTACATCAGTCATTGAAAGTTGGCATGCAGGTACAGCAGGCGGTGAAGAAGGCAAATAGCATGTTGGTCTTCATAGCGAGAGGATTTGAGTATAGGAGCAGGGAGGTCTTACTGCAGTTGTACAGGGCCTTGGTGAGGCCTCACCTTGAATATTGTGTACAGTTTTGGTCTCCTAATCTGAGGAAAGACATTCTTGCTATTGAGGGAGTGCAGCGAAGGTTCACCAGACTGATTCCCGGGATGGTAGGACTGACATAGAAAGCAAATGGCATGTTGGCCTTCATAGCGAGGGGATTTGAGTACAGGGGCAGGGAGGTGTTGCTACAGTTGTACAGGGCCTTGGTGAGGCCACACCTGAAGTATTGTGTACAGTTTTGGTCTCCTAACTTGAGGAAGGACATTCTTGCTATTGAGGGAGTGCAGCGTCGGTTCACCAGACTGATTCCCGGGATGGCGGGACTGACATATCAAGAAAGACTGGATCATCTGGGTTTGTATTCACTGGAATTTAGAAGAATTGAGAGGGGATCTCATAGAAACATATAAAATTCTGACGGGATTGGACAGGTTAGATGCCAGAAGAATGTTCCCAATGTTGGGGAAGTCCAGAACCAAGGGTCATAGTCTAAGGATAAGGGGTAAGCCATTTAGGACCGAGATGAGGAGAAACTTCTTTACTCAGAGAATTGTGAACCTGTGGAATTCTCTACCACAGAAAATTGTTGAGGCCAGTTCGTTAGATATATTCAAAAGGGCGTTAGATGTGACCCTAATGGCTAAAGGGTTCAAGGGGTATGGAGAGAAAGCAAGAATGGGGTACTAAAGTTGCATGATCAGCCATGATCATATTGAATTTGCAGCTTATTCGTGCAGGCGCGAATGGCCTACTCCTGAAATCTATGTTCTATGTTTCTATATTTCTATTGCTGTATTTCCGGGGGTCTTCCTCCTGGCAGCCAAGACACCCAACTGAATCATGCAGATGTCTCATTAGCGTATGCAAATTGGGGTCCTATGACATATAGAGGACCCTGATGCAATTTTAACTGCCTGTTGGGCAGAGTTTCTGCAATGGACGCGCTACTCAGTAAAACCTGACAGCACAGTAGGGGAAGTCCAAAATAGGTAAGTGTGGCACTTAGTCTTGTGAAGCCAGAAGGAACAGGAGTGCTACTCCCCCGGACCTACATTTTCCTCATGACCACCCGATATACCACCTGTTTGGCCCCCGCAGCCCACACATATATGTTAACAAAGTCCAGGTATTAGATGACCTGTCGGCTGCTCAACAGTTAACATCTAGAACCTTCTGAGCTTTTGTGAAACAAGTCCTAATGTCTCAAGTCTTAATAACTGAAACTCTACATTCCCTGTCACATCCTATTACATCTTCACTGCCCCTTTTCTGTTGCTTTTATATCCTTAATCTAATGGTGTTCCCAAAACTCTACACAGTACTCCAGCAATGGTGAAACTGTTTTTAAATTGTTGCCTTATTAAATATAATACATTATTGTTGATTTCCATTTGATTGTGGTGGAAAGGGCTTACTAAACTTAATTAGAATTGCAAAATGTTGGCACAATACCGGAAATAACTTAGGCACTGTTGCCTGCTGTGTGGACACCAGCATCCCGATACTTATTGTGATTATTCTACTCACCTCCCACATGTTTGCAACGTCTGTAGTACTTTCTGAGGATAAAGTACAACCCCATTCATGCAGCTCTCCGCATGAACTGAATGGCTTGTTTCTCCTTTACAACCCACAGTCACATCCCACATATTCATTGAGAAATTGTGACATTTTGACTGCAAAATGATAAGGGAGTTATTTTCAGTTGTAGAGGCCAATACTTGCAGTTAAACAGGAGGTTAGCCATGAGATACAAATCAATAGTTCAATCAATGGGTTCTGAAGACAACTTAAACCACAACCGGCCTTCAGCCACCTGTGGAGCTGCTTTGCTGCTCCCGAGTTGGGTTGCTGCTTTAAGTTCAGAATTGCCTTGCGCTTGCGGCTTATTAGCTCCTGGATCTCCTGGTCTATCTCATCAAACCAGTCTTGATGTTTCCTAGTTGAATGACCGAGCGTCTCTTCGCAGGTGCTGGTTATGGAGGCCTTGAGGGCAGACCAGGCGCTGTGGACACTCTGCGTCTCGGAGGCATCGAGGGTTGGTAGTGAGGCGCTGGCTGTATAGGGCTTTCTTAACTGGGTCTTTGAGCACCCCGGCGTTGATTTTTCTGCGGTATTGTTTCTGTTGCCAGTGCTGCTTTGGAGCTATATTGATAATGACGAAACGGATTAGGCGGTGGTCCGTCCAGCAGTCGTCGTCTCCTGTCAAGGCGCACATCCTTGCGGTCGCTCGCTCGGACGATGACGTAGTCAAGCAGGTGCCAGTGCTTGGAGCGAGGGTGTTGCCATGATGTCTTGTACTTGTCCCTCTGATGGAACAAGGTGCTGGTGATGACAAGGTCGTGTTCTAGGCATTTTGTCAGGAGCAGGGTACCACTGGAGTTGGTTTTCCCTACCCCCTCTCTACTGATCATGCCTCCCCAGAAGTCTGTGTCCTTACCGACTCTGGTGTTGAAATCGCCGAGGAGGATCAGTTTGTCATCTGTAGGGACTCAGGACAGGGATTGTTCGAGGCTGTAGTAGAATTCCTCTTTGGTCTCATCTGTTGCATCGAGTGTTGGGGTGTACGCGCTGATGACTGTGGCGTACTGGTTCTGGGCTAGAGTGAGCCGGAGAGTCATGAGACACTCGCTTATCCCACAGGGGGGAGTCTCTGAGATGGCCCACTAGCTCATTCTTGATGGCGAAGCCAACACCATGGAGGTGGCGTTCTTCTTCTGGTTTACCTTTCCGGAAGAAGGTGTAACCACCACCTTGTTCTTTGAGCTGACCTTCCCCTGCCCACCGGGTCTCACTTAGGATGACGATGTCAACGTCGAAGCATCTGAGTTCCCGGGCAACGATAGCTGTGCAACGTTCCATTCAGTCACTGTTGGAATTGTCCCTGAGGGTCCTGACGTTCCAGGTCCTAAGCTTCATTTTGAAGGGTGGAAGATGCCTGTGCGTGAGTTCTTTTAATGTAGTGTGGCCATTGCTTTGAGCCAGTGGCAAGGGGTTCCGAGGCGACTGGAGGCTAGGCTCTACTGTATGGGCCTAGTTGCCTACGGTGAAACATAGAAACATAGAAAATATGTGCAGGAGTAGGCCATTCGGCCTTTTGAACCTGCACCACCATGCAACTTCAGTACCCCCATGTGAACCGTAAGCTCGGTACTGAACAGCGCCTTCAGGAGAGATGGTGAGGGACCCAAGATATGGCGGGTGAGGGTGGGAGCCACTAGGGCCCTGTTTGCTTTTGTTGGCTGCACCCCGCTTCATCTTGCTTCTTGGTGAGTCACTGGAGAGGACAGGAAGGCCACCGCCATTAGCTGCACCACGTGCCACGAGTTCTAGGTGGGCCGAAGGGACACCGAGTTCAAACCTGGGAGGTCCGTGAGTCGAGGCCGTGGCCGAGGTCCAACAAAAAAACCCCGCAACCTAAAGAATAGATGGTAGGTGGAGAAAGCTTAGGAGATCCAGCAGCTGGCCGGCAACCATGACATGCGAGGATTCGTCAGTGCAGTCAAGGCCACCTATGGGCCAAGCAGCCAAGGCCCCACCCTGCTGCTGGCCAAGAACGGAGAGGCACTCATCAAGGACACTGAGGCAGTCAGAACCCGCTGGAAGGAGCACTTAAAAGATCTCCTCAACTGAGACTCTGCCTTCGACACGAGTGTCCTCAACTCCATCCCGCAGCATGCTACCCGCCACCATCTCAGCAAAATCCCAGCCCTGCACGAGGTAGAAAAGGCCATCCATCAGCTCAAGAACAACAAGGCATCAGGAGCAGATCGAATCCCTGCTGAGGTACTAAAGTGTGGCGGAGAGGCACTATTGGCACGAATGCATGACCTCATTTCTCTTATCTGGAAGGAGGAGAGCATGCCAGGAGATCTTAGAGATGCCATAATCGTGACCATCTTCAAAAAAGGGGACAAGTCTGACTGTGGCAACTACAGAGGAATCTCCCTGCTGTCAGCCACTGGGAGAGTCATCACAAGAATCCTCCTCAACCGTCTTTTTCTTGTGGCTGAAGAACTCCTCCAGAATCACAATGCAGATTCCGTCCACTAAGGGATACAACAGACATGATCTTAACCGTGCGAAAAATACAAGAGAAATGCAGGGAACAGCACCAACCTTGTACATGGCCGCCTTTGACCTTACACAGGTCTTTGACACTGTCAACCGTGAGGGACTATGGAGCATCCTCCTCCAGTTCGGCTAAAAGTTTGTCACCATTCTCCACATGCAAGCCGTCATCCTGACCAATGGATCCACCACAAATCCAATTCACGTACGGACCAGGGTCAAGCAGGGCTGCGTCATCGCACCAACACTCTTCTCGATCCTCCTTGCTACAATGCTCCATCTCACTATCAACAAGCTCCCCGCTGGAGTGGGACTAAACTGCAGAACTAATGGGAACCTGTTCAACCTACTTTGCCTCCAGGCTAGATCCAAGGTTGTCCCATCCTCTGTCATCGAACTACAGTACGCGGACGATGCTTACGTCTGTGCACGCTCAGAGTCCGAACTCCAAGCCATCACCAACACCTTACCGAGACGTACGAAAGCATGGACCTTACGTTAAATATCCGTAAGACAAAGATCCTCCACCAAACCTGACCCCGCCACACAGCACTGCTCCCGGTCACCAAAATCCACGGCTCGGCCTTGGACAACGTGGACCATTTTCCATACCTCGGGAGTCTACTATCAGCAAGGACAGACATCGATGATTAGATCCAACGCCGCCTCCACAGTGCCAGCACAGCCTTCAGTCACCTGAGGAAGAGAGTATTTCAAAACCAGGACCTCAAATCTGGCACCAAGCTTATGTCTACAAGGCAGTAGTGATACCTGCCCTCCTATATGGCTCAGAGATGTGGACTATATACAGCAGGCACCTCAAAGTGCTGGAGAAGTACCACCAACGCTGCTTCCGCAAGATCCACTGGGAGGTTAGACGCACCAACATCAGTGTTCTCGCTCAGGCCAACATCCCCAGCATCGAAGCACTGACCACACTCGACCAGCTCTGTTGGGTGGGCCACATCGCCGCATGCCCGACACGAGACTCCCTAAGCAAGTGCTCTACTCGGAACTCCCTCACGGCAAGCGAGCCCTAGGTGGGCAGAGGAAACGCTTCAAGAACACCCTCAAAGCCTCCTTGATAAAGTGTAACATCCCCACCGGCACCTGGGAATCCCTGGACCAAGACCGCCCAAAGTGGAGGAAGAGCATCCGGGAGGGCGCTGAGCACCTCGCGTCTCATCTCTGAGAGCATGCAGAAACCAAGCGCAGACAGCGGAAGGAGCGTGCGGCAAACCAGGCTCCCCACCCACCCTTTACTTCAACCACTGTCTGCTCCACCTGTTAGAGACTGTAATTCCTGCATTGGACTGTATAGCCACCTGAGAACTCACTTTTAGAGTGGAAGCAAGTCTTCCTCGATTTCAAGGGACTGCCAATGATGATGAAGATGAAACTACAACAGAATAGCTCAAGCCCTATTCCACATAAGAATCCTGAAATCCGCGCTCTCATATCCACCAAACATATATATATATATATATTTTCCATTTCTATTATTCTGGACAGTTTGAGTTGGATTTGGTTGTATTGCTGAGAATGTGCCTTAATGTCCCATTGAGGAGTGATGTTCCTGAATCAGGTAGTGATATAAAATTATAGATAAACATTTCGAGTAAATAAATAGAAATTTTTTCCAGAGGCTGAAGGGTCGATAACCAGGGAACACAGATTTAAGGTGATTGACAAGAGAACCAGAGGCGACATGAGGAAACACCTTTTTGCATAATGATAGGGTGGTGGATACAGATTCAATAGTAGCCTTCAAAAGGTCTGTGCCGTCTCCAAAGCCTTCACGTCCTTCCTAAATTGTGGTGCCCAGAATTGGACACAATGCTCGAGCTGGAGACAAACTAGTGTTTTATATAGGATCAGCATAACTTCCTGGCATTTGTACTCTACGTCTCTATTTATAAAGCCCAGGATCTTGGGGCATTCTTCATGAAGGAGATGAGGAATATCAGACTGTCTCAGAGGACAAATGTTTGTATTGCGTTATTAGTAAAGGCTCCCGAGCCACTTTACTTGGCCTTTTACGAGACACAAATATATAAATTTACAAAAAAATCAAAGATATAATTTGACTGAAATGACATTGCTAGAATCCAAAATAAATATGCAGTTAAATTTGATGCAGCTTTGATACCAGGGGTATAAAATAGTTCTTTAGAATTACCACTGAAAAACAGTAGTTTTCATAATGCACCCAGAATTTAAACACTCCCAAGACAATCCATGCAAACGGTGTAGGTACAGGCAACACCTTGAAATCAATCCATATCAAGAGTGACTGCATTTGTCATAAAGTGTCACTATATTCTGACCCCAATCCAATTGCTTTAGCAGGTAAACACCATTTAGGTGGAACTGTTAGAATTATTTCTTTTTTTTAATGTACGCATCAAGAAAATGCACACTTTGATGTAGTGTTGGAACTAAACATTTCTTTATATTTAAAACAAAGTTATTCATTAGAGCTGCAAGAATGCATTCCATTCCATACAAGTGATCTGCATGTGTTCTGAACAATATATGAAATTTTGGCACTCCACTAATGAAGTCAGTGCTAGTGAGTTGATTAATTATATTCGTTTATCCAAACAACCTTGACAGCAAGACGAGCTTTACGGATTGAAATTATCTCCAAATTCCACCATTTAGTGCTTCAGTCAGCATGAGGAGACTATGACTGGAGATGTGACACACATGAATGAATCTTGCACATTTCCTCTGTCTCAAGTTTCCCAAGAGATAACTCTGACATGAAGTAATGGTTTTAGTTAAAGTAAACATTTTATTCTGTCGAAGAAGTGAAGTGACAAATTGGAGATGGGTACAGTCAGCAAACTGTTTACATATTTAAAAATTCTGTTAGATGAGTGGTTGGTGTATACTAAACTGGATTAACGTATGGGAAATCATTCTTATCTTAATCCTGTAATGGTAGTGTCATCGTTTATTAACCTATCTTTCCTAAAAATATTAATAATTACAATATCTCCAAAGAAAACCTCACAATCCTTTTGCCCTCCTGCCCCTAGTTTCATATAGATGATACATGTCAATAATCTTTACACAAATACATAGATCTATATATTATATACAAGCTAAGTCACCAAGGATGATACTACTTTGCCAAATGTTTCATCATGGATTTGAGGCGCTGTCAATAAACTAAGTGAGTTTGGTCTTGTGGTTTCCATCTCAGTCCTTCACCATGTTACTGCATGTAAAACATTGCAGACTGTGTGTTACCTTGTTATAAAAAGAGAGATAATATCCATACACAGATCTCTATTAAATGTATGTATAAGTGATGAACTCTTTCCAATTCATTCCTGTCGTCTACCTTGTATAGAAATTCTTCCAGAATTCTGTGACTCACTGCCTTAAATCTTACTCCGCTTCTGATTGGGTTTGTGCAACAAAACTCAATTGAAATGTTCTAGAAAACTAGGATAAGATAGTATCCCAATATATATCCTTCACTATGACAAAAAATGTTTCATTTCAATTAATATCTCACTCTCTATTCTCCCATCCTCCCCCTCTCCCTATATATATATATATATATACATATATGTATATGTGAGTGTGTAGGTATAAATCTATATGGGCTAGATTTCTCACCCATTGACTATAAATAGGCAGGAGATCCACCCTTACTTGTGTGTGTGTTCGTTTTTTTAAAAACTTGCATATAGTAGGTACTTACGACATAACATTTTGGTAGGACCACTGGGTGAATATGTCCCAAAAAGCAGTCGGGATCCTATGTACGTCATAGGACCCTGATTAGCATAATAGGGCCGACAGGTAAGCACTCCAGCCACTCAGCTGTAGGTCCTTCTGAAGATGGCGTTGGCAGGATTGGAAACAGGGTGGTAAGCTATTCACTACCATTTTAGGGGCACTACTGCCCTGTTTCTGCCCAGCGGTGTCAATGAAAATCACCCCCTGAGAATCTTGGTGACTCTGTAATTATTGTTGTTTTATGTTCAATGACGATTCTTCTTCACAAGGATAATAATTATTTTGTTGGTCAACCATGCCCATTTCCAGACAAACTGTGGTACAGTGAGGTATAATATTTTCCCACCTCCTGGAACTCACATACAGCCCAATCATATAGATGAGCTCCGGACTCCAGACTATTACTTCTATTTCCCTTTCTTTTTTTCTCTTGACCATTCTGGCACCTTTCTCTCCTCTCCTTTCCCAAAAATCCATTGTTGATTCTCTGCAATCAGGTTTCTGACTGCCACAGCCCTGACCGTGATCCGGCTCTCATAAAAGTCACAGATGAGATCCTCTGTGACTCTAACCATGGAGCACTATCCCTCCACATCATTCTCGCTGTATCTGCTGCCTTTGACATAGTCGACTACAACATCCCCCCTTGCTTGGTTCCACTCTTACCTATCTGATCGTAGCCACAGCATCTCCAGCAATGATCTATCTTCCTGTCCACGCACAATTGCATAGGAACATAGTAGCTGCTAAATAGAAAAACTACCATGGTCCATCTCGTTCGCCTTCTCCCATCCTGTAGTCGCAGATACAATGTTAATGAAGTTGTTGACCTATCATAGCAATCACTCTCCATCAATCAGTCTGCAACTGACCCTGAAAAGGCACAAGGAAAACCCCTAGGTCCAAATTCACCTTTTTCCTCCCGGGCATGCTCCACTTACCACATGTCGTGTCTCAAATTACTCAAATACTGTATCCCAAGTGTTATTTTCTGAGAGTCCCCATTCTCTTTTCTTCCCCCCCCCCCCCCCCCCACCACCCCGTCCCCCCACTACCTTTACCCGTTGCAACGGAATTGGCCCACGAGCAAAACACTTACCCCCTTTTTTCTTGAAGGCTGTGGGTGTGCCTAGTATCACCAGATGTGCTGTTCCAACCCTACATTGGGTCTCTCAGAGAGCTGGGAATGTGGAACCTCCCAACGTGGGCAGTCTCCAGCCCTCAAAGAAACACAGTGTCTGTCTCTGACGAGGCTAAACAGAAATTCCATGCAAGTCTGGGATCCACCATATCTTAATCCCAGCCTAAATTCCCACACTTCTGGTGCACTCTGACCTAAGTTATGGTGAGGTGTGCCAGAAAGGCCGTGGATTTTCTGTCCCATAAAGTTGAAATCAATGTTCCTATTAATTAATGCCTATCACCAATAGTTGATGAAAACAGCTCCTAGTGTTCTGATTTAGGATTTAGCCACCAATGAGACTGTGGTGCTAAGAACAGACCGTTCAAACCTCTAGGCCCACAAAGGTCAATCAGGATAAAACTGCAAACAAGAAATAAATGTGAATAAGTCTGATGGTTTTGGGGATTCACCATCATCATCATAGGCAGTCCCTCGGAATCGAGGAAGACTTGCTTCCACTCCTGAAGTGAGTTCTTTAGTGGCTAAACAGTCCAATACGAGAGCCACAGACTCTGTCACAGGTGAGATAGATGGTCGTTGAGGGAAGGGGTGGGTGGGACTGGTTTGCTGCACGCTCGTTCCACTGTCTGTGCTTGATTTCTGCATGCTCTCCACGTTGAGACTCGAGGTGCTCAGCGCCCTCTCCGATGCACTTCCTCCACTTAGGGCGGTCTTGGGCCAGGCACTCCCAGGTGTCGCTGGGGATGTCGCACTTTATCAGGGAGGCTTTGAGGGTGTCCTTGCAGCGTTTCCGCTGCCCACCTTTGGCTCGTTTGTCGTGAGGGAGCTCCGAGTAGCGCACTTGCTTTGGGAGTCTCGTGTCTGGCATGCGAACTATGTGGCCTGCCCAGCGGAGCTGATCGAGTGTGGTCAGTGCTTCAGTGCTGGGGATGTTGGCCTGAATGAGGACGCTGATGTTGGTATGCCTGTCTTCCCTGGGGATTTGTAGGATCTTGTGGATTAGGGTTCTATACGCTGCAGTTTGGACACCCAAGTTGTGTGAGATGCTCTGGTGAGATTGAGGCATATTTTGGGGACAGTCCACTTGTGAGCCGTTCTGCTGCCATGTCACCCCGCTCCCTGGTGGTCCAGGGTTGGCCCCGTTTCTCGGCAGCAGAGTCGGCAGCTTGACGCTCCCCTTTAATGAAGGGGAAGGCCCTGTCTACGTGGCAGCACTACGTGTCCCACCGCGTAGTGCTGTGCCCCTCGTGGAATCCTCCTGCCCCTATATCGCACTCCACTTGCTCTCGGGGGCGGTAACCCCACTCTCGGTCGTGGGGCGGGACCGTGCCTGGTGCAAGAACTCCCGCCTCACAGCAATTAGGGGCGGATCATAATTTCGCCCCAAAAGGCTTTTGTTAACATTATCTCTTGATTCTTTGGAAACGCTATGATAAACAACATATTCATATAGAATAAATAATAATACAGTTTAGATTTTAAATATCTTAAGGTTATACATTAAACATTGACCAACGTTGTAGTTTTAAAGCCCAAGTTCCTGTGGGACAGTGCAGTTTCCACATGTTGAGTTCCATACCTCAGCCATTCAATCTACAGATGGTTGCAAGGAATGGAGGAAAAATAAGAGGAGTTAGTTACCCTGAGCCCCTCACATAGAGATAGGAATTTTACAGGGTGGGTGGAGGCTAGGATATGGTGGGGAAACCTGAGGGAATGGGTTTCCTGCAGGCACTGTTGAATTTAATAGCAGGGCCTGATGTGCATTTCCAAGGCCTGGTTCCCAGCCACAGCCAGCCAGGTGGAGAGGCTGGCTGGCTGCGGGTGGGTAGGCTGCAGAGAAGAGAGAGAGATTGGGTGGGGGTCTGGGGTTGCGGTCGGGGACTGGAGGAGGATCAGGTAGGGGTGTGGAGAAAGAGAGGATTGGGGCTGGAATATCGGGGAGAGGGTGCGTGGAGGCTTGCGAAACCCGACCAACCACAGTTAAGTTTGAAATGCTGGTAAAATCTGAGGCACGCCAGCCTCATTATAATATTTAAACAGGCAATTTGCCTCCTGGGAGCCGTTTGGCTGCTCACCTCCAGTTAAAACTGGAAGTGGACCGGTTCGGATCAGGGTTGAGTTTTTTAACCTCCCACTCGACCCCCAACCCCTCCTATTTTGGGGGGTCAAAGTTCCCCCCCTCCCTTAGTCACAGTGATAGATGCTTGGAAACTGATTGCCTTCCTCACCTCCCTCTTAAGGAGCAGCACGTGGAAAATTTGTTTGGAAAATTGAAAAATACTAAAAAATATGGACACGTTCCAATAAAGTTAGAATGTGAGCATTAAATACATATAAACAGTAAGCTTTGGCTAGCCAATCAGACTAACCCCTCTCCTTTTGGAAAAAATACATAAATCTGAAGGAAGTGGTTGAACATTTTTTGCAGTACAAGTAACCGAATCAGTGTTATGCAACATATTTGCATCAGTTGTTTGTTTGAATGGTACAAAGTCTGTTATTGTAGTGCCAATTTTAAAATTATTAAATAATATTTTGCATAAGATGTTACTGTTTTTGAAGTGAACACACAGTGACATTTAACTGCCTCAACAACAGTTCTTTGTCACTATTGCAAAAAAATACTGCAACAGATCCATTGCATTTTGGGACCATTTGAGACCATGCTGTTTCAAATAGGTTCAGCAATATTTTAAATGTTGGAGAGTTTAATTGACTGACTTGGTTTTTTCCTGCTTATGCACTGCTGAAATTTAGGCTGGAATTTTCTGGGCATGGGCAGGTCACGTGCGGGCAGTCGCCATGGTGGGTCATGACCCCATTCTTCATACCAAGCAGCTCCTAAGACTTTCCCTTAATGGGGCCTATTAAGGCAGCCCTGCGCGTTACCCGGCCCTGTTCAATGATGCGGGTCTAATGACGTCATCAATTACGCATTTTCAGACGGGATATTTGAAGGAGCCATGGCCGCTTTGCATTTGAAGGTTCATCTAGGCGTGCCAAACATGTCTGCACTGAGACAAAGGGCTGCCCCCAGGTTCTCCGAAGACTCCCTCCATATGCTTGTGGAGGGAGTCAGAGCACGTAGGGAGATCCTCTTCCTTTCTGATGGGCGAAAGAGACCTCCTCAGGAGACAAAAGGAGCCTGGCTCCAAATTGCAGAGGAGTTCAACAGCAGGAATGTGGTCAGGAGGACCTGGGTGCAATGCCACAAATGTTTCAATGATCTCATTGGAGCAGGAGAGGTGAGTGCAAAGCCACACTCAACTTCATCCTGCTGTGTCACTCATCATATCCCCATCACACTGCCTTCCGAACCTTGCTCCTGCACATCCTTACACTAACGTACCTTGCACATCCACCCATCCCTCTCTCTCTCTACATTATCACATCCCCATCTGACTAGCCACCCCTCACCTTCATTCTTAATGTAATCATACCAACTAACACACAAGGAGGCCACTTAGCATTGCCACTCCACTCCATCATAGTCAACCTCTATAGATGTAACCCATTCATTCCTTACACTCATTCCATCACTCTCAAATGACCTTCTGTTCCCCTCCGCCCCCCAGGTTTGCAGGAAGAGAGCCCACAATAGAGGGATAGAACTGGAGGTAGGACTCCATTATTGGCCACCCTAACCTCAGCAGAGGAGGCTGCCTTGGATGTCTCTGGAGGCGCCGAGAAGCTGTAGATTGGAGATGGAGAGAGGGGGACATTTCAGCAACTTGGTGACAGAATCTGCATAACTAACCTGACCAGCCACCATGACTTCCGGGTGGTTTCTCCCTGGTCAGGAAGGTATATGCTTACATTTTTGTAAACAGGAGGTGGGTGGGATTGGTGACCCATCCACCTCCACGGAGGTGTGTGGGGGACCTGACCCATCCACCTCCATGGCACGAACCTGGTATTGCAGTACTTCCAGGAACGGTGCAGTGGCTCTAGGCCTTTTGGCTAAGAGCATTGGCGCAGAGTGATCCTTGACTGGTGCAGGGTGACCTCTGGCGTTTGACAAAGAATTGTAACGATTGGATAACGATTGGACATGAATTTTTAAAAAAAAAATAAAAAAAAAAACTTGGTGACAGAATTACATCTCATACATCCAAATGGCATACAGCAGCCACTCATGTGGGGACTGATGTCAACAACCAGTGAATGTTCATCATGTGCATAATGCTATCTGTATCCATTCTTCATATGACATATCTAACTCATCTCTTTACTTTCCCACACATCTATCAAGCGGCCCCGCCACTATCCAGGAGAAAGAGGAAGACGACTCCTCAGAGGAGCCTCCATCCTCTAGCCTCTGAGGGCGCACCATCACCAGAAATAAGCACACCCAGCATCAGCGCAGATACTTGCACTTCGGTGGGTCTTACGCGAGATAGAGTAGTGTTGCCACCTGGTGTATCTCAAGTCACAAGTGAGCGAGAGCCGATGGTGGAGACAGGGACATCAGTGGAGATTCCTTTCCAGAGGGCATTTCTGCTTAGCTGCATCCAGACACTGAGCCTTGGGGGCCATCCAGAAAGAGGGCATTCCTGGAGGTGCAGCAAGAAGTGCAGGAGGCTTTGACAGGTTTTGCAAGTGTCCAAAGCAAGGAGGAGTCCATATCTAACATGAGCACCACCATGTTGCAGGCGATGACAATTGTAGGCTCTCCATTGATAGGATAGTCACCTGCATGGTGCAGCTAATGCCCCACTCACAGGAGCATAATGTCTCTAGGGAGAATAGATGGCAGATACTCATAGACCTCCTGTCTTCAAGGAGTGTCAATGTAGACGTGGGTCCTCATGGCCCCACTGCTGTGCAGCAAGGTGCTCTCCACTCCTTGCTAGCAAGGAAGTGCAGGTGGCCCATGAGAGGGATGACGGTGAGAGGGGACATGGAAGTGGGGGCTCCTCTCAAAGCACTCACACTTGTCCCCCATTGCCACCCCCTCAGTCAGAGCCCTAGATGCCTCCTCGGACAGTGATGGCCGAGTCTGCCCCTGCACAGATGCAGGAGGAGCAGACTTTGGCGGGGCCATCACAGGCTCCAAAACCCAGAGGACGTCCACCAAAAGTGTCTGAGCAATCACAGCAGGGAAGTGAGCAGGCTGCCTCAACCTCTGCTGAAGCCACAGGGGTAACACCTTGTAGAAGCACACGTAAGAGAAAGATGAAACACAAGTAGATTCACAAGGGTAGCCACTTGGATGTTATATTAAATGTTTCTGCAAAGTTTCCTCTACTGTGATGTCACAGATTAAAAAAAAATCTTTATTTTCAACACTTTGCCTTCTTGGACAGATCTGTGTGCACCTTTAGAAGTGGCTTAGTGAGTTGGAGTGAATGGTGAGACATAACGTTACCTCCAGCAATGGTGGTCAGTGTGAAAGGAAATGGTTTGGTCATTGTATGGATGCTTTATGATGTTGCTGTGGGGTGGTGGGAACCTGGTGCAGCATGTGGCAGCCATATGGGTGTGAAGTTACGTAAATCTGGCCATGCTGAGCCCATCCCCGGCCTCCCGGGCAGCAATGTGCTCGGGTGCTGGTGGGACCTGGACCATAGGTTCCTCCTCTTCCTCATCCTCGTCTTCCAGTTGATACTCCTCCTCCTCTGAAGGGACTGTGTGCTCAGTGCCTTCCTCCTCATGCAGCGCTTATCCTTGTTGCTGTGCTATGTTGTGCAGGGCGCAGCAGACCACAAAGATTCTGGAGACCCTGGTTAGTGTGTACTGAAAGGCTCCTCCAGATCTATCAAGGCATCTGAAGCATATTTTCAGCATGCCTGTTTTCTGCTCTATGACACATGTGGTGGAAATGTGGCTTTCTGTATATCTCTCCTGGACCTCAGTACTTAGCCTCCTCAAGGGTGTCATGAGCCATGTCTCCAAGCAGCCAGCCGGTAAGTCTGTTTGCAGGAGCAAAGAGCTGAGGGAGGGTGGACTGGCGATGGACGAAAGAGTCATGACAGCTGCCAGGGAATTTAACGCACACATGCATGATGATCTTCCTATGGTTCAGATGAGCTGCACATTGAATGATGATGAGATGCCCTGATGCCCACATGTGTGTTGTCGATGATGCCCTGCACCCGTGGGAAGCCAGCCAGAGTAGCAAAGCTGAACATTCGCTCAGTAACACTGGCTTAATCAATGCCAAAGTTGATATAATTGGCTGACTTGTCAAAGAGGGCGTCAGTGACCTATGTGATGCATCTGTGGGCAGCCAACTGCGATATACTGCAAATGTCTGCTGCAGATCCCTGGAAGGAGCCTGAGGCAAAGAAGTTGAGGGCGCTGGTGACTTTGATGGCTACTGCTAAGCCGTGTCTGCCCACTCCTCTAGGATACAAGTCTTCCTCCAGCAATGTGCAATGCGACGACGTGACATGATAGCCTGAACCTCCTTTAGCACTGCTGCTCCGTCATGTTGAGGAAGCTCATCCTCTGCCTGTTTAACCTGTGATGGGATTATCGCCTCCGGCATGGTGCAGCCCTCCGCTGATTCCCTCTGCCCTGTGCAACATCAGGTTGTTGAGGAGAAGGTTGGTGTTGGTGCTGCTGGTGTGCCTGCTGCTGCTGGTGTTGAGGCTCATCGTGGTCCGATTCTAAGGACCAAGGTGAGACAGCACAAACGGCACCCATGCTAATGGAATAGATGGCAGGTCAAGTAGAGATGACGGAGAAATATGTCTATGGCATGAGAGGTTTGACCAATGAGATGCCAACGTTGCTGGAAACACTTGCAACCTCTAGAAAGCTAAATCTGTGCTGGCAATGCACTCAGCAACAGCATCTGCTTTAGGAAAGTGATCAACGGTGAGGTGGGAGTTTTTATTGTACTTTTCACGCTGTGCACTAATGAGCTGGATTAATGGCCACTGAACTTCCGCCTCAGGTTCATAGACATGGTCCCCGAGCTATGTGATTCACATGCTCATCCAGGAACATTTGAAAGGTAGGGTGAAAAAGACGCTTAAGGGTCTGACAACGACCTCATAATGATTTAAATTAGCTCGCCCGCCTCTGCTGTTGGGGTCACTGCCGCGCCGGCAAACGCACCTGAGGGAAAGGCGCGTGAGGGTGGGATGTTGGCGGGTTCCTGACCAGCAGCAAGATATTTCAAATTCCCCCACCCAACTCGCCTCCAATCATACCTCCGAAAATTCCGACCTTAGTAACAATGCAAAGTTTCACATCCCAAAATGTCATTTGAGGGGGAACAGACTTATCGGACTCTGCTTTAAATTACTGAGAACCTAGAGTGCGGAATTTACTTAATCTGCACTGCATTTTTATTCATGGTTGACTTTTTTTTGTGAAGCAGCTGATGACCAACATTTCTACTTAGAGTCTGGACTCTGGTAGAATTTAACATTGGAAGTGGCGACACAAATTGATTTAAAAATGAAATTGCAAGTGACAAGGAAAGTGTTAGAAGTAAAAGAAGATTCTTTAAAAATATCAGATGAGTAAAGTAACTCGATATGGCAGTCAAAATAAAAACCACAAAATGAATTGCTAATGGAGCTTTAATGGCTTTGTCACTTAATATTATATTTAATATGCGGCATGCACGTTATAGAAAGCCACCTGGCAATCTTTGCAGAAGATTAAGGGGTCAAAAATGAAAAGTTGTTCAAAGAAATTTATATTGAGTCTGAGCTTATAGACTGAGTCTGCCATTGTGGTTCAGCTGACAGGTTAACTGAAATTAATTAAAACCAGCCTTTGGAGTTAAAATGATTTTGAAGATGTCAGTTCAATTCAAGAAGTGCCATGTAGTCATCTGCAAGTTACTCTGATAAGAATCAATGGTACAATTGGCCCAAGTATACCCAAACATTTAGCTTTATTCATTTGCTTTAATAGTTATTTTAAGCAAAGTTTTGAAACACTGCGTTGATGGGATTCCTTTTGCTCGTTCAGTTTAAGATCTGTAATTAATTTGAACTTTTGCTCTCATGAACTTTCTGCTTTAGACTGTTACTAATTAACAAAACAGTTTTTTTATAAATAATTGAAATATGATAAAGCTGTCAACAAATTAATGAAGGTTGACGTATTTGCCAGGTCACCCTTTGCTCCAGGGGATGTTCGGCAGCCTAATTGACACAACAGTGGTCTTGCTGAACCTTTAGGCTCTTGGCAGTTTGCTGTAGATTACAGGGAAGTGTCATCAATATGCAAAGTGATGGAGTGAAGGGAAGAAGCTAAAAGCCACAGTGTTTGTTGTGAGGAGCGTTATATGGAAACAGCACTTCTAGTTTAGAATTTCCATAAGCCCTGCAGCTGTGCTCTGACTGTCAACCTCCACACATACTCTTCTCCGCCCCCCGCCCATCACTAAAGGCTGTTGGGAGTTCATGTCAGTGGAAACCCAGCCACACAGCAAGACGTTTTTCAAGTAGACGCTGTAAAGACAGAACAGAAAGAAATATGTTACTTTTTGAAGGGCGGGGGGTAAGCTTATGCCATAAATTACATGACTGACATTTTCATAAATCCTCTGCTGTGAGGAACGATAGTGCACAAAACATAACTGATAGTTTGTGAAGTGAAACACTTTTCCTTATTGTTTCTTCAAATCCAAGAGTCCGTGTACTTTGACATCTCTGGTGTTATTTTTTTTCCTTTCCTGATCAAACAGTTATTTATATATATTTTTAACAAAATTGTTTGTGGGTTTATATTGTGAAATAACTTGAAGTGCCTGTTTCGGAAAGTGTTTTTGTAAGTCACTTTTGAAAGCGAAGGGTTTGAGGCAGTGTAGTTTATTTTCAATAGAGGGAGCTGGGACAGTGTACCAGGTAATGCTGAATATTTTCACTAATACACTGTACAAAGAGTGCATTCATTGGCGCTGCCCTTTGGAGAAACTGCCTCCTTAGCTGCGGTTTGTAATAAAATGCTTTCCTGGCTGCCAAGCTGGTCTGCTTCAGTGTACATACCAGCAGTGTTCCTGTGTTCCTGTTAACTACTAAAAAAAAATGGTTCCATTTGATTTTAAAGTATAATAATATGCATATGTTATATGTGACACAGAATTTGCCTGGTGTATTTGTGACAAGCCAAATACTGTAGTAGTTTTGTTGGCCTCTTTGCTGTCAGTGGTTATGAAATATTTCTGACTGTTACCGGACGCAATATATATTTTAGAAAAAAGTCCAAACATTTCTGCCACTGCAGCAAAAACGACCTCTGCAGCTTTGTAGTACGAGGGGTGTGGAACGGCAAAAGCTCAAGGGCATTTCATTTGTATTGTGCACTTTTCTTCATGATAAATCTCTTTTCCACTTATGTGTATAAACACAAGCTAAATTGCACAACAAATGTGACTGTGCTTTCAAATTTTACTGATTTACAAACTTTAAAAAACATTTCCGACTGATATGTTACTGAAGGGTACAGAGGCGACTGTAGCCATGCAGAAGGATGAAAAGACTGAACCTAATTTGGACCCACACTCTATACTTCCCCAAGTTCTTGAGCAGTGAGACAGTGAGCCCCTTCCTACCTTATCTCTGACTACCAAATGGATTTTTCACATTCCCACTGGCTTTTGGCAACAGCTACTGCAACAGTGCTTTTATTCAAAATTTTATTGCTGAATTTATACATGAAATATCTTCTGAAAATGTTATGGAATTATGAAAATTGAAAGAACATCTCTTCACAAATAAAAATACACATTAGCTGTGACTTTAGTGCCCCAATTCTGTCATGAAGCAAGCATTTAACTTAATTGTATTTTATCATTATAAATATATCTCCAATTGTTGTCAGGGCCTCAATGCTACTTATAAGTACTTGGGATTAAAGCATCAGTTTGTCTCTTTTCACCTAGAGGGAGCCTGGAAAATTATGTTTATACTGAATTTAAATTGATTGGGCAAGTTTAATGTAATCAGGTCAAACTGCTTAGCTAAGCTCATCAGCAACTCAGATTTCACCAGCAATGTATTAAAAAACAGAAAGAAACGTAAAAAGCCTATCGTGATAACATCTGGCTGTGAGCACATGAACTTTTTGTGCTATGATTGAATGGAAGTTAATGGTGGGGAGGGGCAATCTGGAGCAGTTTCATTCCTGAATTATGATTGAGTACTGATAAGGAGGAATGCCAGACTTTGATCAATTGTGGCCCCATTATCAGGCCATCCATAGGGTAGTAGGTAGCTTTAGGACCTGACAGAGTGTTTCCTGTGCTGGCCTGAGGTCTTGCATGCATGAGGCTCTTCCTGGGTGTTAAGCATCAGTCAGTCGGCCAATGCTTTGTGTGTGGGCAATACCGTGAACAAGCCAAGCAGAGAGCCAAGATTAGACACATTACCCTTTACACCATGTTGCTGTGCACAACCTGAACCTCGCATGTCTGAGGCTGCGCCAGCTCTGGTGATATGCTCAGCATGCAGATGTCTATCACAACAGTCAACAGAAATAAAGACGGACAACAATATTTAAAGGTGCAATATGCTGTTTATTTACAAATCCAAGTCTTTTTGGTTTTAATTGGTGGAATGCCGCTCAGAGGTATTTTGAGTCATTGTGGAACCTGCTTTAAATCACACTTTGAGGGCAAAATTTCCCTTTTTAATAGCTATGTTAACACGTCCGGGGGCGCTAACGGGGTGCAAGACAGTTTTCGCCAGGGAGGAGGGCGCTACTGCCTCCCAGGAAATTGCCCAGAAGGTTGCGGAGGAGCTGGAACGGCAGCCCCGGGCCGCCGTGCAACCGGCAATGATGTCATTGCTGTGCGTGGCGACCCCTCACCACGGGTCGCGAAACTGGCTGACATCCGCTCTCAGGGCGGCGATTATAGGGCAGCGCGCCAGTGCCCCGGGCTGCCATCTTTTTTTGTCGGCCAACTTTCGGGCCGCCATTGCCCAGTGGTGGCCATCAAAGGCCGTGCAAAGTGCGCAGTGGCCCTCTTCAAATAAGCGCTGAACATTTTGCCCCAGTAGCGCCCCGCGACCCGCCCCCAAAGGAAGTGGAGTGCCGAAGCGCTATCTCTGACACTCCACTTCCTTTGAGGGGCAGTAAGCCCAATTCAGCGGCGGGGGGCAGGACTTCCTCGCCGGGTGCTAAAGGTCCCGTCCCTGGAAAGTTACTGCCCCCAATCGAGGTGTGGGGAAATTTCGCCTCACATGTGTGGACAGGATAAAGCTCAGCTGTGATGTGTCAAATAGCCAAAACTCACTGTCAAGGCTAACCCTTCTGGCCAAGTACAGAAGGACGGCTGGTATTTGTGCAACCATACCCCAACCTTCAAGAGGAAAGAATAATGGGAAAAATATTAGAGCAAATCAAAAAATTGCAAAAAGTATTCTGAAAGGTTTTTTTTCTAGAGAATTGAACTTGGATACAAACGGAAATAAATGAAATTGGGTGTTTTTAAGATTCAGATTTGAAAGTAAAATGGATGGAATGTTTTGATAAAAAGTAAAATACTGCAGATGCTGGAAATCAGAAATAAAAGCAGAAAATGTTGGAACTACTCAGCAGGTCAGCAGCATCTGTGGAGAGAGAAACAGAGTTAACGTTTCAGGTCAACGACTTTTCGTCAGAACTGGGAAAAGTTAGAGATGTAACAGATTTTAAGCAAGTACAGGGGGAGGGGAGGAAAGAACAAAATGGAAGGTCTGTGATGGGATGCAAGGCAGGAGAGATTAAATGACAAAAGGGATAATAGTGCAAAGCAAAAGGAGATGGTAATAGGACAAGTAAAGGTACAAAAGAAGAGGTGTAAATGAGAATAGCAGAATCATCAACAGCTGCCATGTGAACAAATAGGGGCAGAGGTTATGGTCTGAAATTGTTAACTCGATATTGAGTCCAGAAGGCTGGAAAGTGCCCAATCGAAAAATGAAGTGATGTTCCTCGAGCTTACATTAAGCTTCATTGGAACAGTGCAAGAGGCCGAGAATGGAGAGATCAGAGTGGGAGTGGAGAGGAGAATTAAAGTGACAGGCGACCAGAAGCTCAAGGTTAAGCTTATGGCTTGAACAGAGATGTTCCACAAAGCGGTTACCCAATCTGCATTTGGTCTCCCTAATGTAAAGGAGACCGCATCATGAACAGCGAATACAGTGTACTAAATTGCAAGAAGTATAAGTAAGTCGCTGTGCACCTGGAAGGAGTGCTTTGGGCCCGAGACAGTGGGAAGAGAGGAGGTAAAAGGGCAGTGTTGCATCTCTTGCGCTTGCACGGAAAGGTGTCGTGGGGAGGGAAGGGGAGGGGATGCTGGGGATGAGTGAGGAATGGACCAGGGTGTTGCGGAGGGAGCGGTCCTTTCGGAATGCTGAAGAGACAGGGGAGGGGAAGATGTGTTTGGTGGTAGGGTCACACTGGAGGTGGCAGAAATGGCGGAGGATGATCTGTTGAATGTGGAGGCTGGTAGAGTGAAAGGTGAGGACAAGAAGAACCCTGTTGTGGTTCTGGGAGGGAGAGGAAGGGGTGAGAGCAGAAGTGCGGGAAATGGAACAGACACGGCCGAGGGCCATGTCAACCACGGTAGAGGGGAATCCTTGGTTGAGGAAAAAGGAAGACAAATCAGAGGCACTAGTACGGTAGGTGGCATCGTCAGAACAGATACGATGGAGAGGGAGAAACTGGGAGAATGGAATTGAGTCCTTATAGGAAACGGGGTGGGAGAAAGTGTATTCCAGGTAGTTGTGGGAGCCAGTGGGCTTATAGTGGATGTTTGTTGATAGCCTATTCTCAGAAATGGAGACAGAGAAGTTGAGGAAGGAAAGGGAAGAGTTGGAGATGGACCATTTAAAGGGTGTAAATTGGAGGCAAAGTGAATAAAATTTTCTAGTTCAGGGCCAGAGTAGGAAACAGCACTGATACAGTCATCGGTGTACCAGAAAAAGAGATGAAGGAGGGGACCTGAGTCGGACTGGAACAAGGAATGGTCCACATATCCCATGAAAAGGCAGGCATAGCTAGGACTCATGCGCGTTCCCATAGCAACACCTTTAATTTGGCGGAAGGTTTTGATATCTTAAATTACATTTGTAGAAAGGACTAGAGGGAAAATATGTTCCAAATATACATTTTCTGTGAAACTTTGGCTTAGAGGCAAACGATTCTTTATCACAGCCCTTGGTTACAACTGACATCATTCCAGTCAAGGCTGTACAACAGGACTTGTGTCAGTAAAAAAAAATCTATTCATTAAATGTAGGGCTATCTGAAAATAGGTTGAAGAAGCTGTGACTGAAATTCTGATGGGGTCACTCAGCCGGCGCAAGTATGCTGGAGCAGAACCAAGGGCCACCCAAAGTGACGGGGTTGTTCACATGGTTGGAACAAGCAAAGAGTGCATCAGCTGAACCCACTCCAACTGAAGCCCAAAATATCAGAGTGATTTCATGCTACTCTAACACAGCAGATGAGGCCTGGGAAGGGCCTTCAGGGAGCAAAGTAGCTCCAAACCTGCAGCTTTCACAGGAGCTGCCAGGTTGTTCCTGCAATGTAATCAGTCCCCTCTAGAATCACCTCCAAATTGCTCCTTCTGGCCTTCTGGGGCCTTGACTAGCTAGGCTCCTCATGGAACCTAAACCAGCTCTTAACCAGAATAAGTTCCATAGTACCTATCACATGTGTAATAGGTCGAACTTCACAGCAAAGCCCAGGAACTCCCCCAGATGTGCCTCCTTAACATCGTGGGGAGCCAGCGGTAGATCCGCCCATGGCCCCCTCCTCCCAAAATTTCCTGGCCTTCTTTCTATGGAGCGCAATCTGAAGATTGAGGAGATTTGCCAGGGATGAGGGACTTCAGCTATGTGGAGAGACTCAAGAAGCTGGGATTGTTCGCCTTGGAGCAGAGAACGTTAAGGTAAGGTTTAATAGAGGTGTTCAAAATGACATGGGGTTTTGATAGAGTAAATAAGGAGAAAGTGTCTCCACTGGCAGGAAGGTCATAAATCAGAGGACGTAGATTTAAGGTAATTGGCAAAAGAATCGGAGGGTCGATGAGGCGAATGTTTTTTAATACAGTGAATTGTCATGGTCTGAAAGGGTGGTGGAAGCAGATTCAATAGTAACTTACAAAATGAAATTCGATAAACGCTTGAGAGTTGGCACATGAACAGTGGGCCGAATGGCCTCCATCTGTGCTGTAGGATTCTATGATACTGCGATGTTTCTTTAACTCATTTCCAATCAATGTCTTAAATTATAGTGTAACAAAATGTCATTTTCTAATTTTTTTTGCATTAAACAAGCACTGCTATATTGTACCATTTTTATAATCTTACCAATAGGGCATGACTTACCAGCAGGACAAAGAGAGACTGAGAGTGACTTTCCTCGTCCTCAGTTGAGCTTTTTTCCCCCCCAAGGCAAAAACAAATGAATTGGATTTTGAAAGATTTTCATATAAGCATTAAGTATTTGATTACCATCACCTGTATTTTCACTGTAGTCAAAATAAAATGTAAATATTCAAATTAATCGCAGCAGTGCTAGACAGACAATGTGGGGATGGGGGGTCAACTTCTGCCAAAAACGGGCATAAAGCAGGCATTGTCGGGTGGGATGAGGAGTAGAGCCGATCGCAGATGGGTAAACATGGGCAGGTAGTGTACCACAGCATTTATTTGAATCCCAGAGGAGTACAGAAACAAAAGATAAAATGCAGTTCCTTTAAGGGTCACTTGCTAGGCTGCCAACACTGGTGAGGGGCTGCTTTACTTTTGGATGTGGTTCTGAGATATGTTAGTACTGCTGAAGGGAAACTGTGATTTGATAACGGATGGGGGAGTCTAAATGTGGATCTTGGTGACTGGAAAATTCTTGGGATCTGGTAAAAGTGATGTGGAAAGTCCTGGGATTTGACAGCATTGTTGTGAGGGGTGGGGAGAGAGTGTCCTTGGGACTGGGAGCATAGTCAGGAGAATGCAAATGTCAGCAATAGGAATGGAAGATTTCAGGATGTAGCAGCCATGGGGAAATTGTCAGGCTGTAGATCACTGAAACTCCTGGGTTTAGTCCGAACTGGAAGTAGGTCCCTGAAATGTGTAAATGCAGCAACTGTGAATCCTTGTCCAGTCGTATTGGACAGGGGGATCCTGGCATCTTATACCTTTGGAGAGGGGTTGACTCAGGACTCTAACTGCATTGAAAACAGAAGCCTTGCAGTCTGGCAGCACTCGTTGACAGGGCCTTGAGCAATGAGAGGGAATTCTTGGGTTAGGAACAACATAAGAAATAGAAACAAGAGTAGGCCATAACGACCCCTCGAGCCTGCTCCGCCATTCAATAAGATCATGGCTGATCTGATCATGGACTCAGCTCCACTTCCCTGCCCGCTCCCCATAACTCCTTATCCCCTTGTCATTTAAGAAACTGCCTCTTTCTGTCTTAAATTTATTGAATGTCCCAGCTTCCACAGTTCTCTGAGGCAGCGAATCCCACAGATTTACAACCCTCTGAGAGAAGAAATTTCTCCTCATCTCTGTTTTAAATGGGCGGTCCCTTATTCTAAGATCTAGTTCTAGTCTCCCCCATCAGTGGAAACATTCTCTCTGCATCCACCTTGTCAAGCCCCCTCATAATCTTATATGTTTCGAAAAGATGACCTCTCATTCTTAATTCTAATGAGTAGCCCAACCTACGCAACCTTTCCTCATAAGTCAACCCCCTCATCTCCAGAATCAACCTAGTGAACCTTCTCTGAACTGCCTCCAAAGCAAGGATATTCTTTCGTAAATATGGAAACCAAAACTGCACGCAGTATTCCAGGTGTGGCCTCATCAATACCTTATAAAGCTGTAGCAAGACTGCCCTGCTTTTATACTCCATCCCCTTTGCAATAAAGGCCAAGATACCATTAGCCTTCCTGATCACTTGCTGTACCTGCATACTATCCTATTGTGTTTCATGCACAAGTACCTCCAGGTCCCGCTGTACTGCGGCACTTTGCAATCTCTTTCTCCGTTTAAATAGTAACTTGCTCTTTGATTTTTTTTTCTGCCAAAGTGCATGAGCTCACAGTTTCCAACATTATACTCCATCTGCCAAATTTTTGCCTACTCACTTAGCTTGTCTATGTCCTTTTGCAGATTTTTTGTGTCCCCCTCACACATTGCATAGGAGTAGGCCCTTTAACCCCTCAAGCCTGTTCTGCAATTCAGTGAGATTATGGCTGATCTGTGTCCTAATTCCCGCCCTGGTTCGATATTCCTTAATACCCTCAGCTTGCAGAAATCTATCGATCTCAGATTTAAAATTATTAATTGAGTTAGCATCTCCTGCTTTTTGTAGAAGATAGTTTCACACTTCTACCATCCTTTGCGTGAAGAAATGTTTCCTAACTTCTCGCCTGAAAGGCCTGGCTCTGATTTTAAGGTTATGTCCCCTTGTTCTAGACTCACCTATCAGCGGTAAAAAGTTTCTCTCCATCTATCCTATCAATTCCTTTCAAACTCCTAAAAATCTCAATCAAATCACTTCTTAACCTTCTATATTCTAGTGAATAAGAGCCTATTTTATGTAATCTTGTAATTTTAGCCCTTGGAGCCCTGGTAACATTCTGGTGAATCTGCACTGCACTCCTTCCAGGGCCAAAATATATTTTCTAAAGTGTGGTGCTCAGAACTGCACACAGTACCAGATGTGGTCTGAACAGGGCTTTGTATAGCGGTAGCAAAACTTCCTCCCTTTTATATTCTAGCCCTCTATTTTTGATTATTTTTTGTACCTGACCACTACATTTTCGTGATCTGTGTATATGGACCACTAAATCTCTTTGGACCTCCACTGTTGCTAGCTTTTTAACCATTTAAAAAATACTCTGATCTATACTTTATGGTCAAAAATGGATGACCTCACAATTACCTATGTTGAAATCCATTTGCCACAGTTTTGTCCACTCACGTAATCTAGCAATGTCCCTTTGTAATTTTATGTTCCCGTCTACACTATTTATTATGCCCCACCTATCTTTATATCATTGGCAAATTGGATATATGGCTCTCTATTGTGTTGTCTAAGTTATTAGTAAATACAGTGAATAGTTGCAGCCTCTAGCGGGACATCACATGTCACTTCCTTCCAATTTGGGTACATACCCATTGTCCCTACTCTCTTTCCTACCTCCTAACCAGGTTAATAATTTACCTTCAATTACACAGGCTTTAATTTTAGCTTACAGTCTCTTATTTGGAGCCTGATTCGATGCCTATGGGAAATCCATATCGACTACATCCATAGACATTCCCCTGTCTACTACTTTGGTTACTTCCTCCAAAAATTCAATTAGTTTCATTAGACATGACCTACAACAAACCCATGTTACTTTTTCTAATCAGCTCAAATTTCTCTAAGTACTCAGTCACTTTGTCCTTAATAACTTCCCTACCCGATATTTCCTGCTTTCTATCTCTCTCACCTTTCCTAAATAATGGAGTTATATTTGTAATTTTCCACTCTAAATTCCTGAATCGAGAGAGCTTTGGAAGGCTAAAGCATCTGCAATTTCCACCCCGACTTCCTTGAAATTCTGAGATGGAATCCATCAGGTGCTGGGGAGGGCGGGGGGGGGGGGCGGTGTTAGAACAGTGGGCTTTTTGGGGAGGTGAAATTACAGGGGGAAACCCAGGTGTCAAGTAACTCTAAAACTGGAAGTCCTCAGATCTGGCAGCACTGAGCAGGAGCTCTGGGGTCGAGGAAAATGGTGGGGGAGATGCAGTGGGGTGGAAGGTTTACAGGAGTGGCAGCAGTGGGGAGAGTACTGGACCGGGGAGCACTGGCATGTTCTAGGATGTGTCAGAACTAGAATGAGATTCCTGTGGCCTGTAATTAGGCGGTAGTACTGGAAAGGGTGATCCTAACTTCTGAAAGCATTAGAATATTGCATTTACCAACTTTTTCTTTACTAAAATAATAACAGAAAATGTTGGAAATACTCAACAGGTCAGGCAGCATCTGTGGAGAGAGAAACAGAGTTAACGTTTCAGGTCGATGACCCTTTGTCAGAACTAGAAAAAGTAACCGGTTTGAAGCAAGTACAGGTGCAGGGAAAAGATGAGGGCGAGGAGGAAACACAAAAGAGATAGGATAGAAGGCAAGAGTGATTAAATTAACAAAAGGGATAATGGTGCATGGCAAAAGGGGGTGATAATGGGACAAGAAAATAAACAAAAGGTTGGTCTAGAGTAGCTGTAAATTACAACAGCAGAATCATTATCAGCACCTGCTGTCTGGCGGGGGGAGTGAAGGGAGCGGTGGTTATGATCTGAAACTGTTGAACTTAATGTTGAGTCCAGAAGGCTGTAAAGTGCCTAATGGCAAGATGAAGTGCTGATCCTTGAGCTTCCGTTGACTTTCATTAGAAGAGTGTAGGAAGCAGAGGTCAGAGTGGGGCAGAGAAATAAATTGACAAGCGACTGGAAGCTCGGGGTCACACTTGCGGACTAAACGGAGATGTTCCCCAAAATGATCATCCAATCTACATTTTGGTTCCCCAGCGTAGAGGAGACCACATCATGAGCAGCGAATACAGTATACTAAAATTGAAAGTAGTACAAGTAAATCGCTGTTTCACCTGGAAGAAGTGTTTGGGCCCTGGATGGTGGGAAGGGGTGGAGGGGTAAAAGGGCATGTGTTGCATGACCTGCAGTTGCATGGGAAGGTGCCGTGGGATTGAAGAATGGACCAGAGAGTCGTGGAGGGAACAGTCCCTTCGGAATGCTGAAAGGGAGGGGAAGATGTGTTTGGTGGTGGCATCACGCTGGAGGTAGCAGAAATGGCAGAATATGATCCGTTGAATGGGAAGGATGGTGGGGGCAGAAGTGTGGAAAATGGGACGGACGCGGTCGAAGGCCCTGTCAACCATGGTGGAGTGGAATCCTCGGTTGAGGAAAACGGAAAACATATCGGAAGCACTAGTATGGAAGGTGTCCAGGGCCGCGCCGTGGATCTTGATGATTGGACCATTTCCCATATCTCAGGAGCCTCTTATCAACAAAGGCAGACATTGATGCAGAGATTCAACATCGCCTCCAGTGTGCCAATGCAGCCTTCGGCTGTCTGAGGAAAAGAGTGTTTGAAAACCAGGCCCTCAAATCTACCATTAAGGTCTACAGGGCTGTAATAATACCCGCCCTCCTGTATGGATCTGAGGCATGGACGATGTATAGAAGGCACCTCAAGTCGCTGGAGATATATCACCAACGATGTCTCCGCAAGATCCTGCAAATCCCCTGGGAGGGCAGACGCACCAACATCAGTGTCCTCAACCAGGCTAACATCCCCAGTATTGAAGCACTGAGCACACTCGATCAGCTTCGCTGGGCAGGCCACATAGTTCGCATGCCAAATACAAGACTCCCTAAGCAAATGCTTTATGTGGAGCTCCTTCATGGTAAACGAGCCAAAAGTGGACAGCAGAAACGTTATAAGGACACCCTCAAAGCATCCCTGGTTAAGTGCGACATTACCACTGACACCTGGGAGACCCTGGCCGAAGACCGCCCGATGTGGAGAAAGTATATCCGGGGAGGGCGTTGAGCTCTTCGAATCTCAACGCAAAGAGCATGAAGAGGCCAAGTGCAGGCAGCGGAAGGAGTGCACGGCAAACCAGCCCCACCGACCCCTTCCCTCGACGAATGTCTGTCCCACCTGTAACAGGGTCTGTGGCTCTCATATCGGACTGTTCAGCCATCTAAGAACTCATTTTGGTAGTGGAAGCAAGTCCTCTTCGATTCCGAGGGACTGCCTATGAATGAATGGAAGGTGGCATCATCAGAACAGATGCAATAGAGAAGGAGAAACTGGGAGAATGGAATAGAGTCCTTGCAGGGAGTGGTGAGGGGCGGGGGGGCGGTGGGGGGAGTGTAATCAAGGTAGCTGTGGGAGTCAGTAAGCTTGTAGTAGATATCGGTCGACAGCCTATCCCCAGAAATAGAATTTGAGCTAGAAAAGGCGAGGAAGGGAAGGGAAGAGTCAGAGATGGACCATGTGAAGGCGAGTGAGGGGTGGAAATTAGAAGCAAAGTTGATGACATTTTCTAGTTCGGGGTGAAAAGAAGAAAGGAAAGGGAAACGGGAAGCAATGTAACAGAAAAAGAGGTGAGGGACGAGCCCTGATTAGGACTGCAACAAAGAATGTTCCATACATCCCACAAAAAGGCAGACATAGCTAGAAACCATATGGGTTCCCATAGCGACATCTTTTATTTGGAGGAAGTGAGTGGAATGAAATGAGACGTTGTTCAATGTAAGAATAAGTTCAGCCAGGCAGAGGAGGAGGAGGAGGAGGAGGAGGAGGAGAAGGGTGGTGGTGAGTGGGGACTGGTTGGGCCTCCGTTCAAGGAAGAACCGGAGAACCATGAGGTCGTCCTGGTGAGGGATGAAAGTGTAAAGGGACTGGACGTCCATGGTGAAAAGGAGATGGTTAAGGCCAGGAAACCGGCAACAGTTAAAGTGGCGGAGGGAATTGGAAGAGTCCTGGATGTAGGTCGGAAGAGACGGGACAAGGGAAGAAAAAAGAGTCGAGGTGGAAAGAAATCAGGGCAGTCCTGTTTGTGGATCTTGGAAATTGGTAGAAGCGGGGTGTTGGAGGACTATTGTTGGAGGCCATGGAGGGAAGATCTCCAGAGATGAGGTCGGTGACAGTCTAGAAAATAATAGCTTGATGTTTGGTAGTGGGGTCATAGTCCAGGGCGGTAGGAAGAGGTATCAGAGAGTTGGGGGGAAAATTGCCCCCTTTTTTAAGGCCCGTTCCCGTCTCTAAGGGGCAGTAAGGCCTTTTTTACCGGGTGCAGGTGGATGGTGTGACCCATCTTGAATTGCCCCCCGGGTCGGGGGTGGCGGAAATGGGTTTCCGGCGCTCTGACCCATTGTTGGTTGCACGCCGACGCGCCAACCCCTTTTCCGCCACACGTGGGAATTTTCCCCGTGGGACTGCAGCTGCTGCCGGTCGGTGCCCCCGACAGCTTTGCGCGGCGGGAAGCTGCCAGTGGCTTGGTGGCGCATCAGCCCTTAAAGGGCCAGTGGCCCGGCCTCTTGGGTGCCGGGCCACTGGCCCGGCCGAAGCCTTCCCTGGTGACCCAGTTGGGAGCCAAGGAGGCCTCATTAGGCCTCGCAGCATCCCTCCCCTTTAAGTGAAAGGGAGGGATGTTGCTACACGTCAGCACGATGTGGACGTCCACGTCGCACTGATGACACTGCCAACTTTCTGCCCTGCTCTCAACTCTCTGCCGCCCCCAACACCACCCCATTCATTTTTGCAGTCAAAAGTGCCTAATTTCTCTCTATTCCCCGCTCCATCTGTACTGCCGGTAATCCGCCATTTAATTCAAATTATCTGCCCCAAACGGGGAGGGAGGGCAATTTCGGCCCATTGGTGTTCAGTACTTCTGTCTCAGGGCAAAAAAGTGACAAACAAGAAAACATTTTAAGAGATATTTTGAGCAATTTCATCGGTTCACAGTCTTTTGTTGGTAAATTTGCATATAGGCGAATTACAATTTTAAACTTGTGTACCATTTGAGAGAAATTTGCACATATGAATTTTGCATACAATAAAGTATGTTAGTGAGGTATTACAGGGAAGTGTGACATAATTGCATATTAGCTGCACTGTTTTTAATGTTACTACTGGATCACCAGTGGCATTGCTTATGGTAAGTTGGATGATGTGCTATTCTATAAAAACCGTGTCATTGAAGATCCACAGCCATTCATGGAAATGCTGCAAATACACTAGCTTCCTGCAGTTCCCACTTTGCCAAATCGGGGAAGCACCTTTTTAAATAATAAGAATTTCATTAGCTTGTCTCCGTTATTGATAAACATCTTCCACCCCTGTCCTGCTGCTAAAACATGCATGTTTTTCTCTGTACAAGGCCTAATTAATGTTGAGTAAGCAATGGATGAATTCATACAATAGCACACAAAAGAAGTTGTGGATATTGTGACTGGTATTTTCTATTACTGGAACGTTTATTTCTATATTCATAAGATCACACGAATTGCACATCCTGCACTTTCAGCAGAAGCTATATTGTACCCTGACACACTAAACCCCAAAGCACCTGGAAATGAACAACTTTGACCATTTCATTATTTCTGATTGAACCAAATCTCCATACTATGAAAAGGACATAGAACCACTGGAGAAAGTGCAAAAAAGATTTACAAGGATGGTACCAGAACTGAGGGATTATAACTGTTGGCAAAAATTGAACAGGGTGGGGCTTTTTTCTTTAGATCTAATAAGGAAATTAGACAAATTTATTAATTCTGATAGTGGTGAGAAAGTGGAGCTCCCTAGCACAGAAAGTGGTGGAGACAAATAGCTTAGATGCTTTTAAAAGGAAACTAGGCAAGTACATGAGAGAAAAGGGAATAGAAAGATATGCTGAGAGGCTGACATGAGGCAGATGGAATGGGAGGAGACTCGTGAAGAGTATAAACATCAGCACAGACTAGTTGGGCTGAATGGCCTCTTTCTGTGCTGTAAATTCTATGTATTCTATTAATAATTATCAATACAGATGACCTTACATCTTGGGTCATCCATCCAGAAAGACACAACTCCACCATTGCAGCACCAGTTGGTTCTTAAATTATTCCAAGGTTTTTCCCTCCACTACTTTATCTGGGAGTCCATGTGTTAATCATTCTTTATGTGAAGAGGAATTTCTTGCTATCAGTCCTAAATTTGTCTTTTATTAGTTTGAACCTGTGTCCCCTAGTTCCGCCCATGCTGTCATTCTTGGTTCCATCTATTCTGCAACATCTGCCTTCAACTTTGAGTGTTCCCGGACCAGCTGCTAATCTTTGTTGCCTTAACGCTAACAACACTTCCACTGACTGCCCCTGTCCTCTGATGCTCCCAGGCTAACTGGCTGCTCTTTACTAGTGGAAAACCATTTATTTACTTTCTAAAGCACTCATAGTACTTATAATATATCTGTCAAGTAAAATTACTCAACAGATATGTTATAAGCACTATGAGTGCTTATAAAACAAAAGTCAATTTTTCCTTCAGCAAAGGCCTGTCAATCTGCCTGGGAATACAGAGACAAAATGCCATGACCTGGAAAGTGAAAAACAGAGCGGGGAGCAGTAAATGGGAAAAAGGTGAAAGATGGTGGAGCAAGCAATTAGGAAAGCAAATAGTATGTTGGCCTTTATTACAAAGGGATTGGAGAATAAGAGTAAAGTAAGTCTTAATACAATTATATAGGGCCTTAGTGAGACCACACCTGGACTATTGTGTACAGTTTTGGTCTCCTTGCCTAAGGAAAGGTATACTTGCCTTAGAAGGAGTGCAACTAGGTTGATTCCTGGGATGAGGGGATTATCCTATGAGGAGCGATTGAGGAAACTAGGCCTATATTCCTTAGAGTTTAGAAGAATGCGAGGTGATCTCATTGAAACATGTACAATTCTTGAGGGGCTTGACAGGGTAGATGCAGGGAGGATGTTTCCCCTGGCTGGGGAGTCTAGAACCAAGGGTCATAGTCTCGGAATAAGGGGTCAGCTATTTAGGACTGAGATGAGGAGAAATCTCTTCATTCAAAGGGTTGTGAATCTTTGGAATTCTCTACCCCAGAGAGTTGTGGATGTTCAGTTGTTGAGTATATTCAAGACAGAAATCTCTAGATTTTTGGATACTAAGGGAATCAAGGGATATGGGGACAGTGCGAGAAGGTGGAGTTGAGGTAGAAGATCAGCCATGGTCTTATTGAATGGCGGAGCAGGCTTGAGGGGCCGAATGGCTTACGCCTGCTCCTAATTTTTATATTGTGTTCTCATGTAACATTTGAAGTGAGGGAGCAAGGAAGGGTGAAGAAGTCAAGGGACAACAGTGAGGGGAGACAGAAAGGATGAGGTAAGAGGGGAGGTGAGGAATAAGGATGAGGGAGGCAGAAAGGAAAGAAAAATTTTAAATGCCTGCTAACACTCATTAAAGAGGCTGCACTGCATTTTAGTGGCTAGCGCTTCAACTAATGCTTCCTCCTAACACCGACCAGCTGTTTGGGAGTAAACATGACATTGATGTCGATTTCAAGTGCTACTTACCATTGCTGCTGGAGCTGTGAAGAGGACCTCTGAGACACATTGGGAGACTTTCTGGGACATTTGGCAGATTAGGAAAAGGGGAGGTGCAACGAGACCTGGATGTCATGGTACATCAGTCATTGAAAGTTGGCATGCAGGTACAGCAGGCGGTGAAGAAGGCAAATGGTATGTTTGCCTTCATAGCAAGGGGATTTGAGTATAGGAACAGGGAGGTCTTACTGCAGTTGTACAGGGCCTTGGTGAGGCCTCACCTGGAATATTGTGTTCAGTTTTGGTATCCTAATCTGAGGAAGGAATTTCTTGCTATTGAAGGAGTGCAGCGAAGGTTCACCAGACTGATTCCAGGGATGGCTGGACTGACATATGAGGAGAGACTGGATCAACTGGGCCTTTATTCACTGGAGTTTAGAAGGATGAGAGGGGATCTCATAGAAACGTATAAGATTCTGACAGGACTGGACAGGTTAAATGCGGGAAGAATGTTCCCGATGTTGGGGATGTCCAGAACCAGGGGACACAGTCTTAGGATAAGGGGTAGGCCATTTAGGACTGAGATGAGGAGAAACTTCTTCACTCAGAGAGTTGTTAACCTGTGGAATTCCGTGCCGCAGAGAGTTGTTGATGCCAGTTCATTGGATATATTCAAGAGGGAGTTAGATATGGCCCTTACGACTAAAGAGATCAAGGGGTATGGCGAGAAAACAAGAAAGGGATACTGAGGGAATAATCAGCCATGATCTTATTGAATGGCGGTGCAGGCTCAAAGGGCCGAATGGCCTATTCCTGCACTTTTTTTCTATGTTTCTATGTCAAGACTTCACCACTTTTATTCTGAAAATTCTCTGAGGACTTCACCTAAAAAGAGTGAGTGCTGTGCTACTCCACCTTTTTGGACACCTTATAGCAGTCACCAGGACAAAGGGAGTGCTTGGTCATCAGCATCTTGCTGGGATCCCCCTTAGAGGAGATGAGGAATGGGAAGAGAACATGAGGCCAGGCAGAGTAGCAGCTGCTGCTGCAGGAGAGAGGAACAAGAGAGGGAAGAGGCCTCCTTCTCCCTCTACAAGTACAGGACATCCCTCCTCCTCTGGATCTCCTCCACCAGAACATCCAGTGGCGCATCCGAGAACCTGTGCGCCGTCTCCCTCAGTCCCTAAGATATCCTGCAACATGCCACTGTGTGCCAGCCAGAATACTTCAGTGGAAGTGGGTGCAAGATGCTCACGTATACTGCTCCAAGAAAATTGCATCTAATCAGCACTTGAATGCTAAACCTACAGGTTTCTGGTTTAATACCTCTAAACAAGTTCAAATTATAGTATTCAGCAATTGGGACCAAATTATGTGGTAAATCCAGACTTTCAAACAGGCTAGTCTTACTAGCGCTGCATTTATTTACCACCTGTTTTTAGCTTTTGGTCAAAATAACCCACTATGAGTTTACAGCACAGAAGGAGGCTATTTTAAAAAATTCGGTCTGGGATGTGGGCATCGCTGGCAAGGCCAGCATTTATTGTCCATCCCTAATTGCCCTTGAGGAGGTGGCGGTGAGCTGCCTTCTTGAACTGCTGCAGTCCTTGTGGTGAAGGTACTCCCACAGTGCTGTTGAGGAGGGAGTTCCAGGATTTTGACCCAGCGACGATGAAGGAACGCCGATATGTTTCCAAATCAGGATGGTGTGTTACTTGAAGGGGAACTTGCAGGTGATGGTGTTCCCATGCGCCTGCAGCCCTGTCCTTCTAGCTGGTAGAGGTCGCGGGTTTGGCCAGTGCTGCCGAAGAAGCCGAGCCGAGTTGCTGCAGTGCATCTTGTAGGTGGGACACACTGCAGCCCACAGTATGCCGGTGTTGGAGGGAGTGAATGTTGAAGGTGGTGGATGGGGTGCCAATCAAGGGGGCTGCATGGTGGTAGTGCCACACAACATGATGGAGGGTGTCATCAGTGTGAAGACAGAACTTTGTCTCCACGATGACTGTGTGGTGATCAGTGTTACCAATGCTGTCATGAACAGATGCATCTGCGACAGGTAGATTGGGGAGGACGAGGTCAAGTAGGTTTTTCCCTCGTGTTGATTCTCTCACCACCTGCCGCAGGCCCAGTCTGGCAGCTATGTCCTTCAGGACTCGCTCAGTCAGTAGTGGTGCTACCAAGCCACTCTTGATGATGGGCATTGAAGTTCTCCACCCAGAGTAGTTCTGTGCCCTTGCTACCCTCAGTGCTTCTTCCAAGTGGCGTTCAATACAGAGGGGTACTGATTCATCAGCTGAGGGAGAGCGGTAAGTGGTAATCAGCAGGAGGTTTCCTTGCCCATGCTTGATCTGAAGCCATGAAACTTCATGGGGTCCGGAGTCAATGGTGAGGACTCCTAGGGCCTCTCCCTCCCGACTGTACACCACTGTGCCGCCACCTCGGGTAGGTCTGTCCTGCCAGTGGGCCAGGACATAACCAGGGATGATGATGGAGGACTCTGGGACATTGGCTGAATGCTATGATTCTGTGAGTATGACTGTCAGGCTGTTGCTTGACTAGTCAGTGGGACAGCTCTCCCAATTTAGGTACAAGTCCCCAGGTGATAGTGAGGAGGGCTTTGCAGGGTCGACTGGGCTAAGTGTGCCGTTGACATGTCCAAAGCTGGTGCCGAGGTCGATGCTGGGCAGTCCGTCCGGATTTATTCTTATTATTGTTTCTTGTAGCAGTTTGTTACAACTGAGTGGCTTGCTAGGCCATTTCAGAAGGCAGTTAAGAGTCAACCATGTTGCGCTCATCATGTCTGATGGCCTCTCCCTCCCGACTGTACACCACTGTGCCGCCACCTCGGGTAGGTCTGTCCTGCCGCTGGGCCAGGATATAACCAGGGATGATGATGGAGGAGTCTGGGACATTGGCTTTCCCTATTCATCCTATGAAAACTCTTCATAATTTTAAAAGCCTCTATTAAATTTATGCTTAGCCTTCCCTGCTGCAGTAGAATAAAATAATTCTGCTCCAGAGCTTCAAGATTTTACTCCATCAAAATTAGTTGTGCCTATTGCTGCCAAGAAGTGCACACATACATAAAATGTTTATAGTGTTACTAGCAGGTCCCTATGGCTTTGCTCATGAAGAGTAAGAAGATGTACTGTTTTCTGCTGTATACTCTAAGTATAATGTCTGGACCACTGATTTATGGTGAATGAATAACTGAAGTAGTGCCCCAGATGTCAGGATTGCACCCGATGATGCTCTCCAGTACTGATCCTGCCAGAGTTTGCTTTGAGTGCTGCTCTGATGCCTGCCTGTCCATGCCTGCCAAAAACTCCAGTGCCTGCGTGGCGCTGGGGGGAGGGGGTTGCCCAGACCCTTCGTCCCTGACCATGGTTCTAGCGGTCCTTTCAGCAAGGGAGTAGTTCTGTGAATTTTTCTTTTTAATTTTGCCTGCCTGGCTGGGTCCACGTGCCCCCTTGTAGAGGCCGGTGTCTCTATTCGCTTGGCGTATTAACTGCCACTACAACTCTGGGTCTTGACTGAAGCTCAGGAGTGGGAATTCCTGGCCTCGGCCCTCAATGGAAAATAGAGATTAAAATTTTATAAATACCAAAAACTGAAGCTGTATCTCTTATTTGCCTTTAAAGGATTTAAAAGGACAGTAAGGATTCTGCTTTCTCAGATATTAAACATGTGCAGCACTTTATTTTGCAGTGTTCTATGATGACATTTTGATGTGAGAAATGGAATAACACTGATAACCTTCACCTTTTATGAGTACAATCATCAAATAATACATGAGCAAAATGCTGCAGTCTAGTTTGGTCAGGATCATTTCCCCACTACTTTAGCACACAACATCAGTATCATCTCAAAAGTTGCTTGTGTGACCCACTGTAGATTCTTTAAATCTCCATTTTCATTCAGTAATGTTTCGGAAAATCTTACAGCATTTCAAGGTATGGGTACGAATGAAAGGATATTCCCTTTGGGCAGGAGTCCTGTGCACATGAATGCACTTGGGTCTGGCACCAAATTAGCAATCATCTTCTGACAGACCACCAGAGAGAGGAAATGTTGAGAAAGATGATGGCTTGTTGGTGCGATATTGGACATTCTGAGAGGAATTTTTGATGGTATCTGAAGGGCACCTTGGATTACAAACGTTTCTTTTATTTTGTCATTCGGTGAAAGGAAAGAAAGAAAAACTAAATTGCAGTTCACTGTTTCCTCGATGAATACAAGCATGTATGTAAAATGAAAGCCACATGGGCAGGGAAATCCATTGTGGCACAGGAAAAGCAGAGACCTAATTATACTCAGGACCCATATTCATGAACTTATACACAATGTTCAGTGTCAGATATTCCCACGGTATTGTAAGCAGTTGTGCACTTGCAAACATTGGCCCCAAAGTTCTGAAATCATATTTCTCTAAAACAACAATGAAGTTGCACTGCTTTTTGATTTGGTGGCGTGCAAAATCAAAGGTTCATGGGAGGTTAAATGTTTCTGTTGGCCTCCCAGAAGCTGGTGCAGCCATTGAACTCTTGTGGTTGTGAAATCATACTGATCTGGGCTTTTGAGGCTGATGGAAAGCTTTACGAGCAGTGCTGAGGGATTGAGTGCTGCATTTAGTGGTTGTGAAGTCAGCAGTTTTAGCCATCTCCTTATAATCCTTAGGTTTCAGAAGTTGGAACAACTGAGAAAAGGTTGCAATCTAGAGTTCAAACTGTTTTTAATGCTCACCTAGTTTTGACAATACAGTGTGCAGATAATTTAACCTCCGTGGCTGCAGTGCCCCTTTCAGCTACCCATGTTGTCCTGCTGGAATACTACACGATCGTACTTAATAATTTGCTACTGGGACTATTGTTGAGCTTTGCTCCTGCTTTGACTACCATTTTGCAGACTGTGGTAACAGGAGAATTGGATGCAGTTTTTTGTATAAGAAGTAGACCCAGTCTTCCTGAATATCCTTTTGCAGGGACAGTTAAGTTTCCTCTCACGAATAGTTTTGCATAGAATCATAGAATGATACAGCACAGAAGGAGGCTATTCAGCCCATCGAGGGTGTGCCAGCACTTTAAAAGAGCTATCTACCCTATCAGTTCCCCTTAATATCTTGAAAATTTTGAGATCAAATCACCCCTTAATATTCTAAATTCCAGGGAATACAACCCTAGTTTGTGTAAAAATTCCCTCTTAATTTAAGCCTTGGAGTCCACGTATTATTCTAGTAAATCTGCGTTGCACTCCCTTCAAGGCCAATATATCCTTCCTGAGGTGTGGTGCCCAGAACTGAACTCAGTAATCCAGATGTGGTCTAACCAGGGCTTTGTATAGCTGCAGCATGACTTCTAACCTCGTGTATTCTAGTCCTCTTGATAAAAAGGCCAACATTCTATTAGCCTTTTTGAATATTTTGGACCATTTTAATGATCTATGCTCAGGGATCCTTAAGTCTCTTTGGACCTCCATTGCTTCTAGCTTTTCGCCATTTAGAAAGTAGTCTGATCTATCCTAATCTGAGGAAGGACGTTCTTGCTATTGAGGGAGTGCAGCAAAGGTTCACCAGACTAATTCCAGGGATGGCTGGACTGTCATATGAGGAGAGACTAGATCAACTGGGCCTTTATTCACTGGAATTTAGAAGGATGAGAGGGGACCTCATAGAAACATATAAGATTCTGACGGGATTGGATAGGTTAGATGCGGGAAGAATGTTCCCGATGTTGGGGAGGTCCAGAACCAGGGGACATAGTCTTAGGATAAGGGGTAGGCCATTTAGGATTGAGATAAGGAGAAACTTCTTCACTCAGAGAGTTGGTAACCTATGGAAGTCCGTGCCGCAGAGAGTTGTTGATGCCAGTTCATTGGATATATTCAAGAGGGAGTTAGATATGGCCCTTACGGCTAAGGGGATCAAGGGGTATGGAGAGAAAGCAGGAAAGGGGTACTGAGGGAATGATCAGCCATGATCTTATTGAATGGCGATGCAGGCTCGAAGGGCCGAATGGCCTACTCCTGCACCTATTTTCTGTGTTTCTATGTTTCTATGTTTTTAGGTCCAAAGTGGATGACCTAACACTTGTCTATATTGAAATTTATTTGCCACAGTATTAGCCACAATACTCCAGCTGGAGCCCAATCAGTGTTTTGTAAAGGTTTAGCATAACTTTCTTGCCTTTGTACTTTATGCCTCAGTTTATAAAGCCAAGGATCTAGTCTGCCTTTTTAACAGCCTTCACAGCTTGTCCTGCTACCTTCAAAGATTTGTGTACGTACATTCCCAGGTCTCTCTGTTCCTGCACCCCCTTTAAAATTGTACCATTTTGTTTATATTGCCTCTCCTCAATCTTCCGACCAAAATGAATCACTTCACACTTCTCTGCGTTAAATTTCATCTGCCATGTGTTTGCCAATTTCAGCAGTCTGTCCATGTCCTCGTGAAATTTGCTACTATTCTCCTCATTGTTGACTACATTTCCAAGTTTCGTGTCATCTGTAAACTTTGAAATTATGCTCTGTATACCCAAGTCCAGGTCATTAATACCAAAAAGATCCGAGGTCCTAATACTGACTCCAGTCTGAAAAACAAGCATTCACCACTCCGCTCTGCTTTCTGTTCCTTAGCCAATTTCTTATCCAGGTAACCACTGCCCCTTTAATCCTATGGGTTACATTTCTGCTTTCCAATGGATAGGATTCTGTTTGAAAAATAACGGTCCTGAAATTCCGATGTCCCAGGCCCATACGAAGTTTCTACGGACCCAGGAAGGCATCGAAAAAGCTGGAGCTTGACAGGTCTTCCCCATGCGATAGAGAACTATGAGTTCTCGCACAAAATTCCGACTTTTAGAGATCTTCTGCCCAGGATTAGGGCACAAAAGTTCTGCGCATCTGCATCACCTGAAACTTTGCTTCAAACAGCTCAATAGCCTTCAGCATAAGCATCAGTCGATGGTGAGGAGTTCTGTTGAGTAAAAGCTTAGCACAAACTAAATAAACAGCAGGAAATGGAAACAAGCAGCTTCCTCTCAAAGTAATGAGAGATTCAAATCTTCCAACTTTTATAACGTTTGAGGTACCGTGTTGTCTATTGCAGCTTGGCTTGTAAAATATGATCAACTTTATGCCAGTGTGCACAGGTGTCAACAGTAAATTGGATGAAACTGATACTCTATATTAAACTATTTCAACTCTCTTTATGCTGATCAACTAGTTTTTTTAAATATGGAGATGGGAAACCTGCACAAATTGTTTAGCTCTTCTACTTTTGTGGAAATGTAACATGTTGCTCCGCCCCGTGCTCAGATCCGACACCTTAGATCAGGGGCGTGGCCTATGTAAATGAGCTCCTTTTGACAGCTCCTGTGGGCGGGGACAGACTCCGAAAGAAGCCACAGGCTTCGCACGTGCTGCGTTCCCGGGCAGCGCTGCCCGGGAATCTTCATCACAGAATCGGAAGTGCAAGAGGGTGCAGGAGAGAAAGGTAAGTGCACATTTTTTTTCTCTTTTACTAGATTGCCCACGAGAATGGTGTTACAGGAATTCCTGGGCCAACATTTTAAAATTTATAATTTTATTAACATAATGAAACATACTTTCTGTTATGAAAAATGCCAGCTTTGGTGAGTTCATTGTACTTGTGCTCTCTTTGTTGTGATAATATGTCAAAGAAAAAGGAGTAAAACACACAGGAATGAACACACACAACAATGACATATATTTATATTGCACCTTTAACATGGGGAAATGTCCCACGGTACTTCACAGGAGTATTGTGCGATAAAAATTTGAAACCAAGCCGCTCAAGGAGAAATTAGCGCAGGTGACCAAAAGCTTAGTCAAAGAGGTCTGTTTTAAGGAACATCTTGAAGGAGGAAAGAGAGGTAGAGAGACAGAAAGGTTTAGGCAGGGAGTTCCAGAGCTTGGTTCCCAGATAACAGAAGACACGGCCACCAATGGTTGAGCGATTATAATCAGGGATGCTCAAGAGGGCAGAATTAGAAGAGCACAGACATCTCGGGGGGGCATTGGAGGAGATTAAAGATGGGGGGTGGGGGCAAGGCCATGGAGGGATTTGAAAATAAGGTTGAAAATTTTGAAATCGAGGTGTTGCTTAACCGGAAGCCAATGTAGGTCAGTGATCACAGGGGTGATAGGTGAGCGGAACTTGGCTGCCCGTGTCCTAACTCACACCGAGTTTTGCATCACCTCTAGGTTATGTAGGGTGGAATGTGGGAGGCCAGCCAGGAGTGCGTGGAGTAGTCAAGTCTAGAGGTAACAAAGGCATGGATGAGGGCTTCAACAGCAGATGAGCTGAGGCAAGGGCAGAGACGGACGATGTTACGGAGGTGGAAATAGGCAGTCTTAGTTATGCTGCGGATATGTGGTCGAAAGCTCAATGCAGGGTCAAATATGACACCAAAATTGCGAGCAGGCTGGTTCAAAAAAGATCAACATTATATTTAATTCAAGAACGGCCTGCACCTCTCTGACTAACATTGCACCAGTATTTACAGAATAGATGTGACTATTATTGATGCACTTTATTGATGTAGAAATGTTATTAATTTCTACCTATAATAGCTTAACCTGAACTCACACTGCTGGGACATTGGCCCTCACCTCACTGAAGAAGACTGTATCCATACACGGAAGCTATTTGCACCTGGTAAAATCAGAAGCAAGATTTCTAACAGAGTTTGTTGTTGATCTATGAAATCATTTAATTCGATAAATTATTTTGGAAGTCATCAGAACAAATTACATGGGATTGAGTGGGGTTAACCTGCAATCCTTTCATCTCTATGACCTGCATTTAAATTCAGTCCAAACTGGATGGAATGAAAGTAAGGGTCCTATGGAAAATGAGTCATTATTTGTTACAAACACACAACATTAAACTGCCCATAATTAGAGATTTAATGGGAAATGGGAAAATTCACACTGATGCAATAGTGGATACTTCCCTAGTCTGAAATCAAAGCACATTGTTTGGGCAAATTAGATGGAGGCTTGCCCATCATCTATAGATCACTATAGGTAAGGAAGCAGTACTAAAAAAGGTAGTGGAACTCGAAATGGAAAAAGTGCTGGGCCCTGATGGCATTCATCCTACAATTCTGAGGAAAGTTGGAGAGCAAATAGCATCGGCTCTGACCACAATCTTTCAAACATACGGAAGTTGTGTCAGAGAACTGGAGAGTCGTCAATGCAAGATCTCTGTTCTAGAAGAGATAAATAGGTTAACTGTAGACTAGTCAGCCTTACATTGGTGGTGGATAAACTTCTAGAAGCCATGAATTGGAGAATTGTGACATGACACATTTTGGGAGGAAGAATAACGAGTGGAAATGTACACTAAATAATAGAGGCATATCATACAAAAGCAAAGGGTTTATGCTAAATATATACAGACCATTAGTTAGGCCGTAGTTAGAGAATTGTGTCCCGTTCTGGGCACTGTACTTTAGAAAGGATATCAAGGCCAGAGAGTGGATATGGAACAGATTCAATAAGATGCTACCTAGGCGAAAGGTTGCAGTCATGAAAAGAAATTAAAGAAACTGGGGCCCTTTGCACTACTAGAATAGATATGGTTAAGAGATGATGTAATAGAGGTGTTCAAAATTATGAATGGTAGATGGGGAAAAACTATTTTACTGACTGAGTCTGGAGCTGCAGGGCATAAATTTAAGATCATCACCAAAAGAACAATGAAATTAGAAGATTTTTTTGAAGCAGAGGTATGTTGGGACAGTGGTGGAAGCAACAACAGGAGGCACCAATAAAGCACTTTTAACAGAGAAAAACATCCCAAGGTGCTTCACAGAGCCATAAGACAGAAATGGACGCTGAGACAAAGAAGGAGATATCAGGAAGTGCGACTAAAAGCGGTTTGTTTTAAGGAGAATGGATAATAGCTCTCAAAAGGGAAAGGGTTAAATATATTTTTTTAATGTAAAAAAAGTATGCTGAAAGGGCAGGAAAATGGAAACTAACAGATAATTCTTAGTGTGAATGATCTTTTTCTGATTTGTAATATTCTATGGGGGCGAAATTGCCCCTTTTTAGAACCCCATTAGCGCCTCTGCGGGGGGGTGGTGCAGGACATGTTTCGTCCAGGGGAGGTTGAGGAGGAGCTGGCGTAGCCCCACGGTTAGCACCCTGGGCCACCGCGCAACCGCGATGATGTCATCGCCATGCGCAGCGACCCCGCTCCAACCCCTTAACGTACTATGAGGGAAATTGCCCCACAGGCCGCGAGGGGAGCTCAACGCCAGCTTTGCGGGTGCTACTTAAAAGGGAGGGCGCCAGTGTCCCGGGCCACCATCTTTTTTTGTCGGCCGACTCTCTGGTCAGCTTGATGATGGTGGCCCCAGGGTGGTCCGAGGCACCATGGTGCAGCCCGGCACTCGTCTTGGGTGTCGCTGCTGGCCCGGTCGCACACTGTCCTGGTGGTCCAGTGGCAGCCATCAGAGGCTGTGAAGAGTGCGCAGCCGGCCTCCACTTTAATTGAAGGGGAGGGGTGTAGAAGCACATCAGCGCTACGCGGAGCATCCACGTAGCACTTGACGCAGCACCCCAGGACCCGCCCCCAAAGGAAGTGGAACGCCAGAAATTGCGCTCCGCTTCCTTTGAGGGGCGGTAAGCCCAATTCAGCATCGGGGGCGGGTCTTCCACACCAGGCGCTAAAAGTCCCGGCCCCGGAAGGTTACCGTCATCCAATCAGGGCTCAGGGCAATTTCAACCCCTATGAATCCAGTGATCAAAGTGTACAACTGACCTGTGAGTGCCAGTTGCTGATACTTAGTGCCAAGACTAACACCTTGATGGAGAGCACAAATTTATATATATATGTATATGTATAATATATATATATATATATATATATATATAGATAGATTTTTTTAAACTTCTTTATTGAAAGCCTCATTACACTGCACCAAATAGCCAATATCAATTTAAATGTTAATCCTTTAATTGTGCCATTTAGTATTACTTGTGAAAAGTAATTGATAGCCTCATTATTTTGTAAGTCTTATAGAATGAAGAGCCCTATGGGTTGTTACCTTGATGTAGAGCTTAAGAAGTGAAGTGTCTTAATATTAAGGAATAAGATACCGTGATAATCCACATGGTCGTGCGATAGAAGTGCAGCCTTGTACTGCACACTATCCAAGTATGCCAAAAGTATACACCAAAAGCAATATAGCACAAAAGCCTCGAAGCAAGGGTTTGAATATAATTTGTAATCTGACAGAATTTGATTAGACTTGGGTAATTAGGTTGATGGGTGTATATTTCCCTTCACGTATCTGTTTCAACTTAATCTGAAAGTTACATTATTTGTGGCATCAGTGCATAATGGCAACAGATATAGTCAATGGCATAATGTCAACAGATATAAGTAAACCTCAGTTTTCTGAATATTTTTGCAATACTGTCCATATGTGTATATTTTTCCTCTTCTACATTTCTTCCCTCCTCTCCTGAAGGCACTGATTCTTGCTGGTGTATGGCTCCATAGGCATCTGCTGCCCCTCCAGTACTGTAGCCAAGTATGTGTGAGTCTAGACATCGAGTGCCAGCAGACTATTTGACTGCAGAGCATCACAGCTGAGGGCACTTCCATTCTCACCCGATGTCTATACAGCATGATGTACAAGTACAGTAGTATAATGGTTATGTTACTGGACTAGTAATCCAGAGGCCTGGTCTAATGAGCCGGAGACATGAGTTCAAATCCTGGGAAATTTAAATTAACTTAATTAAATAAATCTGGCATAAAAAGCTAGTATCAGTAATGGTGACCATGAAACTACCGGATTGTCACTAAAATCCCTTCTGGTTCACTAATGTCCTTTCAGGAAGGAAATCTGCTATCCTTACCCGGTCTAGCCCATATGTAGCTTCAGACCCATACTGAAATGATAAGGCAAGTCACTCTGTTGTATAAATGGCCAATAATTCTGGCATTGTCAGCAATGCCCGTATCCCATGAATGAATGTAAAAAAAAATTATTCCAACAGCTCTGACACACTGTAACCCAGGGTGGAAGGAATGGAAGTTCATACTGACAATTTTGCATGTAGTGGAACCTTCTTCTTAACTGTGCCACCATGAGGGCGCGTCCAAGCAGAGGTCTTGAGAGTCTGTCTTCCTGGCTTGCTTTTTCGCACCCTTAAGGTGTTCACTAAAGGTGACATTTAACAGAGGCCACAAATCGATCTCATGCATTTCTCAAGCCCAGGGAGGAAAAATACAGGATAGGAAACCCAAAACTATGGTTAGCACAGAAAGGATACTAATTAGGAATAGTAAAAAAAAAACAGGTTTAGTGCACACAACAGGGCCATCTAACTCACTAAAATTGCTTCGATGTTGGTTTTGTGCCATGCTAGTGCCTCCAGCTCATAACACTAGAGATAACAGCAACCACAAAGTAAAATTGACCGAGCCAGTAAAATGCCACCTGCTCCCAACACACACGTCATACACAGGAGCAGCCAGTGGCACTAAAACCCAGATAACAGCAGCTTTATATATGTATACATATATATAGATGTGTGTGTGTATACATAAAGCTGCTGTTTTCTGGTTTCATATATATAAATTTATATAGGTCCCAGAGGAAATGTTCTACCCCGCTAATGCCCACTGTTTGCACGATATACATATTAAACAAACACACCAACTGCTTCACAAATTCTGCTATTACACCATTAAGTTGGTTGTCAAGGCAAATCTGAGCTACAGTAGACTTATAACTGCCACAACATCACTTTGATTACGTGCAGTGGGATAACACATCATCTTCATAGGCGGTCCCTCGAACGAGGATGACTTGCTTCCACGAGAGTTCACAGATGTTTCAATGAAGGACCCGATGTTCCAGTCCTGAACTCCAGTTGAGGGGGTGGAAGATGCCAGTGTGTGGGTTTTTTTTAACGGGTGGTGATCGTTGCACATCAGCCACCACACGGGCTTGACAAAGCTAGGCCTTTATCCAGTGGCAAGGATTAACCAGGACGCCTGGAGACCTGCTCTGCTGCACGGACCTAGTGCGCACACATATCGCAGTGTGGGTTGGCCCGTGCTGCCTTTGGGCCCTCGGCTCTTCTGGGCCCCGTACCCTCATTCGCCGCACCTCCGCCACGATGTTCCAGGGCTCCAGCTCTATTTATAGCCCCGTGTACTTTTTTTAAAATTTCAAAATATACTTTATTCATATAAAAATTTGTACAGTACATTCAAAAGCTATTCAGTATATTTAGCTGCAGTCAGCAACCCCACACACTACATTTGGGTGCTGACGGCAGTTCCGTTCGATACATTTCCTTGCTTTTCAGTTCACGTACAATTCGGTACAATACTACTCGGAGAGCGCTGCACTGTCAGAGGGGCAGTACTGAGGGAGCGCCACACTGTCGGAGGGGCAGTACTGAGGGAGCGCCACACTGTAGGAGGGGAGTACTGAGGGAGCGCCACACTGTCGGAGGGGCAGTACTGAGGGAGCATTTCCTATATTACAACAGTGACTACACGTCAAAAAGTATTTAATCAGCTGTAAAGTGCTTTGGGACGTCCTGAGGTTGTGAAAGGCAAGGTCATGTATAAATGCAAATCAGTCTTTCTTTCTTGCTCTCCTTGGGTTGAGCATGCGCCCCCAATTGTCGGCAGTTTTGAGAGGGTAAAAGGGGGGAACTGTTGCCCCGTGCTAGGGCAGGGATAACACATTCACGGTGATGAAGCGCAGGTTTGATTTCTCCCATTCAGCTGAGGTCCTGTTCCTATCTACACTGCTATGGAGAAATGCTGAGTGAAGGGCAGACACTTGCTTACCGGACAGAGAGAACATTGTCACCAGACACCCATTGCAGACTTCCTGACAGTCGATACACAGCAGCATTGGTGATGCATGGGAAGAGATTAGTCCCCCACTCTTCCAGAAGCAGGAAGCCTGGGGAGAAGAGCAGTGTGGAAAATGTAGAAAGGACCGTACCCTTTCAAACAAAAATGATAAATTAGCAACAGCAGATGCAGTGAGATGATTGCGCCATCCTCTGCAGGCATGTACAAAGTGTGCTACGAAGCTGTTTGCCATTGCAATTTCACCCCTCTCAAACACCCAAATTATAGAGGATTGTTGTGTATGTATATACCCTGTACATTCATTGTACAGTTACATAAGACCAATGAATGTATCTTTACACTGTATACAATATGCCTGTACCACCAGAGGGTGCAACTGGTGGAGACGTAGAGCTCACCTGCACACCGCAGGTAACCAGGTATAAAAGGGAGCTCACCTTACTGTAACCTCATTCAGGAGCTGCAATAAATGGACTAAGGTCACAACAGTCAAGTGCAATACCTTACCTCGTGGAGTCATTACTAGAGTGCTTACAGACACTACAAAGATCATTTTAGTTTAGAACCTTTTCCAATTGTATTTCTAGGAAGCATATAATATTTTGTGATGCTGCAGTGGTCCAACTCTGACACTCCTCCAAACAAGTAAATGCACGGTATTCAATGTGTGGAAGTGCTGGGGGTTGGGGGATCGATCTCCGTCTAAATAATTTCAATTTACCCAACGTCCACTGCCACTTTCTTGAATTAGGGTAAATTAATCAAAATCACAATTTAAAATCATAATTAATCACAATAATCCAGATTTCCACTATCCTTTGTGTGAAAAAGTGCTTCCTAATTTCACTCCTGAATGGCCTAGCTCAAATTTCAAGATTGTGATCCCTTGTTCTGGATCCTCCTACCAGAAGAAATAGTTTCTCTGGGGGAGAAATCGGCCTGCTTTGCGACTGCCTCTGGGAGGGCACTAATGAGTCGCAAACCATTTTTCGGTGGGGGGGTGGGCGCTACTGGCTCCCGCGAAATTGCGCAGGAGTTAGCGGAGATGCAAAACTGGTAATGCCATGCCCCCACTGGTAGTACCCCGAGCCGCTGCGCCTCTGGCGATTACGATTTTCCCCGCGGCACACCATTTTGTCCCATGGCGGAAATTGGGCAGCGCCCGATGAGGCTGCTGCGGGGGATGTCAGCAGCAGCCTCGCAGGTCAGGAACAGGGCCACACTCCGCTCACAGGGCGAAAGTTAAAAGTGCAGTGTGCGCCGCATTTTGCGCTGTCCTCCAACTTACCGGTCCGGTCTCCGTGTGGATTTTCGCGGGGCCGTGCCGCAATCCTGCATCCCCGGTGGCCTAGTGTAGGCTTCTGTAAACCCTGCAGAGCTCGCAGCGTGCACTCCTGTTTAATGGACAGGGAGGGCCCTGGAATCGTGTCAGGGCTATGCCGAGAGGCCACATATTGTTCTGAGTTGCATACGCTTAGTGCCCCCGAGCCGCCCCCGAGAGAAAGTGGAGCACCCGGCATTGTGCTCTACTTCCTCTCGGGGGTGGTAAGCTCAATTTCGCTTCCAGGGCGCTTCCGGCACAGAATTTCAGCCTCGCAAAGGTTACCGCCCCCAAACGGAGCGGTACACAATTTTGGCCCCTCTGTATTTACACTGCCAAATCCCTCCATCATTTTAAACACCTTGATTAGATCACCCCTCAACCTTCGAAACTCAAGGGAATACAAACCCAGCCTCAGAATTTAACTCCTGAAGCCCCAGTATCATTCTGGTGAATCTATGTTGTATCCTGCTCAATGCTAATGTGTCTATCCTGAGGTTCAGTGCTCAAAATTGAACACAGTACTCCAGTCAGGGTCTGACCAAGGCCCTGTACAACTGAAGCATAACGTCCTAATTTTATATTTGAACCCCCTTGCGATAAAGACTAACATTTCATTCGACGTTTTGATGACATTTTGTACCTGTGCAATAGCTTTTAGTGATTTGCCTACATGGACACCTGAATCCTTTTGACCTTCCACATCTCTCTCCATTTAGAAAATATTCCGTATTGTCTTTCTCAGACCCAAAATGGATCTCCATATTGAATTCCATCTGTCACAGTTTTTGCGCACTCACTTAACCTTCCTGATCTCATCCACACAACTTACTGTGCCTCCCAACTTAGTATCATCTGCAAACGTGGATATAATGCTCTCTCTTCCTTCATCCAAGTCATATATACATGTGGTGAAAAGCTGATGCCCCAGTCCAAATCCCTGGAGAACACCACATGTCATACCCCGTCAATCAAAGAACATCCCCTTATCATTACTCTCTGTCTCCTACCTCAATCAATGACCAACCCAGTCACAAAGTTATCTTCAAATGCATGAGTTTTCATTTTTGCTAATAATTTCTTGTACAGAATCTTATTAAATGCTTTCTGAAAGTTCATATAGACAACTTCCATAGCTGGGTCAAAATCTTGGAACTCCCTCCCTAACAGTACTTTGGGAGTACCTTCACCACATGGACTGAAGTGGTTCAAGAAGGTGGTTCACTACCACCTTCTCAAAACTTTTCTCCCCAAATTCAGTTTTCTCCCAATCACATTCTACCAGAAAAAAATCTCCATGATACAGCCACTGTGATAGTTCTTTACTCACTCCACTTTCTAAAATTACTAAAAATAAAATTTGAATAGGATATACTGCACAGAAACAGGCCATTCGGCCCAACCACTCCATGGCGGCATTAAATTTACAATGCAAAGACATGTAAAAAGCAAATGATTCAGGAGGAAGTATTGTAACTTACCCAGAAACTTGCCTATCCAGTCCCTCCAGCGTTCCGTCCCCAAATGACCCCCATCCATGCAATTGGGATTCATGAACACCCTCCCCTGACATGCTACAGCTCAGCCTGCACAGGTGATTCCTAATGTTCTGAGCCAAACAACTGCTCTATCGATCCTGCAAACTATTGCCTGGCCCAGCCTCCATCATAAGTTATTTGCAAAGAGTGTAAATGTAATGTGAGACTGATGCAACAGGGCTTCCGATTCCTGGGGCATTGGGATCAGTTTTGTGACAGGATGGACAAGATGGACGTGTTGCACCTCCAGGGCTGGCACTGAGGTCCTTGGGAGGACATTAACGAGTGCTGTGGGGGTGGGTTTAAACTAATTAGGCAGGAGGAGAGGGACCAGGTTGAAGCATTAGAGAGGAGAAACAAGTGAGGACAATAGTAACTGACTTCAGGAGGACATCGACAGGCTGGTGAAATGGACAGACACATGGCAGATGCAATTTAACACAGAGAAGTGTGAAGTGATGCATTTTGGTACGAAGAATGAGGAGAGGCAATATAAATTAAATGGTACAATTTTGAAAGTCATGTAGGTAGAGAGAGACCTGGGGGCTGAAATTCAGCTTCCCGATAAGGCCAGTTACCACCGGAAAGCGACGGCCACGCAGCGGTGTCGAATGGCCGCCAATTTTTTGTCGAATGGCCGACGCTCGCGAAATTCTCCTTGGTTTTACCGGTTGGCCCCACTGCTGCCGAACACTCCCAAGTGCGTCATCAAAGCGCACACCGCCTATCTCCCGCCCCACAAGCAAAATTCACCTAAACAAATTCTTGCGCCCGCTGCGCTATGCCCCTGACAGCTTTTTCTGTTGGTGCATTGTATTTGCAGTGTGTGCAAAATGGTGGTGCAGCCGCCATTAAAGGGGAGGGCGCACTGCTGCAACCACCATCTTATTTTTTTTCTCAGCCGACTGCCAGGTCAGCCCGACAATTATGCCCCCAGGTTCAGTCAGGCCAACAATAGGTAGCCTGGCACCCCCTCTTGCTGCTGGCCCGGCCGAAACCCTCCCTGGTGGCTCAGTGGACCCAACTAAAATAATCGCAGAGCTTGCAGTGGCTCGTCCCTTTAAGTGAAGGGAAGAGCCGTGGTGACGCACCAGCATGATGACATCATCAGCGTGATGATTGACGGCGCCTGACACTCTGCCCGCCCCTCTTATGACGAACATTCCGCCCCCATTATGATGGACACTCTGCTCCCGCTTCCACCCCATTACGACCGACTTCCGGGAAAAAAAAAGACAAAGAGCTGAATTTCACGCAAGAGGCCACCGCAGCGGTGGAAACGCTGGAAAAATGGTAGGTGCGACCCGTTTCTGGTGGGGGTGAATTTTGGCCCCTGGTGTGTACACATACAAGTCTTTGAAGGTGGCAAGACAAGTTGAGAAAGCTCATGAAAAGCATACAGGATCCTTGGCTTTATAAACAAAAGCATAGAGTACAGAAGCAAGGAAGTTATGTTAAACTTTATAAATCACTGGTTAGGCCCCAGTTGGAGTATTGTGTCCAATTTTGGGCACCACACTTTAGGAAGGATGTTAAGTCCTTGGAGAGAGTGCAGAGGAGATTTACTGGAATGGTACCAGGGATGCAAGATTTCAGTTATGTGGAGAGACTAGAAAAGTTGGGATTGTTATTCTTAAAGTCCAGAAGGTTAAGGGAAGATTTAATAGAGATGTTCAAAATCATGAAGGGTTTTGGTATAGTAAATAAGGAAAAATTGTTTCCAGTGGCAGAAAAGTCGGTAACCAGAGGACACAGATTTAAGGTAATTGGCAAAAGAGCCGGAGGCAATATGAGAACATTTTTTACACAGCAAGTTATGATCTGAAATACACTGCCTGAAAACATGGTGGATACGGTTTCAAAATAAAATTGGATAAATACTTGAAGGGGAAACATTCTCAGGGCTATTGGGAAAGGGCAGGGTAATGGGACAAATTGGATAGCTCTTTCAAAGATGGGCCGAATGATCTCCATCTGTGCTGTATCATTCTATGATAACCAAAGAATCAGACTACATCTTCCAGATGCCATTGCATGGCTGCAGAACCGGATTTCTCCATTCCTTCCTTCTCTTCCATCTCACAGAAGTCTTGACACTTCTCCCGAGCTTCAACTCCTACTTTACTGTCACCCACTTCAAAGCCTGCTCAACCTAATTACTGTCCGTGCTTCCATCATTCTCTCTCCTGTAGTGAGCATCCCTGCCACTGCTGTCCCTCCCGATAATCTTCAACCCTCTTGCCTCCTGCTGAGCTGCTTGCTCCTGCTCAGGCCCTATTCCAATCACACTCACGCCCTTCCCTACCTTGTATTTTTTTTTTAAGTACAGTGGACATACTGGGTTTTTTTTAAGTTTAATCACACTTGATGCTTGTAGGCTGAATACATCATTTTAAAACACATGAGGTAGATTAAAAAGAAATAAAGACGTGAAAGACTTGAATTTATATAGCGCCTTTCACGACCACCAGACATCTCAAAGCATTTTACAGTCAATGAAGTGCTTTTGGAGTATAGTCACTGTTGTAATGTGGGAAACGTTAAATGTAATTTTGCACAAGTAAACATATTTTAAGCAAAAGACGGGATAAATAATTGAGTACAAAAGTAAACTAAAGATTACAAGCCAAATATAAGAGAAGAAAAAAGAAATTTAAAAAATGTAAATTGACATCAAGAGCAAGCAAAATACAAATAATTATGGGATGACATAGTAGATTAAATCTAATATCTGTCTGATGTTTTTGCCCAGGATCAACATCACGGATGACCAACTAGCTTTGTTTAATTCCCTTGGCAGCCTTTGCTTCTTTAATAGATTTCTGAATCATCCAGAAAAGGAGTCTTGCCTGTAGCATATTTGTAAATCAGTTTTCGAAGAATTATCTTTAATATCCTTCAATTTTACACTGTCACTTTCTTTTCAATTGAAGTAAAGTGTTTGTTTGAACATAGATTGCTTCTGATTTCATGGGAGAGCTAGCAAGGAGGAGTTAATGAACCCATTATTACCATGAAGTTGAAGTAAAGGACAATAGTTTATTCCAGAGTCAATTCATCTCCTATCAGTAGTGTCAAAATGGATTATCACATAAGAAATTAGGACCATGGGTAGGCCATTCGCACCCTCTAGCCAGTTCCGCCATTCAGTTTAAAGCATGGTAGAGGAATACTACTTGTCACATCCTGTCAATCAGAGAACAAACCTTTTATCCTTGCTCTCTGTATCCTACCTTCCAGGCTATTATCAGCATATGTCACAAGGTTGCCTCCAATTCTGTGTGCTTTTATTTTTTTACTAATAATCTCTTGTATGGATCCTTATCAAATGCCCTCTGGAAATTCATATAGGCAACATCCATAGACAGTCCCCTATTCACCATGCTCGTGACCTACTCTTAGAAATTCAGCAAGAACTAGACTACTCGTCACAAGTCCGGGCTGACTCTCTTTCACACTTGTCCAAGTGCTCAATCACTCTGTCTCTGAAGATAGATACCAGTAACTTCCCCTACAGTTGATGCTAAACGTACAGGTCTGTACATAGAAAGAAAGACTTTGATTTATATGGTGTCTTTCATGACCACCGGACGTCTCAAAGCGCTTTACAGCCAATGAAGTACTTTTGGAGTGTAGTCACTGTTGTAATGTGGGAAACGTGGCAGACAACCTGCACACAAGCAAGCTCCCACAAACAGCAATGTGGTGATGACTAGATAATCTGTTTTTTTTGTTATGGTGATGGAGAGATAAAGATTGGCCAGGACACTGGGGATAACTCCCCTGCTCTTCTTCGAAATAATGCCATGGGATCTTTTACGTTCATTTGAGAAAGCAGACGAGGCCTCGGTTTAACGTCTCATCCGAAAGACGGCACCTCCAAAATGCACTTGGATATCAGCCTAGATTTTATTTGTGCTCAAGTCCCTAGAGTGGGACTTGAACCCACAACCTTCGGACTCGGGCGAAAGTGCTATCCGCTGAGCCACAGCTGACACTAGTTACCTGGTCACCCTTCTCTTCGTAAATAATGGAGGCAAATTTGCAAATATTCCAATTCAAAGGCACAATTCCTGAATCCGGAGAGCTTTGGAAAATTATGACTAATGTGTTATGTAATGATGTGTGTATCATCCCAGTACCTTAAATGTAATGTAAGTACTATGCCACACCACAGAGGGCGCTGTGGTGGGAAACCCTGGTAGTACCTGTAACAAGGACTATATAAGGATGACCACCACACCTGGGAGGCACCCTGGAGCTGAACAATAAAGGACGAAGGTCACAGCAGTTAGACTTACACCAGACCGTGTGGAGTCAGTGATTTGTGTGCTACATACACCACATTAATGCATCTGCAATTTCCTTATCTATTTACTATCAATAGCATGCAGAGAAACTTCATATGAAAGCAGTAGCATGTTTGTTGCAAATATCACCGAGAACAATTTCCCTCGTTGTACGTAATAACTCTCCCAAACTATTTCACCAGATGATTTCATTATAACTCACTCTTTAAATATTTCTTTTCAAAATCAGCAAAAAAAAAAGTGAAAAAATGATCTGAAAGTTAATCATAGTTTGATTTTTAAAAGGGGGTTTGATGTTGACAGCCTTTAAAGAATCAAGCGTATTGCTGGATATATCAGCTGCTCAATCAGAACAATTTCCTACTGTAAAATGCTGAAGTAAACCAAATTTTTCCCAGAATGAGTGAACATGCCCAGAAGGCACATAATAGTCGCCACATATGTGGGTGGCCCAGTAAACAAAGTTGGTGGGACTTGAGTTTGTCCCTGCTGTTTTCTATGCACTTAGTTCAAGGGGAGCACTGAGCAGAGGTAACTTGCCACAGGTGAAGAAAGACAAAATGGGAGAGGGTAAATGAGCCCTCAAAAGAATTTTTAACTTATCATCACATCTCCCAAAATGTGTAATTGCTATGGAAACAAAATTTATATTTTCGATGAGTTTTCAGCTTTAGAAAAGTGACCCAGTTGGGGAAAAAAGTCCATTATCTGGTAACTTGCATTTAATTTTGTTGAATTGGTAAACATAGGAAAATATTGATAAGCGCAGCTTGATAGATTCTATTTTGCAAAGAAACTGTAGACTCGCACAACTTTAGCAGCCAGTTATAGGGCAAGACTGGCAAACACTTTGCAGTTGGCTGTCTGTCTGACCACTTTGTCAGTAGTGACCAGTGGCGCGGGGAAGGAGAGAATCAAGAAAACAAGAGATTGAAAGAGTGTTTCGTGGTACCGTGAGGCTCATACATAAAGGAACAGAACCCCAATTCATCCAGTCTTCAGTGTTGTTTGGAAATTCTTCATTTCTACTCTGTATCTTGAAATAACCTGGCAGTACTGAAGACCAGAATGAGACAGAAACACCATTTATCATTTATATAAAAGTAAAACCTGTACATTTGTGTTTTTATATCGATTTAATAAGGCAATGAAACAGAAATCCCCAACATCGCACATTTCTTTATTTCCTGCGATGCTTTGCATCATTAACATGTCTGGATTTTCTGAAATGTGTGCACCCTAACAATTCCTTCTTACGGGTTTCTGATTAAATTTTTGTGTGTGCTTTTTTTTTAATGAATTGTTAATAATATCCATCAGTGAGAAGATCCTCCTGTATATCCCATTGCAGTCATTTCCTTTTTATATGCCAGTTTTGAAGAAAGGAATCGTATTTTCTGGAACATATGTTGGTGCCGTCTCTTGTTTTACTGCTGGAGAGGAGGGGGAGCCACAGGTGGAAATGATTTGTGGTTATGGCACTTGAACTGACAAAACCTGACCCCTGCCCTGTGTCATGTACCTGTATTACTGCAGGCCTGTTAATACTTGTATCCTTTTCATCAGCAGCATCTGTTTTCCTTTGTGATATACAAAACAACGTCGCTCTGACTACAACTCTGTGTGCAAGACGGGAAGGTTTTTTTTTGTATTTACAGCATTTGTAGACAGACATTGACATTAAATTTGGTTCATGTTATTATCTGAATGCATTGGAGACGAATACATTTTTCCCTTCAATTTATGACTCGTGCAGTCGTTAAGGCCGACAGTTGCTCTCTGTTTACGAAGGTGCACTTCCAGTAGGGATCACTGTATATCAATCAGGTACAGGAAGTCTGCCCCATAAAAGTGTCCTTACCTCGGCCTCATTTGAGATCAGATAACTCAGCCCGGACCATCGATAGACTTGGGACCATTCTGCTCTGTGTGACTCAGAGCTCTCGAGACCCTGAAGCATTTTTGAATGTACATATATTATCGACAGGTGACTTTTCATCATTGTCTGACTTCCCGTGCAGTTAAGCTTGCCTTACAGCTATCTGATGAGGTGGCTGACTTCAGTATTGAGTCTGTCACCAGTAATAGAGATTAACAGTAAGCCAGTAGGGCCTTTTTCCATTCTCTTGAATAGTTGTTGAAATACACTTGCACAAGTTTATAGTAACAGTGTCAGAAGCTGGACCTTGATACGGAAAGCTTTCGCTGAAGTAAATCTGATTATTTTCCACATGATTTTCCTGAAAGGATGTTATGATTTTCTAGATGTATGTTGGCTGGTGATAAATGAGGCTTTTATATGATGTAATGTGAAAAGTTGGTGCCTTGACTTCCTCCTTCGTGGAGCTTAATGAAGAGAACACTCTGAACAGGGTTAGCAGCCTCGAAGTTTTACTTTTTCCATTATGTACCCATTATCTGGCTTCTAACAAACTGCGGCCAAGTGTAAGACATGAGGCACTTAAACCTGTGTTTTATGGGATTCCTCCAGCTGCAACATATGATGAAGCAAAGGCCATATTGTCTAGCATAACAGGCTGCTGTGTAATTGACATTCTTTCGCAGTCCATATCCCAGTATCCCCTGTTTTGTCCTGTTTGTGGTTTATCTCCTTTGTCAGTGTGCTTGTCAAAGCCAGCGCTGACTGACTTCATTTCCCTAAAGTCGAGCTCGAGCATTGTTTGGGCACTGACGGCATTCTGTCAGAACCCCTGATGGACAATACCACTGATTCGCAACTTCCTGAGCAGACCAGACAGCTAGCTGTGTATTTCCACCCTGCCCCCCCTCCCTCGCCCTCCCACCCACTCATCTCTTATCACCCTCGGTCATTAAACAGGCTCTGTTTTCTAGTTCATTTTGTGCTTATATAGAGCCACAGAGTGAAATCACTTTTATTATGAGGTGGTATCCCTGTTTAGACTTGATGAAATGTGAGATTATTATGCCGATAAGATAAGAATGCTGCAGTATACTTCCCTATGAAACTAGTGGGAAGGAAATTACTGCCCGATCTGAATCGAGTTGCATTGAATTGTGACAGGTTTGAAGTAAATACAGATCTTTATTTTTTAAGAGCTATTTATGGGTCAGTACTAAAAAACTTCATTACTCAAAAGTAAAATTTAAGTACTGGTCCCGCAGTGTGAGCGTGCCCACTCATGCCATGCTGATACAGATTTTGCTCACGACCCAAAAAAAACATACACACCAGCATTCCTTCATTCCCTTGGTGCCTGGGTTGTTCCACTACGCTGCCCTCATATAAAATGAAGAAATTCAAAAGCAAATGCCACTTGTGGCTGTTATCACAGAATTCCTGAATCACTTCTAGTCAGATGTATTTTTTTTTTCAATTTGTGAATTGGTCTTACAGGTAATTCCTTTAGCAAACTCCTGTTGGTGGCCTGTCTATATTTGTGTATTTGGAGCTCCCAGACTAATCATCAGTCAGTCAGTTATATGAGGCTTGTGGCAATTGATTTGTTTCAGTAATCAAAGAAATAAAGTATGCAGTTCTTATCACTTTGCAATAATATTTTATTTATTTACAAGACTTTCCAATCTACACAAATATTGGCTTGCAATTGCGAATGAATAATTGTACCAGTTATTTTGGTGCCTGTTTAGCTTTATCTCACGTGGAGAATCCATCCCATAAGAAGCAGTCAAAGACTTTGTGTAATTATTGAAAAGTATGGGGAATAGTTTTAAGGAGACTTCTGCAAAATCTGGAAGTTCCAGCATGATGTAAATGCCTGACCAGGTTAATGCTGACTATAATCTGCACAACTCAATGTCTGCAGTATTTTGAATTCAGAACTGGATGTCTACGTTCTTGAGAATTTAAAATCATTTTGAAAGTTTAGAATTTACAGCAAAAAAAAAGGCCAAAAATCCTTTTGCATACAGCTGCTCCTTTAATATTGAAATTACTGTCCCAAGCTGTAACTAGTGAGAAAACAGATCAGAGCAAACGTCATCTATTTGCCCTGTTTTTTTTTAATGCGTTTAATCTTACTATTAAACTGCATTGACACTTTAGAGTACCTAAGAACTTTTCACCTTTTTAATAATTTTGGCAAGATATATAAACTGCCTCAAGAATGGTTTTCTATAAATTTTCAAAAAATGACTGCTTTGACGTGGAATACAAGATGTGGTTGGGACTACTGAAGAGTGCTTTATAGTGTTCACTGAATAAAGATTTTTTTAAATCCTTTTCCTCTTGTCCCTTTTTATCTTTTTTCCCATACTTTTGGGTTCCTTCCCTGCACTCCATCCCCTCTGTCCAAGCTGAGGGGGTAGGCAGGTGACCCTTTACAAGGTGGTTGGCAGTAACTCTTGAGTCAGCTGCCAGAGGGTGGCATTTTGTTATGAGGAGGCGTTGTTCCATCCTAATCTCTATTTGCCACCTTCTGTGACAACGGGGCTAAGATTTGTACAGTTCAACTTTGTGACATTGTATGCTGACAGCCGTCTAATCTTAAATGCTTTTTTAAAAGTTTTATGCAGTAATTTACTGCTCTCTTTATAGGGTTTACAACAGTGCCCATTATTTCAGCTACTTTGCTGGATATCTGAAACACATTTTGTGTAGCATTTACACAATCACTTTCTCTTGTGATGTATCATGGTTCCCTGTAGAGATAATTGCATCTTAAATCAATAAGTAGTCCATGACCTGTGTACTTTTCAAAGGTTTATGAGATTTGCAATGCATGCTCGTCAGGGTTTTCTTCGCACACATTAATGCAATACAAATTAGGTGTATTCAAGCATATACAAAGGGCCAAACTGTGTCTCTTCAGTACTCTTGCTGAGTAGGAGTGGTGTATTGGTAGCACTGGGTAAAGTTGTCATTGACTGATTGTGGTTTAACAAATGATTAATTTCTCTATGCTCTGTGGCTGTGGCCAATTGAAACATTATGGGTTTGAGGAAAAGCAGATAGAATATGCTGTCTTTAACATTAGAGTAAATCAAGCATTGAGATGCGTAAGAAAAAGAATTAGAATAATAGATGATAATGATCAGAAATATGAAATACAATATTTACTAAATGGCGACCGACAATGTGAAAAAAAGATGTTCAGGAGAATGTTATGTACAATAGGTTGGAACAGAGAGGCAGTTGTTTGTATATAGTAGGACAAGTTATACCTGGAATTCCGAATGCTGCAATTACATTGCATGACTTGCATTAGTACAGAGCAGTTTTTGCATCACCCATCTAAAAAAAGATTTGCATTTATATAGCACCTTTCTCAACCTCAGGACATTCTAGGACAGCCAATTAAGTACTTTTGAAGTGTAGCCACTGTTGTAATGTAGTAAACGCGGCAGCCAATTTTGCGCACAGCAAGCTTCCGTAAACAGCAATGTAATAATGACCAGATAATGTTTTTTAGTGATGTTGATTGAGGGATAGATATTGGCCAAGACACTGGGGATAACTCCCATGCTTTTCTTCGAAATAGTGACATGGGATCTTTTACGTCCACCTGAGAGGTCAGACGGGGCCTCGGTTTAATGTCTGATCCGAAAGATGGCACCTCCCGCAGTGCAGCACTCCCTCAGCACTGCACTGGAATGTTGTCCTAGATGTTTGTGCTCTGGAGTGGGAAAGTTGAACCCACAACCTGCTGACTCTGAGGCGAGAGTACTACCCACTGAGCTACAGCTGACGCGCAGTGATTTGTAATGTAATCCTGCCGATCTAACATCAATTTGGCATTTTTCTGGGACAGTGTTATCACATAGAAGGCAGGAGTGTATAAATTTGTTCTTGGGTGGCAGCACAAAACAGGCGATAGCCAATCGGCAGCTTGTTTTGCACCCCGCTCAATTTTCATTTCCTTTGACGTTAAATGCAAAATGGGTTGCCGATTGGCTATCGCCCGTTTTCCGTTGCCACCCAAGACAAATTTATACCCCAGTTCTGCAGCACTTTTGTCAGTCACACATCAGCTGCTTGCATAACTCAACCATTGCAAAGCTCGTCTTTTTTTTAATTTAACATTAAATAATTGCTTGAACATTCTGATAAATCACTTTTAATTTTGTGCTTGGTCACCAATTGTCTCCTCTCTCTCCTCCTCCCTTGATTGACTCCTTGCTGGGGTTATAGTTCCACGAACGCAGGTCACCGTCTGGTACCTTTCCCAAGAGGCCATTAATCATGAGTGAATGTCAGCTGGCTGTCCAACCACATGGAGGATCACAGCAGAGCCAATCCGGTGCTTACTTGATATTCACACATGCTCACTGCCCACAGGGTCAATAGTTAACAATCAGAAGTAGAAATCTTGGCTAGTTTCCCCCTCCCTAATATGGGAGCACTGGGTTTAATTGGAAGCATCCTTACCACCACTCCAGCTGAGATCAACACAGCTACCAGAGTAAATTTGCGACCTCCCTGGTCTGCATGACTCATGTACTCACTATGTAAATCTACTGAGCCAATACAGGCAGCTCACTTTCATTTTGTAATGATAAAAATGACTTCATTACCCCATTTGCTCTTATCTAAATTCTGAAATTTACTGGCAGTTTGGCCATTAAGTAGAGCTACATCTATGCATTTGAATGCATTCTCAAGTGGACCTAAAAGATCCCATGGCACTATTTCAAAGAAGAGCAGAGGAGTTATCCCCAGTGTCCTGGTAAATATCTATCCCTCAATCAACATAACAAAAAAACAGATTATCTGGTCATTATCGTATTGCTGTTTGTGGGAGCTTGCTTGTGCACAAATTGGCTGCCGCGTTTCCTACATTACAACAGTGACTAAGTCATCCTCGACTCCGGGGGACTGCCTAAGATTGCAGTGACTACACTCCAAAAGTACTTCATTGGCTGTAAAATGTTTTGAGACGTCTGATGTCATGAAAGGTGCTATATAAATCCAAGTATTTCTTTTTCTTTTTACACAAGCATGGAACTCTTCTTTCTCCAATTTGAGAGTGATGTGAGCAGCCAGGATAACTTTGCGCATTCAGCTCATCCACACTACAAATGGTAGCAGTATTGAACCAGTACCAGCTCTAAAATCTGAGGCATTTGTTAGGAGCAAAATTGGGATTTATGAGTCAAGCCAGAACAATAGCATGGTTTTCCAATGCTGGACTGTACCACTTCACTGATGTATGGGCAGTGTTCTCTCCAATTCATCGTTATAATCTCCATGTAATATGAACTTTTTTTGTACCACACAAAATATGACTTGAATATTTCAGCCTCTAAAGAGGCGACCAGTCAACCAAAATTTTATCATTCGCTGGCTTGGCAGAATTTCTGAGCAAGATGGTCTAAGATAACTAAACTAAAATCTGATGTACTGTAGAATTAAGAAGTTTAGGGTGCATTTTTGCAGTGAGCAGTATTAATACTGCCCAATTTTATGATGTGCATTCCTGGCCTCCACGCTACGGGGCCAAGTTTCGGCCTGAGTTGCTCCTGTTTTTTTGGAGCAACTGGTTTAGAATGGAGTATCTTAGAAATTTGAATTCTTGGCATTTCGTTTGCTCCAGTTCTAGGCAGTTAGAACAGTTTCACTTTGGAACAGAATTTTTTTTTCATAAGGGGGCGTGTCCGGCCACTTACGCCTGTTTTCAAAGTTTAGGCAGTGAAAACTTACTCCAAACTAACTTAGAATGGAGTAAGTGAAGATTTTTGTGCATTCGAAAAAACCTTGTCTACACTTTAGAAAATCAGGCGTAGGTTACAAATTAGGCGTAGGGAAGGGTGGGGGGGGCGGGGGTTTAAAGGGAAGTTTACAAACATTAAACACTTCAGTTTTACAAATAAAGAGCCATCATCAATAATAAATGATAAATACATCAATAAATCAACCAATAAATCAATCCAAAAAAATTAATAAAAAATAAAAAAAAAATTAAAAATCAATTACTAAAACATTTTCTACTTACCGACTGCAGCACCAGGAGGAGGAGGAGGAGGAGGAGGAGAGGAGGGGCGAGGGAAAGGGGGAGAAGAGGGGGGAGAGGGAGATAAGGGAGAGAGGATGGAGGGAGGGAGGGAGGGAGGGAAGGAAAGGAGAGAGGAGGGAGGGAGGGAAGGGGGGGAGAGGGAGGGAGGGAAGGAGAGAGAGAGAAGGGAGGGAGGGAGGGGAGGAGAGGGGGGGAAGGCGAGATGGGCGGGGGGGGGGAAGGCCCAAGACTTCGGGCTGGATTTACAGGAAGGTGGTCTCGGGGGAGGGGGGGGGGGTTGCGGAGGACCCGGGGGGGGGGGAGCGGAGGTCGGGTCGCCAGGGATGTGGGGGGGGGGGGGGCAGGTCGCCGGGGGTGGGGAGGGGCGGAGGGAAGCAGAGGTAGAGTCGCGGAGGTGCGGGGGTCGAGTCGGGTCGGGTAGGAGGAGCCTTATCGATGCAGCCCCAGTGAGGCCATTCGGCCAGGGCTCGGGGCTACGTGCTTCGGGCCCCTCCCACAGTTTGGGCGCCTGGAGCTACTGCACATGCGCGCCCACTGTAGCGCACATGTGCAGAGGTCCCGGCACTGTTTTCAGCGCAGGGACCTGGCTCCGCCCCCTACAGCTCGTGCTGCGCCGCGGCCAGCTCCAGAGGACCTGCAGGGAGCCGGAGAATAGGTAAAAAAATTTTAGGCGCACTTTCTGGCGCGAAAAACGGGCGTCCAGGAAACGGCGCAGCCCGAAACTTGGGCCCTACAAACTTATTTTTCACTCATTTCTAATTGGGCGATGATGTCTTTAGATGGAAGAAAATTGTAAATATGGGGCAGGGCACTAGAAAGTTCACGCAATCCCATTTGTTTGCTATTCAAAACAAGTACAATGAATATGACCAGCTTTTTAAAAAAAGGAAATTCCTTTATCATTCCATCAGCTAATAAAACTTTGGAATAGTTTCTCCCAGGACATGGCTGGTGTTCTGCCCCAAATGCAACAGTGTGAAATAATAGCCGTCATGGCGGCGAGCGGTTTGTTTAATTTTTATTGCTCTGGCCAATCCTGGGCTGAATGCCTATTTTCCTATGTGTACACTGGCTGTGAAGCACATTTCAGTTATTGAAATTCAGCAAGAAAGCAAGAAAGACTTGCATTTATATAGTACCTTTCAACGGATATGATCTTTGCAGCGTGACAGCTGCAGGAAAAATGCAGGGAGCAACGCCAGCCCTTATACATGGCCTTTTTTGATCTTACAAAGGCCTTTGATACTGTTAACTGTGAGGGACTATGGAGCGTCCTCCTCTGTTTCGGATGCCCCCAAAAGTTTGTCAACATCCTTTGCCTGCTCCACGACAACATGCAGGCCATGATCCTTACCAACGGATCCATTACAGAACCAATCCACATCCGAACAGGGGTCAAACAAGGCTGTGTCATCGCTCCAATCTTCTCAATCTTCCTCACTGCCATGCTCCACCTCACAGACAACAAGCTCCCCGCTGGAGTGGAACTAAACTACAGAAACAGTGGGAAGCTGTTTAACCTACGCCACCTCCAGGCCAGGTCCAAGATCATCCTAACCTCTGTCATTGAGCTACAGTACGCGGATGACGCCTGCGGCTGTGCACATTCTGAGACTGAACTCCAGGATATAATCGATGTATTCACCGAGGCATATGAAAGCATAGGCCTTACGCTTAACATCCGTAAGACAAAGGTCCTCCACCAGCATGTACTCACCGCACAGTACTGCCCCCCCAGTCATCAAGATTCACGGCACGGCCTTCGACAACGTGGACCATTTCCCATATCTCAGGAGCTTCTTATCAACAAAAGCAGACATTGATGCGGAGATTCAACATCACCTCCAGTGCGCCAGTTCGGCCACCTGAGGAAAAGAGTGTTCGAAGACCAGGCCCTCAAATCTGCCACCAAACTCATGGTCTACAGGGCTGTAGTAATACCCGCCCTCCTGTATGGATCAGAGGCATGGACGATGTACAGAAGACACCTCAAGTCGCTGGAGATATATCGCCAACGATGTCTCCGCAAGATCCTGCAAATCCCCTGGGAGGACAGACACACCAACATCAGCGTCCTCGTCCAGGCTAACATCCCCAGCATTGATGCACTGATCACACTCGATCAGCTTCGCTGGGCAGGCCACATAGTTTGCATGCCAGACATGAGACTTTCTAAGCAAATGCTCTATGTGGAGCTCCTTCATGGCAAACAAGCCAAAGGTGGGCAGCGGAAACGTTACAAGGACACCCTCAAAACCTCCCTGATCAATTGCAACATCACCACTGACACCTGGGAGTCCCTGGCCGAAGACCGTCCTAGGTGGAGAAAGTGCATCTGGGAGGGCGTTGAGCTCTTCAAATCTCAACGCTGAGAGCGTGAAGAAGTCAAGCGCAGGCAGCGGAAGGAGTGTGCGGCAAACCAGTCCCACCCACCCCTTCCCTCGACGATTGTCTGTCCCACCTGTGACAGAGTCTGTGGCTCTCGTATTGGACTGTTCAGCCACCAAAGAACTCACTTCAGGAGTGGAAGCAAGTCTTCCTCGATTCCGAGGGACTGCCTATGATGATGATGATGACGTTCCATTGCACTTTGCAACCAATTAAGTATCTTTCAAGTCTAATCACTGTTGTAATGTAATGCAACCAGTAGTGGAAAATAATGATGCCAGTAATAAGTCCTACTGCCTCCCCATTATGGAATCATATCCTCCATCTCTCAAGTTAATTTAGCACTCTTGTTCTATCAGGCTCAGTAACTCCTTCGTGCCACTTTCCCGAATTGTATCATCAAGCAATATTTAAACAAAAGTAAATGGTCCACCTCTCAATTACAAGGTGCTTAACTTAAGTTATCTGATAATTCAATTTTAGCACTAAATTCTACTTCCTTGTGTTAGTTACATTACTAAAGTTGAATTATTGGAAAATTCATAAACAAAATCCATGCAAAAGTGACTCAGTTGTTAATACAAAAGCAGAATACTGGATGCTGGAAATCTGAAATAAAAACACACAATGTTGGAAATACTCAGCAGGTCAAGCGGCATCTGTGGAGGTCTGACAAAAGATCATCGACCTGAAATGTTAGCTCTGTTTCTCTCTCCACAGATGCTGCCTGACCTGCTGAGTATTTCCAGCATTTTCTGTTTTTATTTCAGTTGTCAATAGACTGTCTCAACAACAAAACAACAACAACTTGTATTTATATAGCGCCTTGTAACATAGTGAAAGGTCCCATGGTGCTTCACAGGAGTATTTTGCGAAAAAAAATTTGACCCCGAGCCGCATAAGTAGAAGGTGACCAACATCTAATATATCGACAAAAATAAAGAAAAGGTTGTTGAATGAATGATATTTTGGGGCAATTCTGTTTCTAAATGAAGTAATAGTGGGACATGCTTTTAAAGCTTCATATTTACAAAATTTAATTTTTCAAAATGCTTTCTGTAAACTTTTAACAGTCTGGCCAAGATGTCACCAACCTTCCAGATGGCAGGTAGTTGTAGCAGTACACTCAAATACAGTTACCATTGACCAGAGCAATCCGCAAGCTACTCGTCTGCCACGCTATAGCATGTAGGCTGTGTACCATGAAGGCAATGTATGACAACATTCTGTAAAAGAAGAAAGACTTGCATTTCTATAGCCCCTTTCATGACTACCGGACATCCCAAAGGGCTTTACAGCCAATGAAGTACTTTTTGAAGTGTAGTCATATAGGAAACACGGCAGCCAAATTGTACACGGCAAACTACTACAAACAGCAATGTGATAATGACCAGATAATCTGTTTTAGTGATGTTGATTGCGGGATAAATATTGGTCAGATTGGCAGGGTATATATTTAAGCAAAGCTTCCAACAAAGTGCTACTCCATTAAGGAACCCTGTATTGTGAAAAGGTAGCCAATATTTGGTTTCTATGTGTGGAACTAACATATCCACTGTGGAGAGGCTGTACTAAGCCAAATGTAAAATCACAGTCCAAAGAACTTGGAGATATTTGTCAAGTTGTCACATTTGTGCACTGAGTGATTATTGTTTTGTGTTTTGACAAGATCTTAAGCAAGCAAATCTCCATTTCACCCCACTCTTTACTGTTCCTATGCTGTATTCTCCAACCTTAAGTAATTGGATTAAGAGTGTCTACCAACAGTTCCCAACTCTGTCAGTAGGTAATCCCATACACCCTCCAACAGGTGGAGGAACCTTGCATCAAATTCCTGCTTCCTTGAGATTCATACATCATCATTTTTTAGCAATGCTTCCCAAATATTGGTAAACCATCTGTCAATATTTAAAATGCACTACCAAAAGTTGCCTATGTATAATTATCTTTTTTTTTCCTTCCCCACTTTTGTGCTGAAATTGTTGTGAGGTTTAGAATACAAATTATAAGGTTTTTGTTAAATGTGAGTTGTTTAAAATTCATATACATTCCTGCACAGTAGGGACAGTGCAGATTTAACCAGAAAAATTAACTTTACAACATAATTAAATTTGTTCATTGTGATCGTATAGTGATAGTCACCCTCACATTTATTCAAAGCTGTGTAGCTGCTTTTAGCATACTGGATTTATTCTGTAGGCATTTTCAGTACTTGAATGTGATACACCAGCGAAGGTAGAAGATATTATACTAAAAGTAACCTGTAGCTAAACAGACTGCTTAAAACGATCAGCTGAAAGGATCATCATTGATATATGATTATGTTGTCATGCCTTTGACTTGAAATCATTGGCAATTAAATTATCACCTCCACGTTTTAAAAAAAAAACATAGTAATGACTTTCACATAAACTAATTTCTTCAGAACAAAAGCCTAATCAACTTTCACAGCAATAGAAAATCAGCATAATATCAACTGCTAATTATTTTAACATTGTAGAATAATATTTTGAATATTAGCTGTAATGCAATAGTTCAGCATTACCCTGCATTAAACCGCTCCCACAGCTGGAAGCACCTCAAGAATAGCTGCACAACATTCTCTGAATCAGTTAAAAGGCATTTTGACTGTCACAAGAATATTTTTTATCAATATTTTGAAGTATTGTGCTAATGTCATCATTGTCATCACAGGGGATGTTTAATGCTAAGCAACTTCCTGAAGCATGAATTAGGAAGATAGGAACAGTAGTAGATAATGGCTAATTTGTGCCTCAACTCCATTTACCCACCTTTGCTCTTTATCCCTTGATACTCTTACTTAACAAAAATGAATTGATTTCAGTGTTAAAATTTTAATTGGCCCAGCATATCCACAGCCTTTAATGGGAGTGATTCCAGATTTCCACTATCCTGAGTGTGAAAAAGTGCTTTTGATTTCACTGCTAAGTAGCCTAGCTCTAATTTTAAGATTGTGCCTTTTTGTTCTACATTGCTCCACCAGAGTAAAGTTTCTCTGTATCTACCCTATCAAATCCCTTTATAATTTAAAAGACTTTGATTAGATCACCTCTCGATCTACTAAACTCAAGGAAATACAAACCAAGTTTATGCAACTTGGCCTCATAATTTAACCCTTTTAAGTCCTATTATCATTCTGGTGAATCTGTGCAGTACACCCTCCAAGACTAATATATCCTTCCTGAGGTTCGGTGCCCAAAACTGAACTCCAGATGGGGTCTGACCAAGGCTCTGTACAACTGAAGCATCACTTCCTCCCCTTTGCATTCTAGCCGCCTTGAGATAAGGGACAATATTCAATTTGCCTTTTTGTACCTGTGCACTAGCTCTGTGTATTTGCTAGTGCTCTGAAGTTACCCTTTCATAAACTAATGACTGAAATGAGGGCAAGCATTAGGAGCATCCTATCCAGCAATCTTGTGCACCTTGGACTTCTGAGTGGCAGATTTAGCAAAGTCCAGGAGTGGACCTATCCAGTGTGCTTGTTCTAATCACTGGGTGCCCAGAAATAAACAGTGTTCATCAGAGGTGTAAGGTTCTATCCTGATTCTCGCCTTATCACCAACCATTTAAGCAGCCAATGAGAGATGGCCATAAAAATGTTGTTGTTAAAGAAGCTGATGTTAAAGTCAATTAATACGATTAAAAAAACAAAATTTTTAAGAATTCATAAATGAGACTGGAAATTCACTGGATTTTATTTTTTACCCCTCGATGTCATTTTTTTGTGTCTGCATAAATTTGAAAAATAGATATACTTCAGCGCATTTTGAAGATAGTGGGCACTCGTGGCAAATGCAGGCCCGGGGATCAAGTAGTGAAAATCAGTTGACAATTTTGATGGGCCCTTTTAACCTCCAATATTATTTTGCCCCAAAGTAGGAATGCATTACTTGTAGTTAAAATATCAAATACAGCTAGAAAGGAAAATAAAGCCGTAATTTTAATTAAACGCTTCCAGTATCCTGTAACGGGATTGTTTATTGGTATAAATACAACAGAATCCGTTGGGGATATTTTTTCCAGGAAAGTTCAAGGTTAGCGCTGACGGAAAATCAGTGCAGGGTAAATGCGGGGTTTGAAAGTGTGAGAATAAATCGGATGAAACCCACTGGTTGCTTCTGAGTATTTTCACTGCTGACTGCTGATCTTTCTGCTCTATTGCTGGTGTCAAAAATGAAATTAATACCGATTCTGGTCTGTATGATAAAAGCGGCATAGTGGAGGAACATTCATTTGACTCTCGCTGCTTTCGAAGTGTTAACTAGTTTCTGTTCAATCACAAATCTTTGGACGAGTAACTAAGACGGTCTCTGAAAATTGAATTACAAGTGAAATTCCAAATTGTTTTTAAAGCGACCGTACTTTACACTCAGATTAACACACCAGTGCGAGAGAACTGATCTAACTATAACAGCTTTTTTGTTTGTTACTTGTTGATTTTGCATGCGTTAGCTGTTAGACAAAATAAAGTCAAGTGTATAAGGAGAAAAAAAAACTCGTCCGTCTCGGCCAGTATGAACGCCAGCGGGAACTCGTTCAGGGTGGTACCTGTCAGTAAATCGACCCCTAGCTTACCCCTGACCTTAAACCTGCAACATCCCAGAGAGACTGTGCGCTGCCGCGGGGCTCCATTACCCCGGCGTTTTGTGGAGGTTTTAGCGAAAGAAGCGGCAATAAACCATTAAATACAACACTGTAAAACACATCAGACAGTGTCGTTGACGATGACCCGTGCTTCTTCTCTTTAAAGGATTTTCTGCAAGGAGACAGCACCAAAGCGCTGCAGAAGCTGGGATGGAAACCAAAAGTTGCGTTTGACGTAAGTTTTTTTTTTGGAGTTACAGATATATTTTTTTTATGAATTTGAAAGCTCGTTCTCCTCGTGTGTTTCTGAGAGTCCATGTATGGAGTATCTGAGTGCCAACACAGGCCCGATGCCTCCCAGTTTTATCTCGTGTTACAACATTTTATCAATGGATTTTATTTCTCAATTTCGACTCCCAATCCAACAATGTCACAGAAGGAATAAACATTGCCGATGTCCCAATCGGTAACGTGGGGTTAAAGATGCTGTTTCTTTTTTCGTTAGCTTTATGTATATATCGTTGTTAGTTAAATGTGCCCACGTTTTCTTCCTCTGGTCGGTCACTGACTTGTGTGAAGCCCACGCTATTCCCCAGTGCCAGTTCACTGTGTAACTCTAATTGCTGGCTTGGGCTGAACTGGCCCTTTTAACGGCTTTCTCGCTGAGTTGACGATGCTGTGCTTGTGTGCAGGAACTGGTGAAGGAGATGGTGGCTGCTGATATTGAGCTGATGAAGACCAATCCAAACGCCTGAGGCCGGATACTATTCCACACTCCAGAGCCGCAACATGAAACACTGGGTGCAATGCAATAATTAGAAAGGAAAATCGATACATCAAACAAACAAGGCAATCACATTTATAATGTGATGCTTTCTTAAATGGTGTGTTAAATAATGCACTGTTGCTCCAAAACCGTACAAATGACCGGGTATTTAATCGATTGGGACTGGTTGATGGGAATAATTAAAATAGTACAAATGACCGGGTATTTAATCAATTGGGACTGGTTGATGGGAACAGTCCTTGAACAATGAAAGTGTATTTCTGTTTTAAATTGCCTGAAATATTTTAATTACTACTTTGTAAACGGGATGAGTTCTGTTTAGGACTGGGAAGCAGCGACGCTTTTGTATGTTTCTGTATTAAATAAGGTTCTGTTGATGTGTTGCTGAAAATGATCTCTTGTCTTATTAAAATATAAAGATGCCGATTTCTTATAATTCAAGGCTCTCGCTTTCTCTTTGTGTGTATGTGTTTATATGCATTTTAACCCGTGCAGCACTTACTCCTGTGCGATCGGTATCATGAATTTTTTTTTACATATAATAGCATCGATTTTTTTTTTAAATTTCAAAGTGCAGGGCTTGTACTTCTGTGTCGACCCATAATCGCCGACTCCGTTTTTAGAGTGGCTTTCACAGAGTACACACACTACGGAACTTTAGCCTCCAATGAACAAAACGGGCTTAGTTTTTCCTAGGGCACGAAAATTCCTTGGAAACCCTAATGAAGGCTTGTGGACGTAAGTGGGAACAATTTCAGGGGCAGGGAAGGCAGTCTGCTTATAAATGACCTCTCTGTACTTCACACCATTCAACCCGCAGATCTATGCCCTTCCAGTTCCGCTCCCTGCTTTCTATAATTAGACCCCAGTCTGACTGGGCTGGGGGGGGGGGGGGGGGGGTTGCAGGCGATTTTTAAAAAAAAGTACACATATCACGCCCTCTGGTACATATTTAACCTTTAAGGTAAGATAATTTAAAGTCATTGGTTTAAAAAAAAGTTCTTTCTTGAAAATGATTTTTTTCCTCAAAGGACGTGGTTATGTTTCATTTCAACCCCCTTTCCCTATAAGCGTTCAATGCTGTGTGTTATCCCTTGAATCTTGCAGTTTATCCTGGGTCCGGAAATTCCCCCCCCCCCCCTAAAAAATCTCCTTCCTTCCACAGAAACCACCACAAGTACAGCTCTTCAGCCCTCTTACTGTTAGTCTCAGTTCTTAGTGCAACATAGTTTCAAAGTGATTAAAAGTCAGTCCGCCCATCTTTTTTAAACATTATCCCAGCAAATTACATTTTCAGATTTTATCACAGTGTGTGGGGGAGAAGACATCGCAGTGACGCCTGCCCGAAATAAGTTTCAAGAACAAAAAAGTTAAATTGGGAATAACTTTAGGGCGATATTCATATAAGTGCGCTGGCTGTGAAATGCATTAAGTCTTCTTGCTATATATTTGAAAAAAAGTTTCCGTTATTTCGTTTCCTGAATCTTTGCACCGGGAACAAAAAAAAATCCACTTTAGTCATATTACAGGGTAAGTGTTGCAGTCATTTGAATGGAAGACGCCCCCCAATAGAGTTCCAGGTGATGCACAGGGAACATAGTGTCTACGTGGGGTGGGTTTAAGAGTGTTATTCAATGTGATTTGATTATAATAAGCAAGGTGTCTAGAAAAATGCGCATATTCTCGTTGACCTTTTCCCCGTCTAATTCCAACCCCGTTTTCAACTTGTTAAAACAAATAATGGTCGGTCCATTTTCCTGGCATCAAATCGATGATCTCGCCATGCAGGCTCGGGCGAAAATTCTATGAATTATTGCGGCAACGAGGGAGTTGCATTTGCTGCATTTAAAATGCACAGCACGTTTTTTTTCTTTTTGCGCAAAGAGATTCGGTTGATTTAGTTTATTAACTGAACACCTTCTAACCGGCTACAGTTCCCAGCAGTCAGACAGTGGGCCTTATTGAGTTTAATTGGGAACATATGTCAACAGACATCGCCAAAGTCTGGGAAAAAGACACCAGCTTACACAGCGGGCTTGATACAGGTGCAAGCAACTTTTTTCCCCAAAACATTTAAAATGTTGCACACAGCCCCTATAGTTTTAAAAGTTGTAAGTAGGCAACCCAGGAACCTTGATAAATGAATGCAAACCTCGCATCTATTAATCGGATTGCTGAACAACAAACCTCGAGCGCAGGCGGACGATTTGAAAAAAAGCGTAGATAGTGCTTGGGTTTACACTGTGTCTGCTGCCTGGGAAACAGAACCATGCCTCAAATTGTGACTGACCACAGTTGCCCTCAGCTGGTGAAAGGAAGCCTTCAGAACACGTTTGTTATTCTCTTTTAAAATGAGGGTATTGCTGTAGATTTTATTTTAATCTCCCCTTATTTATATACATTGCACTTTGCAATTCTTTGAACGTGACTTACGTTTTCGATATTACTTTGGTTCTACTGATTTGCAACAAGTGCTACTAAACAATCACATAAATGATCATTTAATGACTGATATCCAGCGTCGGCTGCTTTCTTTTGGAAATCTCAGACATCTTGTATATTACTTTCAAAAATTCGTTTATGAAACGCATAGAGCTTCCCAGAATGTAGAGACGACGCAAGGTTGGTAATGAATGGGTGGATGACATTTTGTTATGTCCAGAATCACGTCCAAATCAATATATATCAGACACCATTATTAACCAGTATCTCATATTTTACATACAAGACGCTTCGGGAATTGTAAATTCAATATTTGTTACTATCATTTTAACAAGTGACCCCCGAAAATATTTTTAACGCAGAAACTCGTTGAAATACTTTGTAAGAAAAACAACGATGGTGAATTTTGCGAATTAATTTCGTGACAAGCCAATGATTTAAAACTATGCACCACATTTTCGAACGAACTGGCGAATTTCATTGAAACGTCTGTATATTTCATACAATGCAGCAAGAACACTTGCCGCTTGTTAACTTTATAATTGGAGCATTAATAAATCCCAGATTGACGGCATCTTTCCAATCCATACATTTGAATTGTTTTACAGTCGCGACTGGGAAAATCGATGTGTATTAATCTACAATTAGTCGTAATCTACAATGAGTTTTCAAAGGTCATTCTTACTTTCACTTGTCTTTCTAATTTGTCATCGCACCCTTGAATCACAAATATATGTAATATGTGTGAAATATTTCGAGTAAGTAGTGCTAGTTTCCTGTCAATTGCTGCAGAATCGATACTCTTCAAGTACAAGTGCACGGGACCCGGGAAGGGCAAACCTGAAATTTCAGATTTCCTTGGATAGATGAAAAATACCCAACCCTCTGGTTGACGTGAACTTGTGGGTTGAACTGGATGTAAACCTGTATAGCGGGGAGAGCGCCCGCAGATGAATAATCGTTTTTTTTTGTAATAATGTATCTCGCTTAATAGAGTGGATAATGGAGATGAATACGCTGTGTATGCGCGTGTAAACAGAAACGAGAAATGTCCGAACAGGTTCCACCCTGACCAGGTGTCTCAGCACTTGAACCCTTCGTAGGTTCAGATGACATCAGGTAGTCAATCACTGCCGGTCTCTGGTGAACTTCCCATCATTAGTTGCATGCGGCTCCTTTTGCTGCTTCTATCCAGTTAGACTTTTTCAGTCATTTCCATACCATAACCCACTAATATCGCACGTTACTTAAAAGTCCTGGATTTACGCAAGTAGCTTTCAAGTAGTTCTGTTTTGTTTAAAAGATTACAGTTCATTTCGGCACTTGTGTTTCGGCACTTGTGTTTTCACACTTGGTGTAAACCGGGACAATCAGCATTCGAAAAATTAGAAATATTGTGCTCAATTTTAAATATGTGTTCATTCATATGCCTTATTCTTCATTTTGTTAAATTGTGTTTAAAATTAGTACGCTTCGGAAAGAATCCCCGCAGCAACTTTGTTTAAAACAAATATGTTTTGCTTACACAATATAACTTAGTACGTTGTCTTGCCATCGAAGTTTCAGATAAGCTAAAGTAATAAAATTAAAATATATATTATGCAGAACTGATAAAAATCATGTATAGTATTAAGTTTTGGCAATATGATTGTATGGCTACAATGTACAAGAAATCGCAATAAAGTGTTTAAAAGGACATCTTTATTTTTATATTAATGCACTTGTATATCAATGTAAATATTTCCCCAGAAAATTGGTGCTAATGACATTTCTAAACTAAGCAATCAGATGTATAACTTGTGACTAGTCTTCTGTATGGTTGCAGTAAAGATTTATTTATGTCTGTTCTTTACTGTACAGCCTAGCTGTCATTTTCATAAACTGAAATACTTAACTGGAGTCTTATATATACACTGTTGCATTTCTCATTAATTTACAAATACTGTAATTTCTGTTTGAAGTCGAAACTTAATTATCACATTGGGATACTTGTGATTTTAATACAGGCATTATGTTGCTTGAATAACCATTTAACTTCAAACATGTTCCGCAGTTAATTTCAGTACAGCTTTGTTCAACCGACCATCCTGTAAGTGACCGTACCCAATATTGTTATCTTACAGAAGCTATACGCCCCCTCCCCAAAAAAAAAATCCGGGTACTATTCTTGGAGAAATAACTCAGGAATATAAATCAGTCTTTAGTTGGTCTATGAAAATAGAGACAATGCATTTTAAGACAAAAGGTCACTGTTTTTCTTTTGAAGAAATGTTATTCTAAATACAACAAATGTCTCTGAGGTTCATGCAATGTTAAGATTACACTGTCTAGTCATTAAGTACCGGTAGGCCTGCAATTTCAAAAGGCCCAGCGTCTCTTTAATGTGTTTAATCTGCCCAGGTGCTGCAACGCTCCAACTTGAAGTTGTAGTTCTGTTATCCTATCCGTGGCATGCGGCTGCCTTGTAGTCTGCCTGCTGCCATTGGCAGAGCTTCCTAACCCCAGCCTTGTACTGAAAGGAAGTGAGTGCAACCGTTGCATCTGAAGAGTCTCCGCAGTTACTGCTTTGTACCATCAGCACTATTGGCCCTGCATATAGCCAACAAAACCAGGCCTCGCATCTCGGCTGTGTCTTTTCATTTGGCTAAAATTAAATTTCAACACATACAACATAGATTTTTACCACACCGAAAATAAAGGAATGTATTTCCCGTATAAATCGTATTAAGAGTTTGCGTAACACAAAACACCTTGATAAGGAGCCACCTGGAAAGACAGAGAGCTTCGAGGCCCCGTTCGCCTGATAAGTCTTTGAGCACGAACTAATTTCTCCAGTGTCTATAAAAGCTTTATAAATATATATATATATAGATTTTTTTGATTTCGGTGTTATATTCAATGAAATAACATATTAGAGAATTTTGGATAGATCGGATCTCTAATCGAATTACATTGGCAAGGAAAGGGAAAATTCAAATATTCAATTTGTTGATGTAGTGCAGAAGTGCTACTGCAATTCTCAGAGTTTAACAGACCCAGTAGTGGCTGCAATTTTTCAACTCTGATTGTTTCACTGAGTTTACGCTTTAGAAGCTTTGTATTATTGTTAGCGCGGATATGCTTTGTAGTTTTTACCTTCACTTTAAGCTTTTATCTCATTAAATGTCACAATTGTAAATTACCCTTCTATCTAATTTGAATGCAAGAATTCGCAGTCGGTGTAGGAATTGAGTAGCACTAACTAATAAAACCGTCGGTAACCTTTTAAGGCAGACCCGGCAGGTCAACGGATGGGCACGTTCTCTTTAAACTTCAGCTAGAGAGAGGGTTCTAAAACCAACCGCTGAACTAGGTAAATAAAAGGTTTCACTTGTATTCTGGGCTTGGTGGAAAACTGGATAAAGCGACAAAGCCTGCGGTGTGCCAGTCCAAACACTGGGAGAATTGTGCAAAGTCTCACAACGACAAACTGGACGGGAGTCAAGCCGGCCTCTCACTTCTCCACTGCTACAACCTCAAGGAAACACCGCACAAATAACAATGATTTACTTTTAAATCACATCCCGTCAAAGTCTCCCTTTAAGTCAAGAAAATCGTTTCCCAAAGCTTCAGGAATCCCGTTTGGCGTCGGTTTGCTTAATGTGATCAGAAAGGCAGCGAGTGGGAGAGGAGATCGCCGACACCTTTGTGATCCTTATCTCTGTTGAACTGTGAATTCTCACTGTTTTCAGTTCTTAAGCATTTCCCCCCTGAGTCATAGTATTAAAAAAATCTCAAGTGCAGTATTGTGCCCAGACTTCTCAATGAGCCAATGCTGGATTATCTGTGGAAATGCTGAAACCGTCATCGCAAGGTTTGGAGTGGAATGGGGAGGGGAGAATTAAATTAGGATTATTAAAGAGACCATATCCCTTCACACATCTACTGCAAGACTATATCAAAATAACTTGAGGGGGAAAACAGCCGCATCGTCGAGCGTCTAACAAAGCTTCTGAGAGCACTCCCCCCCCCCCCCCCAATATTGTAAATTATTTCAGCAAATAAACAATCTGGTTGTCATCTCTTATTCTGGATGGTGCGAGGACAATTTGAAAACGGCACCCTTCAGCATTTTAAGTAAATGAGAAGAGATAAGGGCAGATGCAGCCGCCTGATGATACTAGGGTGAAGTTTAAGCCTTTGAGCGGGAGTTGAAATATAATCTGAGTCCAGACTACAAGTGGAGGCCAAGGAAAGGGGAGAAAGTGCGTCTTTAACATTTGTATGTTCCATCTCATTACTGACTCGTTCTACATTAAGTGAGCCCACACACTTGAAAAAACTCGCAAATTACATTTTTTATCCCATGCTTTTCATAATCTGTATCTCGGTCTCGTAATGACGCCACAAAGTGGCATTTATCGCTCGTTTTGTGGCTATTTAAAACCGATGTTAAATGGTATGGTACTTGATAGGCGTTACTAGTTCATACTATTAACCCTGTCGAATTAAGATGTTTTAATTTCTCTTCTGTTCCCCACACACGCGGAGAAAAGTTGCTTAAATGAGTCACATTGTCCTGATTTCGGTGCCGAGTCTCTAGGGGCGCTGAGACCTGCCCTGAACTTTCCTGCTTGTTCAGATGTCCCGAACTCTGGTGTTGCAGTTTGCTTGCCTCGGCACTGGCGGGTTTTCCCGGCTCGAGTTCCCATTTTTCTCGTCATGTGGACCGATCTAAAGTGTCGGGGTCGCTGGTCTGTTTGTGAAGCGCAGGTACCCTTCAGTCCTGTCTTGTCCACCGCCCCCCCCCCCCCCCCCTCCCACCTTACTCCGAAAGTGTTTGTGAAAATTGGCCCGTTTGCCCACCCATGTTGAATCAAGCTGTGTTTACTTAGGGAAAAAAATTGTCGGCCACCCAACCCTATAATCAGCTCTGACCTGAAAGCTCTCCAGCGTGAGTTTATTCTGACGCTTGGCTTACAGTGAAAGTAAAGGCAGAGGAGCCAACTCAGGGCTTTGGATCAGCTCAAATCGAAAGTAAAGAAAAAAAAAGCTTGACCCTTTCACCCAAATTAGTCTGAAATCAGACGCATGCAAATGACTTCAGTGCAAGACAATATGGAACACATCACTGACTATACAACAAAAATACACGGGGACAGTCTGTTCTGACCGACAAACTAACCAAAACCCAGTTATAAGGCGCTGAGGCCCGGGAACTGCCAATGGCCAGTTCCACTCCTGTCATGTGCCAAAGAAACGGATACCAGAACCAAGATAAGCCTGGAAACGGGATCCTCGATATAGAAAAGACTGCTTAAATGTTTTTTTAATTAATTATTTAAAATGGTTTTTATGCCTGTTTTGGGTGACCAGATTTCAATTAGTTGAGGTAGAAGTGTGCACAAAATAAACCTGCAGAGAATTTCTTTTCGAAATTCTAATTTTTGTCTCCACCCATACCACATTTTAAATAACCCATCAGTAAAAAGATTACAACTCGACAACATTTCAAGACCGTGAAACCAAAAACAGAAAATATTTACTGATAAATATATAGATATTTAAAGATGGAGAGAAAAAGTGCCCAGCCAAAGCCCCTTGTTGGTCTATTTTTTGTTGTGGGGTTATTAAACTGACATCCCTGCACTGACCTCTGGGTACATTTCGCTCTGTGCTTTTCCGTCTAATGAAAAATGATTCCGCACACTGATTGAATTTTATTTCTTCCTGGACTAGTCAGATTTAGTTGCATGCGTGCAATCAATCTTCTTACTAACGCGACGTTTGTTTATTAGGCTGGGGAGAATTAATGGTTTTATAATTAAAGTTGGAAACCGAATTTCTAAGCATGCACACGCATGGTATGCATGTATGTGTTTATGCAAGTGTGTGCATATGAAGATGTCGATATGATTCGGTTCTGTCTTAAAATTATATAAAGAGAATGATCCGGTACGATAATATCTGGAATGAATCGGAACGAACAAAAGTCTACTTATACATGCATCTGCATTAGACAAGAATGTTTATTGCTATCTTTAGACAGAAATTTTAGTTAAATGTGTTTACATAAAATAGTTCTCTATACGTGTAGTTGTTGCAATGTATATATAAAATTGGCCCATAATCAATTGTTTAAAAAAATCAGTGTTATTATTGTCAAACATTAAAAAAACTTACATAAATGTACGCATTATATACGTTAACGTTTGTACTGGTTCTAATTGCCTTATTATGCATCATTTATCTATCTTTTTCCTGAATGATTTCTTCATATCTGATGCTACACATTTACTACAGCTTCGTGAAGTAAGCGCGATCGAATTCTGGTTAGGTGCACAGGTATTGATTAAGTGGGTGCCTGGACCCTGTGTTGAGCACTCAATAAAGTATAGGTAGTTAAATATAGAGGAAGAATTGAACTGTCAGACATGCAGCTGCATCCCTTGTTTTTTTTTTAAAGAACTCCCGCTGCCTTCGTTCTTTTGAATATTTTCTAAACAGGTTTTGTTGCAGGCAGAATACTCAAATGTTGTGTTTATAAATAAAAATCCGCGTGGATTGAGAGACTAGAGGTTCTTTAATCCTGGTAACTCGAGAGAGAAGGATTTCTCATCTGGTGTTTGAAGATTAAAGAAGACAATATAGCCAAAACAAAAATAGATACTGCGATGCAGTTTAACCGTAAAATTCCCCGACACTTAATCCATTCGCTTAATGTTTGGGCAGATGTAGAGCCAATGTATTGTGACAAGACAAATCACGATTATTAAAATAAGGATAAGGCTTATATTTTAAGTATTATACCATGTGTGCAACCTGCCGGGAATGTTTTATATTTCCATATTTATATCATTAATTCCATAAATGGTTCTGTAATTCTAGATTTTAAATCCGCCGTATGAATGAAGTCATTAAAGAGAAGCAGTGGCACACAGTACTTCCACTCCTGAGATTTACTATATCCCACGTTTTCCTTTGCTACCGGGAGTTATCTTGTCAGTCTCACTTTGCGAAATATTCATCATATAACCACAGCTGGTATTGATGTCGACGACCTCTCTATCTAACTACCTGCGTGTTTATCTATACAGGCATACATTATTCATATATATTTTATATATGTGTGCGGATAAATAGTAGGTAGTTAGATGGACACACACAAATATATATAAATACCTGTGCAATACATATATACAGACATACATAACGAGATCCGGTTATATGGAACTAGTTTGGGAGATTACTATAACCAGTTTACATTATAACCAGACCCCACTATATTATTTGTTATAATGAAAATAACAAAACTGATATTTGGGAACAATTTTCAAACATGAAAAAATAGGTAGCGATTACCCCACCTTGTATTAGAAGTATCAGAATTACATTTTCACTATATCTACTTTTACTCTATGTGCACATTGTAAAATATTGTATTCTGATCTAGTTCTGTCAATTTGTATATATTTAGGCCTAATTTCCAATGGCTAATTTTTAATCCCATATCATTTGTCATATTGTTTGAACAGGTAATTATCACGATGGTTATACCAGTTGTTAAGTGTTTAAAAACTCGGCAAATTAATTAAGAGTTTCTGCTAAGCAACATTTATAAAATACAATTCCATCATGTTATAAAAATACGATTAATAATACATTTTATATCGCCATAATTCTGTACACTTTACAACGCGTCGTCATATTTTACATATATCTTTGTTCTCTGTTCCTACGCAATCAAGTATTCCTCAGGGGAGTCTAAAACATGTCCTTATTTCAGAACCTAATGTGTTTGATTTTTACACTTCCCAACTACTCAACGGTTCACACGTTATTAGTAATAATCTTAATTTTTGAACTATCATTTGTCATTCGCTTCCAATTAAATTCATATCATTGGGCAGAAATCGCAAACGCCACCCGTACTTCAATCATGGCCTCTAGAGAAAAGCAATTCACAACGATGACACTATTATTGACTGTGTATTTACAGTCAGTATCTGCACATGCCCGTTCCTAGCGATTACTCGAAATTATCATCGGCTACGTGCTTCACGTGTGATATTTGATCTACAAAAATAATTGGCACATTCGCTATACTCTTACCAGCTATCCCAAATATCGATGCTTGTTTTTGACTAAAAGTTGATTAACCACTGTTCATCTTATACAATAAAATACCCCAAAACTAGATCGTGAGATTCCTAGAAAATTTACTGAGATGTTATCTCTCCCTCTCTTCGTTACACACATTTTGAAAACGAAAGTGAATTACATATTCTAATTGCTGTACAATAGGTGAGGATGTTTTGTGTAAAATCATCTTTTAATCAAGAAACCCAATCGTATTGCACTTCAATATTCTCAAAGTTTGTCAGCATAACTCATTGAGCGGTAGTTACAGCAGGAGTCTTGACACAGGCAGATGGCAAATTAGAAATGCACGGATTAAAGTGTGAGCTGCATTAAAATATGAATAATTTGCTTTGCTTATAAATACAGTCAGAAAGTTGCTTTCCTGTGCACCGAGCGGTGCTATCAGTTACGGCCAATCCCTGGGGGTCCTTCATTGTGGGAAATAGGGTACACATATATTTCTATATATATATCCGGAATCCAACGTACCTCAGCGCACGTCTGCAATTTTGTGTCTCGGCCACTCATTTTTAAAACATACCAAAATGTAAAGGCACATAATTATAATCGAATCAAAAGCGGAGCCGTGCGCTGATCGCAGTTAAAATAACGCGGGTTGCAGCGTGGGGTTGTGCCTGCCATTTACGAAATGTCAGGAATGAAATCTGTTTAAACTCCACACCTAGTCCTCGGTTCTTAAACACACGTGTGTATTCAAAACAAACTACAGGAATGGTGTGTAAACAGTTAATCACTGAACGGCTCCGTGTCTAATAGAAGCGATTAGCCCAAAGTGAACACATTACACAGCCCTATCCCAGTGACCTCAATCACGTTAGTTCAAGCAAATGAATTGCTGTGCAAAAAAGGCAGTTGATTTTTTTTTACCTCATTTTAATTAAAAAGTCCAAATTAATTCTAAAGTAGATCACGCTTCAAATATCACTGTTTTTTTTTTGTTGCAGTTGGTAGTCTTCAATATTGGAGATTGTAGAATACATTTGTTTAATGGCGCAGGTTTTGCGGGCCGGGGGGATTGTCTCCAGGGTTTCTTTAAACGTCTAGTCAACACTCAACCAGCCCTAATAAGGTATAATATGCGCTCAATAAATCTTACTGCTGCCAATGCTCTTGTGTATTGTTTGGGAGGCCTGTTGGTTACTGTAATGGTCTCCTCTTATTTTCTGCACGGAGTTAAATAAATATTCCCAAATATAATACAGTAATATGATTTAAAGCTATGACACTGGTGTAATAAGCGCTTCCAAGTTTCAACTTAAAAATTTTAGATTTTTTTTTAACTGCATGATGGGGCTGCAGGGTTGAAATTCGTCACACTGTCTTTGGAGGACAGTAGTATAAATTTATTTGTTCCAGATTGATTTCTGTCTAATCTTATAGCACAGGTTACTGGAGGCTGGAGAGGGGCGCCTTTGGCTAGGCCCTACCTGGCTGCACTTCAAGGATTTTTTTTAAAGGCCAAAATAATAACATTATCAATCAATACAAGTACACACCAGCCTTATTTGACACTTCCTTGCGATAGAAATGTAAATGAAAAGGCCTTGATCTTCAAACTTCTGTTAAACCTGCCTGGAGTTTCTGAGGAACAATATAACTTCTCCTGATCTTCGTCTAAAATGTACGTTTGAAAAATTCAGAAGGCAGCATAACAGAATGGAGGAGTTTTATATATATATATATATAATATATATGCGCATTTCAATCCATCCCGTGTAGGCCGGCAAAAGCGAGCTGATGAATTTGATTTTTTTATTGGAAATTCAGGGTGTGACTGAAGAACCAGCTGCCGGTAAGTAGAATTTCAATCGGGTGATAATTAAAAAGATTGCGCATTCTGCAACTATAAAAGTAAAAGTTTCCATAAATTTCATAAATCCTAGAGTGCAGCTGAATTTGGCCAACTTTTAAAGTAAGTGTATGTCGTAAACTTCACATAAAAAGTATGCTCATTAAAACAAATGTTCTATTTTGCAAAAACGTTACTTCAAAAAAAAGCAGATATAAATAGCAGAATGCAAGCAGCGGGTTTAGAAAGAAAAGAAAATTGGTAAGAATTCCTGTCTTTCCGCAGTACTTGCATTCCTTTAGCAAACGCGCCAGATCAAATGGGGCGCTGAATTACTAGTAGAATGTGAAGAAGCAAATGGCAAACACGTCCTTCACCTTCACAGCAAGGTGGCCGAGCTTTGAGCATTACAACATCATCTTTAAGAAGCGGTGGATTGGATTTATTGGGACCACCGAGCTCCACCAAATTGTCGTGTGAGTTTGATGTCAGCTTTTATAAAAGAATCCACAGGTGATTATTGTGTCTTTAAATCACTGCCTGGTGGCACTAATTTGGCAGCAATCAAGTAAGAAAACAATTGCAATTATTGTCTAATTGTTGTCTTTAGATAGCAGAGCCGATAAGGGGCAGTTTTATCCGAAATGCCAACTGCGGCTGAAGATTATGTGCAAACATTTGACATTCGGCACCTTTCTCTCAGCTACTACTTCTAAAACAGCCAGAACCGAAAGACCCCGCCACACATTTTGAGATTGAAATATTTTGGGAAGCCACATGAACCTAATCCAAAATCCTATTCATTAAATTGGTAACTTACGCTGCCTTTCCAGATCAGCAACATTTGGATGGACACACACACTCTCTCTCTCTACCAATGATGGAGCCAGAAGTTGCAAAACAAAATTTGACACACTGAAGACTGTAGTTTGCAATAGACGTGGTTAGTACTAGAATCGAATTGTAATTTATTTATAAACAAACAATGCAATGCCTTCAGAATACTTTCAACAAAAGGAGAAAAGAAAATCGCGGTATACAGTTTCCCTTTTTATAATGGAAGGTGTAACATCAAGAAAAAAACATTCGAGGGAGCCTTTAGAGTCACTTGCGGGGAGTTTGGTCCATATTAAAAAAAAAGAATATCCTACTACAACTTAAAATAAATTACTATAAGACATTTACATTTTATAACAAGTCCAGGTAAGCTTGCTGTGAATTTTAATAGATTTGACACAAACTTTGTAATATTTTAAACAACTTTGTTTTGCAAAATAAAAGCAACTTACGTTTCATTTGGAGTAACACTGTCCTTTTAACCAAATTTCAAATGGGATTTGTTTTCTGTTTATATACATATATGAAATAGATATATAAACATGGGCTGTTGCTTGTGTATGAAAGAAAAAAATAATAGTTTGTAAACGTTTTTTTGTGTCAGTACTTGCTGCAGTCATACACAAACGAACCTGAGGTGCGGTAAAGCGTCTGGGCCGCAGGAAAGGACATTTGGCAACTGCTATTCCCATTGACATGTGCAGTACTGACGGCAGGATTAGTTAGGCCGATTCGCTGCGATTCAAACATTTCTCGGACCGAGTGGAAGTTCTGCTGCTGTCCGGGATACGCGCTGCCAGCCAGATGAGTCAGGTCGCCGGTCTGGTTGAGGTACCAAGAGGCCAGGCGCCCTGCCCCGTGTCCCTCGTGGCCGTTGCTCAGACCGTGGCTTAAGGAGGAAGTGGCGGTGGTGGTGGGAATGGAGTAGTCTGGTAAGGTCTCGTCCACCGCGTTGGCGGTGGCCGGCATGTGAGTGGACCTGTCCCCGGAGTAGAGGCTCATAGCCTGCATGTTGCAATGGTAGGTCCCAGCACTCGCGCCGCCACCGCCGGAGGTGATGTTCTGACTGCAGGACGAGCTGTAGATGGAGGGCTGGCTGGAGGTGTAGCTGAGGGATATGGAAGGAGTTATACCTGTCCTGGAGGAAGCGATCAGGCTGGGGTTGAGTTCGCTCGAGTTGTGGGGCGACCCCCTGAGAGAGGTGACAATGTTCTCCACGCTGAAGGTCTGGTGATGGTGCTCGGGGTTGTCCAGGCTCATGGACCGAGTGGACGGGATGCTGTGGGGGCTGCTGCTGGATATGCTGCTGCTGTCAGGGCTTTCGATCTTCGGCACCATGCTCAGGGTGGGAGAAGCGGCCAGAGGAGGGGACGGGGCCCCATTCTCAGTCTTAATCTCCTGGATCCTCATAGGTTGAGAACTGGCGGTCTTCTCCGACTCCTGAGCCTGCTGCCTGGGCTGGGAATCTTTGCCCTGTCGGTCCTTTTCCTCTTTCTCCCGCACGGCGTCTTTTTTCTTGAAGCGTCTCCTCCTCCTCAAGAAGCTGCCATTCTCGAACATGTTGTAGGAGTCCGGATCGAGGGTCCAGTAGCTGCCCTTGCCGGGCTTCTTGTCGTCGCGGGGCACTTTGACAAAGCACTCGTTGAGAGACAGGTTGTGGCGGATGCTGTTCTGCCAGCCTTGCTTGTTCTCCCGGTAGAAGGGGAACCGCTCCATAATAAACTGATAGATCCCGTTCAGCGTGATCTTCTTGTCGGGGGCGTTCTGGATGGCCATCGTGATGAGGGCGATGTAACTGTACGGAGGTTTCACCATGTCCTTGGGTTGGGGCTGGGGAGTGTAGTGTCCATAGGATCTGGCCATGCCGGCGGCGTACTGTTCGTGAGCCGGATGCGAGTACATGCTCATTGGGGCCGGCATCCCCGTGTAACCCGGAGCGGGTCGGTAGTAATTCTGATCGCTGATATAAGGCACAACTCCCAGAGAGTTGGGACTCGACACTGAGTAGCGAGCTTGCATCGCTGCCTTCCGCCCTTGTGCTTTTTGCAAAGCCGACTGTTTTTTGCCCCCCTCTCGCCGAAATACCGACACACAATGCAAAAGAGAGAGAGAGAAAATCCAAACTTTTTCCAAGCTTGCACAGAAGTGCTCCAAAACTTTTATTTTCTTTTTCTTTCCGCGGGGTGGCAGACTGAATTGGAAAACTTCTGAACTTTGAGCATCCGTCACTTGACAAGACTTTTACGCAGTTAGTTTTTTTTCCCAGCCGCAGCCCCTCCCCGAGGCAACAGTGTCCAATTGAAGTCGCTGCCGCCCCTCGATTGAACACCAGTTGCTGCTGTTTCTGGCCACACACACACATATCGCAAACCTAGGTGGCGTCTTGCTGCCCCATCCCACTTCTAACACCAGCCCCCATTCCAGTCCCAAAGGCACGGCACTTAAAAAGGCAATGCCCCCTTTCTGGAAATTTTCACCCCTTCCCTACACTTACTTTTTTTTTGCTTTCCTGTTTTTAACGCTCTACTTAAATTGGACATTTAGAGATTATACTGTTGCTAACCTGGGTTTGTGAAGTGACAAAAATAAATAAATGCGAAGATAGCTTTGAACATTATTGAAATAAAAGTTTGCAGTTCGTTCGGTGTAAAAACAACAAAAAAGCTCTGCCCTGTAGACAAAATAAACAAGTGCGCCAGACACAACACACAAGTAACACTTTGGCGGCAGGTTTCATTTATAAAGACTATTAATAAAAAATTGATTTTCAACTCTTTAATAAAAAATCTTGTTAATATTTCGCTATCCCCAGTTGGAGTTTATCCTCGCTTTTAACTTTGAATTTTGAAGAGGTAAAGCCGCCGTTTTAATTTCAGCGGTTTGTGGGTATCGCAATGTGGGAGCTTTTAGTCTAAAGTGTGGAACCTACCTGCTCACTGAAGTGTGAAATATGTCTGCACTACTGATTCTCCGGGGATTCCTCACACCACAGCATGAGAATGAACACAAAATGGGCAAATAATTGTCAAGTGTAAAGTTTGCAACGCTTCACATTAGAAATGGAAACAACTTAGGCCGAAGCATAATTTTTAAAAAACCAGATGAAATATTAAGATCCCGTTGAAACAGTTGGATATGGTATTAAATAAGTTCAGTAGCTACATTAATTGAATCAATTTCTTAACTCCTGAGGTGTGACTCCATTTGCAGATGTGTAAAAGGGATTTGTTCTCTCCCTCGTTGAGCCAAACGGGATTGTGACAGGCTGTGAGCGGAAAGTGTGATTCCCAGATTCTTTGGTGTCCATCGTCGGACTCTTAACTCGCACCTAGAAACGTGTTTGCGGCTCGTCGCATCATGACCAATTTCGTTAGCTATCAACCAACAGATCCCGGGTGCTGATTTTTTACCTTTAATTTAATTAAGATTTTTAAAAATTTGAGACAATTCTTGAATTATAAACACTACAATGTCATCCTCTCTATCAATCGTGGGCTGGTTTCTTCACGCAAAGCCGATTTTGTGCGTATAAATTTATCAATGTGAAAACTGGAACGTTATCTTTAATATATACCGCTAATTAATGGTTGGCGTCTGTGGGGAATGCATTATAACAAATACTCGATCATGAATTGTTATTAGGAAACTGAAAAAATGTCTGTTCCTTGCAGAATACTGCAAAATCCAAGACGAAGTTAGCGTTTAAGAGAATCGATGGTCCTTTTGAAATATCCATATATGGATAAAATTGTCACTTTTATATTAGACACGCCGATTTTCTCGAATTGAATTTATATTCTTAAGTTGGAATCTGAAGGTCTGATCATTGAGTGCTGAGATGCCCACACCTGTAATCGATTAGTTACTGAGAGCTAAGATACCCCACACTTGTAATCGATTAGTTACCAATAGCAAAGGAGTCTGTGTCAGCTTTGTAATCAATTGCAAATTCCAGGTCACCCCCAGAATTATTTGCAATTTATCGCAAAAGATGTCTATAAGATGCTTTGTACCAATCAGTTGAAATTACTGGAAACTAAACAGCATGAACACAACGATTTATTTCTCATTTGAAAGAAAACTCGAGGCATCCGATCATTTTACAGTCGCAAATATGGCCAATTCAAAAAGTAGATAAATAAATAAATGTGCTGTACATTTAGAGAGTCCTGGCCCAGTGAGCACTCTGAGTTCTGATGGATGCATGTGGATATATTTTGTAATACTTTTGCCTGGAATGGTTTTAATTCCGCCCCTCGTTGAGTGCAGTTTTGCTTTCGAAGTGAATCTGCTGCGTGGGTACAATGCGATTCATTGTATTCCTATCGGGACACTGCAGGTGGACCTGACATGTTCTTTGGGCCATTCTCCACACATGAAGACCCCCAAATGAACTTTGTTCCACCTCAGGCTATTTGTACAGCAAGAGATTTGCTTCATAATCCTGCCTCGCTACAGTCAAAAATCACATTTTGAACTGAATCAAAAATCCCCTTGATTTAAAAAATATATATTTTAATTGTACAGTTTGATTATTTTCGGTATAACAGACACTTATGGCAAAAACGTTGTGCTTAAAATAATAGAATACAGTCGAGGTTTAAAACATTCACTTGGTGTGTCTAATAACCTTAACACGGATAATCTACAGATTCCAGGTTATTCTGAAATACATTTCATTGCTGCTAATAAATACCGTTTTTTTTTCTATGATACAGTTGGCGGCATCTTTTTTTTACTAGTGTTATGGTTATATATAATGGTTTATTGTGATAAAATATTACAAGGACAAGCTGCACTGATATAACTCTGCTGCAAATACAAACCTGCATGTGACCAGACGGCTCTAAGTTATGTCGTATAGTAAATCACAAGTGAAAGTAAGGATTTCAAATTCCTGCTGTGTTTTGGTATCCGTGACGCTTTATTTGTATTTGATACGGTCTACCGGGGACGTCTAAACATGACATGAGCTCGACACTCAGTGACAATGTAAGTTTAATGAAGCAATCAGTTTCATTTCATGGAATTTATATTTAACCAAATTCAGAAGTTAAACAAACTGGGCGGAATCTCTTGTTCCAAACGTTCAAAAATGTTTCCTTCTAACGGTTTAAGTCTCTTCATAAAATGTAAAACGTGAGGTATATTTCTGTAGATTAAACGCAGAATAGAATTATAACAAAACAAGGTGAAGCAAAGCTCATGGAAATGATTGTAACGGACCGGTGAAACCGCCGAAGGTAGTGCCACCTTTCCTGTATCTCTGCCGAGCTCTCTCTTCTGCAGCACCTAATTCTAGTTCAGAACATTTACTGTAAAAGTTCTGTACAAATACACAAAAATATTGAAACTCTCCTACTGTTTGACTGAGGGCAGCTGGCAATGATTTGCTGCCCCTTTAAGCAGTAGCCGCTGGATGGGAAAATTCCACACTCTAATATTTTTAATGATTGTTTATACGCGGTGGTCACAGACCGGGGATCCAGACCACCGCCACTATTGGTCATTGTACAAGACACTGACTTTTTCTTTTTAACAACAAGATATATAGCAAATTAAACCATTAAAAATGTTTTAAAAGTTTATTGTCGGTACATACATCTGGGCAAAATACGGCCAACATTATCAAGCCAAATGCTGCTTTTACGTATATATACATATATAAGATCCATTGCGCTTTGCATCATTTTATATATTTATTATACAATGAAAGGACTTTAAATTCGCAATACTTTAAATAACAGAACACACACACACGTTCGGATATAATAATGTTTCAGAATACTTTATACTTTGATAATTATATATGTTTATGCAGAGTGTTCGTTGTGTGAAATATAGGGTGGTGGATGGTCGGATTTATTTACTTACACTAAGTTCGGCTCTTTGTTCCCATAACTCAGAACCTGATAAAAATCTCAGTCTGCTCTGGCTGCTTGTGTGAACTACATTTCGATGTTAGGCATGCAAATGAGAGTTGATCCAATACTGTAAAAATAAACTTCAGTCTAAACTCAAGGAAAAAAAACGCTGACCTGTAAAAGATCAAGTTAATTAGAAGTGCGCTGGGCACACAGATACAGTATTTAAATGTAATGTATATGTGCTGTACTTACGCAAGTCATTTTCGAAGCAAATATAGAAGGAACAAAGAAAGTCTTAAACTGCAAAAAAAATCTCCTACTTTCTGTGAGAGTAATCGTAATATAAGAAGTTCTATATGATGCCAACAAACCTGATATTTTTGTTGCGATTGAGACACATAGAGCAGCAGTAACTACTCTTTTATACTGCACTTCGTTAAAGACACATTTATTCCAGTAGTATGTGCGGTCGTTATTTTATTTTTATTATGATATGGTATGGAAAATTATTGAGCAAGAGACTGCTCGTTACGGAGACTGGCAATTTACTAATCCACAGAAGCAAATCGCTTCCCAGAATTGAATTGTTGTAGCATTCGGAGAACAATACCTTGCGTGAAATGCATGGCCAGTAGAGATGAAGACACGAAGGACACCTGGACGCGTGTGACTGCCCAGATTGAACGACTACAGCGTGTACCCCGGGCGCCCTCTGCAGGACTTGAAGGTTTCTGTGCCATCCGATGCCTTTCAAACCCACCAGTTCAGCAGTAGCCTGCGTTGAGCCGCAGCTCAAAATCACACATTTAAACGCATTAAAAGTTTTAATTATCTTGTATTACGAGCATAATTATCATTAAAATGTTATATACAAATCCTGAAACACGATCTAATACAAAATAAACTTTAATTCCACCTTTCAAAACTGTGCGAGTGCTCGATGCAACAAGATGTACAACACTCTTAAAAGATTCACTTATTCACTGAAAGTAACGTTTGTACAAAAACCAGATTGAAATGAACAACTTAATTTGGTTTCGTTGCATTTCAATTTAAATTCCAATTACATTTTATCTAATATTATCAGTCCAACTCCCGGGATTAAGAGCTAACATTTATTTACATTTGTCCTGGTTTATTCCGATCACAAAGTGATTTGACAGACGTGTCGTTTACAGGATCTGCAGTGAATAATCATCATCAACAATGAAAGTATAACACAATGATAATACTTACTTCGTACAGTGTCCTTATCTGCGAAACGTTTCAAAGCGCTTTACTTAATGAATTACACTGAATGTTAACAATGTGACCACATGTTAAATTAAACACTATGGGGGAAAGCGGCATTATGCAAGAATTAAAAAATAAGTGTGATTTGACTGTTGTAAATTCAGTATTTTTAAATTGCTCACAAAATTTTAAATGAAGAACCATAGGTTTCACAAGGAGTTATGCTACTTATTGAGGCATCAATGTATACATCTGAGGTGCGATAAACAGCGGCGTAGTTTATGATTTTGCACAAACAAGTGTACAAAAACACGGGAACAATTAAATGCGGCGCCACAATCTTGTATTTATGCTGTTTGCTGTATAAATCTCTGCTCCTTCCGGAGACTCAGAAATGACCTCTGAACACAATCTCCCCACCCCGAGAGGTTAAAATATATGCAAAATGATTACGAAACGAATAGTTAACAAAACACGTTTGCTTCAGAGAATATAAAGACTCATTTTTGACAAAAGGACACACTTGTGTTACTGCCTGGGATCCGACCGATTACGAATGTCATCAACCTCCAGCCCTGAATTTCTTGTCACATTGATGCGCCGAATGGACCCGAAACTCTGGCGTTTGACGGAAATCCCCGCGTTTCTGGTGGTTGGAGAGATGCTACGTTTGTTCAATAAAATGCTTTTCAAACTCACAACTGCAATATACTGAGAAGAGTCTGGAAGAGGCGAAAAGAACTAACAGATTCCTGTAGACCAAGAGGTTTTGTGCATTTTCCGAGCTGCGGGAGTCGGGCTGACTTTTGTCGCGTGACTTCTGGCTGATTTCGAGCAGAACAAAGAATTACTATATTAAAAAAAATATTTACAATCAGAGGGATATAAAAATAAAGGGGCGTCTTATCACAGACTGAATGGAAATACTTATGCTAAAACATATACACTGGCAAATTAGACATTAGATGAATTTTGTACATTATAACAACGAATTACTTACTTCAAGTTACATATTTACTATTTTTAATTTAACATAAAACTAGTTTTCTGACATATGAATAGTTCTCCTTGAAAGGGGAACAACTATTCATATGTCATAAAACTAGTTTATGTTAAATACTCTCACAATTAAAATATATCAGTATATATATATATCCACACTGATATATATCTATGCAAAAGCAAAAGCTTTATCTCTGATATATATATATATATCCACACTGATATATTTTAATTGTGAAAGTACTTAAAATCTGTTCCCTGAATGAAAACAATTGTTTTATAAGAAGTCAAGATGCTGGCTTCAGCAGTTCAAACTCCGAGGTACACAACGAAAACTCGTTTCTTGGGATTAGGGATTGTTTTATTTTATGTTTTAAATATATATTCAAGTATTTCCCGGTGTATATGATTAAACGCGGTGGTGCGTTGCAAAATTACACCAAGCAGTCAGTCAATAAACTGACCGGTCCCACAGTAGCTGAATATTGCATTTCATCACTGCCACTGGATGCGCAGTTTGCATCCAGGGATGTGCCCACGCCTCCACTTCAGGCATGAAAATGCCATAGAACTACAAACGGAGAACGGTTCTTAAAATCCAATTTGCTAACCTGAGCTTTATCTCTGATCACTTGTGAGTGCGACTGGGGCGTGGAGGAAATAGCCTGTACCCCGAGATCTTTCCGAAAATACCACTGCACAAATGCATAGAACGTACAATACAATAATGTTTGTTGTGAAGCTCTTTATCAGATTATTTTGTCTCGGGGTTCATGTCTTCGGGACCCCCCCATCCCCGTAAGGGATTCGCATCCTTTAATTAGACTCCGGCCACGCCTTTGTAGGCCAAATTGAATTCCTTACATTACATGTTTTAAATAAATAAGATTCTGTTAGGTATCGTCGCCTTTGTAAAATTCGCAAACAATCTAGGTATTATAAATAAACAGGAATTTCAACAGAGCTGGGGTTAAATTAGCTCATCGATTGCGCTTTAAGCATCAGGGTCATGAACTTTGAGAATTCTGATACGAAACACCCAGTGAGGGGATATGTGTCAACAACACCCAGTGCGATCTCACGTATTGTCAGAGGAAGGAGTACACATCCACCCTATTGCGCAAACAGCAGCACCGATACTGTAATTATTCCCAACATGAATGAATTGTCCATTGTCAATCTGCTCCTTCAGCGCTCTGAACCGCTAAATGGCACCATCTAGTGGGAGTCAGTGTGTGGGCAATGAGAACACCACGACATGGTCAGACTGGCAGTGCAGGAGGTGAACCCGCTCCCCGGTCTGCAGTCTGGAGAGTTTGGATAGGAATATTTACAGGTGCCAGGTCGCTTTTATGTCTGCTGAGGGGCTGAGCTCATCATCAATGGCCTTTTGTTCAACTACCTAACACTCTTTTTTTTAAAAAAGACGTCAAATTAAACTTCAAGTCTACTCACATTTTAAGATGTTTTATGGCCAGTTGCAGTGAGTCGGAGATATCTCTTTTAAGCGCCTACACGAGGATCCGAGAAGAAACGAACACATCATTCATTTCCACATCCCCAAGCCCCCACATGACTTGAATGAGATCAACGTTTGCAAAATACTTTTCGAAATCTGGGGGGGGGGGGGGGCGGGGGGTAGAGAGAAAAAAACGATTGAAACAGTGGGGTAGACGCATGCGCGACCGCAGACACGTTTTGAAACATATAAACTGGTAAAATATTATGGGCATGATTGGGAAAATCAAGATTGAAGCACGGCTGACAGTGTAATTTAAACTGTTATAGTCTGGCAGGCATTCAAACCACTCCGATCTCTTTGGACCCAGAAAAGCCATGATTGCAAACATCTAGTTTGCTTGGACATGTTATCCTTGGATTGCGATTATGCCGAGATCAAGGCTTTTATGTAACGAGAGTCAGCTGAAATTGTGCATTGGAACCGTGCGCTTACATTTGATTTATAGTTTGAATCCAATTGGTCTTTGCCCAGACTAGACAGTACTGCACACCGCAGAATCGCCGTGTAACGCTGGCAAGTGATGAGAGACTTTCTTGCTTTTACTTCACTTTTCGTTAACTGCGCCCCTCTAAGACGTTGGTGAATCTGAGAAAGCACAGCATTGTTTGTTTTGGTTGCTTTCGCTTATCCAATCTTGACGTAGGAAAGTCACCGCTCCAACGGCATAAAGCAGGGCTGGTCCCTTGTTCCTGCCATTAGGGGGAGGCGACCGTCAGATGTTCGCTTTCATCGAACGTGGATTGAATAAGCCCTCAAGAAAAGCCTTTATCCTCAGTCAGGCAAAATATGCGTTCCAAATTCTGACGCAAGCAGTAAACGTAGATGGAACAGATGAATCACCCCGAGCACAGGTTCGAGAAAACAAGGCCACCCTGTGTTCATCACTAACCAGTTATTTTAGGGATGGTGAAAAGGTCACTATATAAAAGAACAGGGTACGCCCTTTTGTGAGATGCATCTCCCCAGCCCAGGCTCGGAAAGGGGACAGCTCATCATCATCATAGGCAGTCCATAAGAACATAAGAAATCAGAGCATGAGTAGGCCATATGGCCCCTCAAGGCATTCAACACGACCATGGCTGATCCGATCATGGACTCAGGTCCACTCCCCTGCCCGCTCCCCATAACTCCTTATTCCCTTATCGGTTAAGAAACTGTCTATCTCTGTCTTAAATTTATTCAATGTCCCAGCTCCCACAGCTTTCTGAGACAGCGAATTCCACAGATTTACAACCCTCTGAGAGAAGAAATTTGTCCTCATCTCAGTTTTAAATGGGCGGCTCCTTATTCTAAGATTATGCCCCCTAGTTCTAGTCTCCCCTATCAGTGGAAACATCCTCTCTGCATCCACCTTGTCAAGCCCCCTCATAATCTTATACGTTTCGATAAGATCACCTCTCATTCTTCTGAATTCCAATGAGTAGAGGCCCAACATCCTCAACCTTTCCTCATAAGTCAACCCCCTCATCTCCGGAATCAACATAGTGAACCTTCTCTGAACTGCCTTCAAAGCAAGTATATCCTTTCGTAAATATGGAAACCAAAACTGCACGCAGTATTCCAGGTGTGGCCTCACCAATACCCTGTATAACTGTAGCAAGACTTCCCTGCTTTTATACTCCATTATCTTTGCAATAAAGGCCAAGATTCTATTGGCCTTCCTGAACACTTGCTGTACCTGCATACTAACCTTTTGTGTTTCATGCACAATTACCCCCAGGTCCCGCTGTACTGCAGCACTTTGCAATTTTTCTCCATTTAAATAATAACTTGTTCTTTGATTTTTTCTGCCAAAGTGCATGACCTCACACTTTCCAACATTATACTCCATCTGCCAAATTTTTTGCCCACTCATTTAGCCTGTATATGTCCTTTTGCAGATTTTTTGTGTCCTTCTCACAAATTGTTTTTCCTCCCATCTTTGTATCGTCAGCAAATTTGGCTACGTTACACTCGGTCCTTTCTTCCAAGTCGTTAATATAGATTATAAATAGTTGGGGTCCCAGCACTGATCCCTGCGGCACCCCACTAATTACTGGTTGCCAAGACCAGCATGAACCATTTATCCCGACTGTCTGTTTTCTGTTAGTTAGCCAATCTTCTATACATGCTAATATATTACCCCCAACCCCGTGAACATTTGTCAAATGCCTTCTGGAAGTCCAAATATGCCACATTCACTGGTTCCCCTTGATCCACCCTGTTCATTACATCCTCAAAGAATTCCAGCAAATTTGTCAAACATGACTTCCCTTTCATAAATCCATGTTGACTCTGCCTGACCGAAGTATGCTTTTCCAAATGTCCCGCTACTGCTTCTATAATAATGGACTCCAACATTTTCCCAACCACAGATGTTAGGCTAACTGGTCTACAGTTTCCTGCTTTTTGTCTGTCTCCTTTTTTCAATAGGGGTGTTACATTTGCAGTTTTCCAATCTGCTGGGACCTTCTCAGAATCTAAAAGTGAGTTTTTAGGTGACATAGAAACATAGAAACATAGAAAATAGATGCAGGAGTAGGCCATTCGGCCCTTCTAGCCTGCACCGCCATTCAATGAGTTCATGGCTGAACATGCAACTTCAGTACCCCATTCCTGCTTTCTCACCATACCCCTTGATTCCCCTAGTAGTAAGGACTTCATCTAACTCCTTTTTGAATATATTTAGTGAATTGGCCTCAACAACTTTCTGTGGTAGAGAATTCCACAGGTTCACCACTCTCTGGGTGAAGAAATTCCTCCTCATCTCGGTCCTAAATGGCTTCCCCCTTATCCTTAGACTGTGTCCCCTGGTTCTGGACTTCCCCAACATTGGGAACATTCTTCCTGCATCTAACCTGTCTAACCCCGTCAGAATTTTAAACGTTTCTATGAGGTCCCCTCTCATTCTTCTGAACTCCAGTGAATACAAGCCCAGTTGATCCAGTCTTTCTTGATAGGTCAGTCCCGCCATCCCGGGAATCAGTCTGGTGAACCTTCGCTGCACTCCCTCAATAGCAAGAATGTCCTTCCTCAGGTTAGGAGACCAAAACTGTACACAATACTCCAGGTGTGGCCTCACCAAGGCCCTGTACAATTGTAGCAACACCTCCCTGCCCTTGTACTCAAATCCCCTCGCTATGAAGGCCAACATGCCATTTGCTTTCTTAACCGCCTGCTGTACCTGCATGCCAACCTTCAATGACTGATGTACCATGACACCCAGGTCTCTTTGCACCTCCCCTTTTCCTAATCTGTCACCATTCAGATAATAGTCTGTCTCTCTGTTTTTACCACCAAAGTGGATAACCTCACATTTATCCACATTATACTTCATCTGCCATGCATTTGCCCACTCACCTAACCTATCCAAGTCGCTCTGCAGCCTCATAGAATCCTCCTTGCAGTTCACACTGCCACCCAACTTAGTGTCATCCGCAAATTTGGAGATACTACATTTAATCCCCTCGTCTAAATCATTAATGTACAGTGTAAACAGCTGGGGCCCCAGCACAGAACCTTGCGGTACCCCACTAGTCACTGCCTGCCATTCTGAAAAGTCCCCATTTACTCCTACTCTTTGCTTCCTGTCTGACAACCAGTTCTCAATCCATGTCAGCACACTACCCCCAATCCCATGTGCTTTAACTTTGCACATTAATCTCTTGTGTGGGACCTTGTCGAAAGCCTTCTGAAAGTCCAAATATACCACATCAACTGGTTCTCCCTTGTCCACTCTACTGGAAACATCCTCAAAAAATTCCAGAAGATTTGTCAAGCATGATTTCCCTTTCACAAATCCATGCTGACTTGGACCTATCATATTACCTCTTTCCAAATGCACTGCGATGACATCCTTAATAATTGATTCCATCATTTTACCCACTACCGATGTCAGGCTGACCGGTCTGTAATTCCCTGTTTTCTCTCTCCCTCCTTTTTTAAAAAGTGGGGTTACATTGGCTACCCTCCACTCCATAGGAACTGATCCAGAGTCAATGGAATGTTGGAAAATGACTGTCAATGCATCCACTATTTCCAAGGCCACCTCCTTAAGTACTCTGGGATGCAGTCCATCAGGCCCTGGGGATCTATCGGCCTTCAATCCCATCAATTTCCCCAACACAATTTCCCGACTAATAAGGATTTCCCTCAGTTCCTCCTCCTTACTAGACCCTCCGACCCCTTTTATATCCGGAAGATTGTTTGTGTCCTCCTCAGTGAATACCGAATGAAAGTACTTGTTCAATTGGTCCGCCATTTCTTTGTTCCCCGTTATGACCTCCCCTGATTCTGACTGCAGGGGACCTACGTTTGTCTTTACTAACCTTTTTCTCTTTACATATCTATAGAAACTTTTGCAATCCGTCTTAATGTTCCCTGCAAGTTTCTTCTCGTACTCCATTTTCCCTGCCCTAATCAAACCCTTTGTCCTCCTCTGCTGAGTTCTAAATTTCTCCCAGTCCAATACAATCTCTGTCGCAGGTGGGACAGACGGTGGTTGAAGGAAAGGGCGGGTGGGGAACTGGTTTTCCGCATGCTCATTCCGCTGTCTGCGTTTGGTTTCTGCATGCTCTCGGCACCTACCCGGATGCTCTTCCACCATTTAGGGCGGTCTTGGGCCAGGGATTCCCAAGTGCTGGTTGGGATGTTGCACTTTATGAAGGAGGCTTTGAGGGTGTCCTTGAAACGTTTCCTCTGCCCACCTGGGGCTCACTTGCCGTGTAGGAGTTCCGAGTAGAGCGCTTGCTTTGGGATCTTGTGTGGCTCAAGCTTATGTTCTACAGGGCAGTAGTGATATCTGCCCTCCCATATGGCTCAAAGATGTGGACCATATACAGTCAACACCTCAAAGCACTGGAGAAGTACCACCAGCGCTGCCTCCGCAAGATCCTGCAAAACCACTCGGAGGATAGACGCACCAACGTCAGTATTCTCGATCAGGCCAACATCCCCCGTATCGAAGCATGGACCACACTTGATCAGCTCCGTTAGGCGGGCCACATCGTCCGCATGCCCGACACGAGACTCCCAAAGGGGACAGCTACAGTTCAAATCGCAGACAACCTTTTGAGCAAAGTCAGGAAAGAAAGAACTTGCATTTTTATAATGCCATTCATGACCTCAGGATGTCCCAAAGCACTTTTCATCCAATGGAGTACTTTTGAAGTGAGGTCACTGTTGTAATGTCGGAAAAGTGGCAGCCAAATTACGTGCAGCAAGCTCCCACAAACAGCAATGTGATAATGACCAGATAATCTTTTTTTAGAGGTGTTGAGTAAGGGATAAATATTGGCCAGGACACCAGGGATAAATCCCTTGCTCTTCAAAATAGTGCCATGGGATCTTTTACACCCACCTGAGAGAGCAGACGGTCCTTGGTTTAATGTCTCATCTGAAAGACGGATGTCAGGAAGGTGAGGAAGGCTCACTTAACAGTTATCTGTTTATTGTTAACATTATCTACTCTGATCGGTTGGTATCTGAGATCAAAGATTTAAGGATTTCCCCCACTCTTGTATTTACACCATGTTGGTGAGATCGTTTCTCACACTCGGTATGCTGCATTAAAATAAAAGACGCCAGAAAATAAAGCTTGCTTGTATGAAATCATGAACCATAAGACATTTGCTGCCGTCTAAACTTTTAAATACATGAAAACATATTTTAAATATTATATTGTCCTTTTTGAATGGTGCTTAATAATATGGATTAAAAGTGGATTGGTCCACTTTTCCCTGGCTGTACACCAATTGCAAAGCACTCAGCTTCAGCCATTATACAGGGCTATCAGTCATTTACTACTATTCACCGCAAGATCCTACAAATCCCCTGGGAGGACAGGCGCACCAACATCAGCATCCTCGTCCAGGCTAACATCCCCAGCATTGAAGCACTGACCACACTCGATCAGCTCCGCTGGGCAGGCCACATAGTTCGCATGCCAGACACGAGACTCCCAAAGCAAGTGCTCTACGCGGAGCTCCTTCACGGCAATCGAGGCAAAAGTGGCAGCGGAAATGTTACAAGGACACCCTCAAAGCCTCCCTGATAATGTACAACACCTTCACTGACACCTGGGAGTCCCTGGCCAAAGACTGCCCTAAGTGGAGGAAGTGCATCTGGGAGGGCACCTCGAGTCGCAACGCCGAGAGCATGCAGAAATCAAGCGCAGGCAGCGGAAAGAGTGCACGGCAAACCTGTCCCACCCACCCCTTCTCTCAACGACTATCTGTCCCACCTGTGACAGAGTCTGTGGCTCTCGTATTGGACTGTTCAGCCACCAAAGAACTCATTTCAGGAGTGGAAGCAAGTCTTCCTCGATTCCGAGGGACTGCCTATGATGATGATGATGATGACTACTCACTGATTAAACCCGAAGGGAAGACATAGAGATTGCTTCTTAAATGGAGCGTTAAATGATTTGTGCTAATGGATAATCTTTTTCCAGATTACTCCAAAGTCCTGATATAAAATCTGCTGGATAACTTGTAAACGAATGGCGGCATCAGCAATTGCCCCAGCTATTTTAACAGAGGAAATTAGCCCGCAGGAAGAGACTGAAAAGAATATGAGGATCAAATATTGGTCTGATTACAAATGAAGGGACAGCTAATTAGTGCTCACCATTAACTTCTTCATAGTTCTTCAAAGTTCAGACGAAGGGTCATCGACCCGAAACGTTAACTCTGCTTTCTCTCCATAGATGCTGCCTGACCCGCTGAGATTTCCAGCATTTTCTGTTTTCACTCACCATTAACTGTTGGATTGTCCTCAGGTAATGGTTGGAATGCTGGTGTTATCTGTCAATCTGAGATGCCCACCATAAACGAAGTAGGCCATTCAGCCCCTCAAGCCTGTTCAATTAAATCATTGCTGATATTTATCATCCATTTATCATCCTTTCCTCTACATCCCCTGATACTAGACTTGGATTAAATATGGCTGCTGCTAGGGTGGCAGTTCGATAGGTGAGCTCATTGCTTACCTCTATCCATGGGAATCTCCGCCATCCATTGACCTTTCTCTCCCAAACCACCTCGCTTCCACTGTTCAAGTTCCACTGGCTCCATCAGTTGCTGCATTTTACCCTAACTACAAATTAACAGATTCAAACCGCTATTACACATCCCCCACCCCTGCTCTCTGCTTCTCACTGAGCTACTGAATTCATTTCTCAAATTGGTTTCCAAATTCCTGGGCTTCTTTGGACATCATGACTATGGGGGAGAAAGTCGAGAGCACCCATTTGAGCGCTAACTTAAAAAGATTTGGGGTTAGCGCTCTAGAAATGAAGTGGAACACTAAATCAGGTGCTTCACTTTCTTCCTGGAACGCAAGAGGCAGCAAGCGGGGCGGTTAGTTGAGCAGCACTGCACACTGGGCTGAGCAATGCTGCCACGTTGAAAGTCTCCTTCCCTCCCTTAAAGGGAAGGGCCATTGCTGCGGGCTCTGCAAAATAAACATTTACCTTGTATAGAGTGCCGGACCGATTGATCCCGGTCAAAGAAGAGCGGCAACAAACCTGAAAGAGAGCAGGTACATTTTTTTTACTTACCTAGGACACCTCGCCTTTAATCATCGCCCCTGAAGCACTCAGCCTCCCGATGGACACCTTCTGCAGCTGCCGGTGTTTTCGCCTGGCAATGCTGCAGGGAGCGGAACACAAGTTTGGGTCCGGGGCACTACCGGGGCAAGGCGCACGGTGATGACATCATGATCTCCGGACGAAGGAGATCGGGGCACAACCTCATACCACTGCCACAAAGCTTCCGCCGAATCTGGCAGAAGTTGATGTTATCTCCGCTCCCGGTCAGTATCTGGTTAGTGCCCTGTTATTGCCGCTCAGAGGCAATAACATGAGGCACTAAGTAGGCCAATTTCTAGGCCTATGTTTCTGCACTGGACTTCACTGGATTACACTGTAAGACTAATCTGCTGTGTCTCTGATTCAGCTACTAATTTTTAATTACTGTGACCCGCTCCATAAATCAGTGGTATTGGGATTAAAACTCATCAAAATGCGAGAGATATTAACGGTTGTGAGTTCTTTCTTTTGATTAGTGAGTTTAATGACAATTGTGGGCTTGAATGATCTCAAATTACCATCAAATATTTCTTTATCCTTGTGCATTTTCTTTGATATTAATGGGGAAAGAAGGTTTACAGAGAGTACTTTTTGTTCCAAGTACTTCTCTCATTTTTGCTGACTGATACTGACTGGTACTATATTGTTTTAGTGTGTTCCTCTGTGCAGTGATTGTCAGTCCAAAGAAGCACTGACAGCATAAATGCCAAAAGAAAGTTGGACATGGTCCCTTTCAGGAAACCAGCTGATGACATCACCAGACCCCCATCCTCTAATTGGCCGGGAAATGTGCTGGGCGGGCTTCACAAGCCCAATCAGGGGAAAATCATTGCAGAGGCCGAGATGGAGACAGCAGCTGCATCAGGACCGCCGAGGTTCGTAAAATCCAGCCCATTATCTGCGACTATCAGGAAATATGTATCCTATTACTTGCCTATATAACCTGAGTTTTTCCCTGTGTCCACTTGCGTGCACATTTCGGCTGCTGCTCCAGACCTGAGCCATTCACTTCTATTTCCATGTTTTTCTCCCCCTTTTCCTTCTCTCTCTATCCCTCCCTGACTGCTCTCTCCTGACGTCATGCCTCCTTCCATCTCTCCTCTCTTGGATACTCTACCCTCCCAAATCCCTGCCCCAATCCTTCATTACTCTTCGACCTTCCTACTCTCCTACTGCCATTCCATGCTTGACTCCCTCTTAGATAAGTCTACAGCTTCCCTCTGTGCCTCTCTTGGCATCCTCCAAAGGGCCCATCGTGGCACTCATCGCTATCTCCTCATGAGCAGCAACCCTAACTGTGCTCGCTGACTTGCATTAGCTTCCGGTTAAGCAACGCCTCGATTTCAAAATTCTCATTCTTGTTTTCAAATCACTCCATAGCCTCGCCCCTCCCTATCTCTGTAATATCCTCCAGCCCCACAACCCCCCACCGAGATATCTGCGCTCCGCCAATTCTGGCCTTTTGAGCATCCCTGATTATAATCGCTCAACCATTGGTGGCCGTGCCTTCTGTTGCCTAGGCCCCAAGCTCTGGAACTCCCTGCCTAAGCCTCCCTACCTCTCTTTCTTCCTTTAAGATGCTCCTTAAAACCTACCTCTTTGACCAAGCTGTTGGTCATCTGCCCTAATTTCTCCATTTGTGGCTCAGTGTCAAATTTTTGTCTTATAACACTCCTGTGAAGTGCCTTGGGATGTTCTACTGCATTACAGGCGCTACATAAATGCAAGTTGTTGTCGTTGTTGATACCCTTTGCTAGCAAAAATCTAGCGATCTCAGTCATGAAAATTTAAATTCTCCTAGCATCCACTACCCTTTGTGTGAAAAAGTGCCTCCTGATTTCACACCTAAATAGCCTAGCTCTAATTTTATGACTATGCCCCTTCGCCTATAAGAGGAAATAGATTCTCTGGATCTACACTATCAAAACTGTAATGTATTTGCTTCGTGGGTTCTTTGCTTAAGAATTTATAGCTACACATCTGCTGTAAAGAACTCACTGGTTTATTAGCAAAGGTTTAACAATCAATCGGAACACTACCAGTTCATCTACCAGGCTCAAAACTGCACACCTCATTGTGGAGAACCTGAACTCAATTAACTGGGGTTTTATTGAGTCTTGTGAACATCACATGACTGGCTAAGCCACTCACAGTGCAACAGCTCCACAAGCCTTTACAAAATCCATTTATCATTTTAAAGACTTTAATTAGATCACCCCTCAACCAACAAAACTCAAGGGAATATATAGGAATATAGGAACAGGATTAGGCCATTCAGCCCCTCAAGCCTGTTCTGCCCATTCAATGAGATCATGGCTGATCTGTATCCTAACTCCAGCCACCTGCCTTGGCTCCATGTCCCTTAATACCCTTGATTAGCAAAAATCTATTGATCTCAGATTTAAAATGATTAATTGAGCTAGCATCGACTGTTTTATTGTGGGAGATAGTTCCACACTTCTACCACCTTTTCCGTGAAGAAGTGTGTCTGATCTTCTCTCCTGAATGGTCTGGTTCAGATTTCGAAGTTATCTCCCCTTACCCTAGACTCTCCACCAGCGAAAAAGTGTCTCTCCGTCAAATACCAAATTCAATCATACAATCATATTATGGCCACTATTCCACGTGATCTTCCATTGCTATCACATTGTTATCTAATTCTGATTTGTTATTCATTGCTAAACCTAGTACAGCCTTATCCCTTGTCAGTTCTAAAACATATTGTTCTAGAAAACTGTCGCAAATGCATTCTAGCAATTCATTGTCTTTAATTCTTGTGCTATTCTGCTTCTCCCAGTCTACATTAAAATTAAAATGTCCTATTGTAACCACATTATTTATATTACATGCGTCCCTGATCTCCATATTTGTATATTCCTCCACTACATCACTACTATCTGGAGGTCTGCAGATGACTCCTACCAGAGTTTTACATACTTTTCTGTTTTTAAAAATTTGTTAATGGGATGTGGGCATCGCTGGCAAGGCCAGTATTTATTGCCCATCCCTAATTGCCCTTGAGAAGGTGGTGGCAAGCCGCCTTCTTGAACCGCAGAGGGCAGTTAAGAGTCAACCACATTGCTGTGGGTCTGAAGCCACATATATGCCAAACCGGGTAAGGACAGCAGATTTCCTTCCCTAATGGAAAGTTGACCTATAGTATTTCCACTGACTTTTATCACCCATACCGAAATCCTTTCTTTCCACTGCTATAATTGTGTCTTTTATCCTCCTTTCCCATTTTCCCTGTCCTTTCTGAAGATCTTATAATCGGGAATATTTAGTTCCCAGTCATGCCCAGCTTGTAGCCAGGTCTTTGTAATGGATACTGCATCATATGCTTTAAGCTGAATTTGTGCTTCCAGCTCATCTGTTTTATTTCCTATGCTATTTGTTGTGCTTGGGGCCTCTAAAAAACTCCTGCTTGCTGGCAGGAATCGGGGTCTACAACCATGCTTCACCGGATGGTCCTGGGGAGTTGTGGAAATAGAGGCCAAGGGGTCGGGACTGAGAAACTGGGCTCTGTCCCCACCCCAACCCTGCCAGCATTTTACATGCGGTGGTTGGGGAATAAGCCAGTAGCAATCATGGCAGGGGTGGTGGAAGGAAAATCTAGGTCCGGGTGATGAGGTGTTGATAGACCTTATAGCCCAATTGCACCCCCTTTTCCACCACCATCCCACCCAATTCCACCCCGGGGTAATGTGGCAAAAGCCACTGATTTAGTGAGCGGAACAATACACCTCCACATCTCATCATTATGGCATGCATGCACTCATATTTTTTGATATTCATTCTTGGGATGGAGGCATCGCTGGCAAGGCTGAATGGCTTGTTAAGCCACTTCAGAGGACAGTTAAGAGTCAACGATAATGGTATGGACTGCAGTCAGACTGGGGAAGAACAGTAGGTTTCCTTTCCTCAATGAAATTAATGCACCTGTTGGGTTTTTATAACTCTCTGACAGCTTCATGATCATTTTTACTGATACCAGCTTTTTATTTCCAGATTTTAACAACTGAATTTTAACTCTCACTGACATGGTGGAATTTGAACTCACAGTCTGTGGATTATTAATCCAGGCCTCTGCATTACTAGTCCAGTAACATAACCATATGCCACTGCAAGAGGCAAATGTTCATGCCACTCAGATACATTTAACTGTTTCTTCTCCCCCATCACCTCTATAGTGTCAGTTGGTAATAAACTCGCCTCAGAGTCAGAAGATTGTGGGTTCAAACTCCACTCCAGAGACTTGAGCACAAAATCTAGGCTGATCCTCCAGTGCAGAACTGAGGGAGTGCTGCACTGCCGAAGGTGCCGGCTTTCAGATGAGGCATTAAACTGAGGCTGAACGTGCCCTCTCGGGTGGACGTAAAAGACCCCATGGCACTGTTCGAAGTAGAGCAAGGGAATTTCCCCCTGTGTCCTGGCCAACGTCTATCCCTCAACCAACATCACTAAAACAGATTATCTGATCATTATCACATTGCTGTTCGTGGGACCTTACTGTATGCAAATTGGCTCCCATGTTTCCTACATTACATTTGAAGACACTACACTTTCTTGGCTGTAAAGCACTTTGGGACGTCCTCAGGTCATGAATGGTGCAAGAATTAACTGCGGCATGAGGACTCCCATCACTCAAAACACTGAGTCTGCAGGAAGACAAGGCCATAAACATCAGAGAAAGACAGACAGGAGAGGTTATGGGAGATGGTGAAGTTGAGAGTGAGGTAGCAAGAGAATGTTGGTAAAAGCTTGGAAATTTGCATCATAGGTAGTCTCGGGTACATGTGCTTTCTCAAAGTATTGAAATGCCTTTACACTCAGCAACTAGATCCTCAAGGGTAAATATTTTTATGTGCACAGCTCAACAAGCTCTTCTGTGTTTCATGTCATAGAGGGTGCTTTGCAGGAAGAATCCTGCCACTCAGATGACCACATGGGCATGTCCAGCTCCACAACACCTGCCACTTCTTCACCCGCTCTGACATGGAATCTTATTTTCACAAGTAAGTAAGATCCCATGACAGAGTTGGCGAAGAAGCCCAGAGACAGTCAGTCAGGAGTGAGTAGTTAGAGTCAGAAGAGTTATCACTGAATGAAGCACTGGGCACCAGTGAGAATGAGGAGTTTGGAGTGGAAGAGGGGGAGAGCACCATTCTCCTATGGAGGATGGAGATATGACTGCCATCGGCTCAGGAGATTAGAGACCCAGATCTCAGGGACCCAGTCTTCAAAAGTTAGAAAGCATCAATATCATGTGGAAGAAGTGGAGATGGGCTCCATGCATATGGTTGAGATGATGGATAAGTGAGAGGAGTCCACTATCTGCATCTGCAACACAATGCAAGAAGTTTCCCATGACCTGCAGGAACAGTGGAGGAGCAAAGGGATTTGGGTGTCCAGGTACACAAATCAGTAAAAGCTAATGCACAGGGAGAAATTGGTCTCCGTTGCACCTCCTGTTAGCACCTCGGGGATGATAACATGGCGCTACCGGCTCTACCAATGGGTGTGGCAAGAGTACCGACGCCCGCGAACATGCCTTGGAGGTTTGCAGCGGCGGTAACTCCAAATGCCACGATCTCCTGCGCCCCGGAGATCGTGACATCATCTGGTGCGCAGGGGCCTGGTACCACCCTGGATGCGAACTTTGGTTCCATCCCCTGCAGCATCGCCAGGCATCAACACCGGCAGCTGCAGGAGGTGTTGTATGGTAGGCCGGCTACTTGGGGAGTGGTATTCAAAGGTAATGCCACTTAGGGAAGTAAAAAATTTGTATTGCTCCCTCAGGTCATTTTTTTCACCATTTTAATGTGTCGCGATTGGTCAGCCCTGCACTCTGTTAGAGTGCTTGGGCTGATCGTCGCGGGTCGCGGGTGCCATCGGCAAGCATGGAAGTCAATTTAAATCAGAGCCTGCAGCAATGGCCCTTCACTTTGAGAGAGGGAAGGAGCCTCTGATCCCGGCAGCACTGCACTGGACAGTGTACAGCACTGTATCGCTAATGCCCCTCCTGCCTGGTTTAGCACTCCAAGGGGAGTGGTAGTGCTCCACATCCCTGCTGGAACGCTAAACTGGAAGTTTGCATCTGCTGGCATTGGGAAGCAGCTGGTGATACTTTTGCGCTCCCGCCAAAGTTATCGCCCTAAACAGGGCGCTACGCAATTTCTAGCCCAATAAGTAATCAAAAAGACTAATGGAACGTTGGCCTTTATCTCAAGAGGATTGGAAGACAAAGGGGAGGAAGTGATGCTTCAGTTGCACAGAGCCTTGGTCAGACCCCATCTGTGTGCAAACCACATTGTGTTCAGTTCTGGGCACCACATCTCAGAAAGGATAAGTTGGCCTTGGAGCGGGTATAGCGCAGATTCACCAGAATGATAGCAGGGCTAAACGGGTTAAATTATGAGGACTGGTTGCATAAATGTAGGTTGTATTTGATTGAGTTTAGGAGTTTGTGGAGTGATCTAATTGAGGTGTTTAAAATGATAAAAGGATTGGATAGAGTAGATACAGAGAAGCCATTTCCTCTGTTTGGTCAACCCAGAACAAGGTGCACAATCTTAAAATTAGAGCTGGTCATTCAATAATGAAATCAGACAGCACTTTTTCACATGAAGTATAGTGGAAATATGGAATTTGCTTTCCCAAAAAGCTAGGTCAATTGAAATTTTCAAGACTGAGATAGATAGATTTTTATTAGGTAGGGTATCAAGGCATATGGTACAAAGGTGGTTAAATAGAGTTAAGATACAGATCAGCCAAAATCTGATTGAATGGCAGAACATGATTGAGGGGCTGAATGGCCTGCACCTGTTCCTATGTAACACCCTAGAGACAGTGACAGCCTGGGAAATTATTGGCATCAAAATACTACGAACAGCTTCTAAGGACTTTGGTTGCTTCTGGATTGGTGCTTGTTCCATTATAAATGTGGACATAGGAATTTAGAATGGAAAATTTGCCACAAAAGTGTAACAAAATTCTGAAAAGATGAAGCAAAGGGTTGTGCATAAGTGTAACTTTTAAATGTTTTCTTATTTATTCTCAGGATGTCAACGGTAGCAAGGGTGCAGTTATTGTCCAACCCTAGTTGCTCTGAGAAGTTGGTGGTGGGCATTCTCCTTGAACCGCTGCTGTCCTTGTGGTGATTGTGTTCCGGTTGTAGTGCGGCGGCCCGTGAGCAGCGTGGAGGCATACTGCTTCACGGAACAGCGCGAGCTGGTGAGGGAGGACGACGGCATCGAAGAGTGACGGCATCAAGGTCCAGGTCAGTGATTGGAGCGTGGGCCGATACAGCAGGAGCGGCGAGAGACTGTGGAACGATGCGCTCGGGTCCCAGGAGAGGTGTGAGTTCGGGGCCAGGGGCCCAGGGGCAGCACAGACCAGCCCACACTGCGATATGTGTGTGCACTAGGTCCGTGCAGCAGAGCAGGTCCCAGTCGTTTTGGGTAATCCTTGCCACTGGACCAAGACCTAGCTCTCTCAAGCCCATGTGGTGGCTGGTGTGCAACGGCCACCACACATTAATAAAATCCACGCATAGGCATCTTCCACCCCTCAGGATGTAGTTCAGGACCTGGAATATTAGGTCCTTCATTGAAACACCTGTGAACTCATCCCTTTTTGGCGTGGAAGCAAGTCATCCTCATTTCAAGGGACTGCCTATGATGATGATGATGATGATGATGATGATTGTGTTCACATGATGGTGTTCAGTAGGAAATTCCAAGATATTGACCAAGCAACAGTGAAGAAATGGCAATGCATGTCAAAATCAGGATAGTAAGTGACTTGGAGGGAAACTTGGAGGTAATGATGTTTCCATTGACAGTGCTGCTCTTGTCCTTCTAGGTAGTAGAAGTTGCAGAGGAGAGAGGAGCTATCAAAATAAGTTTGGTCAGTTGCTGCAGTGCATCCTACAGATAGATGCACACTGAAGCACAGCGTGCCAATGATGGAGAGGGTGGATATTGAATCCAGTAACAGTGATGTCAATCAAGTGAATTGCTCTGTCCTGAATGTTTAGTTGTGTAGTTGTGGCTACACCATTCAGGTGAGTGGTGAACATTCCAACACACTCTTGTTTTGCCCTTCGAGATGATGGAGGGGCATTGAGGTGTCAGGTGATGGGCCCCTCACTGCAGGGCACCCAGCCTCTTCTCTGCTTTTATAGCCACAGTGTGGGTATGGCTAGCCGAGTTAAGCTTCTATGGATATGGCTGGCACAGTTAAAGTGAGCCCTAAAATGAAGGTGAAGGGAGATGATTGGGCTTTCTCTCATTGGAAATGGTCATTACCTGGCACTTTTGTAGCGTGAATGTTACCTGTCACTTTCAGCCCAAGCCGGGACATTGTCCAGATCCTGCTGCTGGCTGTTATATAGGCTGCTCCATTATTGTTGGAGTTGTAAATGAAGCTAATCACTGCAAAATTCTCAGCAAACAGTTCCACTCCAGACCTAATGAAGGAGGAAAAGATCATTGATGAAGAAAACTGGGTGAAGGTGGGACTGCATGATTGGCTGCTGACAATCATGACCATCTTCCTTTGTGTCAAGCATGACACAGGTATGATCCCAACCACTGAATGATTTTCCCTTTGACTTCCATTGACCTCAGTTATGCTAGGGTTCCCTGGATGATTGCTGCCTTAATGCTGAGAGCAGCTACTCTCATCCATGCTCTGGCATTCAACTCTTGTGTCCATGTCTGGATCAAGACTGTGATTTGGTATGGAGGTGAGTGATTCTGAAGGAACCTGAACTGAGCATTGGTGAACAGATTATTAGTCACTCGGTGCCATTTAATGACACTATTGATGACTGTATTGTAAGGGGTTCTAAATACCTAGTCCCCTGTTACACAGTTCTTTGAAGTCAGGATTTATGAGAACAAAATACACATGGCGCAGGGTTTTGGCTCAACCATGATTGTTTTTTTTATTGAACATACACACAATTACCTCTCCTGTATAAATAACTATGACCTATGTGGGACTAACAAACCCCACAATACAAATCCCTACGAAAGGGTCATTTGCATCGGCACAACTTGACACAGTTAAACTCCTCCGTGATTTGGCTGTTACACATAACGTTACCCAGACCCAATCACAAAACCCTTTTATGATTTGGCTGGAACAAACATATAATCACCAATTCCTTGGCTGTCTTATGAGGTTAGCTGTAGGCCTTTGTCTTCATTGCAGCTTGTGTCCCGAAGACACACCGCTGGTGTCTGTTGCTGTTACGATTCTGTTCCTATATTGTTCCCTTGCCTTCAAAAATGGGTTTTCTTTATACCAAAAATCAACTTGCAACCTTGAAACAGATTTAACACGATGGCAGCATCAAATGTGAATTCTTGATGGCTAATTATCCCTCATTTAGGGTAATTGTCCATGATTACTTTGGCCACCACCTGTCTGTAGGGTGAGGTCCTTTATAGTATAACCTTCCCAAGGTGACTTAATTGTTGGTTTCTAGTAGCATTCATATTCAAATGGTTCAGGGTCTGGTCCATTGTCTAGGCCTACCCTGATATCAGCCTTTTCTGGAGCCACAGTCCAAGTTATGCATTCTTTAACAATGTAACCCCTTAAGGTAAATTAATATGTGAATGTTCCTGTACCTTTTTCAGACAGAAACCATTAAAGGTGTGACTGTCTCTCTTCTGATGCTCTGATGATGTCCAATCTCTCGATGAGTCCTCGTATCACTGCGATGGCCTCCATGCGCCATTGCAGCATTCGGCCGCCTGAGGAAAAGAATGTTCTAAGACCAGGCCCTCAAATCTGCCACCAAGCTCATGGTCTACAGGGCTGTAGTAATACCCGCCCTCCTGTATGACTCAGAGACATGGACCATGTACAGTAGACACCTCAAGTCGCTGGAGAAATACCACCAACGATGTCTCCGCAAGATCCTGCAAATCCCCTGGGAGGACAGACGCACCAATGTTAGCATCCTCGACCAGGCCAACATCCCCAGCATTGAAGCACTGACCACACTTGATCAGCTCCGCTGGGCAGGCCACATTGTTCGCATGCCAGACACGAGACTCCCAAAGCAAGCGCTCTACGCGGAATTCCTTCATGACAAATGAGCCAAAGGTGGGCAGAGAAAACGTTACAAGGACACCCTCAAAGCCTCCCTGATAAAGTGCACCATGCCCACTGACACCTGGGAGTCCCTGGCCAAAGACTGCCCTCAGTGGAGGAAGTGTATCCGGGAGGGCGCTGAGCACCTCGAGTCTCATCGCCGAGAGCATGCAGAAATCAAGCGCAGGCAGCGGAAAGAGCATGTGGCAAACCAGTCCCACCCACCCTTTCCCTCAACGACTATCTGTCCCACCTGTGACAAGGACTGTGGTTCTCGTATTCGATGGTTCAATCACCTCAGGACGCATTTTTAGAGTGGAAGCAAATCTTCCTCGATTCCGAGGGACTGCCGATGATGATGATGACAATGGTATGGACCATCGAATGTGTGAATGGCAATGTCTGGTGATTTAGATCGATGGCAGATATCCTGCATCATTGTCTCTCATGATGTCTGATGGTTTGGCTGCAAAGTTTGAATTAACCTGTTGCTGCCCAGTAGTGCAGTTCTGGATTTTTATATTTAATAGTCCAATTTCTACCATTGGGGAGATGGGGCGGGGGGGGAAACAGATCCTACATCATCCATCACTTTATTGATGATTAGGAGGAGGCTGCTAAAACGGTAATTGGTCTGGTTAGATTTATGCTATTTCTGTGCATAGGCATATCTGGGCAATTTCCCACATTGCCATGTTGATGCTAGTATCGTAGCTGTACTAGATCAGCTGGGCAAGGTGAACGGGGTGTCCAATCTTCAGCACTGCGCCTGGGATGTTATCAAGATCTATAGTTTTTGCTGTGTTCAGTGTACTTAGCTGTTTCTTAATGTCATATGGAGTGAATTGAATTGGCTGGATACTAGCCTCTATAATGATGGGGACCACAGAGGGAGGCTGAATAGGATCGTCCATTCAGCACTTTTGATTAAAGACACTTGCAAACACTTTAGTTTTGTCTTGGACTCAAGTGCTGGGCTCCACCATGATTGGGTTTGAGGATGTACATGGTGCCTACTCCACCTATTAATTGGTTGGTTGTCCACCACTATTCTTGACTGGATGTGGTAGAGCTAGAGAGCTTTGCTCTGATCCATTGTTTGTGGGACCTTCTAGCTCTAACCATCGTGGCATAATCAGAAATTCTGAAATATAATAGTGGGCCTCCATCGGGGAAATGAAATAAATAAAGAATGGGCCTCCATTAGCACAAAAATAAAACAAACCTTTAATTACCATTATTTACCTTTACTCTCATGGCCGATGGCTGAGGCAACACAGGCTCAGAGAATTCATCTGTACCACAGCAATACTCGATTGGTGGCCGTTTCTTCTGTTGCCTAGGCCCCAAGCTCTGGAACTCCCTGCCTAAACCTCTCCACCTCGCTACCTGTCTTTCCTCCTTTAAGACGCTCCTTAAAACATAACTTTTTGACCAAGCTTTTGGTCACCTGCGCTAATTTTTACTTAGCCGACTCGGTGTCAATTTTTTAAAAATCTCTTAATTCTCCTGTGAAGTGCCTTGGGATGTTTCACTACATTAAAGGCGCTATATAAATACAAGTTGTTATTGTTGTTGTTCATGGTCAGATGCTGCAACTACATGCCGACTCAACCAATTTTTTTTATTACTATAAAATATCAGCATACTATAGTGGCTATGTAGAGTAACAGTACTATTCCTAGCTAGAATGGAAATAATTGGGTAATTTCCCTGTCATTCACTGCTGTAAGTGACTGGGACTGATTTTACACACATACTTTGTGAAACTCTTTTTAAATAGACTCTGTAGACTGTTTGCTGCAGAGCGCTGTTTAAATAAACTCTGGTGTGTAAATAGACTTTGCTTTCTGTAAGATAGCCTGTTTGCTGTGAGTCCTACCATAAGTCCCGCCCCATCTCCAACTCATTGGTTGACTCAGTGCAACTCATTGGCGGACACAGTGGTGCCAATAGACACTCTGTAATATTGCAGATGTTTTAGCAGCTAATTATATATGGTATTTAACATTGAAATCCCCTGTCATAGCACCTGCTACATGCATAACAGGCACTGCAGGAAAATGTTGACACTCTAAAATGGGTTTTCCCATTGACAAAGCCTAACATAGGAGTTTTCAATGTATTTTGAGATGGACTGTTGCGACCCACTCAGCAATATACATTATACTTCATATATATACACACACATTCAAAGTTTCTACATTTCACATGAACAAAATTCTATTCTCATCGCACACTCTGTGGACAAATTGCCTGTGGACAACAATTGGTAATTGTAAGTATTGGTTGAAACATTGTGTTGTTATTCTGCAATTTGACTTCCTCACCCTCACAAATATCAATTTTTCTGGATGCAGAGCAAAGAGATTCACAAATAGCACAAATCATCAATCTTCAGCAAAAATGACCCTTCAAATATTTATCTAAAACTTTTTTCCTGATCAATTTTCTCTGAAGGCAATAGCAACTTACTGGGGTATAGTCCAATGGGCACTGATCACCGTACCCAAATGCCCCTTATTTATGTATGAATCTCGGCAGTAAAGTGGTGATCTTCTGGCTGAGTGGGGCATCATGGAAACCGGAAGAGTGTGGAAGGAATGGCTTGGACATTGTGGGAATGCTTTATGGTTTTGTGTGGGGTTGTGCCAACCTGGTGTATCATGTGACAGCCAGGGTGTGTATAATGAAATAAATCTGGTCATGATGACGCCATCCCTGGCCTCCCAGGCAGCAATGTACTTGAGTGCTGATGCTCTGTGTCCTGTGCAGTATCAGTTAATTGTGGAGAAGGTTGGTGTTGTTGTTGGTGCTCTTGGTGTGTTTGGTGCTGCTGGTATTCGGGACGATCGTGGTCGGATTCTGAGGACCAAGTTGAGACAGTATAAAGGGCACCCAAGTTGAGACAGTATAAAGGGCACCCAGGTTGATGGAATAGATGGCAGCTGAAGTTGAGATGACAGAAATGAAGTCCAGCGTGGAAGTCCCACCCTGACCGCAAAATTGCCATTACCGCCCCTCAGGGGAAGTGGAGTGAAATCTCATGTGCTCCACTTCCTCTTGGGGCGGGTTCCAGGATGCTACTGGGTCATATTGGTCACCGCTATGCAGCGGTTCCGCTGACACGGCTCAATGCCCATCCCTTTGGTTAAAGGGGAGGGCCGCTATGCACTCTGCCCGACCACTGACGGCTGCCACTGGGCACTGGGGCGGCGTGGTGCCGAGGCCGCAGCCCGGCACCCAAAACGGAGTTCCGGGCTGCACAATGGCGGCCGGACCATGCAAGGGAGGCAGAAGTCGGGCCGATGGGTGAGTCGGCCCAACAAGGTAAGATGGTGCCGCGGGGCCCTCCTGGCCTCCCCTTTAACTTCCGCACTGCGAGCGGAGGTCGGCCTGGTTCACGACCAGCGAGGCTGATGCTGACACTGCTCACGAAAGCCTCGTGTGGTGCAGGGCAATATCCGGCATGGGGCAGATAGGGGTCTCCGGCATGGCGATGATGTCATCAGCGGTTGCGCAGCGGCCCGGGGTGCGACTGGCGGGGTGCGGCGCTACCGTGTCAGCGCCTCTGCTAAGTCCTGTGCAATTTCGTGAGAGCCAGTAGTGGCCTCCCGCCAACCCCCCCCACCCCACCTTCCCGGGCAAAAACTGTTTCACGCCCCATTAGCGCCCCACGGAGATGCGAACGGGTGTCGCTAAACAGGGCAATTTCGACCCCAAAGGTTTTATTGGAGACCAGAGGGTGGAGGATCTGACAGACCTTGTAGGGTTAAGAGTTGATATTGGTCATAATGGTTTAACAGAATGGAGCAATTGAGGGAGCTTATTTACTAAGACCATCAAGCTTACAACTGGAAGAAGCGTGTGAGCCAGAAAGATCAACTTTCTCCTTGGACTAGCTAGCAACTTTACCATCAGGATGAAAGGAGAATTCACAGAAATGAGAAGAAACAGTTTTGGCAAGGGATGAGAAGGAACAGCTGCTGGAGGGTCGGGAAGGCAGCACTTGATGCTTCTTTTCAATAAAGTTGCATTTAGCAGCTTTGAAATGGATTTGCAGGGTTGTTAGAAGTGATCAAGTTGGCTTTGAATGCTACAGAGTGATTAGGTTAACAGGTGTGATGGAAAGCAGAAACACAGAGATGGTTGAAACCAAGCTGCAGCTGCTGATTCACAGGAAGAGAAAGAGAGTGAAACATTCCATGCCAATCTACAATCACTTCGTTGGCATGGAAAGAAATATCAGAAGAGTGAAAACAGCAGTTGAACGAGGGAAAAGCGACATAGAATTCCTGAGGTCCATTCCAAATGGCCAAACAAGAAGGGATTGATTCACTGGGTGCGATTTGTTGTAGAGCATTCTGCAGGAGGCAGATTTGAAACAATAGTCAGAGAGTTCATTGGGAAGGAAACTGAAACAATGCAAGCATTAAAACTGAAGGGGAGGAAACGGCTTACCAGCTGATTAATGGTACAAGTCTCCTGATTGACAAGTTGTTTGAAGTTACTCATTAATTGATACCAGTGTTAACCTAGTTAAGAGAATAAGGTAAGTGGAGACTTTGCTGATGGTGAATATTGGTACATGCAACTCATTAATGAGCTGACAAGTAAACAAGTCAATATTTGGACACAAGTTCTTAGGGGGAAGAAATTGGCCGGGTTTGCGGCTCCCGTTAACACCTATGGGGGGGGGCGGTAATGGGTGCTAAGGGGCTACCGACCAGGTGCGGCAAATTCACCGACGCCCACGAACTTCCCTGGTGGTATTTCGCTGGCGCTAAAACTTACCGCCTCGCTCTCTGGCGCCCCATAGATTGTGACATCATCCAGTGCGCAACGCCCCGTTTGCGCCCCTGGTGTGATATTTGGTACCGCCCCCTGCAGCATTGCTGGGCGTCAACAACGGCAGCTGCAAAAGACATTGTCACCTCGGCAGGCCGCTTGTGGAACGATATTTAAATGCATTGGTGGTCAGGTAGGCTAAAAATTTTTAATCTCCCCATTCTTGCGTCTTTTGCTTTTTTTTGACCCCATGCTTCGTTAGCCCTCCACTCTCTTAGATTGCTTGGGGCTGTTACGCACGTAGCGCAGGTCCCGTGGCCCCACAGTGATAGGATGAAGATTGCATCAAACCAACATTGGTTCTTCCTTTTAAGCGAGGGAAAGATCTTCCAAAGACTGTAGTGCTGCACGGAACATTATTCAACGCTCTGCCACTACCGCCCCTCTCACACACTTTAGTGCTCTAAGGGAAGCGATAACACTTGATTTAACACTCCACTTCCCTCTTGGAGCACTGAAGTGGAAGTTCCTGGGAAGAAAGAATCTTTTGCGTTTGGTAATACTTTTGCTCTCCTTGAAAATTTACCACCCCAAACAGGGCGCTATGCAATTTCTAGCCCTTAGCCTTTATAAGGAGATTTGGATTACCACTGGTTTTATTGCGGTTCGCCACTCATCTGGCTGCCTGAAACCTATGAAGGTGGATGATCTTTACCTGTTTGCTGGTATTGCCCCACCTTTCATAAGAAGGCTAGTTTCATCAAGAGTGGAAAGGTCAAAGCAGACAAGTGATCCCCATCATCCATCTTTTCAATACGAGCCAGCAACTAAGAGGCTCAAGTCCAGGTGTACTTTCGTACATGCTGTCCAGTCCTTGGAATGTAATCCTCACAGCTGTAGACTAGATGCTTGGTCCAAGGATCTGCACACAAAGCTACTGAAGCTTTTATTTGATCCAGAAGAATCTCTTCCAACAGGAGCCAGTGAAATTTGGCCTACTTGGCTGTATCTCAATTGCCTCAGGACCGGTGTCGGCCACTCCAGAGCCCTCATGCAGAAGTGGAGATACAGCCAAATTAATACTACCGACTCTGACTGGAGAGACATCTCAAACAATGGAGCATCTCCTAGAATGGCCTCTACTGCCAGAGCCATGCAGACCTAAATATCTGAGGGACTTCAACTCTCGAGCCAGAGCCTGCGTTGCAAGGGAAGGTTACCAACACGGCATCTGGGGTGAATGTTATCGGTGACATCTCAGGCAAGCTCCTGTATGCATTGCTGTGGCAAATCTTTTATTGTTTCCGTTTGGAATATTTTCTCTTATGCTCCAAAATAACTTTCTGTGGGTAGAGTTTCCACTTTGGCCTCAATCGGTAAATTGTGTCCAAAATGCACCCTGAATTGTACTGGTTAGGTTACAGTTCAAGTTTCCGAGAAAGTTCATTTGCATGATCACAAACGTAAAATTTTCAATGAACTAGCTCAATCGGGCAGCGTAACAGAATTTAATTGTTTTTTTCCCCTTTCTATTAAATAGTATTCCTTGATGTATTTAATAGTGGTAACCTGGTGCAGTTTTATTACTACAGCTGAAAATGAACATTTTTACCCGAGAATTCAGTCCTCCACGTGTGAATAGCCTGATTTAAAATCACTGAAAATCACTTTAAAAAATGTATAATGAACCATTTATTAGTTTAAATTCTGGACACTAGTCAGTTTCTTAGTAAATTAAATATGTTTTGATATGGAAAAACTGTTCAAAATGTGCCTAATGATGCCTGTGCGCCCAAGAAAATGAGCGCAATTTGAAGTGCCTTCCCGAACCAGCACAATCGGTGGAATGTCGCAATTTCGACCTGGGGCCGTGACCAGTTTTGTGGGTGGGTGAATTGAAACTTGAACCAGCATAAAAGATCGCAGAATACATGAACGTAAATGTTTTTAGACATAACGCACTTACGTTTAAAATTCCCTGATCTTTTGTGCTGGTTCAGCCAATCGCGCACTGACTATGGCCTGTCCTTGTGGACCATCACAGCTGAGCCCCTCTCCTTACCTGGTGACTCTGCGTGCACACATACGGTTCTAATAGTAGTCACTGAATAATAGTTGCTGGAACTCTAATCATTTAGCCCCTTCTCTCAAGCCCAGCTGTGATTGGCTAACTTGGCACGGACTGGGAATTGAAGCCGGGAATTTTCCTTGCCTGTACGGCTCACCAAGTGGTGGATTTGTCTACTCAGTCACTGGAGATCATTTATTTTTTCTTAGCAGAAATATCTTCAAATTAGCCTCCATCTGACCTGATATTCAGTATTGCAAAACTTTTCTTTTTGTGATGGATGCATTAATCTAGTGTTTAAGAGTTACTTAATAACATAACATAAGAAATAGGAGCAGGAGTAGGCCATACGGCCCCTCAAGCCTGCTCCGCCATTTAATACGATCATGGCTGATCCGATCATGGACTCTGGTTCACTTCCCTGTCTGCTCCCCATAACCCCTTATTCTCTTATCGGTTAAGAAACTATCTATTTCTGTCTTAAATTTATTCAATGTCCCAGCTTCTACAGCTCTCTGAGGCAGCGAATTACACAGATTTACAACCCTCTGAGAGAAGAAATTTCTCTTCATCACAGTTTTAAATGGGTGGCCCCTTATTCTCCCCTATCAATGGAAACATCCTCTCTGTATCCACCTTGTCAAGCCCCCTCATAATCTTATACGTTTTAATAAGATCACCTCTCATTCTTCTGAATTCCAATGAGTAGAGACCCAACCTCCTCAACCTTTCCTCATAAGACAACCCCCACATCTCCAGAATCAACCTAGTGAACCTTCTCTGAACTGCCTCCAAAGCAAGTATATCCTTTTGTAAATAGGGAAACCAAAATTGCATGCAGTATTCCAGGTGTGGCCTCACCAATACCCTATATAACTGTAGCAAGACTTCCCTGCTTTTATACTCCATCCTCTTTGCAATAAAGGCCAAGATTCTATTGGCCTTCCTGATCACTTGCTGCACCTGCATACTAACCTTTTGTGTTTCATGCACAAGTACCCCCAGGTCCCGCTGTACTGCAGCACTTTGCAATTTCTCTCCATTTAAATACTAACTTGCTCTTCGATTTTTTTTCTGCCAAAGTGTATAACCTCACACTTTCCAACATTATACTACTGCAAATTTTTGCCCACTCACTTAGCCTGTCTATGTCGTTTTGTAGGTTTTTTGTGTCCCGCTCACACATTGCCTTTCCTCCCATCTTTGTATCGTAAGCAAACTTGGCTACGTTACACTCGGTCCCTTCATCCAAGTCGTTAATATAGATTGTAAATAGTTGGGGTCCCAGCACTGATCCCTGCGGCACCCCACTAGTTACTGATTGCCAACCCGAGAATGAACCATTTATCCTGACTCTGTTTTCTGTTAATTAGCCAATCCTCTATCCATGCTAATATATTACCCCAACCCCGTGAACTTTTATCTTGTGCAGTAACCTTTTATGTGGCGTCTTGTCACATGTCTTCTGGAAGTCCAAATACACCACATTCACTGGTTCCCCTTTATCCACCCTGTTTGTTACATCCTCAAAGAATTCCAGCAAATTTGACAAACATGACTTCCCCTTCATAAATCCATGCTGACTCTGCCTGACCGAATTATGCTTTTCCAAATGTCCTGCTACTGCTTCTTTAATAATGGACTCCCAACATTTTCCCAACCACAGATGTTAGGTTAACTGGTCTATAGTTTCCTGCTTTTTGTCTTTCTTTTGTCTACTTATTGCATCCCTCCCTATTCTCATCATTCCAGTCCATGCACCAACTGTGGGTGAGAGGGTAGTGAGGAATTCTGTTCACAAGCCTCTATCAGTGCCACTTGAAAATAAAGATGAGGAAGAATCTCCGCACCATGACCAAAATTAAGAGTTCTACATGTAGTGAATTTTCTACCTGATTTTTGTTCTGCTTCTTTTTCTTTTGTTTATCTTATTTTTATTGCTATATTTGTCTCTTAATTTTCACCCCTTTCCTGATGTTACTGTTCCTCTAGGAGATCTTCCATTCATTAAGTAAAGCAATAAAGTATCTAAATATTTCTGTCAGTCAACATGCTTCTGGATAGAGTAAGTCTAAACTTGTCAAAAAAAGCAAAATACTGGACATGTTAGCAAGCACAAAATAAATTGGAGTGCTGTGTCACTGCAAAAGCTTCTGAGGTACTGAAAAACATGGTCATTGTGACCTAAAACATTGTTTTTTGGACAGGGAGCTGGATCAAGGGCTTGCCCCGTCCACTCCATGCACCGACCTGGTATTGCAATATTTCCAGGAACGGTGCAACTTCGCCTCTCGGCCTTTTGGCCTAAGATCAAATATATTGGCGCAAAGTGATCTTTGGCGTTAGAGTTGATCTGGAAAGAAATTGGACATAAAAAAAAAACCCTCCCCTCCTGATGG